>NC_034195.2:31325947-31988447 GCF_002021735.2 Oncorhynchus kisutch
GTTTGGTCTGATCAGACATGTTATCCACACTGTTGAACAAGCACAAGCATATGCAAACGCACATACACACATTCACACATACACACACTTTGGTATGTGGTTGTGTGTGTGTTGTATGTTGTCTTGGTGGGGCATGCGACTGCGCGTGACGTGTGCATGCTCAATGCAGATGAAAGAACAGTGCGCCCCCTCTTGCATGATTCAGAGCATGTGTCTGTTATGTCTGCACACTGTGTTTACAGTGCCTCATTGAGACTTACTTTAGCACACAGTTAGACAGTGCTGTTATTGTTGGGTTATGCCTGATGTATTGTGATACGTGATTGATTGCTTCGTTCTGTAACGGTCAATTGAGTTTGATATAAAGAATATCATGGTTGATTAGAAATCGCTGTCATGAAGTTAGCATGACTTTCGGTTGTTATGTATGGGTGTGTGTCTTTTTGATAGTTTCTGCAGCTGTTGACATTGTATTAGCAGTAGTGTGTGTGTGTGTGTGTGTGTGTGTGTGTGTGTGTGTGTGTGTGTGTGTGTGTGTGTGTGTGTGTGTGTGTGTGTGTGTGTGTGTGTGTGTGTGTGTGTGTGTGTGTGTGTGTGTGTGCGTGTGAGTTAAGGGCAGCCTATCTGTGGTCAGTAGAGTGTGGGCCTAACTGTGTGCAACCAGTATAATTAGATTAAACAGACTATGTTAATCACTCACAGAGTAGTGTCTTAATGCAAATACAGTGTCTTATAAGCTAATGTGGGCTGGGCATACTGAAGATGCACGACATTATAATAATAAAATCAATCAAGCCAACGAAATCACAGAGTAGACCAACGAAATCACTTACAGAGTAGAACCCAGGTCGTCTGCAATCTTCTCTCCTTCCTTCCCTCCCTCCCCCTCTCCTCTACCTCTCTGATCAGGTGACTTCAGGGCGTGACTTATACTCTCTACTACTTTCTCTGTCTATCGCTCCTTGCTCTCTTTATCTCCTCTCTCTTTGTCTCTCTCACTCTCTGTGAGGCTGTCTAGGGAAATAGGAGAGAAGTGTTCTGCTCTGTTACAGACAGAGATCACGTTAGTAACATGGCAGTGTTTGGAGGGATCAGGTGTGTGAAGTACATCATGTTTATCTTCAACGTCTTCTTCTGGGTAGGTCTACTTAACTTAGCTTGAGTGTGTGTGTGTGCAGTGGCGTAAAGTACTTTTACTTTACTACATTCCTAAAGAAAATAATGTACTTTTTACACTCTACGTTTTCCTTGACACCCAAAGATACTTATTACATTTTAAATGCTTAGCAGGACAGGAAAAGTGTCCAATTCACACACTTATCAAGAGAACACGTGGTCATCCCCACTGCCTCTGATCTGGTGGACTCACTAAACACATGCATTGTTTGTAAATAATGTCTGAGTATTGGCGTGTGCCCCAGGCTATCCATACATTTTAAAAACGAGAAAATAATATCGTCTGCTTGCTTAATATAAGGAGTTTTAAATTATTTTATACTTTTGATACTTAAGTATATTTAGAACCAAATACTTTTAGACTTTTATTCAAGTAGTGTTTTACTCTGTAACTTTCACTTTACTTGAGGAACTTTCTATTTTGGTATCTCAAGTATTACTTTTGGTTATTTTCCCCACCACTGTGTGTGCGTGTGTGTGTGTGTGTGTGTGTGTGTGTGTGTGTGTGTGTGTGTGTGTGTGTGTGTGTGTGTGTACGGTGCATTCGGAAAGTATTCAGACCCCTTTACTTTTTCCACATTTTCTTTGTTACAGCCTTATTCTAAAATGGATTAAATAAATAAAAATGCTCATCAATCTACACACAATACCACATAATGACAAAGCGAAAACAGTTTTTTTGAAATTTTAGCAAATTAATAAAAAATATTAAAACAGAAATACTTTATTTACATAAGTATTCAGACCCTTTGCTATGAGACTCAATATTGAGCTCGGGTGCATCCTGTTTCCATTGATCATCCTTGAGATGTTTCTACAACTTGATTGGAGTCCACCTGTGGTAAATGCAATTGATTGGACATGATTTGGAAAGGCACACACCTGTCTATATATGGTCCCACAGTTGACAGTGCATGTCATAGCAAAACCAAACCATGAGGTCGCTCCAAGACAGGATTGTTTCGAAGGAACAGATCTGGGGAAGGGTACCATTGAAGGTCCCCTAATGTAACCAAGATGGAACTCATTTGCCTGAATGCCAAACTTCAGGTCTGGAGGAAACTTGGCACTGTCTCTACGGTGAAGCATGGTGGTGGCAGTATCATGTGGTGGGGAAAGATGAACGGAGCAAAGTACAGAGAGATCCTTGATGAAAACTTGCTCCAGAGCCCTCAGGACCTCAGACCTCAGGACAATGACCCTAAGCAGACAGCCAAGACAATGCAGGACTGGCTTCGGGACAAGTCCCTGAATGTCCTTGAGTGGCCCAGCCAGAGTCCAGACTTGAACCCGATCGAACATCTCTGTAAAGACCTGAAAATAGCTGTACAGCGACGCTCCCCATTCAACCTGACAGAGCTTGAAAGGATTTGCAGAGAAGAATGGGAGAAACTCCCCAAATGCAGGTTTACCAAGCTTGTATCGTCATACCCAAGAAGTCTCAAGGCTGTAATCGCTGCTGCCAGAGTTGCTTCAACAAAGTACTATGTAAAGGTACTGAATACTTATGTAAATATGATATTTTACTTTTAAAAAATTCTAAAAACCTGTTTTTGCTTTGTCATTATGGGATTTTGTGTGTAGATTTATTAGGAAAAAGTGAAGGGGTCTGAATTATTTCCGAATGCACTGTATGTGTGTGGGAGTTTGTGCGTGTGTGTATGGGACAGAGACATACAAATAAATAAAGAGAGTCGCACACTCAATATACAAGCTCCCAGTATTTTATTGGGTGAACCACCAACGTTTCGGCATCAGTGTGCATTCACTGTGCCTTCTTCACCCTAAAGTGGTTTACCCAATACATTACTTGGAGCGTGTATATTGAGTGTGCAACTCTCTTTGCTTATTTTTATAGCATACAGTTTACTCCCCGTTAGCCAGCATCTCTACCAACGTCTTTTGGGTGCTCGCCAGATCATGCTTTTTATTGGACAGAGACATACAGACAGATGGATAGAAACATAGTGTGAGAGAGTATAACTGAATGCAACTGTTGCATGTACCAACCTGCCCCTGGTGTAATGATTGCCTACTCTCAACACTAAAACAAAAGACGGAGGCTAGCCCATTAATCAAATTCAATGAATTATTACATTGTTCTCTACAATATTACAACCTTAATATGCTTGTACTTAACAATGTTGATTAAATAAGAACATTAGTTTATTGTGACCATTGCTAGTTTAGACTGTGCAGCTCTTGGTTGCATATTTTGGCAACTGAAAACTGGAACCTACTTTTTTCGGGGAGGGTAGATATTGGAATTCTGTCTGTTAGATTTTTTGAGGATAATATATATATATATATATATATATATATATATATATAGGCTAAATGATGTTTTGTATTCTGCAGATTTCATTTAGAAAAAGCCCATGTTATCACAAGCGAACATGAAACCACTAGCTAGCTTGTCAGTTGACGTTCGAAGTTAGACCTGTTCTATTTAGCAGTGACCACATTTTGACCACATTTTGACCATGGCCGTAATCACGCTAAATTCTATGACTAAATCGTTGGTAACTTTTGAACTACATGTAGGGTTTGGACTATTGTTTTTCAGATACAATGTTCTATTGAATGAAACAGTAATTTTATGGGTGAACACTAGGCTTGTACGGTGTACCGTATACTGGGGTATTTGGAAAAAGTCACAGGATGGTTTTTCAATACTGTCAACACGTTTTTTTGTACATTTTAATATTTGTAGCTACTTTTTAAGTAAATACCTTCAGTCAACTTGTGCAATACGTTAGGAGATAAAGAACATTGCATTCTTAATTTCACCTGTTACATTATTATGAAGTTTATGGTAGTTCCCAGTCACATGTCACTTAGTGTTTGTTTACAAGCATACAACAGAGACTGGAGCCTTGTGAGTCACTCTGTTGTGCAGCATGCACCAGGTGATCTAATTACAGTATGGAATTCACAACTAATTTCTGGCGAGTTAGACATCTTATAACTATTAAAGGTAACAGACCTACAGTCAGTTATGCTATATTCTATTTAACCCATCTGAATAGTACAGTTTCCTTGACTTGCCATTTGGAAGTCCCTGTCTTGTGATCGTTGAATTTGTATAGCATCTCACAATCATCACACATAACATATCCGGCACAGCTATGATCCTCTTTTACCACTTCACCAAATCTTTCCCAAACATTAGACTACTAATGATTTTCAACTCCATTTCGCAACTTTTCTCTTATTGAATTAAACACACACATCTTCCTTTTTGCCTCAGATGATCGACGTTAGGCAATTGGTGTTTATTTGGGACGCTAAAGTCAGGGGGGGGGGGGGTCATCAGGCAAGGAGTCATCAGCAAGGTAGTCCTGCATGGTCCTAGGGCTCAGGTCGCGAGAGAGAGAAAGGAAGAAATAAAGAGAGAGAGAGTTAGAGAGAGCATACCAGTACATAAATTCACACAGGACACCGGATAAGACAGGAGAAATACTCCAGATATAACAGATTGACCCTAGCCCCCGACACATTAACTACTGCAGCATGAATACTGGAGGCTCAATACAGCATATAGATAGGAATTGCACAATAATTATACATTCATGGATTTTAATGCATTGTTTTCTATTTATTCAACCCGCCCGCCACCCACCTGCCCTTCATCTACACAATATTTCATGACCCTAAACTTACCCGCTCATCACTAATGCTGATACACTCATACACACACACACCCTGGAGCAGATCACTATTCTCCATCGAGGCTAAAGTTAATAATTAGACTAAGGAGGCGGTTTGAGGAATGTGTGTGTGTATGTGTGTGTGTGGGACAGAGACATACAGACAGATGGATATAGCGTGAAAGAGTGCAACTGTGTGCAAGTGTTGCATGTACCAACCTGCTCCTGGCTTAATGATACTCTCAACAATAAATACAAATCTAGTCAGATGATAGAAGATGCCAAATTTTTTTTATTTTAAAGACAAAATTGGTGAGAATAGGAGTCACCCTTGGAAGTTGTTGCCCTCCCTGAAACAGTTGGGATATAGTGATGAACAGAAAACAAATTGCTAAAGCTTTGGGTCTAGAGGTCAATGTGGAAATCATGTTTGACAAGGATGTGGTTGCTGACAATCTCAGAACTTTTTTCACAAAAGTCAAATTTGGTTGAGAAGCTACTGGTTGTACTGGAGTGTATGGGAAGGGTCAGGTCTTGGGCTTTTACTCCAAGTGATTGCCTTTTCCTTTACAGCAGTGTCTCAGGTTGAAGTTGTCAAGAGACTGTCTGAACTAACCTGCTCTAAAGCTACAGGCCTCGACAATATCCCTGACAGGTTATTAAGAGATGGAGCTAGACTTATTGTCCCTTGTGTCACCCATTTAATCAACATCTCTATTGAGCAGGGTAGTCCCCAAGTATACAAAACTAGAGTGATCCCTATCCACAAGAAAGGCAGCAAAACAGACAAGGGAAACTATAGACCTGTATCCATTTTGAGTGTGCTGTCTAAAATGCTTGAAAAGTAATGTATGAAAGATTGAGGAATATACCAGCAAGAATAATCTTTAAAATGAACTACAGTCTGGTTTTAGAAAGTCCCACTCCACTGATAGAAATATCTGTGGAATGGTAATGCTGGATCTGCAGGCGTTTGGTATGGTTGATCACCGTATCAAATCAAATCAAAGTTTATTTGCCACGTGCGCCGAATACAACAGGTGTAGCCCTTACAGTGAAATGCTTACTTACAGGCTCTAACCAACAGTGCAATTTCTAAGTACAAAAATAAAATAAAATAAACAAATACTAGGTATTAGGTGAACAATAGATAAGTAAAGAAATAAAAACAACAGTAAAATCACAGTGAAAAATAAAAGTAGCGAGGCTATATACAGTAGCGAGGCCACATACTTACATCGGGTCGTCGGGCTGATTGAGGTAGTATGTACATGTAGATATGGTTAGAGTGACTATGCATATATGATAAACAGAGAGTAGCAGTAGCGTAAAAGAGGGGTTGGGGATGGTGGGTGGCGGGACACAATGCAGATAGTCCGGGTAGCCAATGTGCGGGAGCACCGGTTGGTCGGGCTAATTGAGGTAGTATGTATATGATTGTATAGTTAAAGTGACTATGCATATATGATAAACAGAGAGTAGCAGCAGCGTAAAAGAGGGGTTGGGTATGGGGGGAGGCACACAATGCAAATAGTCCGGGTAGCCATTTGTTTACCTGTTCAGGAGTCTTATGGCTTGGGGGTAAAAACTGTTGAGAAGCCTTTTTGTCCTAGACTTGCCACTCCGGTACTGCTTGCCATGCGGTAGTAGAGAGAACAGTCTATGACTGGGGTGGCTGGGGTCTTTGACAATTTTTAGGGCCTTCCTCTGACACTACCTGGTATAGAGGTCCTGGATGGCAGGCAGCTTAGCCGTATGCTCTACCTTCTGTAGTGCCTTGCCGTTGGAGGCCGAGCAGTTGCCGTACCAGGCAGTGATGCAACCAGTCAGAATGCTCTCGATGTTGCAGCTGTAGAACCTTTTGAGGATCTGAGGACCCATGCCAAATCTTTTTAGTTTCCTGAAGGGGAATAGGCTTTGTCGTGCCCTCTTCATGACTGTCTTGGTGTGTCTGGACCATTTTAGTTTGTTGGTGATGTGGACACCAAGGAACTTGAAGCTGTCAACCTGCTCCACTACAGCCCCGTCAATGAGAATAGGGGCGTGCTCGGTCCTCCTTTTCCTGTAGTCCACAATCTTCTCCTTAGTCTTTGTTACGTTGAGGGATAGGTTGTTATTCTGGCACCACCCGGCCAGGTCTCTGACCTCCTCCCTATCAGCTGTCTCATCGTTGTCTGTGATCAGGCCTACCACTGTTGTGTCGTCTGCAAACTTAATGATGGTGTTGAGTCGTGCCTGGCCACTCAGTCATGGGTGAACAGGGTGTACAGGGGGGGACTGAGGACGCACCCCTGAGGGGCTCCAGTGTTGAGGTTCAGCATGGCAGATGTGTTGCTACCTACCCTCACCACCTGGGGGTGGCCCATCAGGAAGTCCAGGATCCAGTTGCAGAGGGAGGTGTTTAGTCCCAGGATCCTTAGCTTAGTGATGAGCGTTGATGTATGTAGTCAATGAATAGCATTCTCACGTAGGTGTTCCTTTTGTCCAGGTGGGAAAGGGCAGTGTGGAGTGCAATAGAGATGGCATCATCTGTGGATCTGTTTGGGCGGAAAGCAAATTGGAGTGGGTCTAGGGTTTCTGGGATAATGGTGTTGATGTGAGCCATGACCTGCCTTTCAAAGTACTTCATCGCTACGGACGTGAGTGCTACGGGTCTGTAGTCATTTAGGGAGAATGCCTTCATGTTCTTGGGCACAGGCACTATGGTGGTCTGCTTTAAACATGTTGGTATTACAGACTCAATCAGGGACATGTTGAAAATGTCAGTGAAGACACCTGCCAGTTGGTCAGTACATGCACGTGTCCTGATAATCCGTCTGGCCCTGCAGCCTTGTGAATGTTGACCTGTTTAAAGGTCTTACTCACTTCAGCTACGGAGAGCGTGATCACACAGTCGTCCGGAACAGCTGATGCTTTCATGCATGCCTCAGTGTTGCTTGCCTCAAAGCGAGCATAAAAGTGATTTAGCTCATCTAGTACGCTCATGTCACTGGGCAGCTCACTGCTGTGCTTCCCTTTGTAGTCTGTAATAGTTTGCAAGCCCTGCCACATAAGACGAGCATCTGAGCCTGTGTAGTACGATTCAATCTTAGCCCTGTATTGACACTTGCTTGTTTGATGGTTTGTTGGAGGGCATAGCGGGATTTTTCATAAGCTTCCGGGTTAGAGTCCCGCACGTTTAATTTTTGCTTGTAAGCAGGAATCATGCAGATAGATTTCTGGTCGGATTTACCAAATGGAGGGTGAGGGAGAGCTTTGTACGTGTCTCTGTGTATGGAGTACAGATGATCTAGATTTTTTTTAAACTCTGGTTGCACATTTAACATGTTGATAGAAATGAGGTAGAACTGATTTAAGTTTCCCTGCATTAAAGTATCAGGCCACTAGGAGCGCCGCCTCTGGGGGAGCGGTTTCCTGTTTACTTATTTCCTTATACAGCTGACTGAGTGCTGTCTGTGGTGGTAAATAGACAGCCATGAAAAGTATAGCTGAAAACTCTCTAGGCAAATAGTGTGGTCTGCATTTTATCACAAGATACTCTACTTCAGGTGTGCAAAATCTAGAGACTTTCTTAGTATCATGCTCTACAAGTGAAACACCTTTGGTTTTAATAGCAGGGCAATTGACTGGGTTAAGTCCTATTTAACAAGAAGAGACTAAATGGTGTATGTGAATGGAAAACATTCTAGTGCAAAGGGGATTAGCTGTGGGGCCGCAGGGAGCATCCTTGGCCCTCTTCTATTCCTACTGTACATTAACAATATGAAATCAGCCTGCTCTCGCTATTTGTTTTTGCATGCTGATGACTCTGCTCCACTGGTGTCCCATGTGTCACGGTCGTTATAATACGTGGACCAAAGCGCAGCGTGATCTGGGTTCCACATCTTTTTATTACTAAGTGAAACCCACAGCAAAACAAAACAATAAATATCAACTGAACCGTGCTGCTAACAGGCAACTATCCATAGTCAAGATCCCACAAAACACAAAGGGAAATGGCTGCCTAAATATGATCCCCAATCAGAGACAACAATAAACAGCTGCCTCTGATTGGGAACCATACCAGGCCAACAACAATATAATTCACCTAGATGACACACCCTAGTCACACCCGACCTAACCAACATAGAGAATAAAGAGCTCTCTATGGTCAGGGTGTGACACCATGAGAACAAAGCCTCAGAAGAAGAGATCCTTAGTGCAGAGTTATCCGATATCAGTAAATGGCTTTCAGATAATAACATAAAAAAATTATCTGCATCTTAAGAACAGAATCCATCTTATTTGGTTCCAGAGTAAAGCTTGCAGGGTCCCCGGGTTTAAGTATCAAAGTGAGCAAGTGTCAAACTCATTCCATGAAGGGATGAGTGTCTGCGGATTTTCACACCACCCTTGTACTTGATTGATTAATTAAGGTCACTAATTAGTAAGGATGTCCCCCCACCTGGTTGTCTAGGTCTTATTTGAAAGGAAAAAAATTAAACCAGCAGACACTCGGTCCTCCATAGAATGAGTTTGACACCTGTTGTGGAAAATTACATAAAAAATGGTTACATACATAACATGCTATCCAATGTTTTACTGCATAAATAATAGTCTCGTTTTATGCTAGTGTTTTTTTTTACCTGATACAAACTTGTCTTTGTGTGACTTAGTCAATAGACTGGGCATATACTGTAGCTAAGATCCATTTAGGTGCGACCTCAGCATGTGAGACATCCTGTGCGTTTACTATCTGCAGGAAGTCAGCTATGTGGAACCTTGCAGGTAGGATCACATTATAGTGTGAACTGTGACAAAACGCTGTTATACTGTTGAGCCCTTGTGCTATCAACCTCGGGCTCTTAATCTGCACAGACAAACCAATCGCCTTTTACACTTTATTCCGCCCCTGTTTCCACACATCTGCTAATCTGCCACATAGTCAAAAGAGGTTGTACTTTTTCAATAAAAGCAGAGACCCGTATAAGGGCACAAGGCGAGACCCAGATGCAGACACAGGAGGCAAATGGTTTGAGTCTTTCCAAAAGGGGTAGGCAAGAGAACAGGCAAAAGTGGACAGGCAAAAGTCAAAACCAGTTCTGAGTTGCGGTACAGTGTGGCAGACAGGCTCGAGGTCAGGGCAGGCAGAATGGTCAGGCAGGCAGTACAGAGTCCAGAAAACAGGCAAGGGACAAACACAGGAGGACTAGTAAAAGAGAAAAGAAAAGGCAGGAGCACAGGAAAAACACACTGGTTGACTTGGAACATACAAGACAAACTGGCACAGAGAGATAGGAAACACAGGGATAAATACACTGGGTATAACAAGAAACACCTGGAGGGGGTGGAGACAATAACAAGGACAGGTGAAACTGATC
The DNA here is from genome assembly GCF_002021735.2 of Oncorhynchus kisutch. Taxonomy (NCBI): domain Eukaryota; kingdom Metazoa; phylum Chordata; class Actinopteri; order Salmoniformes; family Salmonidae; genus Oncorhynchus; species Oncorhynchus kisutch. Next base: position 31,336,134 of record NC_034195.2, read on the forward strand.
AGGGTGTGACAACCCGACTATGTTTAGCTTTCAACACTGAACCATTCCTGGCGATGGTGGATTGCATAATTTTTGCAAATCTAATAATATTGTTGTTTTAAGAATATGCAGTCTCTCTTCCTATAGCATTTATCTGACACACATCTGCCCTAAAGGTTTTAACAAAGATAAACCACAAAATTACATTCCTAACTCTGACCTTAAAATATCTAGAGCTGCCACTTTCAAGAAATCCCGCTATGCCTTCTGACAAACCATCAAACAGGCAACTCATCAATACAGGACTAAGATTGAATCGTACTACACTGGCTCCGACGCTCGTCGGATGTGGCAGGGCTTGCAAACTATTACGTACAACAAAGGGAAGCACAGCCGCGAGCTGCCCAGTGACACGAGCCTAACAGACAAGCTAAATCACTTCTACACTGGCAAGAAAAAGTATGTGAACCCTTTGGAATTACCTGTATTTCTGCATAAATTGGTCATCAAATTTGATCTGAACTTCATCTAAGTCACAACAATAGACAGACAGTGTACTTAAACTAATAACACACAAATTCTTGTATTTTTCTCATCTATATTGAATACATAATTTAAACATTTACAGTGTAGATGTGACGGTCGTCATAATGAGAAGACCAAGGCGCAGCGTGATAAGTGTACATAACTCTTTTAATAAAAAGAACGAACACTGAACAAAACTATACAAAACAACAAAACGGACCGTGAAGCTATATGACTAGTGCAAACAGGCAACTAAACATAGAATAACAACCAACAAAATAACAAAGGAATATGGCTACCTAAATATGGTACCCAATTAGAGACAATGATAAACAGCTGCCTCTGATTGAGAACCAATCTAGGCAACCATAGACATATAAATACCTAGACTAGAAAAACCCCTAGACATATGAAAACCCATAGACATACAAACCACCCTTGTCACACCTTGACCTAGACAAATAATAAAGAAAACAAAGATAACTAAGGTCAGGGCGTGACAGTAGGCTAGAAAAAGTATGTGAACACCTAGGCTAAGGACTTCTCCAAAAGCTAATTGGAGTCAGGAGTCAGCTAACCTGGAGTCCAAACAATGAGACGAGATTGGAGATGTTGGTTAGAGCTGCCTTGCCCTATAAAAAACACACAAAAAAATGGTTTTCTATTCACAAGAAGCATTGCCTGATGTGAACCATGCCTCGAACAAAAGAGATCTCAGAAGACCTAAGATGAAGAATTGTTGACTTGCATAAGGCTGGAAAGGGTTGCAAAAGTCCACGGTAAGACAAATTGTCTATGAATGGAGAACGTTCAGCACTGTTGATACTCTCCCAAGGAGTGTCGTCCTGCAAAGATGACTGCAAGAACACAACTTAGAATGCTCAATGAGGTTATGAAGAATCCTAGAGTGTCAGCTAAATACAGTCTACGATACGTAAAACACTAAACAAGAATGGTGTTCATGGGAGGACATCACGGAAGAAGCTACTGCTGTCCAAAAAAAACAATGCTGCACGTCTGAAGTTTGCAAAAGTGCACCTGGATGTTTCACAGAGCTACTGGGAAAATATTCTGTGGACCGATGAAACTACAGTTGAGTTGTTTGGAAGGAACACACAACACCGTGTGGAGAAAAAAATGGCACAGCACACCAACATCAAAACCTCATCCCAACTGTAAAGCATGGTGGAGGGAGCATCATGGTTTGGGGCTGCTTTGCTGCCTCAGGGCCTGGACAGCTTGCTATCATTGACGGAAAAATGAATTCCCAAGTTTATCAAGACGTTTTGCCTGAGAATGTTAGGCTATCTGTCCGCCAATTGAAGCTCAACAGAAGTTGGGTGATGCAACAGGACAACGACCCAAAACACAGAAGTAAATCAACAATAGAATGGCTTCAACAGAGGAAACCTTCTAGATTGGCCCAGCCAGAGTCCTGACCTCAACCCGATTTGAGATGATGTGTCATGGCCTCAATAGAGCAGTTCACACCAGACATCCCAAGAATATTTCTGAACTGAAACAGTTTTGTAAAGAGGAATGGTCGAAAATTCCTCCTAACCATTGTGCAGGTCTGATCCACATCTATGGAAAATGTTTGGTTGAGGTTATTGCTGCCAAAGGATGGTCAACCAGTTATTAAATCCAAGGGTTCATATACTTTTCCCTCCCTGCACTGTGAATGTTTACACTGTGTGTTCAATAATGACATATCATTGTTTGTGTATTATTAGTTTAAGTAGACTGTGTTTGTCTATTGTTGTGACCTAGATGCTGATCAGATCAAATGTTATGACCAATTTATGCAGAAATCGAGGTATTTCCAAAGGGTTCACATACCTTTTCTTGCCACTGTATACACGCTTCGAGGCAAGCAACACTGAAGCATGCATGAACGCGTCAGCTGTTCCGGACAAATGTGTGATCACGCTCTCTGTAGCCTATATGAGTAAGACCTTTAAACAGGTCAACATTCATAGGGCCGCAGGGCCAGACGGATTACCAGGACATATACTCCGAGCATGCGCTAACCAACTGGCTAGTGTCTTCACTCACATTTTCAACTTGTCCCTGACCGAGTCTGTAATACCAATATGTTTCAAGCAGACCACCATAGTGCCTGTGCCCAAGAACACGAAGGCAACCTACCTAAATGACTACAGACCCGTAGCACTTACGTCTGTAGCCATGAAGTGCTTTGAAAGGCAGGTCATGGCTCACATCAACACAATTATCATAGCAACTCTAGACCCACTCTAATTTGCATACCGCCCCAACAGATCCACAGATGATGCAATCTCTAATCATCAAATCAATAATTTGCACTCCACACTTCCCTTTCCCACCTGGACAAAAGGAACACCTACGTGAGAATGCTATTCATTGACTACAGCTCAGTGTTCAACACCATAGCACCCTCAAAGCTCATCACTAAGCTAAGGACCCTTGGACTAAACCCCTCCCTCTTCAACTGGATCCGGGACTTCCTGACGGGCCACACCCAGGTGGTAAGGGTAGGTAACTACACATCTGCCACACTGATCCTCAACACAGGGGCCCCTCAGGGGTGCGTGCTTAGTCCCCTCCTGTACTCCCTGTTCACCCATGACTGAATGGCAAAGCATGACTCCAACACCATCATTAACTTTGTCGACGGCACAACAGCCTGATCACTGACAGCGATGAGACAGCCTATAGGGAGGAGGTCAGAGACCTGGCTGTGTGGTGCCAGGATAACAACCTCTCCCTCAACGTGATCAAGACAAAGGAGATGATTGTGAAAGGAGGACCAAACACGCCCCCATTCTCATTGACGGGGCTGTAGTGGAGCAGGTTGAGAGCTTCAAATTTCTTAGTGGCCACATCACCAACAAAGTATCATGGTCCAAACACACCAAGACAGTCGAGAAGAGTGCACGACAATGCCTGTTCCCCCTCAGGAGACTGAAAAGATTTGGCATGGGTCCTCAGATCTTCAAATTCTACAACTGCACCATCGAGAGCATGTTGCATCACTGCCTGGTATGGCAACTACTCAGGCGCCGACCTCAAAGCACTACAGAGGGTAGTGTGTACGGCCCAGTACATCACTGGGGCCAATCTTCCTGCCATCCAGGACCTCTATACCAGGCAGTGTCAGAGAAAGAAAATTGCCAAGGTCTCCAGCCACCCTAGTCATAGACTGTTCACTCTGCTACTGCATGGCAAGCGGTACCGGAGCGCCAAGTCTAGGTCAAAATGGCTTCTTAACAGCTTCTGCCCCCAAGCCATAAGACTCTTGAACAGTTAATCTGTTTATTATCCATGCATCATCACTTTAACTCTACCTACATCTACATATGACCTCAATTACCTTGGCTAACCGGTGCCCCCATACATTGACTCTGTACCGGAACCCTCTGTACCGGAACCCCCTGTATATAGCCTCGCTGCTGTTATTTTATTGTTTCTCCTTAATTATTTGTTATATTTCTATTTGTATAAATTTTTTCTTAACTGCTTTGTTGGTTAAGGGCTTGTAAGTAAGCATTTCACTGTAAGGTCTACTACACCTGTTGTATTCGGCGCATGTGACTAATTTCTGAAAACCTGTTTTTGCTTTGTCATTATGAGGTATTGTGTGTAGATTGATGAGGGGAAAAAAATATTTATTCCGTTTTAGAATCAGGCTGTAAATGTACCAAAATGTGGAAAAAGTCAAGGGGTCTGAATACTTCCTGAATCCACTTTATCTACTGTAGGAATCTAAGGATAGAGGCTAGCTGTGTGTGTGTGTGTGTCTCACCTTGCCCTGGAATAGGTATGTGTGTGTATGATATCTAATATTTTGTGTCTGTGTGTCTGTGTTAGCTTGCAGGTACAGGAGTGTTGGCTATAGGGTTGTGGTTGAGGTTTGACCCAAAGACCAGAGGGCTGTTTGAAGGAGCAGAATCTCCCCATATCTTCTTCACAGGTAACGCACACACTCACACATTTACCCACGCGCACACACACAAGCATGCACACACATACATTATCAAATATCACTGCAGGTGCTCTGATGGTGGTGTGTGTGTGTGTGTTTTTTTGTGTGTAGGTGTATATATCCTCATAATTGCAGGGTCATTCATGATGGTTGTTGGGTTCCTGGGATGCTGTGGAGCGATTCAGGAGTCACCGTGTATGCTGGGGCTGGTGAGTTAACCTCTATACCTCCTCTCCTCTTCTATACTCTCCTGTCTTCTCCTCCCCTGTCTTCTCTTATCCTGTCTCCTCTCCTCTCCTCTCCTGTCCTATCCTCTCCTGTCTTCTCCTCTCCTGTCTTCTCCTCTCCTGTCTTCTCTTATCCAGTCTCCTCTCCTCTCCTCTCCTCTCCTCTCCTCTCCTCTCCTCTCCTCTCCTCTCCTCTCCTCTCCTCTCCTCTCCTCTCCTCTCCTCTCCTCTCCTCTCCTCTCCTCTCCTCTCCTCTCCTCTCCTCTCCTCTCCTCTCCTCTCCTCTCCTCTCCTCTCCTCTTTATCTTTATCTTTGTAGTCAGTTGGACTGTTGACTGTTGGGGCTGATAGTCTGATACTCTGTAACTTCAGTATACCACTGGTTACAGAACAGATTCAAGGCCAGATCTCAGTGTCTCTGTCTTTCTGTCTCTCTTTCTATTTATAATTCTATTTTTCAAAATCCCCCCTCAGCAGTGGTTTGTGTCAGGGGGCACAAAAACACACAAATGTTATATGCGTATCTCTCTCTTGCAGTTCTTCTTCTTCCTCCTCATCATATTCGCCATCGAGGTCGCTGCTGGAATCTGGGGGTTCTCCAACCAAAGCAAGGTGCCAAAACATGTTACATCCCCGTTCTGTGTTGCATTAAAACCATTTCCCTACATTTTGTCACATTGCAACCCTTCCTCTACAGGTGGTTGATGACATCACTCAGTTCTACTTGGAGACATATCAGAACTACCAGAACACTTCACAGGACACACTGAGAGAGACACTCCGTCTCATACAGACTGGGGTAATCATGTAGTTAATGTGTTTGCTTGTGTGTGTATTGCCTAGGGGGTTGGAAGCAGAAACAAATGCCTTCCACATAAAAACAGTTGGACAAATAAGGTACCATTCTATTCTACCCTGTGTGTGTTACAGTTGGACTGCTGCGGACCAACAGGTTCCGTTGGGGACTTTGCCAAAGACACCTGTCCCCCAAGAGATGGGCTGGACAGCCTCATCACCAAGGTAGCACCCTGATCTGTGATTGTGTTTGTGTTCAGGTGTTCCTCCTTCCACTTTGTGTAATGTTTACAGCCCCTTTGTGTGTGTGTGTATTTATTGCAGAGCTGTCCTGATGCTATAGATGAAGTGTTTGACTCCAAGCTGCACATCATAGGAGGAGTGGGCATCACTATTGGAGTCATCATGGTGAGACACACACACACACAGCGAAACGGAAGACCATGTTAGCCCACAATGCCCCATTACTGACAGACAGATAGAAAGGCTGACGGACAACCTCCCTACAATAGAGAACTCTTAATTTATTCTTCATTTCCCATTCTATTCCCCAGGTGTTTGGGATGATCTTCAGCATGCTGCTCTGCTGTGCCATTAGGAAGTCACGGGAGATCGTCTGATGATGTTATCATTACCATGACGATGCCTTTTAATGTTGCATGATGTCATTCCTAGTCACATGACTTTTGTTTACTTGTTGAGAAAGGTCGGCTTGAGAGCTAGCAGCTGCCAACCCACTGCCAACGAGTACTTTAGATCCCCTAACCTCTGTAACAAGGATCTGCTACACCTGGTGATCCAGGGGATTAGCCTGAGGACGGTGCTGCGCAGAATCACCCTGTATCCTGAACATCTACTCATGAAGTGATCTAGGTTAGCAAATATGTGCAGTGCCTTTCTCAGGCTGATCCTCTCTAACATGGAATCTGTCCAGTGCTAAGGTCGACACTCCTAAACCATCATGGTGATGTCACTGTTCACTGATTGGCCCTGTGAGAAACTGGTTCAGGAAGTGAAATAAACATAACACATTTGTGATTTATGATGAATTAAGAGATCTATGAATAGTAGTCTAGAGGTGTCATAAACAAATGTTTTTGTAATATGAACAGACTTTCAATTACCACAACTGCTCAATGATTTAAATTAAACTATTGATGAAATAATGGCATGACAATGTAAGCAACATATATTCTATTAATGATTGTAATAATATTGTACTGTGATCACATTTCTACCAAAATAACATCTGAAGGTCCAGGGGCGGTCCTAAGACAACTCCCTATAGCAAAGCCACTCAATCTATACCATTCCTTAGCAAGAGCCAATTAAATCAGCACATTGTAACAAGTTCCCAATGATATTGCAGGCTGTGGTCTGTGGTGAACGTAGTTCTAAGTGTTATAGAGGAGCAGCCTGGTCGCTCCAGTAGAGTACAAGAACCCCTCTTTCTCTTGATCTCTCTCGCTCTCCCTCTCACACTCTCTCTCCGTTCTCTCTTTCTCTACCCAATTTGAAAACGCCTTGAAGTCTCTGACTCTTTTTATAAAGTTGATTTTTATTTGTGACCAAGTTTTTGGTGAATTGTAGTCAGTTTTACAGTATATTTAGATCTCTGTTAGATTACAGTGACTTTTATAACATCCATGCCATTTCACACTGGTCTGGTTGGTTGATGCACCAAAACAAATGAGCCAAATAAACTGTAACCTCTGATCCTGATTCTGGTCGTGTGTGTGTGTGTGTGTGTGTGACTGAGAGAGTAAAACATGTCTGTCAGCTTTCACAGCTTCCTGCTACTGTGGAAAATAACAACCTGATCTCATTAGCCTCTCCTTTTATCTCTCTCTCTCTCTCTCTTTCTCTCTCTGTAATGAGTTACACGCACGTGTGTAGTTAGAGTTTAACTTGAGTGTTTAGTTTAGATCCATGTGGTTGGCTGAACCTCAGCCTTGGTAACAGTTGTTAGGGCTGGAACCGGTAAGACAGTTGGGCGTCAGCCTCCACATCCTTATAAAAGACCACACATCAATGTGTGTGTGTGTGTGTGTGTGTGTGTGTGTGTGTGTGTGTGTGTGTGTGTGTGTGTGTGTGTGTGTGTGTGTGTGTGTGTGTGTGTGTGTGTGTGTGTGTGTACATTAACCCTAACCATAAAGTGTACTTACAAATGTCAAATGTCTGCGCAGGAGTGAAGGTTTCCTGTGAGAGAGTAACGGTTAATGTGATTGGATGTTAATTATTTGACTAGGCTACCTGTATTTGACATTGTGTTCTTATTTCACTGAACACTAGATGGATTAATTTGACTTTTGACAGTGAAACGAGGCTACTCAGGATAGAAAAACCTCATCCAAATGTATAGCCCCGTTGGAAAATATAAATGTACTGTTTGAAAATATGAAGAAAAAAAACAGGTCATTTTAAATGTTAATTTTTTTTAAATGTGAATCACATTTTTATTTGGCGTACCCCCAACGGCATTGCGCGTACCCCTGGGGAATGCCAGTTTGGGAATACCTGCTTTGGAACAATAACATCTTCAGCTTTCTAATTGTGCACGTATGTTGCAATATCACACTCACAGCAACACTTAAAGACATAATAAAAAACATGTCCAGATGGCTGAGACAGATACGTTTCGTATGTGTGTGTGTGGCCCTAATCTCAGCTTTAGGCTGCTCTTAGGCTATGTTTGGAAAACCATTTTTACAACAGATACTAAACACAGGCCTTACTGACCTTTCATGGACACTGCCTGACATTGCATGTGGTCTTAATAAAAGGAATACGCTCATGTTTATGTCTTTACTGTGATAGAACTGACCCATTCAAATGTTCTGTATTTAGGAACAGAATAATCAGGTTTTAATTGAAGAGAATTAATACAGTCGACTTTGACAGTAAATAGCTTTTATTGTGCTAATGTCAAATCAACAATGGTGGACCAATACATATCATTACATATTATGACTAATTTAGTCGGAACCATTTTGAAAAATAACATCTTCAGCTTTCTAATTGTGCATGTAGGTTGCAACATCACACTCACAGTAACACTTAAAGACATAATCGAAACATGTCCAGATGGCTGAGATACGTTTTGCGTGTGTGAGAGAGAGAGAGAAACATTGAGCTTTTCTCTCTCAGAGATGTCCCCAAAAAGGGACGACAAGATACAGAGGAGGGTATTGTTTGAAATGAATCAACAATCCTATAGAGATTATTAAGATCAGTCAATTAAATCACAGTTGATAATGAGAATGTATTGATGGAACTTTAATGCAAGTACATTTGCATGGTGCCTCACTAATATGTTATTATCATCCAATTTGATCGATCAAATACTTTAAGCAATGGACCGTCGTGGTTTGAGGCTGGAGGCTGCTTGGTCTAGTCATTAGAAGGTTTATAATACTGTTAAACAGTATGTTTCTTTAGCTATCTGCAACATTTACTGACTCTATTTTCTTTACTTTTCCAATTGTATAAGCAACTGGACTCTTCATTACCACACAGTCTCACACAGGTGCAGTAGGCGAAGTTCGCCAGGTGACCGTTCTGGGCTGTAATCCTACAGAGGCTCTGTCAGTCACTTCTGACCTAACCTCCTGCAGATGTAGCATACTTCCAGATGAACCAAGTTGTTGTCGTTGAGGCGGGCATATTGACTTTACATCTCCCCATGAGGCTGACTAAGCCCTGTTAGGTCTTACTCAAGGTACAGACAGGATGGACACTGATAAAAACTCAAACCAGATTTATTGAACCCAACTGGATGCTCAGCTGCATAGCATAACATACAAGTCAGAGAGTGAGAGCGAGAGAGATATCTTATTTTATTTTTCATACATATATTTTAAAACAAATGTGAATCACATTGGAATATTTATAACCACCACACTTGGCGGAGTTCCCTCCCTTGTATTGCTAAAAAAAAAAAAATGTTTTTGCTGGGCAGAAACTAGGTCGGCTCCTCTTTGTTGGTGTTGTCGAGTCCAGAACTTCCGTGGGCAAGGATGTGTGTGCATGTGAAATAAGGCTGCAGTTAGAGTGTTGTTGAGGGTGGCCTCTCTGGCCCACTTCCAAGATGTTTCCTCCCTCTTCAACTGTTGTTCTTACATCAATGTTGAGTTGCACCACCACTTCCCCTTGCCCTACAAGTCACAGAAACTAACTTGGCTTAACAGGAACCAAAACCCGACTGTTGCTATTTTGCCTAGTAGAATCTTAATATACAGCATTTACAGTGTTCGACCTGCGACTTTCTGTACTTTCCCTTGTCTCTACAATAACACACATAAGCTCCTCATAACAAGATAACTACTACTACTAGCTAATAATACAATACAAAATGGGCTCAAGTCAAATGGTTTCCATTAGTCTGTACCCCTGGTACCTGGACTGCATCCTCCATAGGGTTCAACAACTGACTTTAGTTTTATAGTTTAACCCTTCTCCTACAATTTACATGACACCATGGAAATCTAAATATCCTAATAAAAACATCCTCATCAAAATCTATCTGTTTAAGCTAGAGATAACAGTTTGTATGGGCTGCATCTCAATCCACCACATCCGCCGATATCGCCCTTCTTCATCTGCGGTGAAAGGTGACAGTGCTAGAGCGGTGTTTGTCAGATCTTCTCACAAAAATGTCTAAAGCGTCCAAACTGGTTGGCCCACCTCTATTAACCTCTCTGTGGAACATTGAGACTCTTACGAACCCCATGTTGTTCTCCGTTTTTCTCTACAACCCCCACAAGTGTCTTGGGACTCGTCTGAAGTCGGTACAGCCTCTTTTGCCAACTTCTGTCTGCAGTATCCAAACACTTTGGGCTACACATGAATATGTTAGCTTAGTAGAACCCCGCCTCCCCCGGCTTAGACAGGGCTTACACTCTAATGGGTTAAACCGACTCTGTGAACTACCCCCACTATGGTACATGCCGTCCATTATGCCCATGGTGCCGGTGCTATGGCTAGCCTACTCCCAGGTCAGAGAGAACCTGGTGAAGCCATCCCACCCAAGATCATCTGCCTCCTGGCCTGTGGAAGACTGGACTGCCGCTACGAAGGATCAGCCTGCTGGATGCCCAGCCAACAAACTGTACAGGGACTCTACTCACACTGGTGAGGGGCTGGGGGTGGGGAAGAGAGGGAGAGAAGGCGAGAAGGAGAGAAGGAGATTGGGGAGAGAGAGAGAGAAAAAGAGAGAGGATTAGATGTTCTATATTCATTGTGATTGTGTACTGTTGTCAGGGTGACTGATGACATTGTGGCTATGGCGAGATTCTCCTCTCACAGAAGAAGTACAGCATCATAGAGCAGTTCCCATGCTTAATGGTCATGTATGTGTTTATGACTGCCTGCGTGTGTGTGTGTGCACGTGTGTCCAACCTTTGTTTCTAACTGATCTTTTTATATCTGACCAGGCTGAACATCAAGTCCATCATCAACATGCTTTCACCTGGGGAGCATGCTCACTGTGGCCCACCTCTGCAGCCAGACACTGGATTCACCTACTTCCTACAAACCTTTATGGAAAATGATAGTACGACTGTACTGTATTGATACCTATCTCTAATATACATAACATTAGGATAGTCTCTGAGGCCTTATGTAAATTAAATTGTCTATTTTTCTCTGTGTGTGAGCTTATGTTGTAGCCTTAATTTTTCTTCAATTTTGGCATGTCAGACTTTGATGTGTCGTCTGTCATGGGGATGATGGATGGAGTGAAGATGCTAACCTATGGTGTGAAAAAGGGGAAGGTGGCTGTGCACTGTCGCGCAAGCTTGGAAAAGACATGTGTGGGAATTTTACGGTATGATAATACGGTTCTCAGTACATAAATAGTCTGTTTATATTGTTTAGCTCATTTAGAATATACAGTATATTTGTATTTGTATTTATCAAGGATCCCCATTACTCTTCCTGGGGTCCAGCAAAATTAAGGCAGTTATATACAATACAAAATATTACAAGACATTACATTTCAAAACACTTTACCCAATACATTTAGTGTGTTCTTTCAGGTCACTACTCTACTATCACATATTTACAATACATGTGTACATGTGTGTAGAGTGCATGTCTTATCATGTGTTAATTCAACAGGTGGTTCTAAACCTGAATTCTGATTGGTTTAAACAGCATTCCAGTCAGTATCTATTCCACAAGATACCTGAGGCTAAATCTATTACATTAAAATACCTATTTACTCTGTTCCATCTGACAGCGCAATCCAATGTTTCATTAGCCCAGCCAGGCAATTTATAAACTTGATTATAAAAAGTATCTAGACATTATCTCACATAAATTTTAGACTAACATTTAGTTTTCAACAGCAGAGATTTTTATAAACCTTGCTGTCTGTCTCTCTGACATTTGCAACATTGTTTCAATATTAAAATTGGATTTCCAGCTGTCCCATAGTAATGAACGTGTCAAGAGTCGAGATGAGACAGACAGGCAGGCAATGTTTCTCAGCCAGTCAAAATCATGAATCAGCTGGAATCATTTTTCTAGATATATACAAAGAAATGTACATTTAATCAAGGTAAAACGAGGTAAATTGTGCAGCTAGTTTGCAGTATTTCCAGCTTCAGTTTGAAGTGAATGTGTTAGCTGTGTTGTTGGCTACCTCCTCTGAACAACAGTGCCACGCCTCAATAGCTGATTGTTATGGATATATAGTGGGGCAAAAAAAGTATTTAGTCAGCCACCAATTGTGCAAGTTCTCCACTTAAAAAGATGAGAGAGGCCTGTAATTTTCATCATAGGTACACTTCAACTATGACAGACAAAATGAGAAAAACAAATCCAGAAAATCACATTGTAGGATTTTCAATTAATTTATTTGCAAATTATGGTGGAAAATAAGTAATAAGTATTTGGTCACCTACCAAACAAGCAAGATTTCTGGCTCTCACAGACCTGTAACTTCTTCTTTAAGAGGCTCCTCTGTCCTCCACTCGTTACCTGTATTAATGGCACCTGTTTGAACTTGTTATCAGTATAAAAGACACCTGTCCACAACCTCAAACAGTCACACTCCAAACTCCACTATGCACTAAGACCAAAGAGCTGTCAAAGGACACCAGAAACAAAATTGTAGACCTGCACCAGGCTGGGAAGACTGAATCTGCAATAGGTAAGCAGCTTGGTTTGAAGAAATCAACTGTGGGAGCAATTATTAGGAAATGTAAGACATATAAGATCCCTGATAATCTCCCTCGATCTGGGGCTCCACACAAGATCTCACCCTGTGGGGTCAAAATGATCACAAGAACGGTGAGCAAAAATCCCAGAACCACACAGGGGGACCTAGTGAATGACCTGCAGAGAGCTGGGACCAAAGTAACAAAGCCTACCATCAGTAACACACTAGGCTGCCAGGGACTCAAATCCTGCAGTGCCAGACGTGTCCCCCTGCTTAAGCCATTACATGTCCCGGCCCGTCTGAAGTTTGCTAGAGAGCATTTGGATGATCCAGAAGAAGATTGGGAGAATGTCATATGGTCAAATGAAAACAAAATATAAGTTTTTGGTAAAAACTCAACTCGTCGTGTTTGGAGGACAAAGAATACTGAGTTGCATCCAAATAACACCATACCTACTGTGAAGCATGGGGGTGGAAACATCATGCTATGGGGCTGTTTTTCTGCAAAGGGACCAGGACGACTGATCCGTGTAAAGGAAAGAATGAATGGGGCCATGTATCGTGAGATTTTGAGTGAAAACCTACTTCCATCAGCAAGGGCATTGAAGATGAAACGTGGCTGGGTCTTTCAGCATGACAATGATCCCAAACACACCACCCGGGCAACGAAGGAGTGGCTTCGTAAGAAGCATTTCAAGGTCCTGGAGTGGCCTAGCCAGTCTCCAGATCTCAACCCCATAGAAAATCTTTGGAGGGAGTTGAGAGTCCGTGTTGCCCAGCAACAGCACCAAAACATCACTGCTCTAGAGGAGATCTGCATGGAGGAATGGGCCAAAATACCAGCAACAGTGTGTGAAAACCTTGTGAAGACTTACAGAAAACGTTTGACCTCTGTCATTGCCAACAAAGGATATATAACAAAGTATCCTACAATGTGATTTTCTGGATTTTTTTTCTCATTTTGTCTGTCATAGTTGAAGTGTACCTATGATGAAAATTACAGGCCACTCCCATCTTTTTAAGTGGGAGAACTTGCACAATTGGTGGCTGACTAAATACTTTTTTGCCAGACAGACAACATGAAAAACTACAAGTAATCTAGTAAAAACCATTAAATTCACAAGAGTATAAAACAGCAAATTAAAAACATTGACAGGTCAGGGAATCAGCCTCAAAATCCTTCATCAGTGATTTAAAAACACCAATCGGGACAAGTTCTTCCAGTTTAAAAGTACTTTGTAAGGTGTTCCAAGACGATGGCGCAGAGTACATAAAAGCCCTTTTACCAAATTCAGTTCGGACATTTGGAACAGTTAGCAGGATAAAGTCCAGCGAACGAAGAGAGTACCCAGCACATTTCTGCACAATACAAATGCACAAATAAAAAGGTAGTAAACCCAAAATGGCTTTGTAAATAAAAGTACACCAGTGACTGAGCCTACGAGTGACTAGAGAAGGCCAGCCAACCCTGGTATACAAAGTGCAGTGGTGCGTAAGGGTTTTGCCGTTTAAAATAAATCTCAAAGTGCCATGGTAAAGAGTGTCATTTGATCTCAAACACTGAGCGGAAGCATTCATATATAAAATATCCCCATAGTCTAGTAAGGGCATACATGTAGTTGACATTAGCCTCCTTCTGGCTTCAAAAGAAAAAGGCCTTATTCCTAAAATAAAATCCCAATTTCAGCTTCAATTTTTTTGTAAGTTGTTGAATATGCAATTTGAAAGAGAGGCCGTCATCAATTAAAATTCCAAGATATGTATATGAGGTTACAACCTCAATCTCCTTGCCCTTACAGGTAGTAATAGGTGAAAGGTATAGAGGTCTATTTCTTGCATTAGAAAACACCATTAGTTTAGTTTTGTCAGTATTGAGGATAAACTTCAATTGACACAAGGTATGTTGAACAGTATAAAAAGCAGTTTGTATGTTCTGGAAAGCTTTTGTAAGAGACGAGGCACAACAGTAAATAACAGTATCATCAGCATAAAAATGAAGTTGTGCATTTTGGACATTTTTGTCTAAATAATTTATATAAATAGTGAATAAGAGAGGACCAAGTACAGAGCCTTGGGGCACACCATTGAAGACAGACAATTTAACAGACATAAGCCCATCAAATTGAGTGCACTGAGTTCTATCAGACAGATAATTAGCAAACCATGCAACTGCATGCTCCAAAAGACCTACACTCGACAATTTCTGCCTTAGTATAGCATGATCAACTGTATCAAAAGCCTTAGAGAGATCAATAAAAAGTGAGACACAGTGCTGTTTTTGTCAATGGCAAAGGAGATATCATTTAAAACTTTCATGGCTGCTGTAATTGTGCTATGCTTCTTCCTGAAGCCCGATTGGTACATTGATAAAATAGAGTTAGTAAATAAAAACTCTTTTAGCTGTTCACTTACAAGGGTTTCAAGTATTTTCACCAGGGGTGACAGCTTTGAGATTGGCCTATAATTATTTAAAAGAGTTGGATCTCCCCCTTTTAAATGTGGTAGGACAAATGCTGATTTCCATATCTTTGGAATTTCATTACATTCCAGGGTTAGATTGAACAGAGATGTAAGTGGTTCAGCTATGAAATCAGCTACCAGATTTAAAAACCAGGTATCCAAAAGATCAGGACCTGCAGGCTTTCTCTGATCTAAGGATTTCAGGGCTTTATGTACCACCTGCACTGAGAATGGCAAAAAGCTAAAAGTTTGACCAGCTCTCACTGATTCATCCACACAGGGTTGTACAGAGACAGAGGACACTGAATCAAACAGCCTACCAGATGATACAAAGTGCTCATTGAAACAATTCAGCATTTCCGTTTTGTCATATATAGCAAAAGAGTCCTTCAAAACACATGACGGTAATTCATTAACATTACTGTTACTTAATAGCCTTCCAAAACTTTCTAGGGTCATTCAGGTTATCAGTGGTAACAGACATAAAATATTCAGACTTGGCCTTCCTGACTTGGCCTTCCAGACGGCCTAAAAATAAGCCAATCAGCATCAGAACATGATTTCCTTGCTTTAGCCCAGGCTAGATTACGGTCGTGACTAATACAAGACAGCTCAGAAGAAAACCATGGATTATCCCGCCCTTTAACCCTGAACCTGCGGAATGGGGCATGTTTGTTTACTATTTGGGAAAAACCGTCATGAAAGAATTTCCAGGCAGTTTCCACATCAGGGATAAGCTCAATCTTGCTCCAGTCAAAATAAAACAAATCATGAAAGAAAGCCTGCTCATTAAAACACTTCAAATTTCACTTACGAATAAAACATGGGTTTGTCTTAGGAACCTTAGTATTTCTAACAGCAACAACAGCACAATGGTCCCTTAAATCATTACAAAAACTCCAACCGCAGAACATTTGTCAATATCAAATCAATCAGGGTAGATTTATCTGGGCATTTAAGATTTGGGCGAGTGGGTGAGTTAATCAACTGGGTAAGATTCATAGAATTACAAAACATTCTTAAATCATCAGACCGGCTTCAACCAACACCAGTTAAGATCACCAATGGAGATCATTTCACTGTAAAGAAGTTTACACATAAGGTGCGTGAAAGAAGAAAATGCATCACTGAGAGCAGAGGGGGGTCTATAACAGCCAATCACAGTTATAGAGAGCAGAGGGGGGTCTATAACAGCCAATCACAGTTATAGAGAGGCCCTTTGAAACCTCCACATTCAATGCAAGAAATTCCAATTGTTTACAAAGTTTCAGACATTGCCACACCTACATGGAATTTAGATTTTACATATATAGCCACACCCCCACCTTTCTTAAGAAGTTCCTGTGCATTTCCAGTAACTTAACTGTGGTAAGTCACTGGAAAGTTCATGTTACATTTTTTCTAACTTACTGTCAGTAGTGATGGGAAACCAAGGCTTTCTGAAAGATTTTGCGCTGTCACCAAGTTGTGCTGAAACACAGTTAATTATGCATGGCTTTATTATCTGTTCACAATGCACATTAGTGACATCTGCTGGTCAGCAATAAATATTTCCACTGTTTCCATCACAACTTTGTGGCACAGCAGTGAGTCATTAACTTTGTTAGCCTAGGGTGGCAGGTAGCCTAGAAGTTGTGAGCATTGGGCCAGTAACTGAAAGGTTACTGGTTCAAATCCCCAAGCTGAATAGTTGAAAAACCTGCTGATGTGCCTTTTAGCAAGGCACTTAACTAATTGCTATGGATAAGAGCATCTGCTAAATGAGATGTAAATAATCAGTTGGAATACTAAGTTTACATCATGCTTCCCATTTTTGCTTTCAAGTTGACAATTTTTCAAAAGCTGAATCCATGTGTCAGAGTCATGTGTATAGGTGGCAGGGAAGTCAGGTGCAGGAGAATCAAACTGAGTGTAATGGAGTTATCTAATAACAATAAACGAAACATACTCCAAACACTAATTGTAACAATAAACAACGTGGGTACGAGGACCCGTCACGCACCAACACAACACTGAATAACAAACAATCTCTGACAAAGACATGAGGGGAAACAGAGGGTTAAATACACAACAGGTAATGAATGGGATTGAAACCAGGTGTGTAGGAAGACAAGACAAAACCAATGGAAAATGAAAAATGGATCAATGATGGCTAGAAGACCGGTGACGTCGACTGCCGAGCACCTCCCGAACAAGGAGAGGCTTTGACTTCGGCAGAAGTCATGACACCATGGCATTATTTAGGATGCTTAAGACAGAATCGTATACTATACTAAATAAAACAAATTATTTGAACAACAGTGCAGAAAGTGTGGTTTCACAAAATAATGTGTTCAATGGGATTGAACCTCATACCCTCACCTCCTTATGTTCCCTGCTCTAAGCTACCGGCCTAACTATATTTGTAAGTACGGTGTTCAGTAAAGGTCAGTGTTTGAAAGCTGCTTAGAATCGAAGAAAGCACGGGAGCCACTGCATAATCAGTGGGATCTCGCATTTTGCAACACACAGTTTGAAAAGGCACATGATCAAATGAAGCTTCAGACAACATTGATGACATACTTCTGATCAAGTGATACACTCATCGGCACATTGCTTTGAAGTTAGCTGCTTAGAGATTTCGACACATGCCTTGGAGCTCCAGTATCAAATGTAACATCCATAACTGTCAGCTTGCTGCAAGCTGTTATTGTAAAATGCACAGTAACTTACTGTGGCTGATCTCTGTCATGCTCACTGACCTGATGGTGTGGCAGGAAGGTCAGTTTGCTGCCAACCAAGCGGTTGAGGCCACTTGAGTCTGGGTCCCACATGTGCTCACCACAAAGGATGCTTAAAATAGCAGTGATGGGGAAATTAAGCATCCTGAAGCATTGAGGCTTTCCAGGCAATTGTGTCAATAATAGGTTAATTACTCTAGGCTTTAATCAACACAGGCTACACTAGTGCCACCTGCTGGTAAAAATAATTTAGGGCAGCCAAATTATTATGGATCGAGTCCCAAAAGCTGTAGCGTGTGCGCAAAGTAGCCTTTTTGTATTCTACCGAAACCAATACCAAACCAATTTACCACTATACTTGATTATCTGTACATATACCTTGAAAGAAACCGACAGCAGCATGTGAGTTCTAAGTGTGCCTCTGAAAGTACCTTATGTGTACCTTTGACCATTTTGTACCCCAGGTAACAACACTGTACCCTAACCATACAGTAATTTCCAGAGTGTGTGGATATAGTTTTTTTGTAATAAAGATGTAGCTGCTGGAACTGCTGAAACATTAATGCACTTCCGCCCAAATGCTTGCAAATTCAAATCATCAAGGCATTTATACACACTTTACATCAGTGGTCACCAACCGGCCGATCGTGTTCAACTGGTCAATCTCCATGGCGTTCCTTGTTGATCACCAAACATTTCTGTAAAAACACAACGATAAAGCCTAGCATTCATGTTTTTTAAAATCCGTTTTCCACTGTTGGTGGTAGGTGCACTTGATTCAGCCGCCCTAGCTCCGGGAAGGCAAAGTCTTCTAATTTTCAACAATTTCACGTGTCTGAAGGTAGAACTCCATCTACCCAGCAAGCCCAGAGAGCAAATCAAGTGCAACTATAGGCCTACCGCTGGCCAATCAGATAGCTCAGATCACTGTGTCTGCAAGTTTCCTCGCACAATAGACTGTAAAAAATTTGCCTCAAATGCACAGAAAAGTTAATAATGTGAGATTTCAAAACGTTTAAAACCATAGAGAGAGACTCAACGAATACAGCAAAGAACTGCTGTTTTTATGAGTAAGTTCATGTTTAAATTGTTATTCAGCACTGTCAACACTTTAACACTTTTCTATGCCAAAAAATGCACATTCTCCCTATTTCCACTCACGCTACAACCAGCACTGGAGCTGCAATGAATGAATAGAGCAAAGCATTTCGATAAGCTTGTCTTTTTTTATATCAAAGAATGTTTTACTTTCTCTGTTCATAGGAGTAACAACATGAATTGGTGCATGAGGCAGAAGTAATGCAGAGCGACTTAAGTTTCACCATCAGCTGGAAGACTGTGTCCCCTTTTCTCAGCGGAGGAAGGGAGAGAGGAGGGACGGTGAGTCGGTTGAGAGGCAGTCTTACTGCTGCTCTCTCCCCTCAGACTGACCATCAAATGCAGGCCATCAGCCCAGTAAAAAAAATACATATTATGCTCACTCAGCTGTGCCTCACAAGTAATACAACAAATTATATATTAACAGTGTGATCATATACCAAACATGTTGAAATATCATTTCTAAATGGTCAGAGAAGAACAATATTGGCACGGCAATTCAAGCATAGACAATATGCAGTGGTAATATATTGGGCGTACTGCACAAAACTCATTGCTACATTATTGTTGTTAATTGGTTAATGTTGCATAGGCTTATGTTTTTTAAATTATGTTTAAAAAAAATCTGAGCAGTGTATCTCAGCTTACAGTAAGACTCAGTAAGTGATCTTGACTCAAAATAGGTTGGTGACCACTGGTCGAGCTGGTCTGCAAAACCACACCTCATCATTATCATACTTCCCAGCATGCTCTATTGCAGTTAGATTTTTTGAATTGTTTGTTTCAATATCTGTATTTTTGCATGTGCATTGATTGATTAATGAATTAATTAATCTTATGCTACACAAAGATAAATCACATACATGTTTTGTTAGTTGGATTTATTGCACCCTTTACTGAAATGGTTGTTCCAGTTTAAATATATATTTTTATTTTATTTTAATATTTGTTTTTGTTTTTAATTATTAGTATTATTATGAATATTTTTTAAATACATTTTTGTTTTCTTTATATATATTTTTAAATAGTTGATCTTTCAGATCCTGGAAGTCATTTCAGAATGCAAACCAGCAAGACGTTGATGGTGACCAGTGTATGCTGTAGTAATTGGAAGTTTGGATCTTTTTACTGACTTGGATCTTTTCGGCTTGTTCAATCAAAATAACTTTTTGGGGGTGATACGGCTTCTGCAGAAGTAAGGGCATTCATACTTTGTGCGCTTCGCGGAGCAGTGCAGAGTTGTTGAGCAGAGCTGTTGTGAAGGAAGTTGTTAAGGAAGTGAGTTTGTGTGTATACAGGACCTCCGCAATTGCATCACACCCTTCCTACAGAATCTCTGACCACATTTTGGGATCAACCTTAAATTGGCTCCTATTGTGATAGACTTTAAACAATGTACATTTGTTGATTGCTAGGTATACACATACCATTTTTTATTGATACATTTGAAATTAGGTCTAGTTGTGGCAGCAACCGGACTAGATTGTGAACGAGTCTTTGCGGAATGCATTGCTTGACTGCATTGAGGGTGTTAAGTAGCCTGACGACTCAAACTAAATTATTTTGCTGCGTCTGTGGGCACAGCATAGCGTTTGAACGGAGAAAGGAGTCTGGGTAGCCACGCAAGGTGATTCGCACAGTCCTTCACTAATTGCAGTCCACCAAAGGATTTGTTCTCCAGTTTGAGTTTTGTTGAGCAGAGGCTGTGTAATGTTTTGGTTCTACAAAGCTGTGTCACACCCTCCTTATGGAGTTTCAAACCACATTTTCGTATCAAACCTAAATTGGCCCTTAAAGGCCAATCCGACAACTGCATTGGCCGTGTAGCATTTAGCACGATGGTATGACCTCTGCAGAAGTCAGGGCATTCATACTTCTTGAGCTTCTCGGAGCAGCAGAGTGCTGTTGTGATGTAATTTGTCAAGGAAGTGAGTTTGTGTTTATCTCCCGCCCTCACCTACCATCAACCAATCATGTCTATTGGTATAAAGCATACAAGCATAAATTGGCTTTCAATCCTGCTGTAGGACTCATTGCGGCCAGCACTAGCAGGTCAAACGAACGACTAAAATTAATAAGTTGACTAGAGTCATGAAAAAAAAATCATGACTCTAGTCAAAATCTTCAGCAGGGCCCACACTCTCTCTCTCAATCCTCCCCTCTCTTCAGTACCCCATGGGTTACTGTATCTGTTTCTTAAAGCTATCTGTGTTCATTATGATCATCAACTAGGTGGTGCACCTGCTGTGTGCCCGGCCATCTTACAGCCTTGTCCTTGAGCCTGCCTGCCTGCCTTTCTGGAATTGCATGCTGGAGAGGAGGGCAGAATGTCGGGCCCTGGGCAGGGCTGGTGGCCAAGTAGTACCTACCCCTACAGACAGCCACCCCTTGTCTTACCAGAGGCAGCTGTTATGTCTTGCCGATGCATGGAAAATCCAGCCAACTGTTTATTATACATGTCGTCGTTCAGCCACGACTAGGTGAAACATAAGATATTACTGTTTTTAATGTTGGTAGGATATTCTTCAACAGAGCTCACCCAGTTTATCTGCATTTTCTTCATGTGAATGATGGGGATTTGAGCCTTTCCTGATATCCAGAAGCTCTTTTCGGTCATAAGAGACGGTGGCAGAAACATTATGTACAAAATAAGTTACAAACAATGTGAAAAAACACAATTGGTTAGGAGCCCGTAAAACGGCAGCCATCTCCTGCGGTGCCATTATCTTGCCGTCACTGTCACAAAACCACACCTGTCCTTAAATCGCACCTGCGTTAACAGTTCAGAGCGAGATGGTGTCTAGGTTATATAGAAATAAAGAGACTCAAATTGAAAATCATGTAACAAAATAGGTGTAGATTACAACATGCATGAAGGCTGCATAGGATTTATAGTACTAATGCTACTCTGTGCATCCAATGGCAATATCCGTGATAGGTATAATACCGGGAGCCGCTTGCTGAATTGACAGCTCCAACACTGTTACACCTCCAACATTGCCTTAATAAAAACAATAAGATTGCTCTGCAGTTGTTGGTATTGCAGGATAAGGCAGATCGGATTGAATCTAGATCTGCCAGGAAGTTGCTAAGGTCCTAAATCTTGTTCCCCGGATCTCAACATTTGGGCCCTCCTGAATTGACTAAAATGTAATAGAATTTACCATACTATGATATGAACATATGGGAATGGGATACCTTAATCTGTCATGGGCTACTCTGTCTCTCTTTGATGACTGACAGGTGCGGCAGGTAGACTAGCGGTTAAGAACGCTGGGCCAGTAACCAAAAGCTTGCTATTTCAAATCCCGAGCTGACTAGCTGGTAAAAATCTGTCAATCTGCTCTTGAGCAAGGCACTTAAACCTATTGCTACAGGGTCGCCGTCAATAATTGCTAATCCCTCTGGTTGTGACCCTACTCTCAGCAGGTGTCTGAGTGGGATATGCAACAAACACATTTCCATTTCACACCACACACACTTGTACAGGTTAGACACTTGTACATGTGTGAAACAAGACAGATATAAGAACCCTTGATTTGACAGGAGGAGCTGAACAGCAGTGAGTGGCCTGGGCTCTACTGGTCACAGTCAGATCCACACATACTTAGCTCTCTACTGAGGACCTGGATGGAGAAACTCAAGGTAAGAGAGATCAGATAAAGAACCACAATTTGACTACAGAGATAAAATGTCACTAAATTGCAACTGATAGCTCTCTCCTACTCTCTCTCTCTCTCCCTGTTTCGTTCTCTCTGCAGGAGCCTGTTCTGAGTGCCAAGGACGTAGAGATTGACCTCAGTATCTCAGAACATGAACCATCTCTGTGTGCTGATGCAGGTGAGATCCAGTCAGACCATATACCCACGTTTAATCATATCATGGCTTACTTTAAGATCTTCAACCTCCTCTTACGTTCATCAAAGATGTTGAAAGCATCAGCAACTAGCGTGTGTGGTCCCAGCAGCCTCACATCATGTCCTGATTACTGGGCTATGTGGGTCAGGTGACCAGCCTGTGTCCTCAGAGAAAGGAGGCCATGCTACGACGCCTGATATGAGCATTCACCAAGGTGAGAAAGAGAGATAGTCGTGCTTGATGACATCTAACTATTGTTCTGTGTCCAATAACGCCCTCTAGAGGAGATGGAGAGCAATGCAGCCCATGTCCAGCATCAAACAAACATTCCAGAACCAGAACATACGGACAACAGACTACACAGCAAACTGCTCAAGAGGAGGTAATAAACTATTGAGTGGTTGATGGGTTAATCGGTTGTACAAACTTAATACACCTTTTGTATGAAGGGTCAAAGGTTTAAGTTTCCAGTGTTTTCTTTTCTATGATTAGGGGCAGTAGGTTCTTAACTGTGGTTGTGGAGCTTGGATAGAGTGTAGATGCTAGGAACAGGTAAGCACGGCCATGCTCCTGATACTGGTGGTTAAATGTACAGTATACTCTGTCTTTACAGTGCATAATGCAAATATGTGTACATTAAACCTAATCCTTGAAGGTTTTATTTTAGTTATTTTTACAATATTTAGTTGGTGGGGTGAGCAGTATTACACTTTTAAAAGTGCAAAGCCTCTCTTGTGATACAGAATTATGTCCTAACGTCTAAAATACCACTAGATGGCATTATCACCTAACCATGAACTACATACTGTACATAGAAACCTGTGATTTGAAAGACCATATATTTTATTAAACAAACAAACAATATCCATAGAAAGAGTACAATCTTCACTTATATCACCCTGGTGTGGTAACGACTGATTAAGCCAGTACTTATGGCACTTCAACATGATACCTTCTCCAACGTGTTACTACTTAGTCAATCCTCTTCATCCCCATTGGAACATAATGCCATAATGAGCTCCTTCCACATCTTCCTGTGGAACTATGGGTGCATAATCCCAAAAGTACAAACTGGCTTCCTCTCCTTGTCTCCTTCCCTTTATCTGCACATATTGCGTTCATCTATCCTGCCTTTTTATATTAGTGGAGATGAGGAGAGGGACCAGACGTTTTCAGCCTGCCACTCAGCTTCCTTCAACAATACTGAAAGTCCTAATCAGAGGCAGTTCTAGAATCTTCAAAGCTACTCAAACATTCTTCAGCAGTAAAGGGTTTGTAACAACAGAAGCCATTTGTTTCTGGCTAATGGCCAAGGTTTGTGAGTTGTACGATGCACCAGGCACATACCAAAGGTGTCAAAAACACAGAATTAGAACATACTGTACTGAATATCTCACAAAACAGGTCACTCCACCGGAAAAAATAAACTCCATCACACGATTCAAGTTTCAGTTAAACCCACAGAACATCAAGTGCAAGGCTGCATCTCAATGCTCTTTAACAGCTTCCTGTCCATCATCCATCTATCTGAAACTACAGGAGTGGTTGGATGAACGAAGGTAAGGGAAGGAAGCCACTGTAGAACACCGAGACACTCCCATCCCTGAAATTAAACACTGACATATGCGCTTTGGTCCTTACGGCAGACCATACATAAAGGCTATAGATCTTGGAAATCATGTGTTTGATTTATTTGATACCATTCCCCTTATTCCACTCCAGCCATTACCACGAGCCTGTCTTCCCC
Organism: Oncorhynchus kisutch; assembly: GCF_002021735.2. Lineage (NCBI taxonomy): Eukaryota > Metazoa > Chordata > Actinopteri > Salmoniformes > Salmonidae > Oncorhynchus > Oncorhynchus kisutch. Next base: position 31,360,669 of record NC_034195.2, read on the forward strand.
AATTAAGGTGCCACCAACCTCCTGTACATTCATCCATAGAGTCTGTTTCCTGTTCAGAACCCTCTTTGTGCTTCTGATCCATGGGCCATCGATGGTAAAGCAGCTTTTTTACATTTAATATAAAAGCCACTTTTCTCTTTCAGCTGAAACAGGGACTCTAGAGACAGTGTCCCACTCCGCCCCCCTGTGTCACTGTGTGTTCTCCCTGCTGTCACTCGAACATGGTGTGTGCCAGACCAGTCTGTCTGAAGGTCTCGGCCACCTGTCTGGAGTGCTGGATTTTGGCGGACAGGGCCTCCAACATGTCATTCTGGTCCACAGCCGTGGCCGTGTGGTAGATAAATGTCCCCAAGGACTCAAGACCCCTCATCCCCAGGTTCACCCCACAACCTGGTCGGAGGAGAGGAGGGCGGGGGGGGGGGGCAAAGATACATTTTATCAGTGCTGTGAGTTGAATATCTATCAAACATAGTGAGAAGATGAATCTGAAATCATGAGGTCTTGGGAGAGATGTTATATCGTACTCTTATCAAAGATACTGAAAATATGAGTGATAAAACACATCAAAAGGCGTTATTAATTTCATAAACCCCTCATTAATAAAAACGGTTACACGTAGCCTGAAAGACACTGAAGGGTACTCTAAAAGATGTTGAAATGTTGTAAAGTAAAAAGCAACCTCAGAGAGATGGAGAAATTGATTTTCAGAGGCTAAAATGGCATTCAGTACAGTAGTGAGTCACACCACTTCTCTCTCCTTCTCAAGTGTCTTCATGCTCTAAAAATAGGGGCCCCTTGACAACAAGGGTGATTTATTTTACCTATGGGAAAACCAAGCACTCTGTTGATGATGATGATGAAGTCAAGGAGTTACACATACCTGCATTAGTGATACCACAGAAGTTGAGCACTGCGACAAGTGAGGCCAGAACTTTTTTGTGTACCAATGTAAGCTGATGTCAGGGCGTTTGCGTGTACCTGTGTCGAAGTTGAGCACCCGTACCGCCTCCCCCTCCACGGTCACAGACACATTGTCTCCCTCTATGTAGGCGGCACTGACTCTCCGGTGAGACAGCTGGATGTCAAATAGACGTCTACTGCACTGCATGCGGTGCAGTGTCAGGTCGTTGAGACGGGGCTCGATGTCGGTCTTATACGCATTAAACGACTGGTGGAAGATGTTCTTCATGATCTGGAGGGAGAGGAAACCAGAGATGAGTCATGGAACAGAATGTGTTTTGTAGGCTCGCCCCTAATTTATGTGTGCACTGTTACCTGGAGTTGCATGGCAAAAAGTCCAGGAACAAAGGACAATGCCCAAGGACTAGTCAGCCCTTTGCCTTTATGAGTGGTCTAAATGTTTCTCTCTGGTACAGTATCCAGAGACTGACTATTGAATTTGATAGATACCAGAGATGGATACTATAGTATTACTCTATCTGAAAGTTGTTCACTGAGGATAACTCTGATGCTCTCTACAGTATATTGATGTGTGATCTCTGTGGTTACTTGTATCTGTACAGGGTGAACTCTGAATTAATATATGCAAAAACATTTTGTGGTCCTCTCAGGAATTCTGTCTTATTTACACTGGTCTCATCCCCCACACAAGCCTGTAAATGCTGTGACACCCCATGGAGATTGGGCCTTGGTGGTCAGGTTGCACTGTAAACTTGGTATTGTTTGATTGGTCAATGGTGGTTGGTTTTGGGTTGAAAAGTTACACACTACAGTTTTATAGTCAAACAGAAACACCACCCACCCAGCCAGCCAACGGCTGGATAAAGAAATCTGGTGTGGCCAAGACAAAGACAAAGCAACTGAAGACCCTCTTAGAGAAAAAGAGGGACCTGAGTGACTGTAACTGACAGCCCAAGTTGTCAGTGCAAAACCATGTTAGCTCATGGGCTCAGATTTGTTGCTCAAACCAAGAGCACAGCCCAGTGAGCTACCTCTGCCATACAAACAAACTGCGGTACCTACCAGAGTCAATTGTACAGGAATATAATCAGGACATTTTAATCTTATCCATTGATGTTCTGGAAGACAGTGAAACTTGAAAAAGAACAGTAGAAAACACATCTCTGACCCTCCTCTGACGTCTGCTCTGTTATCACGTCGATTGTAAAATGATTACAGCCATGAAATGAATGATTCCCCCCCTTCTTCCTTTCTCTCTCTTCTACTCTCTTCCTCTCTCTCTCTCTCTGTGACACTGCTGTGCTCTCCACTCATCTGTCCTTCGGCCCACACCAGGACAGTCATCCGTAACCAAGTAACAGCATACGTGTGTGTGTTCTACATGGAATAAAATAAGGGTTCTCCTATGGGGACAGCCAAAGAACCCTTTTTTCTAAGAGTTTACAGATGGCCCCTCCAGCCACACACACACACACAGGGCTTTGCTCTGTGTACTCAACAGACTAACACAGTGTGGTCAGGGGTCATATGCTGGAAGAAAGGTGTGAGGTAAGTAGGTGTAAAAAGCGACTCTGTGGCCAGGGTTATTATTAGAAATACAGTACATTAGTCTGGCCAAGCAGGGAGCCAAGGCTCATACACACATGCATGGAAGGGCACAGAAAACATACTGTGATCACAGCATTCATTATTGGATGATTGATTGATTCATTTTCTGTCCATTTGTTTTCTAAACCTCAGTTTATTTCTGTTGGTAAGCAGACTGTGGCAAGCCTGAAGAATAGGTCTTAGCTCTAGGTAATGGCTAGTGGTCCCATCCAAGGTCCTAGGGAAATGTGCAGGGAATTGGTATGGAACAGATGATCTGTGCTGTCATCAGAAATAGACAGTGCCTGCTAGGGTCTTTACCGAGGAGTTAGCTGTGTGTCGGAGGAAGCGGACCATCTTGGTGTCTGAGGCGGGGCAGACCAGAGCCATGTAGCGGTTCCGGAAGGTTCCGTAGATCTTGAGGTGGAACCCTGGCTTGACGGCAGAGCTTTTCGGCTCCCTGAGAGCCTCCACTCCGTACGCAGACAAGTCGAAGAACAGGCTGTGGGCTCGGATCTCTGGGGTGGGCACCTGGAGATGAAAAGGAGAGGGATGTCAGTGTGTGTGTGTGTGTAAATAAGAGATATAGAGGAAGAGAGAGAGGGAGCAACAGATGCATTTAATTTAGAGTGCTGAGAGAAGAGATTACTGTCATTCTTACCATCATCAGTATAGAAATAACATAAAACTACTTAGGGAGAACTGTTAAAAAACCTTCATAGATTCAATGATATGTTGTTATCCTGTAAAACTGTTTAAACCATGTCATCGTTGAATACTCGTTTCTGAATGGTGTGAAGGGCATTATAGAGCAAGCATTATTTCCCTATAAGGCACAGTATAACAGCACGGTATAATTCAATGGCTATACTCACAGTATACTAAACATTAGGAACACCTTCCCAATATCGAATTGCCTTCGATGGCCACTGGCACACTGGCGAAGTGTGCGCTTCATCGATGAATCCCGGTTTCAACTGTACCAGGCAGATGGCAGACAGCATGTACGGTGTCGTGTGGGAGAGCGGTTTTCTGATGTCAATGTTGTGAACAGAGTGCCCCACGTGGTGGAGGTGGGGTTATGGTCTGGGCAGGCATAAGCCACGGACAACGAGCACAGTTGCATTTTATCAATGGCAATTTGAATGCACGAGATCCTGAGGCCCATTGTCGTGTCATTCATCCTCCGCGGTCACCTCATGTTTCAGCATAAAGCACGGCCCAATGTCGAAAGGATCTGTACACAATTCCTGGAAGCTGAAAATGTCCCAGTTCTTCCATGGCCTGCATTCTCACCCGTCATGTTACCCGTTGAGCCTGTTTGGGATACTGTGCATCAACGTGTACGACAGTGTGTTCCAGTTCCCGCCAATATCCAGAAACTTTGCAGAGCCATTGAAGAGGAATGGGACAACGTTCCACAGGCCATAATCAACAGCCTATGCGACAGAGATGTGTCGCGCTGCATGAGGCAAATGGTGGTCATACCAGATACTGACACGCCCCTACCTTAACCTGTCTAGGACTGGGGGTCCGCTCGCCAACAGCCAATGAAATTGCAGGGCACCAAATACAAATCAACAGAAATCTCATAAATCTAATTTCTCAAACATACGAGTATTAGACACCATTTTAAAGATAACGTTCTCGTTAATCCAGCCACAGTGTCTGATTTCAAAAATGGTTTACAGCGAAAGCTCCGCAAACGATTATGTTAGGTTACCACCAAGCCACAGAAAAAACACAGCCATATTTCCAGCCAAAGAGAGGAGTCACAAAAAGCACAAATAGAGGTAAAATTAATCACTAACCTTTAATGATCTTCATCAGATTACACTCATAGGACTTCATGTTACACAATACATGTATGTTTTGTTCGGTAAAGTTCATATTTATATCCAAAAATCTTATTTTACATTGGCGTGTTACGTTCAGTAGTTCCAAAACATGCAGTGATATTGCAGAGAGCCACATGAATTCACAGAAATACTCATTATAAATGTTGATGAAAATGCAAGTGTTATGCGTGGAACTTTAGATAAACTTCTCCTTAATGCAACCGTTGTGTAAGATTTTTTTTTTACTTTACGGAAAAAGCATAATCTGAGAACGGCGCTCAGAGCCCAAACCAGCCAGAGAAATATCCGCCATGTTGGGTAGTCCACATTATTCATAAATAGCATTATAAATATTCACTTACCTTTGATGATCTTCATCAGAATGCACTCCCAGGAATCACAGTTCCACAATAAATGCTTGTTTTGTTCGATAATGTCCATCATTTATGTTCATTTATGTCCAATAGCTTCTTTTGTTAGGGTCGTTTGGTAAACAAATCCAAAATCGCGTTCAGGTCCAGTCAGACGAAATGTTCAAAAAGTTTTATTACAGGTCGAAGAAACTTGTCAAACTAAGTATAGAATCAATCTTTAGGATGTTTTTCTCATAAATGTTCAATGATGTTCCAACCGAAGAATTCCATTGTCTGTAGAAAAGCAATGGAACGAGAGATACCTCTCATGTGATAGCGTGTGACTGAGAACGAGGCTGCAGACAGACCCCTTAGTCAAACAGCTCCCATCCGGCCCCCCTTCACAGGAGCAGCCTGAAACAAAGTTCTAAAGACAGTTGACATCTAGTGGAAGCCTTAGGAAGTGCAACATAACCCATATCCCACTCTGTATTCAATAGGGGTGAGTTCAAAAACTACAAACCTCAGAATTCCCACCTCCTGTTTGGATTTTTTCTCAGATTTTAGCCTGCCATATGAGTTCTGTTATACTCACAGACATCATTCAAACAGTTGTAGAAACAGAGTGTTTTCTATCCAATACTGCTAATGGTATGCATATATTAGCATCTGGGACTGAGTAGGAGGCAGTTCACTCTAGGCACATTATTCATCCAAAGGTGAAAATGCTGCCCCCTATCCCAAATAAGTTTTTAGGTATCTGTGATCAACAGATGCCTATCTGTATCCCCAGTCATGTGAAATCCATAGAAATGTATTTATTTCAATTGACTGATTTCCTTATAACTGTAACTAATTGTTGCATGTTGCGTTTATATTTTTGTTCAGTGTATGTTTGAGCTTCTTTTGAAAGCATAAGTTGAATTGACAATATTATTGACATTGTTGAATTCGATTTTCATAACAGCCAGCTAGTGGTACGTTCGTAAATTCTTCTGTTATTCTGTGCTTTTGCACACTCAGATGAGAGTGCTCTGAAATAGGAGTAGATAGCCAGAGCGAATTTACGAATGCGCCCTAGGACTGATGGTCTGGTTAGCTAAACAAGCAAGTCTGTTTGTTTGGTTACCAAGGCAACTAATGTAGCTGTGCTAGCTACCTCAGTGGAAGATGAATATATTTTTACCTGCAAATGAACCAATTTCTTGCAGCAAATGTGTTAAATTGTAGGCATGGTATAAAAGGGATAATCAACTCCGTAGTCTATGCGTTCTCAACTCGGGGGTCTATGCGTTCTCCGTGGAAGGTTAGTTCACACCTTCCATATCATTCATTATTTTCCATAGAATGCATAGCCCGTAGTTGATTATCCCTTAAATATAAACAATTAACTAATTATGACATGGTGTTAGTACAGTAAATGTGCTTCAGATATTGAATATACCACCCTTTTTCCCTCTCTGCTCTCCACCTCTCTCACCCTCTCTCTTTCTATGTGCATGTGTATTATCGCTCTAGCTCTCACTCTCCATCTCTTTCTTCATATCTCTTTCTTTTTCACACATCTGACCCCTTTTCTACCCCAAAAGGGTGTTTTATCCTTTAACCCCCCCCCCCAGAATTGATCTAAATTCACATCAATGACATGAACCAGACCAGTGTGATCCAACAGTGTTTTACCACTGCAGAGGAGAGAGCGGGGTGGGTAAACAGGTCATATCCTCTGAGCTAAATTCATTAACTAACGGAAACGGCCAGCGAGAGATAGATAAGTTAAGTAGTGATTGGAAGTCACAGCTGTGTGAATCTGCCACTGTGGAGAGGATGTAGCTGGAGCACAATAAGAGAACAGAGTAAACCCATGATGAACACAAACAGGTCTCTGAGAAACAGATGTGACACATCACTGCTACTGCTCAACCTTATGAAACACTGACCTGACATAGCCTTGGATAGAACAAGTGGTTTAACTCTCTCGCGCGCGCTCTCGTTCTCTGTCTCTCTCATATTTGTGTTTTACATTGTTTGCATTGCTATTACATCTGTGCTCACAGCCCTGTCTTCTTTATTATGAGAATAAACTGTGTCTTATCAGTGTTTTTCCTGATGTTTGGTTAGCTATGCAGGACATGTGATGACTGCTTATGTAAATATGATCCAGGTGCTTATCTCTCCCTGCAGGGCAGCCAAGAGGCTGTGTCTGTTTATTAGTTAGGAGACCATCTCAATTGTCTAGAAGGGCTTCATCTGCTCACCATCTTCACTGATCAAACCTAGCCAATGTGTAAGCAATATAGTGGATGCCTATTATATCTACAATTTGCATTCACCAGACCAGTTCTTTCATGTCAATGCAGTTGAAGGAAATAAGATAATGAGAGTAGGCTATTTTAGAGTACTGAGAATTATGTTCTAGACCCAGTAAGAGAGAATCATCATGAATGAAGACATTTCTGGTGCAAGAATTGTACCTATAATGAACCCAAGTTTAGTTGACTTTCAGTTTTATAAAACATTCATTTCACATGAAAGGAAAATGGCATGTTGCAGTATAGAAGTGCCTCTAACTTGTCTTAGAGCAACTTTCCCAACCAGCAATATAGTTACTCATGCTCGTTCAGCAGCTATAGGGGCAGAGTTAAAACATGAACCAAGGCTCCAAAAACACCCAGTACTGTACGTCCTTTTACAAACTGCAACGCTCTCAGTATGGTCGTTAGATGTACACTTGTACACATGAAATTGTGTCATTCCAAACTTTATCCACAACGTTATGTTCCATTTTGTGTGACCTGAGTGGTTCCCCCTATCCAGCTGTGCTGCTTCTCCATGTAGCATGCGCATGACCACCGAAAGAAGTATCACTCAAGTCCCACTACACTGAGAATGTAGTTGTTTCCTTTGTTCATTTTTTATCTCTAACTGTAACTGCTGAACGAGCATGAGAAAGTATATCTCTGGTAGGGTAAGTTTCTCAAAAACAAGGGAGATTGCAAAAAAAGTGTCTGGGCATTTCTATAACACACAATTTACAACAAAAACATTGATTTGTTCAAATTAAGTGAACCTCTTCTTTAAAGAGACACAGTAAACAAATCAGAGTTCATACAGATAGAGGAGACAGCTGTTGCATAGCAGATCTTGTTGTGCTGATAGCTGCCTATGTCATCATCCTGTCTGTATTTCATCTGTTTCTTCTATTCCTTCACTATCCCGTCATTCATTTCTTCCTTCCTTCCTCCCCTCCGCTGCTCCCAGTAACACCACTAACTCATCACACCATCCACTCTCTGGTTGCCATGACAGATGACCTTTGGCCCAGGAACACCAGAGCTGATGACATCACATTCATATATCCATCAGTCAGGTAACAGATGAGGATCAAGACAATACACGGCCTGAGGGGCTGACAAGCCTGACATACAGTACAGTAACACCTGCTGTACACCTGATAGCATCAATATAATTCAAAAGGGGCTTCAGCCTGTCACTGACTACTTTTATCTATGGATGGATCTCAATGTTCCCATAGAGTACAATAAGCTCTATACAGTGTACTTAAGGAGATGTTCAGATTACCATAAACACACCAAGGGCAGGTTTGACAGACCAACATGGAACAGGGCCATATTGCTAGTATAGACAGTCCTTATGGCCATTCTACAGAGATATGGTTTATATAGGAGTTATATACTGTATTGCATTCAATTGTGAACCACCAGGGCTCTGTTTGATCTCTTTGTGTGTGTGTGTGTGTGTGTGTGTGTGTGTGTGTGTGTGTGTGTGTGTGTGTGTGTGTGTGTGTGTGTGTGTGTGTGTGTGTGTGTGTGTGTGTGTGTGTGTGTGTGTGCGTGTGCTTGTCTGACCTGTCTCTGGTCCAGTCTCTCTATAGTGGCATTAGCCCCGTATGCGTGGCAGGACTCTACAGTGTAGTCAGAGCTGATACCCAGCACAGAGCATGAGTCCCCACACGACCCATCAGCCACCACGATCACACGCGGCCAATCAGAACCCGGGATCTTCCGCAGGTACTCCTCTGTGAACTGATAAACAGGAAGAACAGATCAAGAAAGGGACAGAGAGAGAAAGAGAGTGAGAGAGGGGGGGTAGATTATTTATTTTTGTCCATTATTGTAAATAAGAATTTCTTCTTAACTGACTTGCCTAGTTAAATAATGGTTAAATAAAATAAAATCCCTTTCTATCCCTCTTTCTGTCTAAACAAACATGCTTATCCTAAAAGTGGTACGACATCACCAGAGACATACCAGTCATTCAGCTTAAAGGATCACACTTACACCCCTGTCTATGTGCCCTCGAGCAAGGTACTTAACCCTAATTGCTCCAGGGTTGCCATTGATAATGGCTGACCCTAGCCATAACCCTAGCCACTCTCCGAGTGTGTCCAAGGGGGAGTTGGGATATGCAAAAAAATACGAGCACCCACCTAATTATTATTATGATGAGGACTATTATTGTTATTATTATCTAAAATACCAAACAATAACAGCCCTATGTTTGAGACAACTTTGTGTGTCTGTGTGTATGTGTGTGTGTTGCGTAGGGTGCAGCCGTGCGTGTGTCTGTGTCCGGCTGGGTCTGATATCCTGGTTTGTTTAGGTACTGGTTCATGTCTGTGATAAGGCTAAGTGTCCAGAGCAATAGAGCAGGGCAGTGATCTGGTGTAAACACTATCACACACACAGATAACTGTTGATTAAAACAAATACAAAAGATTGTTAGTTTATACAAAATAAATACCTGATAACAGGAATAGAGGAATGAATGAGAGAGAGAGAGAGAGAGAGAGAGAGAGAGAGAGAGAGAGAGAGAGAGAGAGAGAGAGAGAGAGAGAGAGAGAGAGAGAGCTCGTGTGAGAGTGTGTGTCCGATTGTAAATATGAATACCATTCATTCTTATGTGAAGACTCAATAGCACATTTAAAGGCAAGGAAGTACGTTTTTAGCTTGCTAAAATGGTGTCTTCTGGAGACATAATATACGCAGATTGAGCTAGTCCAGGAACTGATGTTGCAGGCTAGCTCAGTGCTTCCCTATCTTATTGACTATCTCAAGTTGGAGAACAACCAGGGTACTGCAGGCTGCTGTTAGAATCTAAATTATCCTAATAACTTATTCTGTGTACGATTTTAAAATAATCGGTTCAAGGACATACACTATATATACTAAAGTATGTGGACACCCCTTCAAATGAGTGGATTTGACTATTTCAGCCACAACAGTTGCTGACAGGTCTATAAAATCGAGCACAGAGCCATGCAATTTCCATAGACAAACATTGGCAGTAGAATTAATGGCCTTACTGAAGAGCTGAGTGCGAGCCAGGCCTAACGGCCCAACATCTGTGCCCGACCTCACTAATGCTCTTGTGGCTGAATGGAAGCAATTCCCCGCAGCAATGTTCCAGCATCTAGTGTAAAGCCTTCCCAGAGAGTGGGGGCTGTTATAGCATTAAAGTGTGACTAACTCCATATTAATGCTGATGACTTTGAAATGAGATATAAGACGAGCAGGTGTCCACATACATTCGGCCATGTAGTGTACATCTGGTGTAATAGAAGCAACTATTGGCACCATGATTGTCTTAGACTTTTTTGTTTATTTACATGAATATTTCTCAAGAAGATTGCCATTTTCTCATTCACTATAATGGGGGATCCTGCTTTTCTGAAAACAACAGCCTGCAGGACCGCGGTTGCCCTTGAACATCTTTGGCTTCAATGAGAGGGAGAAGTCGTTCTCCCCTGGTGTGTGTCCAACATTAAACTCAATAAGGTTTGAGCCAGTGATGGCTGAGAGTCGAGGCTAAGACGTGTTAAATCCATTCAGACTACAGAAAACTGGTGATTTAAAAGTCCTGTCATTCATTCGGAGCGGCAGGGTAGCCTAGTGGTTAGAGTGTTGGACTAGTAACCGGAAGGTTGCAAGTTCAAACACCTGAGCTGACAAGGTGCAAATCTGTCGTTCTGCTCCTGAACAGGCAGTTAACCCACTGTTCCTAGGCCGTCATTGAAAATAAGAATTTGTTCTTAACTGACTTGACTAGTTAAATAAGGGTAAATAAATAAAAATTCACAGATCACACAGCCTGGAACTAAACCAATAATCAAGCACTCCTGTCTAATAATGGCTATGGACAGGACGCTTCAGAATTGTCAATGTTTTTTAATGATGCAGAACTTTGTTTCCGATCAAAGATATGCTTGACCTTGAAGTTCACCTGCTTTAATGCATAAACATGGGGTGAGTCACTGGATCGCCAGGGAGGAAGCAGGGAGAGGAAGGTGAACCAGGGGTGGACAGCTCTCATCCTCAAGGGCTGCACTGTCCACTGGCCTTCATTCCTACCTTTAATCAGATACTGATTAACCAATGGGGATTATTATTGCCATGGCAATAGGTACTGATTTATTCATTACAAATGTCATGAAGTGATCAAAAGGCACTGGTGTGAACTGAGAAACTCTGTCCAGCCAGCAAACAGATACGGCCTTTAGGGCAGTGATCCTCAACACTGCTCCTTGAGAGCTGCAGACTACATGTTTTTGTTCCAGCTCAGCAAAAAACACATGATTCAGCTAATCAAGGGGACAATGATCAGTTGATTAACTGAGTCAGGTGTGATGGCACTAAGCTGGGACAAAAACCTGCAATACTACTGTGGCTCTAGAGGAGCAGGACTGAGGGTCTCTGCTTTTCAGAATAGAGAGAGCCTGAGGACACACATTTTCCCGGTTATGTTGTGTCAGCAGATAAGCCCAGCTTTAGTGAATGTGATCAGAATTTTGCCATTATATAATGATGTGCTGCTATAAGCCCTAGTACTGTAGGCTGCCATCATTCTACCATTGTTTAATGCTGTAATGCAGAGAAAGGCTTAGGGAGATTTATGCAATGAGTGGTACGGTAATCTGCATCAGAACACATTTACCAGTGACTCTTTACAACCAACTATACATCAGATGTGTATCTATCAGGTGGTGATGTATAGTCACTGAATCTCAGGCTATTCTATAGAACAGAAAGGTGGCTGGTTAAAAAAATGTAAACTAAAAAGTGAACAATCATATGATCCTAAATACATACTAAATATCTATATACAGTTGAAGTCAGAAGTTTACATACACTTAGGTTGGAGTCATAAAAACTCGTTTTTCAACCACTCCACAAATTTCTTGTTAACAAACTATCATTTTTGCAAGTCGGTTAGGACATCTACATTGTGCACGACACAATACATTTTTCCAACAATTGTTTACAGACAGATTATTTCACATATAATTCACTGTATCACAATTCCAGTGGGTCAGAAGTTTACATACACTTAGTTGACTGTGCCTTTATGTCATGGCTTTAGAAGCTTCTGATAGGCTAATTGACATAATTTGAGTCAATTGGAGGTGTGGATGTATTTCAAGGCCTACCTTCAAACTCAGTGCCTCTTTGCTTGACATCATGGGAAAATCAAAAGAAATATGCCAAGACCTCAGAAAACAATTGTGGACCTCCACAAGTCTGGTTCATCCTTGGGAGCAATTTCCAAACGCCTGAAGGGACAACGTTCATCTGTACAAACAATAGTAAGCAAGTATAAACACCATGGGACCATGCAGCCGGCATTCCGCTCAGGAAGGAGACACGTTCTGTCTCCTAGAGATGAATGTACTTTGGTGCAAAAGTGCAAATCAATCCCAGAACAACAGCAAAGGACCATGTGAAGATGCTGGAGGAAACAGGTAGAAAAGTATCTATATCCACAGTAAAACGAGTCCTATATCGACATAACCTGAAAGGCCGCTCAGCAAGGAAGAAGCCACTGCTCCAAAACCGCCATAAAAAGAGCCAGACTATGGTTTGCAACTGCACATGGAGACAAAGATCGTACATTTTGGAGAAAAAGCCCTCTGGTCTGATGAAACAAAAATAGAACTGTTTGGCGATAATGACCATCGTTATGTTTGGAGGAAAAAGGGGGAGGCTTGCAAGCCGAAAGACACCATCCCCAACCACAGGTGTAGAGGCATCATGTTGTGGGGGTGCTTTGCTGCAGGTGGGACTGGTGCACATCACAAAATAGAAAAATGATGTGGATATATTGAAGCAACATCTCAAGACATCAGTCAGGAAGTTAAAGCTTGGTCGCAAATGGGTCTTCCAAATGGACAATGACGCCAAGCATACTTTCAAAGTTGTGGCAAAATGGCTTAAGGACAACAAAGTCAAGGTATTGGAGTGGCCATCACAAAGCCCTGACCTCAATCCTATAGAAAATGTGTGGGCAGAACTGAAAAAGTGTGTGCGAGCAAGGAGGCCTACAAACCTGACTCAGTTACACCAGTTCTGTCAGGAGGAATGGGCCAAAATTCACCCAAATTATTGTGGGAAGCTTGTGGAAGATTACTCAAAACGTTTGACCCAAATTAAACCATTTAAAGGCAATGCTACCAAATACTAATTGAGTGTATGTAAACTTGTGACCCACTGGGAATGAGATGCTGAAATAAATCATTCTCTCTACTATTATACAGACATTTCACATTCTTAAAATAAAGTGGTGATCCTAACTGACTTAAGACAGGGAATATTTACTTGGATTAAATGTCAGGAATTGTGAAACACTGAGTTTAAATATATTTGGCTAAGGTGTATGTAAACTTCCGACTTCAACTGTATCTATACCTTTTTGGTTACTACATGATTCCATATGTGTTATTTCATAGTTGTGATGTCTTCACTATTATTCTACAATGTAGAAAATAGTAAATATATAGAAAACCCCTGGAATAAGTAGGTGTGTCCAAACTTTTGACACGTACTGTATATATACACACACTGAACAAAAATATAAACAACAATTTCAAAGATTTTGCTTGATACAAGGAAATCAGTCAATTTAAATAGATAAATGATGCCCTAATCTATGGATTTCACATGACTGGAAATACAGACATGCATCTGTTGTAAGATGACGCCGGAGAAGAAGGCAGACGATTTACATGCCCCCAGCCGATTGTGTTATTTTGTTTGTTTATTTGCATTTTTTGTAACTAGTTTTTTTACTTATTTTGTACAGAATGTTGCTGCTACCGTCTCTTATGACCGAAAATAACTTCTAGACATCAGGATTGCGATTATTCACCACGGACTAGCAGAATCCTTTTTTTCCTTTCATGACTCTGACGAGTCCAACGTGAAGGATATACTGCTTCCTCGGGAACATGCACCGATCCCCATGATCTGCGTGAAGAGGAGGCGTAGAAAGAGGGTCCGAAGTGATCAAGGCGATCAAACAAACCCCCACTTCCCTCCATTCTTTGAGCAAATGTGCAATCCTTGGAGAATAAAATCGACTAGTTACACGGAAGATTAAACTACCAACGGGATATTAAAAACTAACACCTTATGCTTCACGGAGTCATGGCTGAACGACGACAACATCAACATACAGTTGGTTGGTTATACAATGTACCTGCAGGATAGAACAACGGTGTCTGGTGAGACAAGGGGCGGCGGACTATGTATTTCTGTAAATAACAGCTGGTGCACAATATCTAAGGAAGTCTCAAGCTATTGCTCGGCCTGAGGTAGAATATCTCATGATAAGCTGTAGACCACACTACCTACCTAGAGAGTTTTCATCTGTATTTTTCGTAGCTGTTTACATACCACCTCAGTCAGAGGCTGGCACTAAGACAGCATTAATTGAGCTGTATTCCACCATAAGCAAACAAGAAAACACTCACCCAGAGGCGGCGCTCCTAGTAGCCGGGGACTTTAATGGGGAAAGGGAAACTTAAATCCATTTGACCAAATTTCTATCAGCATGTTAAATGTGCAATCAAAGGAAAAAGAACTATGGACCACCTATACTCCACACACAGAGACACATACAAAGCTCTCCCTCACCCTCCATTTGGCAAATCTGACCATAATTCTATCCTCCTGATTCCTGCTTACAAGCTCAAATTAAAGCAGGAAGCACCAGTGACAAGATCAATAAAAAAGTGGTCAGATGAAGCAGGTGCTAAACTACAGGACTGTTTTGCTAGCACTGACTGGAATATGCTCCGGGATAACTCCAATGGCATTGAGGAGTACACCACATCAGTCATTGGCTTCATCAATAAGTGCACCGATGACATCATCCCCATAGTTACCGCACGTACATACCCCAACCAGAAGCAATGGATTACAGTCAGCATCCTCACTGAGCTAAAGGCTAGAGCTGCCGCTTTCAAGGAGCGGGACTCGAACCCAGAAGCTTAGAAGAAATCCCGCTATGCCCTCCGACGAACCATCATCAAACAGGCAAAGCGTCAATACAGAATTAAGATTGAATCGTACTACACCGGCTCTGACGCTCGTCGGATGTGGCAGGCCATGCAAACGATTACAGACTACAAAGGGAAGCACAGCCCAGAGCTGCCCAGTGACACGAGCCTACCAGATGAGCTAAACTACTTCTATGCTCGCTTCGAGGCAAATAACACTGAAACATGCATGAGAGCACCAACTGTTCCCGGAAGACTGTGTGATCACGCTCTATGCAGCCGATGTAAGGTCAACATTCACAGGGCCGCTGGGACACATGGATTACCAGGACGTGTACTGCGAGCATGTGCTGACCAACTGGCAAGTGTCTTCACTGACATTTTCAACCCCTCCCTGTCCGAGTCTGTAATACCAACATGTTTTAAGCAGACCACCATAGTGCCTGTGCCCAAGAACACTAAGGTACCCTGCCTAAATGACTACCGACCTGTAGCACTCACATCTGTAGCCATGAAGTGCTTTGAAAGGCTGGTCATGGCTCACATCAACACCATCATCCCAGAAACCCTAGACACACACCAATTTGCATACCGCCCCAACAGATCCACAGATGATGCAATCTCTATTGCACTCCACACTGCCCTGTCCCACCTGGAGAGAAGGAACACCAATGTTCAACACCAAAGTGCCCTCAAAGCCCACTAAGCTAATGACCCTGGGACTAAACACATCCCTCTGCAACTAGATCCTGGACTTCCTGATGGGCCGCCCTCAGGCGGTAAGTGTAGGTAACAACACATCCCCCACACTGATCCTCAACACAGGGGCCCTGCAGTGGTGCGTGCTCAGTCCCCTCCTGTACTCCCTGTTCTCTCATGACGGCATTGGCAGGCACGACTCCAACACCATCATTCAATTTGCTGATGACACAACAGTGGTAGGCCTGATCACCGACAACAACGAGACAGCCTATAGGGAGGAGGGCAGAGACCAGGCCATGTGGTGCCAGAACAACAACCTCTCCCTCAACGTGATCAAGACAAAGGAGACTATTGTGGACTACAGAAAAGGAGGACCGAGCACGCCCCCATTCTCATTGACGGGGCTGCAGTGGAGCAGGTTGAGAGCTGTGTCCACATCACCAACAAACTAACATGATCCAAGCACACCAAGACAGTCGTGAAGAGGGCATGACAAACCTATTCCCCCTCAGGAGACTGAAAAGATTTGGCATGGGACCTCAGATCCTCAAAAGGTTCTACAGCTGCACCATCGAGAACATCCTGACTGGTTACATCACTGTCTGGTATGGCAACTGCTCGGCCTCTGACCGCAAGGCACTACAGAGGGTAGTGCGAACGGCCCAGTACATCACTGGGGCCAAGCTTCTTGCCATCCAGGACCTCTATACCAGGCGGTGTCAGAGGAAGGCCTTAAAATTGTCAAATACTCCAGCCACCCTAGTTATTGATTGTTCTCTCTGCTTCCGCATGGAAAGCAGTACCGGAGAGCCAAGTCTAGATCCAAGAGGTTTCTAAACAGCTTCTACCCCCAAGCCATCAGACTCCTGAACATCTAGTTCAGGGGTGCTTCTACATCTGCATTGCTTGCTGTTTTGGGTTTTAGGCTGGGTTTCTGTTCAGCACTTTGTGACATCAGCTGATGTAAAAAGGCTTTATAAATAAATGTGATTGATTGATTGATCTAGTCAAATGGCTACCCAGACTATTTGCATTGCCCCCTCCCCCTCTTTACACCACTGCTACTCTTTGTCGTCATCTATGCATAGTCACTTTAATAACTCTACCTACATGTACATACTACCTCAACTAACCGGTGCCCCCGCACATTGACTCTGTACCGGTACCCCCCTGTATATAGTCTCGCTATTGTTATTTTACTGCTGCTCTTTAATTACTTGTTACTTTTATCTCTTATTCTTATCTGTATTTTTTTTAACTGCATTGTTGGTTAGTGGCTCATAAGTAAGCATTTCACCTGTTATACTGTATTTGGCACATGTGACTAATAACATTTTATTTGATGTATTTGATGGTTAAAGATACCTTTAAAAAAGGTAGGGGTGTAGATCAGAAAACCAGTCAGTATCTGGTGTGACCACCATTTGCCTCATGCAGCGTCACAAATATCCTTTGCTAGTGGCCATCGAAGGTGAGCATTTGCATACTTTCATTGATTACGACGCTAAACTGTAGTCAGGTCAAGACCCTGGTGAGGACAAAGGAGCACACAGATGAGCTTCCCTGAGACGGGTTCTGGCAGTTAGTGCTGAAAAACTTTGGTTGTGCAAACCCACAGTTTTATCAGCTGTCTGGGTAGCTCGTTTCAGACCTGAGGTGGAGGTCCTGAGCTGGCGTGGTTACACGTGGTCTGCGGTTGTGAGGCCGGTTGGACGTAGTGCCAAATTCTATAAAACGACATTGGAGGCGGCTTATGGTAGATAAATGAACATTCAATTGTCTGACAACAGCTCTGGTGGGCATTCCTGCAGTCAGCATGCCAATTGCACACTCTCAAAACTTGAGACATTTGTGGCATTGTGTTGTGTGACAAAACTGCTCATTTTAGAGTGGCCTTTTATTGACCCCAGCACAATTGTGATGCTGTTTTCTTGATATGCCACACCTGCCAGGAAATTGAGAAATGCTCACTCACTACCAGGGCTGTAAACAAATTTGTGCACACAATTTGAAAGAAAAGCTTTTCGTGGGTATGGAACATTCTGGGATCTTTTATTTTAGCTCATGAAACATGGGGCCAACACTTTACCTGTTGTGTTAATATTTTTGTTCAGTATATATATTCAATACAGTGGGTTGATGCTTGCCAGAGTGCAGCCCCCCTATTGTTCTCTCTCTAAATATAGAACTTACAAATAATGTGACAAGTAATGCATTTTTTTTCAATATAGGTTTAGAAATAAAGGGAAATATATGTAGTGTACCTTCGTTCCCAGCTGAACCTTGATTTCCACCTTCTGTCTCTTCTGCTCCAGAATGCTAAGCAGGTACTCTTGAAACACTCCTATCTTCGTGAAGAAGTGCTCGTTGTGCCAGCAGCCCTCCATGTTATCAAAGTCCACCCCCAGTTCGAGCAGGAACTCCACACTGCGCGGGTCCAGGGCAATCTGCTGGGGGCGGCAGAGCAGCGCCGTGCGGTACCTCTCATCCAGCAGCGTGAGCTTCAGCACCTTCCCCGAGCGAACAGCGACTAGCGCGGCCGTTAGCCCCACGGGACCCGAGCCCACTATTAGAACCGAGATCCGGGCCCGCCATTGCCTGATCCCGTCCAGGCTCACTTTGACCACCACGTAAAACACCACGGCCACCAGAGTGCTGAGCGCGGTGTCGTAGGCTAGAGCCCGGTACTGTTCATCTGTTTTCTCCTTGTTGATGCTGTTGAGTCCGGTGCTCTCCGTCGGCAGCCCGTCCATGCTGTGGCTAGATATGAGCATTTATCACTTAGATTTGTTGGAGGTAGAGAGAGCTTTCTTACATGCGCACAGTCACGTAACTGTCGCCTTGGTCAGTGCTCTCCAGCAGAGAGAGAAACGCAGCGTCTCTCCACACAGACCCATCCACTCAACGAGACCAGCTGCGACCAAACACACATTCTCTTCACTGTTGTGAATAAATTATTCAATCAGTTGCGATGTATTTCAAAACCATAAAACAAAATAACTGACCGATAAAGCGATACTGTATCGCTTTACCGTCTATCTCCAGCCGCGGTAAGTGCAGCAATTACACGTTAACGAGCGCCGGGCGTCCTGCCCTGTGGTCACAATCAGGTCCTGCAACAAGTTCAGAGGGCATAAACTCAAAAGAGACCAGTTTCACCCGAGTGTAAAACAATGAATCCGTTTGAATAGGGTCTAATTGACTTTGACTGTGAGTGAATGTGTAGGCTATTTTCAAAGTCAAATATGCATCCCATTAATATTGTCCATCTGGTCAGTGGCCACATTGCTTCCAGCCCTTTATGTGACCTGCTGCAACACAAACTGCAGTCTGTCTGCAGGTCTGGATAATCAGCTCTGGGTTTATTTCAGGGACTATTGATTCTCTGTCTAAAACTAGGCATGTCGATTACCTCCGACCTCTATCTCTCTCTGTAATGACATGGCTGTAACCTAAAACACCATCAGTGTATATTGCGGTTGACCTCCCAGTAGAGAGTGTGGTGGAATTATTGTAATCAAACGGAGAGACTTTTAAGATTTCTTCAAAACAATCAAACTTCATCATTTAATTAGTGCAGTAATGGAGCTGGTTGGTAATCACCCCTGGAGGTGATCAATGAGAACTCAACCAGCTGGTTTGAGCCACAGCATTTTATAGCAAAGTCTATCCTCCTTCAGTCTACATAACACACAACAGATTTATGGAATGGGTCACAAGATTAAGATTTGTATGAAAGATACTTATAATTCACAGCAGACAGTATCTGTTGTGTGAACAGTTTTCATTGTGTAGAGACCAGTGTCTGGCCCCCCAACTTCATACAGGAGCCATGTCTCCCTGGAACTGTATAGAACAGAAACATTAACTCATGCTCTGGAATGCGGTATCCCCAAAGACATCGTAAATCTCCTGTCAGTGTTATCTCCCAGAGGCCCACTTTCAGTTCACACAGACACAATAGAGAGTTATAAGAACCCTCTACTCTGTTGAATAAAACAACCATTTGATGCAATAAAAGTATTATAACATAGGCTTGTAATTTCCGCCATAAGAGATGGCAATGTCACTGTGATAGCTTAACCCCAGGGGACTGCGCAGCTGCAGAGACAGGCTGGATGACAGTAAGTCAGCAGCACACTTCTCTTGCAGAGGAAAGGCTGTGTGTGACTGTTCCTTATCATGGAACTTAGTATATTTAGGGCATAATTGATATGCATGTTTTATACAGAATTCATACAAAGGAAATATAAATGTAAACGTTTTTTTGCATATCGCACAAACACACGCACACTCTTGTACAGCTAACCTTGTGGGGACAAACAATTCAGTCCCTCCAAAATCGTATTTTCCCTAATCCCTAACCCCAACCTGTACTCTTACCCTAACCCTAACCCTAACCCAAAAACCTAACCTTAACCCTAAAACTAACCCTAAAC
This sequence comes from Oncorhynchus kisutch, assembly GCF_002021735.2. Taxonomy (NCBI): domain Eukaryota; kingdom Metazoa; phylum Chordata; class Actinopteri; order Salmoniformes; family Salmonidae; genus Oncorhynchus; species Oncorhynchus kisutch. The sequence continues at coordinate 31,380,800 of NC_034195.2, forward strand.
CCAATTCTAACCTTAACCTTAAACCCCCTAGAAATAGCATTTGACCTAGTGGGGACCAACAAAATGTCCCCAGTTGGTCAAATGTGTTTGTTTACTATTCTTGTGGGGAACAGAAGTCTCCACAAGAATAGTTAAACACGTACATACACACACGTCCACACACACACACACTAAAAAAATAAAAAATAAACTGTACTAGACTCTACATACAGTACCAGTCAGAAGCTTGGACACACCTACTCATTTAAGAGTTTTTCTTTATTTTTACTATTTTCTACATTGTATTATAATAGTGAAGACATTACAACTATCAAATAACACATATGGAATCATGTAGTAAGCAAAAAATGTTAAACAAATATATTTTAGATTCCTCAAAGAAGCCACTCTTTGCCTTGATGATAGCTTTGCACACTCTTGGCATTCTCTCAACCAGCTTAACCTGGAATGCTTTTACAACAGTCATGAAGGAGTTCCCACATATGCTGAGAACTTGTTGGCTGCTTTTCCTTCACTCTGTGGTCCAACTCATCCCAAACCATCTCAATTGGGTTGAGGTCTGGTGATTGTGGAGGCCAGGTCATCTGATGCAGCACACCCTCACACTCCTTTGTCAAAAAGCCCTTGCACAGCCTAGGTCATTGTCCTGTTGAAAAACACATGATAGTCCCACTAAGCGCACACCAGATGTGATGGCGTATCGCTGCAAAATGCTGTGGTAGCCATGCTGGTTAAGTGTGCCTTGAATTCTAAAAGAATCAAGACAGTGTCACCAGCAAAACACCCCAACACCATCACACCTCCTCCATGCTTCATGGTGGGAACCACACATTCGGAGATGATCCATTCACCTACTCTGCGTCTCACAATTACACAGCGGTTGGAACCAAAAATATAAAATTTGGACTCATCAGACCAAAGGACAGATTTCCACCGGTATAATGTCCATTGCTCGTGTTTCTTGGCCCAAGCAAGTCTCTTCCTGTTATTGGTGTCCTTTAGTATTGGTTTCTTTGCAGCAATTCGAACATGAAGGTCTGATTCACGCAGTCTCATCTGAACAATTGATGTTGAGATGTGTCTGTTACTTGAAATCTGTGAAGCGTTTATTTGGGCTGCAATTTCTTAGGCTGGTAACTCTAATGAAACTTATCCTCTGAAGCAGAGGTAACTCTGGGCCTTCCTTTCCTGTTGCGGTCCTCATGAAAGCCAATTTCATTATAGAGCTTGATGGTTTTTCCGACTGCACTTGAAAACTTTCAAAGTTCTTGAAATTATCCGGATTGACCAACCTTCATCTCTTAAGGCTAGGGGCAGTATTCGGAAGTTTGGATGACTGAGGTGCCCAAAGTAAACTGCTAGGATATGCATATAATTGGTAGGTTTGGATAGAAAACACTCTAAAAAGTGTTAAAATAATGTCTGTGAGTATAACAGAACTGATATGGCAGGCGAAAACCTGAGGACAAACCATCCAGAATTTTTTTTATTTCAGCCCACCACTGATTCCAATGGCTGTCATTTTTAATATGAAGGGAAAACCTCCCAGATTGCAGTTCCTAAGGCTTCCACTAGATGTCAGCAGTCCTTAGAAAGAGTTTCAGGCTTGTTTTTTGAAAAATGAGCTAGAATTTGTAGTTTTTCTAAGTGGCTCCCATTTTGGCTGTAGTGTTTTCACGCGCATGGATAAGAGCGCGTACTTTGCTGTTTATCTCCGGGTAAAGACAATAACGATTCTCCGTCTTAAATTTTATCATTTATTATTTATTTATTTACGTATTAGGGTACCTGAGGTTTGATTATAAACATTCTTTGACTTGTTTGGTGAAGTTTATAGGTAACGTTTGGGATTCATTTTGTATGCATTTTGAAGGGGGAAAACCAGCTAAACTGAGTTTTGGGGGGTATAAAGAAGGACTTTATCGAACAAAAGGACCATTTGTGATGTAGCTGGGACCTTTTGGAGTACCAACATAACAAGATCTTCAAAGGTAAGGCATTTATTTTATCGCTATTTCTGACTTTCGTGGCGCACCTGCCCGGTTGGAAAATGTTTTTAATGCTTTTGTTAGCTGGGCGCTGTCCTCAGATAATCGCATGGTGCGATTTCGCCGTAAAGCCTTTTTGTAATCTGACACAGCGGCTGGATTAACAAGAAGTTAAGCTTTTTTTCTGAAATATGACACTTGTATTTTCATGAATGTTAAATATTACTATTTCTGTCATTTGAATTTCGCGCTCTGCAATTTCACCGATGTCACAACTTCCACTGAAGTCGGTCCCTCTCCTTGTTCGGGTGGTGTTCGGTGGTCGACGTCACCGACCTTCTAGCCATCATTGATCCATTTTTCATTTTCCATTGGTTTTGTCTTGTCTAGCCCAAAGAGGTTTTAAAGTAATGATGCACTGTAATTTCTCTTTGCTTATTTGAGATGTTCTTGCCATAATATGGACCTGCTCTTTTACCAAAAGAGGGATATCTTCTGTATACCACCCCTACCTTGTCACAACACAACTGATTGGTTTAAACGCATTAAGATGGAAAGAAATTCAACAATTAACTTTTAACAAGGCACACCTGAAATGCATTCCAGGTGACTAACTCATGAAGCTGGTTGAGAGAATGTCAAGAGGGTGCAAAGCTGTCATCAAGGCAAAGGGGGGCTACTTAGAATAATCTCAATATAAAATATATTTTCATTTGTCTAACACTTTTTTGGTTACTACATGATTCCATATGTATTGTTTCATAGTTTTGATGTCTTCACTATTATTCTACAATGTGGAAAATATCCAAAATAAAGAAAAACCCTTGAATGAGTAGGTGTATCCAAACTTTTGAGTGGTACTGTATATGGAAAGGAATCAGGCATATTAAAGGCATACCTCACTAAACAGCTTAATAAAATATGATTGCTTTTATACTGCTCAGTATACAGTACATCAGTGTAGTGGTGAATTAGAGTACTGTATACAGAGAGCTAATAGACTACAGCAGTCACTGTGTTTCAGTGGCTTGGCTTGAGAAATGGAAGGGCGTTGTAAGCCTGCATCTCCTCTCTTCCCACATCCTCTCCTCCCTGCTATGCTCCTAGATGCTGTAGAGTATTTACCATGGAGATGGTTTCTGTCAAGGCCTGGGAAGAGCTGTTGCTATGTGGAAATAAATAGAAATGACACAGCCGAAACTGAAAGAGCTCAAGATAAGTTATCACACAAAACACAGCAAATACAGTCTCTCTCTCTCCCTACCTCTCTGTCTACTTCTCTCTTTCTCTGGATTAAATGCTACTTTATATTCAATACATTCCTTCTAAAATAAAACAAATCATGTGTCTATTATATTACTGCTAAATGAAGTGTCAGTGAAGTGAATATGCTCTCCTCTCCTTCATGTTTCACTCTACATCAATAAAACACCACATTTCTATTTAGCCCTCTCTGCAGAGGCTCCCACAGCGTTGACTTATTCCTGAACGGCCTAATCCATCAAACCCAACATCCTGATCAGCCTGTGTAGCCTATTGTTCTGACGTTTAAAGCCATCCGGACCTGGCCAATAAAATGATCATTTTGAGCACTGAGAGTTGAGGAACAGACATTCATTTGTCACATGAGTTGTTAGTAGAATAGAGGTAAAGAGGTAATACATGGTTTTTCAGAGGACAAAGGTATAGGGTTGTGCTATAGGAGCGGAAGATTTGTAAACATACTGTAATAGAGGAGATAACTAACATTCATTCACAGTGGCTGTTAATAATAAGAGCATAAAGAGGTAATACATTGTGTTTATGTGGAGGAGAGGTAGAGTGGTAAGTGTATTATTACAAGAGAGATGTATAGGGATTGGTTATGAGCATTAGATGTAATATAGCAAAGCAGTCTGTATGTGTTCATGTAGACAGTGCAGTAATGGGCCTGTAAGAGCATGAGAGCTCACAGAAACCTGTTCACAGTGCATTAAATACGCTGAATATACTAATATACTGTATGTACCATTTAGCAGATGCTTTTACCCAAAGCAACTTACAGTCATGCATGTATACATTTTACATACAAGTATGGGTGGTCTCGGGAATAGAACCCACTATCCTGGCGGTTGCAAACATCATGCTATACCAACTGAGCTACAGAGGACCATGAATATCAGCATGCAGACTCACAGACATGTGAGTACAAACACACAAACTGCTTGCATGTGTTTGTGTGCATGTGCATTCGTTTGTGTGCATATACGAGTGTGTGCGTGCGTATCTCTCTCATAACAGGTAATTGGTTTCCACCTCTGGTGAGGCGCCTGCTTGGCAACGTGCTTCCTGCCGGGGGCCTGATCAAAAGAGAAATAAGGCTCTAATTAAAGACAGGCAGACGGGCCGACGGCCCGACGGCCCGTAGAGCAGATAGTTCCAGGAAAGCGTGACGTGATTAGCAGTCACCTAGGAACACAGAATGATGGGATGAAATATCCTGATTCTGTAATGACCACCTTATAAAGTCTTTGTCTGTGCCCTCTTTGTCTCTCTCAGAAAGGAACAGAAACAGCTTATTGACAAAGAAGTGAATTAAACACAAGCTTGCTCTATTACAAACAGTATGTGCCATTCACCTCGGTCTCTTCCCTTTGGCCAAGTCAACATTGCAAAATTGGTTCTGAACTAACCAGCCTTATTAGATTAAGATACATTTAAATTAATACACACACAATTCATATTACATTTCTGGAATCACACAAAATAACAGAACAGAGATGCTCCCCTCCAACCTCAGTATTTTCTGCAGTACTAAACATCTTTAAGAATAACAAAAACAAAATAATGACATGCTAATGTATGCAATTACCCAGGGATATGAAGCTAAGCCAGCCATAAGGGCTGAGGATTATGAATGTGTTATTAACACTGAGTGAATCTCCCTTACACTGCCAACTCACTCACTCACTCACTCACTCACTCACTCACTCACTCACTCACTCACTCACTCACACACACACACACACACACACACACACACACACACACACACACACACACACACACACACACACACACACACACACACACACACACACACACACAGACAGACAGACAGACACACAGACACACAGACACACAGACAGACAGAGTTGTCCTGTTCATAATTTGAGAAGCATTAGACAACATATTGGAAAGCAGAGAGGACAACAGAGAGGACATCTCACACATGGAACCTCCACACATTTACATAATGAATAGAACATAACGAATGTGGTTAAACACAGAATGAGGAGAGAGAGTGAGAGAGTGAGAGAGAGAGAGAGAGAGAGAGAGAGAGAGAGAGAGAGAGAGAGAGAGAGAGAGAGAGAGAGAGAGAGAGAGAGAGAAAGAAAGCGATAGAGACATGTCTGAGTGTCTGAGTCTGCCTGTGTGCCATGGCTGAACAGAGTGTGTGGGCAGAGAGAACCAGACACAGTCAAGACTCTCATCATGAATCAGATGACCCATGAACCCTGGGTGTCACCTCTCAATATCCAATTAAAACCCACAGAGGCACCTGACCTCTGTGGAACTGGTAGCAACTTGTGGCTCAGTAGAGCATGTGCTCTCACATGGAACAGGGAACACATGGCTGCTGCAAGCAGTGTGGAGCTACTGGATCTGTTCATGGCTTTACCTGACAGAGGATAATCATTTACCAGTGTTTCATTTGCCATACTGTAATCATTTCACCACTATGGCCTATTTATTGCCTCACACCCCCTTATCCTACCTCATTTGCACACACTGTATATAGACTTTCTCGATTGTATTATTGACTGTATGTTTGTTTATTCCATGTGTAACTCTGTGTTGTTGTTTGTGTCACACTGCTTTGCTTTATCTTGGCCAGGACGCAGTTGTAAATGAGAACTTGTTCTCAACTAGCCTACCTGGTTAAATAAAGGTGAAATAATCTTTTTTTATTTTTTAAATAAAAATAACACTGAGGTAAATTATACAATTACACTACGGTGAGACACAAAGGCGTATTGATGTCATGTGAACATAATCTCTGCACAGCTGATGATGCTTTGTGTCCTCCATTGATTTCTGAGCCTAGGAAATAGCACATTCAGCACAAAGGTGTTTCAGAAATGAGTCCGCTTGAGAGAGGAAGAGAGATCTCGTCGACCGGAGAGGTGCTTGTGTTTGTGGATCTTTCTGGCTATAGTACATGTCACTTTATCAAGGTCATAACTTGCACTTTGATTAGTAAATCACTGCCTTCTCTCTCTCTCACTACAGTGTCTGACTGCAGTGTGTTCTCTCTCCTGCAGTATCTATCTATTCGCACACACACCTAAGATGGCGCCGACGGAGATGGCAGCATCGCGACTAGCTCTTAGAAAACTTTGCAGTATTTAGTTTTGTTATGTAATATTTTTGTATTATTAGCTCAGGAAATATTTTGTGTCATTACATACAGCCGGGAAGAACTATTGGATATTAGAGCGGCCAGAACTACCAGCATTACGACCAAGAATACGACTTCCCTGGAGCAGATCCTACTCTCCCTGGTTCAATTGAATTGAACCAGAGGCTGACTAAAAAACACTGCCGGCGGAGAGGCACTTGAGGCAGCCTGCTGGTTCGACATAGGAATGCTTACAAGGCCCTGCCCTCCTTTCGGCAAATCTCCATCTTGCTCCTCCCGTCCTATAGGCAGAAACTCAGGAAGTGGAAGTGCCCGTACAGGAAGTGCCCATGCTTTGTACTATTCAACGCTGGTTTGACCAATCGGAATCCATGCTTCAGGATCATTTTGATCACGTGGACTGGGATATGTTCCGGGTAGCTTGCGAAAATTAGACGCATACACGGATACGGTGACTGAGTTTATTAGGAAGTGTAGAGGAGATGTAGTACCCACTGTGACTATTAAAACCTACCCTAACCAGAAACCATGGATAGATGGTAGCATTCGCGTGAAACTGAAAGCGCGAACCACCGCATTTAACCAAGGCAAGGCGACTGGTAATATGGCAGAATATAAACAGCGTAGTTATTCACTCTGCAAGGCAATCAAACAAGCTAAACATCAGTATAGAGATAAAGTGGAGACACAATTCAATGGGTCAAACACGAGACATATGTGGCAGGGATTACAGACAATCACGGACTACAAATGGAAAACCAGCTACGTCGCCAAGACCGACGTCTTGCTTCGGGACAGGCTAAACACATTCTTCGCAAGCTTTGAGAATAACACAGTGCCACCACCATAGCCAGCTACCAAGGACTGTGGGCTCTCCTTCTCCGTGGCCGATGTGAGTAAGACATTTAAACGTGTTAACCCTCGCAAGGCTGCCGGCCCAGACGGCATCCTTAGCCGCATCCTCAGAGCATGCGCAGACCAGCTGGCTGGTGTGTTTACGGACATATTCATTATCTCCCTATCCCAATCTGCTGTCCCACATGCTTCAAGATGGCCACCATTGTTCCTGTACCCAAGAAGGCAAAGGTAACTGAACTTAATGACTATCGCCCAGTAGCGCTCACCTCTGTCATCATGAAGTGCTTTGAGAAACTAGTCAAGGATCATATCACCTACACCCTACCTGTCACCCTAGACCCACTTATATTTTCCAACCACCCTAATAGATCCACAGACGATGCAATCGCCATCACTCTGCACACTGCTCTATCCCAACTGGACAAGAGGAATACCTATTTAAGAATGCTGTAATTGACTATAGCTCAGAATTCAACACCATGGTACCCTCTAGGCTCATCATTAAGCTCGAGGCCCTGGGTCTGAACCCTGCCCTGTGCAACTAGGTCCTGGACATCCTGATGGGCCGCCCCCAGGTGGTGAAGGTAGGAACTATCACCTCCACCCCGCTGATCCTCAACACTGGGACCCCACAAGGGTGTGTGCTCAGCCCTCCCCCTGTACTCCCTGTTCACCCATGAATGCGTAGCCATGCACGCCTCCACATCAATCATCAAGTTTGCAGACAACATAAAGGTAGTATGACAGCGGCAGGGTAGCCTAGTGGTTAGAGCGTTGGACTTGTAACCGAAAGGTTGCAAGATTGAATCCCCGAGCTGACAAAGTAAAAATCTGTCGTTCTTCCCCTGAACAAGGCATTGTTGAAAATTGAAAATAAAAAGTAGACTTGATTACCAACGGTGACAAGGCTCTGGGAGTGTGGTGCCTGGAAAACAACCTTTCACTCAATGTCAACAAAACAAAGGAGCTGATTGTGGACTTCAGGGAACAGCAGAGGGTGCACCCCCTTATCTACATCGATGGGACTGCAGTGGAGAAGGTGGAATGTTTCAAATTCCTTGGTGTACACCTCACTGACAAACTGAAATAGACCACCCACACAGACAGGGTGGTGAAGAAACTGCAACAGAGTCTCTTCAACCTCAGGAGGCTGAAGCAATTTGGCTTGTTAGCTAAAACCCTCAAACGTATACAGATGCACAATTTAAAGCATCCTGTCGGCTGTATCACCGCCTGGTACGGCAACTGCACCGCTCACAACCGCAAGGCTCTCCAGAGGGTGGTGTGGTATGCCCAACGCATTACCGGGGGCAAACTATGTACAAAAGTATCTATATCCACAGTAAAACAAGTCCTATATCGACATAACCTGAAAGGCCGCTCAGCAAGGAAGAAGCCCCTTCTCTAAAACCACCATAAAAAAGGCAGACTACGGTTTGCAACTGCACATCGGGACAAGATCCAACTTTTTGGAGAAATGTCCTCTGGTCTGATGAAACAAAAATAGAACTGTTTGGCCATAATGACCATCATTATGTTTGGAGGAAAAAGGGGTGACGCTTGCAAGCCGAACAACACCATCCCATCCGTAAAGCACGGGGGTGGCAGCATTATGTTGTGGGGTTGCTTTGCTGCAGGAGGGACAGGTGCACTTCACAAAATACATGGCATCATGAGGGAGGGAAATTATGTGGATATATTGAAGCAACATCTCAGGAAGTTAAAGCCATCAGTCAGGAAGTTAAAGCTTGGTAGCAAATGGACAATGACCCCAACATACTTCCAAAGTTGTGGCAAAATGGCTTAAGGACAACAAAGTCAAGGTATTGGAGTGGCCATCACAAAGCCCTGACCTCAATCCTATAGAACATCTGTGAACCAGCTATGTCAGGAAGAATGGGCCAAAATTCACCCAACATATTGTGGGAAGCTTGTGAAAGGCTACCCGAGACAATTGACCCAAGTTAAACAATTTAAAGGCAATGCTACTAAATACAATTTAGTGTATATCTTCTGACGCACTGGGAATGTGATGAAAAAAATAAAAGCTGAAATGAATCATTCTCTATTATTCTGACATTTCACATTCTTAAAATAAAGTGGTGATCCTAACTGACCTAAGACAGGGAATTTTTACTAGGATTAAATGTCAGGAATTGTGAAAAACTGAGTTTAAATGTATTTGGCTAAGGTGTATGTAAACTTCCAACTTCATCTGTATATAGTCTTAATTCATTCCTACTTAGATGTGTGTATTGGGTGTATGTTGTGTAATTTGTTAGATATTGCTTGTTAGATATTATTGCACTGTCGGAGCTAGAAGCACAAGCATTTCGCTACACCCGCAATGACATCTGCTAATCACGTGTATGTGACCAATAGAATTGTATTTTATTTGATCTAGCCCTGGTGTCTGTTCTGTCAGGCTCAGTCTATTGAGAGCAGAGACATTAACATGCTGTCACACCCTGACCATAGTTTGCTTTGTATGTTTCTATGTTTTGTTTGGTCAGGGTGTGATCTGAGTGGGCATTCTATGTTGTGTGTCTAGTTTGTCTATTTCTGTGTTTGGCCTGATATGGTTCTCAATCAGAGGCAGGTGTTAGTCATTGTCTCTGATTGGGAACCATATTTAGGTAGCCTGTTTGGTGTTGGGTTTTGTGGGTGATTGTCTCCTGTGTCAGTGTTTGTACCACACGGGACTGGTTTCGGGTTTTCACATTTATTGTTTTGTAGTTTGTTCATGTATAGTTTTTCTTAATAAAAAACCATGAACTTCAACCACTCTGCGTATTGGTCCGCCTCTCCTTCAACGGAAGAATCCCGTTACACATGCACCCTGACCCACTGTCCCCTAGTCCCCAATACCAACACTCCTATCTCCCTCTCTTGCTCTACCTTCCTTTATTCAGCCTGTCAACAATCAGACATCCCCAACTCTGCCTTCCCCACTCAGCTGTAGCACGCAATGAAAACCAACATGTCATTTGTCGACATGATGCCATGACTAGAAACGCATAGAGTAGGCCTATAATAAATGTCAATCCAAAGAAAATGTGAATCAGAAGAAAATCAGAGTTAATTTCACTCTTCTGTTTTGCTTGTCCCCAGTGCTTCTTGTTTGAGAATGTTGTCAACAGATGAGGAGTCCCTTTCATAGGGTTGTGACCAATGATTTATGTATACATATCATTGGTTGTGACTAGATGGAGTACACCTATGGCCCGAAGTGACTTTCTGTAGCAGGTAAGAAGAGGATTTTAGTTGTCCCTAAACCTTTTCTGAACTTAACCTAATTATCCTAACCTGTTGTGTAAATTCTCCTAATCTGCTGCGAAAAAGTAACTTCCAGTCATGGATGCATACCACCAAGTTAAAACCCTTTGGTAGAGTATGAAGGACATGGTTGGTGCCAGAATGCTCAGTGCTTCAGCACACGATGGCGGGTCAGGGCACCAGAGGGACGGGGGAGGGAGATAGTTGAGGTCCTCATATGGGTCAGGAGTTTGCATGGCCAGCTTTCGTTAACTCACACAAAGCAAAGCCTCCTGAAATCTTTTCAGAATCAGTGTCTCATCAAACCAGGAGTGAGTATCAATATTTGTTTTTCATATTCTAAAACAATATGATTTCTACCATCTACCATAGAAGGTAGAAAGGGAGGGGGGCCCGGAAGAACATTTACACAAGTTTTGTCTATCCATTTAAAATTCTGGGTGGTCTGTACTAGGCCCGGTCAGCCAGAGTAAAGTGTTCCCGCTAAGCTTCTCTCTGCTCTGGCTTTTAGATATAACAGAACCAAAACAACCTTCTGTGCTTTGATAATGCTCATAGGGAGGTCCATTGTTGAGATGAAAATAAGTACAAATGCTTTTCATGGGAATATGAAGTAATGACCTTGAATCCTAGTAAAACTGAGTATCACTGTTGGCAGTGGGACAAAGGGGTTGGGTTGGACTGAAGCCAGCAAGCTGTGAAGGAGAGCTTTCTTAATCTGAAGGACAAATCAAGGGAATAGAGATACTATGAACCCCTATGAACACAAATACATAAAACATAGCAGTTGTAGAACAGTCATAGAGCAGTAATGTGTGATTTAGCCAGAGCAGAGACATACAGTAGAACAGTGGTGTGTGTTCCTACAGCAGGAGAACAGACTAATAACAGAAAGCAACAGATGAAGTTACCATGGTAACTCAATATAATAAGGTTGCTGTATTCTATGCATCGCTGTATGGTTACACACAGAGGTAACTTCCAAAATAAAGGAAACACTTTAGGGTTCTGGCAGCTCTGTTATGGTGTGGGGTGCATTTTAATGGCATGGTTTAGGTTCTGTCAACCACTTAGAGGGCAAGGTAAGTGGCAATTAACAGCCATTTTGTGTGATCACCTTCAACTTTTGGTGAATCATTTGTGGTCTCTCAAGTGGTCACTGAATGGTTTGATGAGCATGAAAACTATGTAAACCATATTCTATGGCAGTCTCTGCCGCCAGATCTAAACCCAATTGAACACTTATGGGAAATTCTGGAGCGGTGCCAGAGACAGCGTTTTCCAACAAAACACCAAATTATGGAATTTCCTGTGGATGAATGGTGTCACATCCCTCCAATAAAGTTCCAGACACTTGTAGAATCTATGACAAGGTACATTGACGCTGTTCTGTCAACTCGGGGAGGCCCAAAGCCCTATTAAGACATTTTACGTTGGTGTTTCCTTTATTTTGGCAGTTACCAGTACATAGCCAGTGAAAATGTTTCACAAATCAATGCTAACCATTGTTGGCCTATTTGTCCCTCAATTGTATAGTAACAGAAAGCATATTCCATACGTAATATAGCAGAATGTATAATACTTTCATCAATGTGTTATATCATTAATACTTTCTTTAGTTTTAAGATCAAAGAATCCAACAAAACTGGTAGGCTATCTGGAACCAAATCCTACTTGTTTCAAATAATGATTGGACCATGCTATATAGTCAGCTGAACCATTTATTAGGAGATGGATCCCAGCAGAAAAAAAGACACCATCAAGCTGATCTTAAGCAGATCTGAGAACAGAAGCTAAAAATAGTATATTTCTGCTATTCGGTGTCTATTCTGTTACACATCCTCCTGCTGTTCCTTCACACATCAAGACAGGCTTGTCATATCATGTGAAGGATTATTAACCAATGCGGATTATTTATAGAATAACATAAATCAGGCAGATAACAGATCTCACTGATGTCTTTTAAGTACAGATGATAAGGTAAACTGGACTACCACACTCCTAGTTTGGAAACTATTGAGTGACACACCATTTTTAAACATTTATTTTATTTCACCTTTATTTAACCAGGTAGGCTAGTTGAGAACAAGTTCTCATTTGCAACTGCGACCTGGCCAAGATAAAGCAAAGCAGTTCGACACATACAACAACACAGAGTTACACATGGAATAAACAAACATACAATCAATAATACAGTAGAAAGTCTATATACATTGTGTGCAAATGAGGTAGGATAAGGGAGGTAAGGCAATAAATAGGCCAGGGTGACGAAGTAATTACAATATAGCAATTAAACACTGGAATGGTAGAATGTGCAGAAGATGAATTTGCAAGTAGAGATAATGGGGTGCAAAGGAGCAGGATAAATAAATAAATACAGTATGGGGATGAGGTAGATTGGATGGGTTATTTACAGATGGGCTGTGTACAGGTGCAGTGATCTGTGAGCTGCTCTGACAGCTGGTGCTTAAACTAGTGAGGGAGGTAAGAGTTTCCAGCTTCAGCGATTTTTGCAGTTCGTTCCAGTCATTGGCAGCAGAGAACTGGAAGGAGAGTCGGCCAAAGGAAGAATTGGCTTTGGGGGTGACAAGTGAGATATACCTGCTGAAGCACATGCTATGGGTGGTGCTGCTATGGTGACCAGTGAGCTGAGACGAGGCGGGGCTTTACCTAGCAGAGACTTGTAGATGACCTGGAGCCAGTGGGTTTGGCGACAAGTATGAAGCGAGGGCCAGCCAACGAGAGCGTACAGGTCGTAGTGGTGGATAGTATATGGGGCTTTGGTGACAAAACGGATGGCACTGTGATAGACTGCATCCAATTTGTTGAGTAGAGTGTTGAAGGCTATTTTGTAAATGACATCGCCGAAGTCGAGGATCGGTAGGATGGTCAGTTTTACGAGGGTATGTTTGGCAGCATGAGTGAAGGATGCTTTGTTGTGAAATAGGAACCCGATTCTAGATTTAATTTTGGATTGGAGATGTTTAATGTGAGTCTGGAAGGAGAGTTTACAGTCTAACCAGACACCTAGGTATTTGTAGTTGTCCACATATTCTAGCTCAGAACTGTCCAGAGTAGTGATGCTGGATGGGCGGGCAGGTGCAGGAAGCGATCGGTTGAAGAGCATGCATTTAGTTTTACTTGTATTTAAGAGCAGTTGGAGGCCACGGAAGGAGAGTTGTATGGTATTGAAGCTCGTCTGGAGGTTAGTTAACAGTGTCCAAGAAGGGCCAGAGGTATACAGAATGGTGTCGTCTGCGTAGAGGTGGATCAGAGAATCACCAGCAGCAAGAGCGACATCATTGATGTATACAGAGAAGAGAATCGGCCCGTGAATTGAACCCTGTGGCACCCCCATAGAGACTGCCAGAGGTCCGGCCAACAGGCCCTCCGATTTTACACACTAAACTCTATCAGAGAAGTAGTTGCTGAACCAGGCAAGGCAATCATTTGAGAAACCAAGGCTGTTGAGTCTGCCAATAAGAATGTTGTGATTGACAGAGTCGAAAGCCTTGGCCAGGTCGATGAATACGGCTGCACAGTAATGTCTCTTATCGATGGCGGTTATGATATCATTTAGGACCTTGAGCGTGGCTGAGTGACCAGCTCTGAAACCATATTGCATAGTGGAGAAGGTACAGTGGGATTCGAAATGGTCAGTGATCTGTTTGTTAACTTGGCTTTCGAAGACCTTAGAAAGGCAGAGTATAATAGATATAGGTCCGTAGCAGTTTGGGTCTAGAGTGTCTCCCCCTTTGAAGAGGGGGATGACCGCGGCAGCTTTCCAATCTATTGGAATCTCAGACGATATGAAAGAGAGGTTGAACAGGCTAGTAAATAGGGGTTGCAACGATTTCTGCAGATCATTTTAGAAAGAGAGGTTCCAGATTGTCTAGCCCTGCTGATTTGTAGGAGTCCAGATGATTTTGCAGCTCTTTCAGAACATCAGCTATCTGGATTTGGGTGAAGGAGAAGTGGGGAGGCTTGGGCGAGTTGCTGTGGGGGGTGGAAGGCTGTTGATCGGGGTAGGGGTAGCCAGGTGGAAAGCATGGCCAGCCGTAGAAAAATGCTTATTGAAATTCTCAATTATCGCAGATTTATCGGTGGTGACAGTGTTTCCTAGCCTCAGTGCAGTGGGCATTTGGGTGGAGGTGCTCTTATTCTCCATGGACTTAACAGTGTCCCATAACTTTTTTGAGTTTGTGCTACAGGATGCAAATTTCTTGAAAAAGCTAGCCTTAGCTTTCCTAACTGCCTGAGTATATTTGTTCCTTACTTCCCTGAAAAGTTGCATATCACGGGGGCTATTGGATGCTAATGCAGAACACCACAGGATGTTTTTGTGCTGGCATATTGTACTGATGGGGCAAGCATTTCCACCCACAATTCAACCATGAAACAATGTTGACAATCAAGTGAAACAGTTCACAGTAAACTCAATTGCAAATCTTTGGAACAGTTTTTAAATGTTATAAACCCTGAATACCATAGACTGAAATGAAAGCACAAACAGACTTGTGTTGTAACTGCTGCCCTCTTCTGGTCTATTCAAACATCTCAACTGCCATCACACACCTAGTAGTGTCCTGTCTTAGAAATGTATGTAATATCTGAATGTATGCTATTGTTGCCCATTTTAATGGAATCTAATACAGTAAGGTACTTCATTGTAACCCTGATCGGATTTGATATTGATGTAAAAATATGTTTGCATTGGCCCTTTAAAGTATTTAAGAGAATGTTTAGAATATATATATATTTTTTACAGAAAATCTGTATTTGGAATTTATGGTTACATGGGACTGCTGGAGTGAGCATACAGCTCATAATAGGTTAAAACCACACACCTGTTTGTAGATACATTTATACATGTTTTTCCAATGATTGAAATTAAGCCCAAACTGCATGAACATTGATGACCCAAAATGAAGCTTGAGAATGTACAGTAGAAGGGTTTGTGAGGTGGCAATACATTCATAAAAATCATGTTATCTAGTCAATAATGAAAACAAATACATCCTTAATAATCAATATGTACATTCAGAAATGGTATACACTATAGAAATCAGTGAATTACAATACATACTGTATTTGGATACTGTTTTAAATCAAAAGTCCTTTTGAGTGTATTTGTACAATCAAAATCCCAAACAATTCTCACTATATAAAGTCATTACCTGAACTGAAACTTGACAACTGTAGTTAAGAAGTCAGAGAACAGTTTCAGTCCTGAACTTCCTGTGTGATTGTTTCTTAGGTCCAGCTCTCTCAGTTGTGAGGGATTTAAGCTCAGAGCTGAAGCGAGAGCACCACAACCAATCTCTGTGACACTACAGCATGATAGTCTGCAAAAAGAAAAGAAAACACTATTGTTGCCATAGACACATATCTAAATTTAACAGCAAGCTAACTAACTTCATGTTTTGACAAAGAGGAGCTCTGTACAGGTGCATTTATGTTGTGATGACTTGAAAACCTACAATTCTACATAACTACATATTCGATTTTAACACCACAAACCTACTGTATGTACGCAACTCAAAATCAAATGACAATTTATTTGTCACATGCACCGATTACAACTGTGTAGACTTAACCGTGAAATGTTTGCTTACGAGCCATTCCCAACAATGCAGAGTTTCAAATAAAATAGAATCACTAGAGGAATAAAATAATACACAAGAATGGAGCTACAGTGCCTTCGGAAAGTATTCAGACCCCTTCCCCTTTTCCACATTTTGTTACATTCCAGCCTTATTCTAAAATGGATTAAATACATTTTTATCCTCATCATATCTACACACAATACCTCATAATGACAAAGCGAAAACAGGTTTTTAGACTTTTTGGCAAATGTATTAATAATCAAAAACAGAAATACCATATTTACAGATGTATTCAGACCCTTTGCTGTGAGACTCTAAATTAAGCTCAGGTGCATCCTGTTCCAATTGATCATCCTTGAGATGTTTCTAAAAATTGATTGGAGTCCACCTGTGGTATATTCAATTGACTGGACATGATTTGGAAAGGCACACACCTGTCTATGTAAGGTTCCACAGTTGACAGTGCATGTCAGAGCAAAATCCAAGCAATGAGGTAGAAGGAATTGTCCGTAGAGCTTCAAGAAAGGATTTTGTCGAGGCACAGATCTGGGGAAGGGTACCAAAACATTTCTGCAGCATTTACGGTCCCTAAGAACACAGTGGCCTCCATCATTCTTAAATGGAGGAAGTTTGGAACAACCAATGCTCTTCCTAGAGCTGGCAGCCCGGCCAAACAGAGCAATCGGGGGAGAAGGGCCTTGGTCAGGGAGGTGACCAAGAACCCGATGGTCACTCTGACAGAGCTCCAGAGTTCCTCTGTGGAGATGGGAGAACATTCCAGAAGGACAACCATCTCTGCAGCACTCCACCAATCAGGCCTTTATGGTAGAGTGGCCAGACGGAAGCCATTCCTCTGTAAAAGGCACATGACAGCTCGCTTGGAGTTTTCCAAAATACACCTAAAGGACTCTCAGACCATGACGGATGGGGCCACAGTGTCTCCTGACCCCTCCTGTCTCAGCCTCCAGTATTTATGCTGCAGTAGTTTATGTGTCGGGGGGCTAGGGTCAGTTTGTTATATCTGGAGTACCTCTCCTGTCCTATTCGGTGTCCTGTGTGAATCTAAGTGTGCGTTCTCTAATTCTCTCTTTCTCTCTCTCTCTCGGAGGACCTGAGCCCTAGGACCATGCCCCAGGACTACCTGACATGATGACTCCTTGCTGTCCCCAGTCCACCTGGCCGTGCTGCTGCTCCAGTTTCAACTGACCTGAGCCCTAAGACCATGCCCCAGGACTACCTGACATGATGACTCCTTGCTGTCCCCAGTCCACCTGGCCGTGCTGCTACTCCAGTTTCAACTGTTCTGCCTTATTATTACTTGACCATGCTGGTCATTTATGAACATTTGAACATCTTGGCCATGCTCTGTTATAATCTCCACCCGGCACAGCCAGAAGAGGACTGGCCACCCCACATATGCTCTCTCTAATTCTCTCTTTCTTTCTCTCTCTCGGAGGACCTGAGCCCTAGGACCATGCCCCAGGACTACCTGACATGATGAGACCTTGCTGTCCCCAGTCCACCTGACCGTGCTGCTGCTCCAGTTTCAACTGTTCTGCCTTATTATTATACGACCATGCTGGTCATTTATGAACATTTGAACATCTTGACCATGTTCTGTTATAATCTCCACCCGGCACAGCCAGAAGAGGACTGGCCACCCCACATAGCCTGGTTCCTCTCTAGGTTTCTTCCTAGGTTTTGGCCTTTCTAGGGAGTTTTTCCTAGCCACCGTGCTTCTACACCTGCATTGCTTGCTGTTTGGGGTTTTAGGCTGGGTTTCTGTACAGCACTTTGAGATATCAGCTGATGTACGAAGGGCTATATAAATAAATTTGATTTGATTTGATGACAAACAAGATTCTCTGGTCTGATGAAACCAAGATTGAACTCTTTGGCCTGAATGCAAAGCGTCACGTCTGGAGGAAACCTGGCACCATCCCTAGGGCCACCGAGTGGCGCAGCAGTCTAAGGCACTGCATCTCAGTGCTAGAGGCATCACTACAGACCCTGGTTGGATTCCAGGGCTGTATCAAAACTGTCTGTGTTTGGGAGTCCCATAGGGCGGTGCACAATTGGCCCAACGTTGTCCGGGTTAGGGTTTGGCCGGGGTAGGTAGTCATTGTAAATAAGAATTTGTTCTTTAACTAACTTGCCTAGTTAAATAATAATAAAATATGGTGAAGCATAGTAGTGAAAGCATCATGCTGTGGGAATGTTTTTCAGCGACGGGGACTGGGAGACTAGTCAGGATCGAGGGAAAAATGAACGGAGCAAAGAACAGAGAGATCCTTGATGAAAATGCTTTCATTCCACAAAATGGAAGAGCGGAGCATAAACAAATCCTTGTGAGCGAAAAGTAGCACTTCCTCTCACATGGCGATGAGTATCATTTTGTCTATGTGTTGTTTTCTGTGTCCCGCCTACCTCTTTGCTTCATTGTGAATGTCCTCTTTCTGTAATTATGAGTCTACCATTGTGAACCTTATTGGTATTCCCATAGACCGGTCACTCTTCATGGACACACAGCTGGGTACAGGTGAGACTGGTCTCTCCTGCTGGACCCTGGGAAAAGAAATGTGAACACAGTATATTATTAAAAAATGTTGTAAAAGTGTAGAGGTATACCAAAACAAAATTCTTCTTAATGCAATAAATGAATCAAAATCCAGAAAAAACTAAATCCAGGGGTTGTGTGCTTGTGCATGTGTGTGTTTTTCTTCATTTGTCCCTCCTACCTCTTCACCTTGTTGTGAATGAGTCTACCATTGTGAACCTTATTGGTATTCCCATAGACCGGTCACTCTTCATGGACACAGAGCTGGGTACAGGTGAGACTGTTCTCTACCGCTGGACCCTGTAAAAAAAAGTATAACCCCCACCCCCAAACACACACACAGGGGCCATGGATGTGTGTATACAGTATCCTAGCCTCAATGTGTGTGTGTGTGTTCCTGTTTTTCTATCCTTGTGAGGACATTTGGGATTTCAGGTCCCCCCGGAATGGCCCTAGCCCTCACCCTCTGATCCAACAGGTCCCAGACGTGCTCAATGGGATTGAGATCTGGGTTCTTCGCTGGCCATGGCAGAACACTGACAGTCCTGTCTTGCAGGAAATCATGCACAGAACAAGCAGTATGGCTGGTTGCATTGTCATGCTGGAGGGTCATGTCAGGATGAGCCTGCAGGAAGGGTACCACATGAGGGAGGAGGATGTCTTCCTTGTAACGCAGAGCATTGAGATTGCCTGCGATGACAACAAGCTCAGTCCGATGATGCTGTGACACATTGCCCCAGACCCTCCACGACCAAATCGATCCCGCTCCAGAGTACTGGCTACGGTGTAACGCTCATTCATTCGATGATAAACGCGAATCCAACCATCACCCCTGGTGAGACAAAACAGTGACTCATCAGTGAAAAGCACTTTTTGCCAGTCCTGTCTGGTCCAGCAACGGTGGGTTTGTGCCCATAGGCGATGTTGTTGCCAGTGATGTCTGCTGAGGACCTGCCTTACAACAAGCCTACACGCACACTGTCCAGCCTCTCTCAGCCTATTGGGGACAGTCTGAGCAGTGATGGAGGAATTGTGTGTTCCTGGTGTAACTCAAGCAGTTGTTGTTGCCATCCTGTACCTGTCCCGCAGGTTTGATGTTCAGATGTACTGATCCTGTGCAGGTGTTACACATGGTCTGCCACTGCGAGGACGATCAGCTGTCCGTCCTGTCTCCCTGTAGCGTTGATTCCATATTTTTTATGTCTTCACTATTATTCTACAATGTAGAAAATAGTACAAATTAAGAAACCATTGAATGAGTAGGTGTGACCAAACTTTTGACTGAATTTTTTTCTTCTCATTTTGTCTGTCATAGTTGAAGTGTACCTATGATGAAAATTACAGGCCTCTCATCTTAAGTGGGAGAACTTGCACAATTGGTGGCTGACTAAATACTTTTTTGCCCCACTGTATGTATAAAATGAATAATTTTATGAGAAAACCCAAGGGTGTGCAACATTTCTCTCCATGTTGGGAATAATGGAAAATTGAAATGAGGTTGCTAAATCAAGCAGTTGAAGAGGTATTGACATTTTGAATATTGTGATCATGCACTTTTTTGACAGACCCTAACTAGTTGCATTGTCGGTGCGCTAGGCTGCCTACACCATTGCGATGTATGAAACTAGGGTCGGAATGTGTCAAATAAGACCTGTGCAATGTTGCACATTTTTTTCCCCTTCATAGTCTCTTACCTGAGGTCGTTTGCGAGTTATTGAAGTTTGAAGGTCCGAATTTCTTTTTTATTTTAACATTTGCTGCCGAGTGGCGCAAAGGTCTAACATATTAATTTTGTCCCCCCACACCAGATGCGATCAGGACATGCAGGTTGAAATATCAAAACTAACTCTGAACCAACTATATTAATTTGAGGACTGGTCGAAAAGCGTTAAACATGTACGGCAATTTAGCTAGCTGTTAGCCAATTTGCCCTGGGATATAAATTTGGGTTGTTATTTTACCTGAAATGCCCAAGGATCTCTACTTCTACAATTAATCCACAGATTAACAGTCAACCAAATTTGTTTCTCGTAATCTCTCCTTCAGGTTTTTTCTTCTTTTGACATTTTATATAGCAGTAGGCAACCAACTTTAAAGGTGCATTACCACAACTGACTGGAGTATGAACCTCAATTCAGCTTTCAATCACATGGGTATATGCTCCTAAAAACAAATGAGATGGGAGGCGCAGGATTTGCAGTGCATTAAACTTCACAAATAGAACCAAATTCCATTTTAGCGCCTGGCCACGCAGACGTGCACGAACAACATTTGTTAACATGTGTAAATATATTTGGCAACATTCACAGCAGTGTCTGGCCAGCACGTAAAGATATGCAGCAATGCGTTGGTCTGTAGACAGACAAGTGTATAATAAACATTGGCTCTGCTGTTGGCCTCTGGAGTTTATAGATTAATAATTTTACAGCTGTATAGCGAACGCTTCTCATTTAATGAT
Source organism: Oncorhynchus kisutch (assembly GCF_002021735.2). Taxonomy (NCBI): domain Eukaryota; kingdom Metazoa; phylum Chordata; class Actinopteri; order Salmoniformes; family Salmonidae; genus Oncorhynchus; species Oncorhynchus kisutch. The sequence continues at coordinate 31,401,945 of NC_034195.2, forward strand.
CTTCTTGTGCATTGGGAAATTATAAAGCTAGGTAACATTTGCAGTTATCTAAAAGTTCCACCAAAATGTATTCTCTAAATAATATTACTTCTCAATAAAGGAATGAAAATGGACTGACACCAAACACCCCCTGAATTTAGAAATATGTATTGCATTAATAAGAACAGTTTACCATTCACAGAGATGTATACTTTGACAGGTTTCAACTGCTGTTTTCTCATTCTTGAATTTAAAGCTTCTTTTTTCAAAGCTTTGCATAATAAAACATACACATCATGGCTATTCTTAAAGATATAGAACTAGCACACTGGAGAAAGACTAATCTTAGAAGGGATATTTACACTGCATGTTCGTTCATTTGAGTAACCTGTACACCCCCCCCAAAAAAAGCCAAAACAGTAAACAGTGGCAAAAATTGAGCCTCCAAATATACATGAACAGCTGGATCTCCATTGACAGGTATGTAGCGACTTCCACAGACGTGTAACCAACCAGTGGATACCAATCCTGATCCTGTAAGACTACAAAGTATACAGGTATGCTTTCCTTCCAACACTAGCGCACCTGATTCAACGTATTTTATGATCATTAAGACCATAGTCAATTGAATTAGGTGCTGTAGCACTAGGTTGGAACAAAAACCTGCGCACCCCAGGACTCTAAGACAAGGCTTGGTAACCACAGGTGTAGACAGTCAGTGTACTACAGGGCATTGTACTCCACGCACTTTGAGGGGTCTGTGGAGAAGTGTTTCTGGCAGATAGTCATCAACCTTTTTAGTCCCTGTTGAAGAGAGAGCAGATGTTAAGATATTTTCACAAGAAGGCTGAGCAGTCAGCTATCTTACTTATGATACTCTATTTGGGTTAACCCAGAGGTTAGGGGTCATCTTTGATCCAAGTTATATTCAGAGGTTAACCCAGAGGTCCTAACCTGGATGTATTTTCTCTGGGTCTCGTCGTTGAGGACGTGGGCCACGTGTTTGGAGAAAATCTTCTCTCGCCCCGTACGGGCGTGGATGCCCACCATGGTCACCCCGATAGGCCAGGGGGCATTACCAATGGCCATCTGCAGGTATGCATCGTTCGCCTGGGACAAGCACAGTTTAAGGACAACCGCCCAATCTTAGTTTAGTTACATGACACACACTATTACCAATCATACTAAACACAAAACACCCAATATAAGTGACAACAGGTAGAAAACAAGTTCAATACCTTTACATATTCTCTCTGCAGCATGAATTTAATGATGTCTGTGATTGATTCTTTGATGTCTGCTGGCAAACTCTAAAAAACATAAAGAATGACAATAAAACAAGACCATATCCACCATACTCATTTCACAGAGGGCAGTTCTGAGGTGAACACACCTTCTTGCGTAGTTTCCGGAATAGAGGTTTGAGGTAGGACTCAGTCTGTTTCTGGGTGGCGCTGGCCAGCTTGCCCTGGACGCTGCGCTTCACGTGGTCCTCTCGACCGTTCAGGTCCTTCGCCCAGACTCCCAGCAGGAACTACAGACCACAACAAACTATATCCACAACTGCCAAGAAACTACTGACCATAACACAACCATGTTAAGCACACAAACATTATATATATATTTTTTATATCTCCATCGCAGCATTATAAAAAATAATTACAACACTGGATAGAGATCACATCAGCAACTGTTGAATTAGCAAACAACTCTCCCTGAAGCAAAAAGCTGAGCATAACGCTCTGTCTCACCCTAAGGACTTTGTCGATGACATCCTGGTCCCCATTGTCATCTCCCGTTCCCAGAGATTTACCCAGGGCCTGTAGGACAACAAATACCAAACAAGAGGACAAAGGGAATACATTGTTCTTATGTTGCATTGACACATAGGACTTTGTTTGATCTGTAGTAGAAGAGGGACATTCAGCACTTTTTTATTTACAATTGTGGATTTAAATGTGGCCCTTAAACCCTAAGTTAAAGAACAAATATAGTGGCTTTAGTGACTCTCCAGTCGCTGTGTACCTCCAGCTCCTCGATGGTTGTGTCTGCCTCGTGTACTCTTAGGTCGAATTGTGTGTCCACCTCACCCGGCTCCCCAGTGCCCCCTACGATCTCATTCAGGTACTGTGCATCAATCTTATCCATGGCTGCCTTCAGGTCGTTCCTCAAACCCTGCCCAGAGAATACACAGTAACACAGGTGATCATCTTTACATCACAGGTTGTCAGTGCCTGAAAAGTCACGTATAATGTTCTGGGCTAGCATGTACACAACACTACCAGGGACAATGAGAGGTGAGTGTTTAAAAGTGTGTCCAACTCTTCTTTAACCTTACAAAAACAATATAAAACCCACCACAAAAACAAAGAGCAAGTTCGCACCACCACCCTGCCTCATTACAGTGACAGGATGTTACCTTGTTGACTTCCGGAGCGAGAATCTCAATCTTCCTGAGCCTCTGGAAGGCCTCGTAGTCTGACTCTGCAAAAAGACGCACCGGTTCCCCTCGCTCCCTCAGCCGCCGGATCACCTGGACAAACAAACAAGCACATCTCCTCCCTGTTCATACCAACTGAACCGAACCCAGGAGGCTTGACACAATAAAAACCATCTCTGATTGGCTGACTCACCTCCTGCCGAGAGAGCGACATTGGCAGCTTCTCCTCAGTCAGCTCTAACTCTAAAGTGCTATTGGACGAGGTGGAGGGATCTGCTTTCTCCTCTTTCTTCTCCATCTTTGAGATAACACAGAGGTAAAAGGGAGAGAGAGGGGCATGGGTTAGTTTCCTGCTTTCACTGCTATAGTGTACCACAGTATGAGTCATAATAACCAGCGTTCAAACAGGTTCCAATCATTTTTCCCAAAGGGGATTTTAGGAACACTTAAAATAAGGGCTGTTCATATAGGCTTAACCTGGCATGGAGTTTTGATAACCGTGTAAATCTTTTTTTGACAACATGACTTATCTAGTCGCCTGTATTTACCTCCAAAAATGCTAATTAGGCTAGCAAAAAGAGCTACAAATGCCATGATCTGGACGAGACTGCCAAATCAAGGCAAAGGTAAATTAATCCAGAGATTCTAATATTAGCTAAATGTAGTACTGAATAAATTGGCAAACTTTCTTACATTTACAATTTTATGAACTGTCTTGTGCAAGTTTTAAATTGACACAATACCTGTTAGCAAAAGTTGTCAGCTAGAGATGACATGCAGAAGCTTGCAAGGATGTTGTTTTGCATGTCTACTTTGAAGCTAATTAGCATTTTTAAATGAGTAAAGACTAATATATTGATAAATAATTACATGGTTCTCAAAATGTCACGCAGGGTAAGGATACACAAAACACAGGGTATTTTAGAATAACTTAAAATAAACGCTATGAGAAAAATGAATAGTGGAAAAAATGATTAGAACCATTTCCCTGTTTGACCGCTAGGTTTTATAAGTATTATGACACCTCCACTCTGGGGCTCTAGTGGCTAAACTCAGATGTCTCCATTACAATTGGCTCTCACCAGAGATCTGTATATATAATGACAAGGTGCTCATGTCGCCGTCCTAACAATAGGAGTTAGCAGGAAGGCATTCGACAAGCTTAGGTCCAAAATAAGCCCATAGAAACGCATTGGGCTTATTTGGGACAGATTTTGGCGAGAGTGAAACAACCTCTCTCTCAGCTGGTGAAGTTTTATCATAATCATCCTCAAACGGCGAAAATGCCAGCAGAAGCAGTAGAGCGTGCTCACTCCGTACTGTCATGCAGAGACATTATCTATTGCTGCTGACTCACCTGGGACCAGCAGTCTCTTCCAAAGCAAACCAATACTGTAAACAGAAAGACTGCTGGTATACAAATCCATCATACCATTTCAAAGCAGCATGAACATAGGAAAAACACTGTTGCATGTAGACCATCTTCATGGCTGTTAAAAATCATGTTTTAAATTATTAAACCACTGCATAGCAATTTCATCTTTCAAATATACGTCGGGTTGGGTTGCAAAGGGTCGGAAACTGTCCGGAAATTTTCCATGGGAAATTAAGCCCGGGAATTTTGCTTAGATTAATTAAAAAAATGTTTGCCTATAACAGGGAACCTTTGTGGGATACACAAGGCAATTCTAGGTCTTGTGACATATTTTGGTTAAACTATCCCCAATTCAATGGAATTGCAACCCTCTGCATGCACAGTGCACTCTTCAATCACATGTTCAGGTGATTCAAGATCTTGCACACTAATGAGATGCTATTGAGCCCACACTAGTACTGTCCGAGCCAAGGACTACATGCTTTTTCGTAGGTTTTGATTACAATACAGGGAGGGGTGAATATATTTTCTGACATGATTTTTGTTAACTAGTAAATAGTAGCCTACAGCAAAGTGTGTTTAAATCATTTCTAACTTGTTAATTTCTGCTGATTAGTTTTTGTTACCATGTGGGTTTTAGCTTGCTTGAGCCTGCTAACTGAGGAGTGTTAATTCACCTGTTTCCATACATGTTTCATTTTAAGACCTCTTTAAAACATCTTACAAAAGGAGTTGTTTAATCTAACTGCTTAACTATTTATCTGTACATGGAGACATTTCACTACAGCTCATGTAGAATGAAAAGCTGTGTACTTTTGCAAATACTGTGGCAAATATGTGAAAAATGCAACAAAGATGCAGAATCTGGCCAAGTGCATAAAGTTCCCTCAACGTTCACAACAAACAACCTGACAAAAGTCCCTCTACTTCTATTCGAGGTGAAAATTATGAATCGGGCACCTTATCGGTAGCAACAGCTCATGGTTCTCCTGGAATTTTAAGTGTTTTTGACTCATTGGAGGAGCGTAGTCAGAAATGCTGATGAATGCCTTGCATGCAACTAGTTCACCTCTAATGCTCACAGGCAATGTGTATTGGAAGAGATTTCTGAATGTTCTTCACTCAGGATACACCCCTCCAACAAGACATGCTTCATCTACTAATGTGCTATATGCAGAGTTCAACAGAGTTCAAGTGAAGATCAAGCAAGTCAGAGAAAGCAGACTATTGCAATCATCTCTGATGGTTGGTCGAATGTTCGTGGGCAAGGAATAATTAACTACATCTCCAACCCTCAACCAGTATTCTACAAGAGCACAGACAAGGGACAGACACACCGGTCTCTACATTGCAGATGAGCTGAAGGCAGTCAATGACTTGGACCACAGAAGGTATTTGCACTGGTGACAATGCTACAAACATGCAGGCTGCTTGGTCTGAAGTGGAGGAGTCCTACCCTCACATCACACCCATTGGCTGTGCTGCTCATGCACTGAATCTGCTCCTCAAGGACATCATGATACTGAAAACAATGGATACACTACAAGAGAGCCAAGGAAATGGTTAGGTATGTGAAGGGTCATCAAGTTATAGCAGCAATCTACCTCATCAAGCAAAGAGAGAGAATAAGAACACCACATTGAAGTTGCCCAGCAACACCCGTTGGGGTGGTGTTGTCATCATGTTTGACAGTCTCCTGGAGGGGAAGGAGGCTCTCCAAGAAATGGCCATATCACAGTCTGCCAATATGGAGAGCCCCATCAAGAGAATCTTTCTGGATGATGTATTTGGGAGAGAGTGGTAAGCAGCCGGAAACCTATAGCAGTAGCCATTGCACGGATTGAGGGAGACAATGCCATCATGTCTGATATTCAGACTCTGCTTGCATATGTAAAAAGAAATCCATACTGCGCTGCCCACTTCACTGTTACTCCAAGCAGAGGAAACTGCAGTTCTGAAAAACATCAAAAAATGTGAAGACTTCTGCCAGAAGCCCATACACGCCACAGTGTACATGTTGAACCCCAAGAATGCTGGCAAGAGTATACTGTCTGGTGTAGAGATCAACAAGACCTATGTTGCCATCACTACAGTGTCGTCTCACCACCTTGGCCTGGATGAGAGCAAAGTTCTTGGCAGTCTGGCCAAGGGCACTTCCAAGCAAGGGCTTTGGGATGGAGATGCAATATGGCAGATGTGCCAACATGCAGTTGAAGTCAGAAGTTTGCATACACCTTAGCCAAATACATTTAAACTCAGTGTTTCACAATTCCTGACATTCAATCCTAGTAACAATTCCCTGTCTTAGGTCAGTTAGGATCACCACTTTATTAAGAATGTGAAAATGTCAGAATAGTAGAGAATTATTTATTTCAGCTTTTATTTCTATCATCCCATTCCCAGTGGGTCAGAAGTTCACATACTCAATTAGTATTTGGTAGCATTGCCTAAAAATGGCTTAACTTGGGTCAAACGTTTTGGGTAGCCTTCCACAAGCTTCCCACAATAAGTTGGGTGAATTTTGGCCCATTCCTCCTGACAGAGCTGGTGTAACTGAGTCAGGTGTGTAGGCCTCCTTGCTCGCACAAATGTATATAGGATGGAGGTCAGGGCTTTGTGATGGCCACTCCAATACCGTGACTTTGTTGTCCTTAAGTAATTTTGCAACAATTTTGGAAGTATGCTTGGGGTCATTGTCCATTTGGAAGACCCATTTGCGACCAAGCTTTAACTTCCTGACTGATGTCTTGAGATGTTGCTTCAATATATCTACATAATTCTTCTTCCTCATGATGCCATCTTTTTGTGAAGTGTACCGGGCCCTCCTGCAGCAAAGCACCCCCACAACATGATGCTGCCACCCCCGTGCTTCACGGTTGGGATGGTGTTCTTCGGCTTGCAAGCTTCCCCCTTTTTCCTCCAAACATAACGATGGTCATTATGGCCAAACAGTTCTATTTTTGTTTCATCAGACCAGAGGACATTTCTTCAAAAAGTATGATCTTTGTCCCCATGTGCAGATGCAAACCGTAGTCTGGCTTTCTTATGGCGGTTTTGGAGCAGTGGCTTCTTCCTTGCTGAGCGGCCTTTCAGGTTATGTCGATATAGGACTCGTTTTACTGTGGTATAGATACTTTTGTACCGGTTTCCTCCAGCATCTTCACTAGGTCCTTTGCTGTTGTTCTGGGATTGATTTCCCCTTTTCGCACCAACGTACGTTCATCTCTAGGAGACAGAACGCGTCTCCTTCCTGAGCGGTATGACGGCTGCGTGGGCCCATGATGTTTATACTTGCGTACCATTGTTTGTACAGATGAATGTGGTACCTTCAGGCGTTTGGAAATTACTCGCAAGGATGAACCAGAGTTGTGGAGGGCTACAATTTTTTATGAGGTCTTGGCTGGTTTCTTTTGATTTTCCCATGATGTCAAGCAAAGAGGCACTGTGTTTGAAGGTAGGCCTTGAAATACATCCACAGGTACACCTCCAATTGACTCAAATGATGTCAATTAGCCTATCAGAAGCTTCTAAAGCATGACATAATTTTATGTAATTTTCCAAGTTGTTTAAAAGGCAGTCAACTCAGTTTGTAAACTTCTGACCAACTGGAATTGTGATACAGCGAAATAATCGGTCTGTTAACAATTGTTGGAAAATGTACTTGTGTCATGCACAAAGTAGATGTCTTAACCGACTTGCCAAAACTATAGTTTGTTAACAAGAAATTTGTGGAGTGGTTGAAAAACTAGTTTTAATGACTCCAAACTAAGTGTATGTAAACTTCCGACTTCAACTGTATCCTATCAGCCACCTGGCGGAAGGGACTGAGGCTCTTTCCCCTGTTGCCTCCATGATCCTCCAAATCCCACCAACTACAGCCGCAACTGGTCCTTGTTTGGGAACACACACACACACACCAGGCTGACCAATATGAGGGCTGAAAATTTGGTGGCAACCTGGGCAAATTTTAGGCTTTTTTTTGCCTGACAACAAGCCATTCCCAAGGTTGGAAAGTGACAGTGAAGATAAGGCCTCAGAGTCTGATGTTCAAGAGGTAGACATGAAGAGGTCCAGGGAGAAGACAGAAGCCTGAGAGGAAGATTATTTTACAGCTATATGTTGAAAATGTTTTTTTGGGGGGTAGGTGCGATGGATCATTGGGGATCATTCAACATTCCCTTTTGTTGTTCAGTGAAATTACCCCATGTGAGTCAACTCAACTAATTAAAGTTCAATGTGTAACTTTAATTGTTTTTTATTTCTATTGTTAGGATTTAATCATGTCTACATGATAAGATAAACCTTCTATGTTTGTCTCCATATGATATGGTAAATATATTCAATGCATTAATGTTAATTCCCATTTATTCCTGTTAATTCCCACGGAAAGTTTCCACCTCTGAATATTCCCCAAAATGTGCAACCCTACTGATGGGTCATGCTTTAAGAAGCACATGCATCTCTTCACCTTAAGATTGTGTTTCTAGGAAGAGCACAATCAAAATAATTTTTTAAAGTACAACACAAAAGCCCCCAAAATGCACAAAGAATTCAAGTCAGGTGCAGGTGCTGCATTTGTAAGCTAAAACCCACTTTATAGGCACATTTAGAGCTGTATTAGTCAGCTGAATTGAAATGCAGTTCTCCCCACACATGAGCGATTCTCAAAAGTAAGGCAAAACCTGCAAACACAAACGGGGAAAAACAAAGTTGTTTCTGCTACAAAGGCCCATATCAAACTCATTTGAAATAAGAGGCAAAGCCTGATTAACCAAAACTTAAAAAAGCAAAAGGATAAACTGACAACAGAGCCTAAACTCATGCTCAACATGGCTATGTCCCAACTCTCCATTCCTTGCCCCCTCTCCTTCCAGACAACTGATCAGTGAAGGTACTGAATACAACCCACACATCCACAACTTAAATTGGACAGGTCTAAGCAACATGACTGAAGCTCTAAGCTTATTGGAAGGATGGGTGGAGCAATCATAATATATTTTTACACTGTGCTTACATTCAGGTAACATTGAAGCAGCCTGGAGGAAAGAACTAGGTAATGGGTTATTTTTGGACTGTATATAGCTAGCTTGCTGCTAGATACATTTCCTCCATATTTTGAACTCCTATCAAGTCCTTGCAGACAGGTACAATTGAAGGGAAGAAGCAGTGGAAAGGGGAGCTTTGCAAGATCTTTGGGACACACCACTGCCTACTGTCAATCATCCTCAAGACATGCTCCCTGCCTTTGCTGTGCCATCCCCTACCTGTCTCTCAGGTGCCTCTTTCTGAACCTGCAGGGCAGCGTTCACAAGGTGGGAAGAGAGCACAGTCAACACAGGCTATACAACATCAGAAAAACACCACCACACAACCCTGTAAGGGGGTCTAGTCGTAGGCTGCACTGTAACTCTGAAAACAAGTCACTGAGGGGAGAAAAAAAAGTGGAGATTGAACAGACAGTGCAGAGATAGGAAGGGAATGGAAGAAGGTGGCGGACAGAGAGGAAAAGAGAATCTCGAAACAAGGAGTAAGATGAAGGGCACAAGGGAGAGAGAATAAGAGAGAACAGACAATGAGCCTTTGATCATAAATCGCAGTTCTATTAAATTACACATAAGAGTCATTGGATGAAGGCGTCTTCTGTACAGGGGAGTTTTGTTAAGAGCCCCGGCACTCGGTCTGAACATTACCACGCATCGCTTGCAGTATGGTTTTAGAATAATAAGGACCTTGTCTTTCATATCAGTGAGACATTTTCAAAAAACAAAACTGATACTTTTATAGGGTTAGGGTTCCCACACGGTCATATTTCCATGTTACAGCACTTGTTTACGGAAAACAGACAAGACAGAGGGACTACATCGGCGTCTCCGAACACCTGTGTGTAAACAGCAGGCGGCCACAAGCGCGTCGTTACTGAAAAATACTGTCGACTGCAACTATTAAAACCGTCTCAAAACAGCACAGTAAGTGCATTTTGATGTGATATGAAAGTAGAGGGATTTGTGTTCCTAGAACTGCACATATTCACGTTTAGATTGAGAAAATGAATAACTAAGGAAGAATTTCACTTCTCTCATCGACTTAATCCAGCAGGATATCACCCTGCATCCCAATGCTGGCTTTCCTCTGAAGCTAAGCAGGGTTGATCCTGGATGGGAGACCAGATGCTGCTGGAAGTGGTGTTGGGGGGCCAGTAGGAGGCACTCTAAAAAAATTATAATATCCCAACGCCCTAGGGCAGTGATCGGGGACATTGCCCTGTGTAGCGTGCAGTCTTTCAGATGGGACATTTAGCAGGTGTCCTGACTCTCTGTGGTCACTAAAGTTCCCATAGCATTTATCAGAGTAGGGGTGTTAACCCCGGTGTCCTGGCTAAATTCCCAATCTGGCCCTCATACCATCATGGCCACCTAATCATCCTCAGCTTCCAATCGGCTCATTCATCCCCCCATAACTATTCTCCAGGTCATTGATGTAAATGAGAATGTGTTCTCAGTCAACTTACCTGGTAAAGTATTTATTTAACTTCAAATCCCAAACCCCGGAATGGTCTACTAAAGGCATACTTCAGTTCGGCTAGCTGAAGTAAACTAGGCAAACCAAACAAGTGTGCTTGCATACTCCTTTAAGACCTTGTGCTTTCCCCCGTTCATTTTTCAAATACTACTGTTTGTCCATTTTGAGACACCATGGCCAGTACACACTTCCTTAAAATAATCAGAATTAATCAAAGATAAGTAATGACTAATTGAGTTTTTGCCAAAGAAAACCTTAGTCACACAATTGTACTTCTAAGTCATTTGGTGCACGATTTCTCAATGAAAACAATTGGCATGAAAATTAGTCCCTCATTGAATGACAAAGACATCCCTGAAGAATCCCTACTGTTGACCAATCACCGACGAAGTAGCGTAGACTTCGGGTTGAGTCAACAACAAAAAAAGTGTCCAAAGTCTAAAACGTCCCAAACTGTCGTCATAATATATGTACGAACTGTTTCGGCTGGGAAGCATGCATACGCCTTTCTTTAGTCTTCGCAAGTTTTCCCGGAAGTCTCGCCTCCAGATTTAGAAACGCTGTTAAACAAAATTAAATTAAATTAAAAAAATAGAAACGCTGTGATATTACCTTGTAGCCACATCTTTCGAAATACTCATCTTCTTCTTTTCGGGCAAGATCGGCTCGTTTGAAGTATTTCTTTGAACCCTGTGAATAGAATCATTGACACCGCATACCAACAATAAGATGCAACATTTTAAAATGTAAAAAATAATACTTAGCTAACTAACGTAGATGAGCTCTTGAAAATAAGCTAAGATAACTAGTTAGCTGGCGCAAGCATGCCGCTAACCTCAGAGCCCTATAGCTCTTAATTTTATCATGACGCAGGCTCACCCAACTTGTAATTTTAAGCTAACGTTGGCTAGATAGCTACTATTTTGAGTAAAAATTCAATTAAACGTTCATGTACCTGCCCACGCCAAGCAACCTAGCTAGTTATCCTAGCCTAGCTAACTTAAAGCAACTCTAGCTAGCTCAATTTAGCTAGCTGACTAGTAAACATACTAGCTAGCAGCTACTCACATCAATAAGATCTTTGTCTTCAATTAGTTTTCTCTTCCTCACGATTTCAGCTTTTAAGAAATCCATATTAATTATCAAATATGTCGTTATTTCATTAGTCTTTACAGTTCAAATATGTAGACCGGATCAGCTGTTTGTTTCTAGCATTTTCCCAATCTGACCCGGACGTGAATAAGATTTCCTCCAACGTGAATATACACGTCATGGCGTAGCAATGTATACAGAAAATTGAATAGCTCTACGTACTCTTAGGAATCCACAGATATGATTTTTGACTCACTGAATAATGTTCACTCTATCAGTGATATAACATCTAAACAGTGTGATGAACCCATCAAACTTGAAGAGATTAGATTCTATCAAACATCTAAAGAACAATAAATCATCAGGTGTTGATGGAATTACATCATAATTTTACAAATTATTTTCTGAATGAGTAGCTCCCTGCCTATTTGAAGTATTTTTTAGAGAGTATTAAAAACAATGTTCTCCCTCCTACAATGAGTCAGGGGTTAATAACACTGATACCTAAGCCCAAAAAATAAGTGCTGCTCATCGATAACTGGCGTCCAATTTGTCTTATTAATAATGACTATAAGATATGGGCCTTACTACTTGCAAAAAGTATTAAAGAAGTCCTGGATGCAATCATTGATGAAACGCAGTCTGGCTTCATGAGGAACAGACATATTTCTAACAATGTCAGACTAGTATTAAATCAAAATCAAATCAAATGTATTTATATAGCCCTTCGTACATATTTTTTTTTTAACTAGGCAAGTCAGTTAAGAACAAATTCTTATTTTCAATGACGGCCTAGGAACAGTGGGTTAACTGCCTGTTCAGGGGCAGAACGACAGATTTGTACCTTGTCAGCTCGGGGGTTTGAACTTTCAACCTTCCGGTTACTAGTCCAACGCTCTAACCACTAGGCTACTGTTAAGAAAGAGCGAAAGAGAGAAGTAGAGAGAGCACACTTAAATTCACACAGGACACCGAATAGGACAGGAGAAGTACTCCAGATATAACAAACTGACCCTAGCCCCCCTACACATAAACTACTGCAGCATAAATACTGGAGGCTGAGACAGGAGGGGTCAGGAGACACTGTGGCCCCATCCGAGGACACCCCCGGACAGGGCCAAACAGGAAGGGTATAACCCCACCCACTTTTCCAAAGCACAGCCCCCACACCACTAGAGGGATATCTTCAACCACCAACTTACCATCCTGAGACAAGGCCGAGTATAGCCCACAAAGATCTCCGCCACGGCACAACCCAAGGGGGGGCGCCAACCCAGACAGGAAGATCACATCAGTGACTCAACCCACTCAAGTGACGCACCCCTCCTAGGGACGGTATGAAAGAGCCCCAGTAAGCCAGTGACTCAGCCCCTGTAATAGGGTTAGAGGCAGAGAATCCCAGTGGAAAGAGGGTAACCGGCCAGGCATACTTGACTACTCAGACCTAATAACCGAGGATAACTTCATATTATATTTAGAGTTTTATAAAGCATTTGACACAGTAGAGCATCAGTTCCTCTTCCACTCCCTTGAGAGACTTTGTTTTGGGGATTTTTTCTGTAAGGCTGTTAAGACCCTCTATACAAATGGTAACGGCTCTATCAAATGGAAATATGGCACCTCATCTAGATTTGAGTTAAAGAGAGGAATTAGGCAAGGTTGTCCTATCTCTCCATACCTGTTTTTATTAAGCACCCAACTTCTTACAAATTCTTTAAATAATAGTCCTGTACAAGGTATTTCCATAGCTGGTAAGGAAATTATTATAAACCTGACAATACTAGACTTTTTCTGAAAGATGCTAACCAAATTCCCATATCAATCAATGTGATACAATCCTTTTCCAAAGCCTCTGGTCTATATCTTAACATTAGTAAATATGAACTCATGGCTGTCAAAGATTGTGACGCCTTCATATTATGGTATTCCAGTCAAATAAGTACTTACATATTTAGGCATAACCATTACAAAGGATCAGAAGTATAGAGGCTTACTAAATTATAGTTTACAATTATAATATTGAAGTTCCAGTGAAACTTTTTACTTTTCATCGGCAGGTTTTCTTGTCATGGTCCTTCATTTATAAGCATAATTTTTCTCCACACAGATATTATATATGGAATAATCGGGATATAATTGTATAAAAATACTTCTTTGTTTTTAGAATATTGGTTCCAAAATAATATCCTATTGGTGAGCCAACTGGTAAATGCAGAGGGTATTACTCAGTTATAAGGAATTCTTATCACATTACAAGGTCCCCTGTAACACCTAAATATTTTGCAATTGTTTTAGATGCCATTCCCTCAGGTGTTGCTTTATTATTCAGGAACGTGTCAAGACCTGACCCTCAGAGCCTACCTTCTGTTGACCCTGTTGACTCATCAGTAGGAAAGATTTGTTTCTCTTTTGGTCCATTCAACAACAGAGCGATACTGTCACGACTTCCGTCGAAGTTGGTGCCTCTCCTTGTTCGGGCGGCGTTTGGCAGTCGACGTCACCAGCTTTTTAGCCTCCACCGATCTACATTTCTTTTTCCATTTGTTTTGTCTGTATTGTACACACCTGGTTCCCTTTACGTTATTATTTATTTTGTTTAATTATTTAATTAATTATATTAATTAATATATTATATTAATATATTATATTAATTATATTTCGTTTAATTATTTATTTTGTTTAATTATTTCCCTATTTAACCCTCTGGAGCCGTCATGGTTTTGTGCGTGTTTATTGTTGTCAGTTGTCTCGTTTATGTGATTCTGGATTTTCGTTCTCCTTGTTGGAAGATTATTTTTGAGTAAAGTTACTATTATTACTCATCTCTGTGTCCTGCGCCTGACTCCGCCTTACCCACATCACCTAGACTCTGACAGATACAAACCTAGTTTCAGCAGGATGTTGTATCTATCTACCTCATGTCATGCCTTATTGGAATGGATTTATTGATAATATCTGTTGGAAAAAAGTTTGGATGTTGCCACACACACATACTTGTTAAACAATTAAGGAAGTTTCCTTTCAAATTATTCATAAATATTATCCTGCCAACCACTATATGAAGAAGTTTAAGGAAAACATCAACTCAAATGGCTCCTTTTTTAATGACCACCCAGAAACAGTGTTGCATCTTTTTTGGCATTGTATTCATGTAAGAAAACTGTAGCAAGACATCAGTAGATTTATAATTGAACACATTTATGAGGATCTTACACTAAGATCTTACACTAACAAAAAAGGTGTTAGAATAATAAGTGTATGTATGTCCCTTAAGGTCCTTGTGTAATGTGATATTGAACCCCCTAGCCCAATTGTCCATTGTATATTATTCATATATACTTGTGTTCCCACATGTACTTCCTGTATTCATTTGTTGTTAATAAAAATAAAATAGAAAAATAAATACATTTTAAAAAAGGACTAAGGGTAGGAAATTTGAAGTAATGGCTGTCTTTGGAAGACATAGGCTACACTGGATTGTTATTCTTATATGTGTACGATGAAGTAGCTACATTGTATGACAACAACTATTTACATATGCATTCAGACTCTTTGCTATGAGACTTGAAATTGAGCTCAGGTGCATCCTGTTTCCATTGATCATCCTTTAGATGTTTCTAAAACTTAATTGGAGTCCACCTGTGGTAAATTCAATTGATTGTATATGATTTGTAAAGGCACACACCTGTCTATATAAGGTCCCACAGTTGAGTGCATGTCAGAGAACAAAATCAAGCCATGGGGTCGAAGGAATTTAATCAAATGTATTTTTTTTTTTTTTTACATCAGCCGATGTCACAAAGTGCTATACAGAAACCCAGCCTAAAACCCCAAACAATGCAGATGTGGAAGTGGCTAGGAAAAACTCCCTAGAAAGGCCAGAACCTAGGAATAAATCTAAAGAGGAACCAAGCCAGTCCTCTTCTGGCTGTTCCGGGTGGAGATTATAACAGAAAATGGCCAAGATGTTCAAACATTCATAGATGACCAGCAGGATCAGATAATAATAATCACAGTGGTTGTAGAGGGTGCAACAGGTCAGCACCTTGGGAGAAAATGTCAGGTGGCTTTTCATAGCCAATTATTCAGAGTTAGAGACAGCAGGTGCGGTAGAGAGAGAGTCCAAAACAGCAGGTCCGGGACAAGGTAGCACGTCCAGTAAACAGGTCAGGGTTCCATAGCCGCTATCAGAACATTGAAACTGGAGCAGCAGCATGCCCAGGTGGACTGGGGACAGCAAGGAGTCATCGGTCCATTATCCGTAGAGCTCCAAGACAGGATTGTGTCGAGGCACAGATCTGGGGAAGGGTACCAAAACATTTCTGCAGCATTGAAGTTCCCTAAGAACACAGTGGCCTCCATCATTCTTAAATGGAAGAAGTTTGTAACCACCAAGACTCTTCCGAGAGCTGGCCACCCGGCCAAACTGAGCAATCGGGGGAGAAGGGCCTTAGTCAGGAAGGTGACCTAGAACCCAATGGTCACTCTGACAGAGCTCCAGAGTTCCTCTGTGGAGATGGGAGAACCTTCCAGAAGGACAACCATCTCTGCACCACTCCACCAATCAGAGTAGCTAGACGGAAGCCACTCCTCAGTAAAAGTCACATAACACTTAGAGTTTGCCAAAAGGCACCTAAAGAACTCTCAGACCATAAGAAACAAGATTATCTGGTGTTATGAAACCAAGATTGAACTCATTGGCTTGAATTCCAAGAGTCACGTCTGGAGGAAACCTAGCACCATCCTTACGGTGAAGCATAATGGTGGCAGCATCATGCTGTGGGGATATTTTTCAGCGGCAGGGACTGGGAGACTAGTCAGTATCAAGGGAAAGATGAACGGGGCAAAGTACAGAAAGATCTTTGATGAAAACCTGCTGCCGAGCGCTCAGGACCTCAAACTGGGGCAAAGGTTCACCTTCAAACAGGACAACGACCTTAAGCCCACAGCCAAGACAATGCAGGAGAGACCTGGAAATAGCTGTGCAGTGACACTCCCCATTACAATCTGTCAGAGCTTGAGAGGATCTGCAGAGAAGAATGGGAGAAACTCCACAAAAACTGGTGTGCCAAGGTTGTAGTGTCATACCCAAGAATACTTAAGGCTGTAATCACTGCAAAAGGTGCTTCAACAAAGTACTGAGTAAAGAGTCTGAATACTGTGATATTTCTGTTTTTTATTCTTTTAAATAAATTTGCTAAAAAATGTAAAACCTGTTTTGGATTTGTCATTATAGGGTATTGTGTGTAGATTGATGAGGGGAACAAAACTATTTAATCCATTTTAGAATAAGGCTGTAACGTGACAAAATGTGGAAAAAGTCAAGGGGTCTTGAATGCACTTACATTTTAAGGAGGTTTTAGAGTCATAAAGCAACAAATGCTATTTTTGTCAACTCTGTAAAACATCAACTCTGTCAGATTTTTGTCTAACATCAGCTCCGTCAGAGTGTTCTATCTGATACAATGGTTATGGTTTTATTGGGGATTATCAAATGAATAATTTTCAGTTTTTTACAAATGTTTGTATTAAACTTTTATTTTTAGAGGCAAAAATATGTCTCTTTTTTAATAATAATCACAGTGGTTGTAGAGGGATCAACAGGTCAGCACCTCAGGAGTAAATGTCAGTTGGCTTTTCATAACTGAGGATTCTGAGGTCGAGATAGCAGGTGTGGTAGAGAGAGAGACAGAGAGAGGGAGAGTCGAAAAAGAAGCACATATTCTTCCCATCACTCTCTTGATCTCTGCCTACTCACAGGAATCCTCTCAGGATCCCTCACCCTGTACCCATCTTCCTCTACCACTCTCTTCACTGCTTCGGCAAACAACACTTTCTGTACTACTGTACTCTAACCCTGGCAACCTCAACCTGCCTTTCTTTCACCGGACACCTCTGATCTCCAGCCCCATGATCACCCCCACAACTAACACACACAACTTTCTCCACCGATACCACACTCCGGAGAACAAAGCAGGTTACAATTATTGTCCCTAATCTTGTAATCTGGAGCGCCCGCTCCCTCTGGGTGGAAGAAACGCAACAAATAATCACGAGTCCAATTTACCTTCACCAACTCAACAGTCCCCAACCTTTCCTTTACCCAAACTGACACCACATACGGATCAACCAAAAAGCAAGGATCCATTCTCTCTACAAATCTCACTCCCACTGTGGTAAAATCATCATTATCATTCTTGGGAAAAGTCCCGAATTTGGTGGTCCTCGCCGCAGGTACTTCACCCTCACTCTCAACAAGTTCCATCTCCGAACTACTGGAGCAGGTATTGCTGTTTTTACACTTGACACCCACCTTCCTCACATGACTGCTTCCCTCTACACTCAACTTCTTCTCAGCAGTCGCCACTGCACCTGCCACCACATTTAATTCAGCTTCACTCTCATCAGGTTCCATTTCCTCCTCAAGCTCTTCCAAAAGTTCTGAGCGATCCTGCGTTCCATATTCACTCAAATCAAATCAAATGTATTTATATAGCCCTTCGTACATCAGCTGATATCTCAAAGTGCTGTACAGAAACCCAGCCTAAAACCCCAAACAGCAAGCAATGCAGGTGTAGAAGCACTCAAAGCATAATCCATCTCTCCTTTTTTCTTGTCCATCATATTCTTCACCAGATCTTTCAGAAGGCCTCTGTAATCCCCCACTCCGTGTTTATTCAGAATATCCTCGTCTTTCTTCCTTATTTCCTTTTCCGCCATCTCCACACCCTCCTTCCGTTGCCTTGACAGCAGTGACACGACCGGTAATAAATATTACCATCATGAGATTTTTAAACCCAGCCCTCTGCTACTCTCAGCCCATCTCACCTATCTCCATAGATCACCCCCTTTTGATTTCCAAACGCCATATATTTCTTTACTGTGCTGTGATGTCTCACATGAATCATGAACTTCTCTCATCGCATAGTACCACAGATTGTATGTTAAAGATGAACATTTTTCCTAAGAGCATTATTATATTGTTGATTGATTGACTATGGCTTTCCAAATCACCCAACACTGCTATTTGTAGGGTTCATTTAAATTAATGTTTTGATTTTTTTTGCCATTCCTGAACCTGTGACCAGAAACAAGCTACATGCGGACAATACCTGAATAAATTATCTAATGATTCTGTTTCTTCACAGCAAAATCTGCAGAGCTGAGATCTTTGCCAGGGGCCCAACACCTTTTTGGTTATGTTGGAACATGTCAAGCAGTTCATACCTCTTGGCGTAACAGTTACGGTGTTTGCTTGACAGTCGCTGGACCGATTTCGAATCCCGGTTGGAGCTACCCCAAACATTTGCTACAGTGGTGTCAAAAGTGGGATGGCGGCCGTGGGGCCATTGGAAAGGCGTGTCCATGTGAGGGACTTAGTATATAGAAGCATGGGGACACACTCTCCCAGAGGAAGGGGATTATGTAGTGACCTTACACAACACCTAGCGACTTCATCAAGAGGTTTGGGACTCTTGGCATAACGGATAAGGCGTTGGTTTGACAATCACTGGATCCGGATTCGAGTTCCGGTTGGAGCTACCCACCCAAATTTGCTACAATATATGTTACATTTCGTATGGTATGTATTAATTTGTGGATGCCCATCATCCATTTCACATGATATGTTACGAATGTAAGTCGAACAATATTGTAACGACCCTGGGTTTCATTATATTGGTGTCAGAAGTGACCTTGCATCCACAAACGTGCTTGTGCTTGGCCATTGAGCATGTTCCTATAAGACGTTGAGTTGTAAGTGTGGGAGCAAGATGTACATATAGGGAGAAACATAATACTGTACCACAAGAGAAGGATACACTTAGAGTGCATTTGCCATTCTGGTAAAATGCATTGTCTATTGTATAGGACAGGAAACCAAAGTAAGGCCATGAGAGCATAGGACAGCTGGACATACCAAGGTCAGAGGGATACACAAAGGAGGGGGTGTTGGATCCTGTGTTTTACATTATAGCTATTAGCATATATATGATTGAATTTTATCTGCTGTTGGCTTGTGTCGATGTATGTATGTGTTATGCAACATAGCTGACTTGAAACATTGTTAAAAGTGTCAGGGCCATGGGCCTTTCTCATGATGGAAAAATACAGAGAAGCATGAAGACGAACTGTTCAATGAGTTGGGGGGGGGGCACATTCAGAGCGTGGGGTTGCAGAACAAGCGGCCTTTTGTTAGATAACAGGAGCCAGGTGCGAGATAACGGTATCGAGCATGAGCGCATGGATGTTCTTCACAGCAACAGTTACATCTATCAACAGAAGCGCCAAGAGGCGGGGACCCGCCTGAGCGCCTGCAATAGGCTGAGCAAGTTTAAACCACGCCCAGCCTCTACTGTGATAGGACAACAGATGGGTTGGAACTAAGTCTATCACAGTATAAAGAATACTGTTTACATACATCCTGTCAGTTCTCTGTTCTGCCCTGCGTGGCATTACAGTGAGCCCGTATATACGAAAGTTGCATTTGCCATTTATTACTTAGCTAATAAAAAATACATAGTATAAAATCGGTGACTCATTGTTATATTTATCCTGATACCAGATTCAAATTTACCCAACTCTAACATGGGTCAGCCAAATGACCAACGTATGGGCTATAGACATAGGGCAAATATTTTTAGGACATGAAGAGAAACATAGTCTACTAGTCCTAATAAGGACAGACAAACCAAAGAACGAACCAAGCTAAACTTAAGGGGCCCATAGGATAAGATGGGCATGTATTATTTTTGGGACATGAAGAAGTCCTGTCACCATTATAACTTGACTGAAAGCAGATATGGGCATTATTGGGCGTGAACAAGCAGGATGCACAGATTGGGATATAATGGTGGCAGATGGACTGAGGTAAGTAACTTCATTTGCATGTGGGATGGACTCATATGTTGTATGTGTATAAAAACAGAGCCAGTGCTCTGGAAAAGTGTGTGTTCCGCGGACCATCTAGGCTTCTGATATGTTTGTATTAAAAGCCTATATTGAATTCACAAGTTCTTGTAAGTGTTATATTTTGTAACGATCCTCCACGACATAAGCTAGCACGAGGACGCGCACTTTGAAAGGAGGGAGTTGTGTAACGACCCTGGGTTTATAAGCGCGGATATCGACTCTGCCACTCGAGCATGCTTTTGGGGCACAGTCGATGGCGCACTGGATTTTGGGCCAGAAGGTTGAGGGTTCGAGACCTGCTCCCTGCCTGTTTCATTACAAAATGTTATGAATTACATTTGTACGATATGTAACACATTTGCAATTCGAACAACATGTTACGAATTTGCAAATGTAGGAAGTTACAAATTTGCTAAACGTACAATATGTTACGAATTCCAATTTGTTATGGCTAACGTTAGCTAGAGGGGGCTAACACTAAGGTTAGCTAGCTGGCTAATGTTAGCTAGGCTTAGGAGTTCAGTTAAAGGGTTAGGGTTAGCTAACATGGTAAGTAGTTGCAAAGTTGCTAATTAGCTCAAATGCTAAAGTTTTCTGTGATGAGATTCGAACACAACCTTTGGGTTGGCTAGATGTTCACATTATATGCCTATCCATCCAACCCTGCCAACCACTGTCCTTTTGTTTGTACCTCATTAAGTAATGAGTAGCTTCCTTATGTAACCACACCAAACGTAACATATACCAATTTGAACGTCCCGGATTTACGTTTACTATGTTACGTCTAGTCTATGAGACCAGTCTGTCATATCAGGTCTATCCAGTTATTATCAGATGCATCAATGCTATGGTACCCCTCATTTTATCAGTGTCTTAGTCCTGACATATAAGGTGTATAATTGTATGAGCTGATTAGAATTACATTTAGCAAGTCGGCTAATGCAAACCTTTAATTCAGGCATTAATTTAAAAGGAAAATGATCAGTCTCTTTCCACATGGTTAAAACCACACATTTTATAAAAACAGATACTGTACATATAACCTGGAATTCAGAGTTAATGTACAATCATATAACATTATACATGCACTGTTTCTATTGTAAACGCTATAAACTTGATTAGAACATTTGTGATTGCATACTGATCTCTATCATATTGGAGGGAAGACTAAATTAAAGGTACAATCCATTGTTGACTTTTTATTGCCAGACTCTGCGGTTCTTTAAAGGGGAGTTAAAGGCGCCAGTCTCCTTGCGAAGGACCCTTTGTGATCTCGTGCTTTTACCTCATGATTTCCCCCGTTGTGATGACGGTCCTCACCTTGTGATATTATCTGATGCATGTATATCTATTTATTTTATGCATTTCCCAACGCGATAAATTGAAATATATTCTGTTGTAAAACAAAAAATAAAAGTTAATAGATTTTTCGTCAGGCTATCTTCAAGGACACCCGATTTACTCCAAATGCATTCTGGTACTGTCCCTTCTCTTGTTTCTGGAGACCCGCCGCTAAAGCAAAACCGGTAAGGATAAACTGGTGAGAGCAATTAAAGGGGAAATGTTATACGAATATAACTCTGGTTCAGCCCTATAAATGCAAAGGGGGGGTATTTTACATATATGTAATGCAGCATATGATTACAAACTGTGCGCAAATTGCATGTATGGCGTTATTTTATTGTTACAAAGTCTGTTGTAGCACGTCTCGCATGGCGCTGTACAGGAAGGGGTTAATTTTTTCCACCGCCGACATTTTTATGCACTGCTTTCCCGGTTACTTCGAAACATAAACTGCTATTTTTCGTTCTGTTTTCGCTAATTTAAATGATTAATAATACAGTTTTGTTTTATCCGCATTTTAACTATTGTATGAAGCTCGATTAGTCACACAAACGATGTCCCACTTGATTAATAGTTAGCACATCAGCTAGCTAAACTCATTGATTAGCAAACAGGCTATTACTTAGCCAATGTTAGCTCCCTGGCTGGCTACAAGCATGCAGCTGCAAGACAGGAAAAACTCACACAATTATTGATAAGATTATTTTAATGTCTGTAGTTAGCTAATTGATTAATATTGGCAACTTTTGACTGCCGAAATTGATTTGGCTGAATATGTCTGGTGCATGATTTAATTTGAGCCGGCGCACACCAGCCCAACTTCACATCCTCCTCGCACTGTTTCAGAAGCCAAACTCTGACAAGGACCCCAAGCGCAACTATTTATCCGGAGCCATGATAAAATACAGGATCACACAGTGACGCCTGGGATTGTGTTTAATATTTAATGTATTCTATTTTTGTTTTATTTAGCCATCAAATTGCCCGAGACCAGATCGACTAGTTAGGTCTGATTCTATGTCCAACGTCCCCGCTTCTCATCAATGGTATATTCTAGATGACTGACAGGAGGCGCTGTTTTGAATCGACCATCTTGGCACTCCCCCAAAGTAAAAAAAAATAGATGTATATATTTTGAAAGCTATAGAAATGCATTTATTAATGTCTAGATTGTTTATTCTATTAGACACCTTCATGCATAGTTTAATGTGTGCCAAACATAAAATAAACAAATATATACAAAAACATTTGTCATTTACAGCTACCTTTTTTGAAAGTTTCAATGTTACTGTCTGCACTACAACAACAAAATACTTAAATACATGTAATTTTGTCCCAGAAACATTTAGTTGAAATACTGTAGAATTCCATTCATTCCTATGGGGGGACTGCTTCTTCTGGTGAGTGCCATTATGGCTAACTTTGTGGCTTCAAAGCCTCTTATTGGCCAATACATAGAATCAGCAAATCAAGGTTTATATATAAATCATTGCTTTTAATATGTCACCTCAAAGTGAAACAGATATGTATGTGAATAAATAAATGGAAACTGGTCTCTGGTTGTTATGTCAGTGAGTGGTCAACAAAAGCACCGTTTTTATACTCTGCAGAAGTAGAGGAAGACATAGCTCAATGTGAAACCACGTTTAGTCTGTGTTTTCTCGGCTGTACTTGTCACTGTAAACAGGTGTTTATGTTAAAGGGTATACATGGAAGACTTGTGAATTTGGCCAAAACTACAGGTAACTGCCAAAATAAGGAAAACACCAACAGTGTCTTAATAGGGTGTTGGGCCACCTCGAGCCACTAGAACAGCTTCAATGCGCCTTGGCATAGATTCTACAAGTGTCTGAAAATCTTTTGGAGGGATCCGACACCTTTCTTCCTAGAAAAATTCCATAATTTGGTGTCTTGTTGATGGTGGCGTAAAACGCTGTCTCTGGTACCGCTCTAGAATCTCCCATAAGTGTTCAATTGT
This sequence comes from Oncorhynchus kisutch, assembly GCF_002021735.2. Classification (NCBI taxonomy): domain Eukaryota; kingdom Metazoa; phylum Chordata; class Actinopteri; order Salmoniformes; family Salmonidae; genus Oncorhynchus; species Oncorhynchus kisutch. Next base: position 31,425,582 of record NC_034195.2, read on the forward strand.
GTTTAGATCTGGTGACTGAGACACACAACCTTTAAACCCCCTATGCTACTTTGAGACCTCTCTTTCAAAGTGACTGAGACCTCTTCTTGCTGTGGTAGCCTGGGCAACTGGGCATTTTTACACATGGCCCAAAGCATGATGGGATGTTAATTAATTATCTCAGAAAACCACACATGTGCTCACTAGAAGAATCAAATACTAGCTCTCCTTTCTTAGATGATCTGATCTTTGGAACAATCTGTGTGGATGGACTTATCCCGCATATAAAAAAATCTAACGCACACATTATCACATATGTACACACATACGCTGCTGCTAATTTCAATCTATCCGATGCCTATTCACTTTACCCCTGTCTACATGTACATATCTACCTTAATTACCATGTATCCCTGCACATTGATATGGTATTGGGAATCCTTGTATATGGCTTCATTCTTGTTTTATTTCTTGTTCATCTGCATCGTTGGTAAAGAGCTTGTAAGTAAGCATTTCACTGTAATGTCTACAACTTCTATTTGGCGCATTTGACAAATACAATTTAATTTGATCTAAGAAATTAACTTTTCCCTTTTTTTGAGTGATTAATTTATGATTTATTGGATTTTGCAACAAGTTCAAGCCATTGATCAACTGATTCAGCTTTAAAGATAGTGGCTTGCGAAAGTATTCATCCCCCATGGTATTTTTCCTATTTTGTTGCCATACAACCTGGAATTAAAATGGATTTTTGGGGGGTTTGAATCATTTGATTTACACAACATGTCTAACACTTTGAAGATGCAAAATATTTTTTGTTAAACAAACAAGGAATAAGACAAAAAAAAGAAACGGAAAACTTGAGCATGCATAACTATTCACACCTCCAAAGTCAATACTTTGTAGAGCCACCTTTAGCAGCAAACTACATCTGCAAGTCTCTTGGGGTATGTCTCTATAAGCTTGGCACATCTAGCCACTGGGATTTTTGCCCATTCTTCAAGTTGGATTGGTTCTGCTGGTGTACAGCAATCTTTAAGTCACACCACAGATTCTCAATTGGATTGAAGTCTGGGCTTTGACTAGGCCATTCCAAGACATTTAAATGTTTCCCTTTAAACCACTCAAGTGTTGCTTTAGCAGTATGCTTAGGGTCATTGTCCTTCTGGAAGGTGAACCTCCGTCCCAGTCTAAAATCTCTGGAAGACAAACAGGTTTCCTTCAAGAATTTCCTTGTATTTAGTGCCATCCATCATTCTGGCCAGATTCCCAGTCCCTGCCGATGAAAAAAATGATGCTGCCACCACCATGCTTCACTGTGGGGATGTTGTTCTCGGGGTGATGAGAGGTGTTGGGTTTGTGCCAGACATAGTGTTTTCCTTGATGGCCAAAAAGCTGCATTTTAGTCTCATCTGACCAGAGGACCTTCTTCCATATGTTTGGGGAGTCTCCCACATGCCTTTTGGTGAACACCAAACATGTTTGCTTATTTTTTTCTGCCCACTCTTCCGTAAAGCCCAGCTCTGTGGAGTATCTGTATGGGCAGATACTCCAATCTCCGTTGTGGAGCTTTGCAGCTCCGTCAGGGTTATCTTTGGTCTCTTTGTTGCCTCTCTGATTAATGCCCTCCTTACCTGGTCTGTGAGTTTTGGTGGGTGGCCCTCTCTTGGCAGGTTTGTTGTGGTGCCATTTTCTTTCAATTTTTGAACAATGGAATTAATGGTGCTTATATTTTTTTTATAGCTTAACCCTGATCTGTACTTCTCCACAACTCTGTCCCTGACCTGTTTGGAGAGCTCCTTGATCTTCATAGTGGTGCTTGCTTGGTGTTGCAGACTCTGGGGCCTTTCAGAACAGGTGTATATATACTGAGATCATGTGAGACTTAGATTGCACACAGGTGGACTTTGTTTAACTAACGATGTGACTTCTGAAGGTAATTGGTTGCACCAGGTCTTATTTAGGGGCTTCATAGCAAAGGGGGTGAATGCATATGCACGCACCACTTTTCTTTTTAAAATGTTTTTTTGAAACAAGTTATTTGTTTCATTTCACTTCACCAATTTGGACTATTTTGTGTATGTCCATTACATGAAATCCAAATAAAAATCCATTAAAATGACAGGTTGTAATGCAACAAAATAGGAAAAAACGCCAAGGGGGGTGAATATTTTTGCAAGGCTCTGTACATACATGCACAGGTATTTTTAGTTAGATTTGTTTTTTGTAAGTTTACTTACTTTGGAAATTTTTGAGAGATAACCTAATCTTCATTAATAGCACTTTGAGGTACAAAATGATTCTTCAAAACTATTGATACCCGAGGGTAAATTGTTCTCATCAAATGTCTGCATAAGCATCCACTATGCCTTTACCTTTTCAGTTTAGTAGTAGTTACACCAAAACAGAATATTTCAAGTTTCACAACCTCTTTCCTTTACTCATCCCTCGGTCCTTCTCTCCTTTTTTGCTGTATCCTGATCCTGGATGCTAATTGGTTGAACAGAGAAGAGATGTAGTCAGGGTTACTCCAGCCATGTTTCTCATCCCTCTCTCCCCTTCTCCCTATCTTCTGTCCTCAGGTTATTGACTGAGGTCCCAAAGTGTCTCCAGCCATGTCTGTCAGAGAGTCGTTTAACCCAGAGAGCTACGAGCTAGACAAGAGCTTCAGACTCACACGCTTCACTGAGCTCAAAGGAACGGGCTGCAAGGTGGGTTTCTCTACACCCCTGGCGCTGTGAACAGTTATTAGGGTACATCGAAGACCGGCTACTGGTATAATGGCAGTGAATAGAATGTTATTGGCCACTTAGTCTTTGCTGCTTTCAAAAGTTTCCTTGCTGTGTCTCTAGCGTCAACAGTAAGTCATGTTTGGGAGCAATGAGCAGACATTTACTTTATTTTTATAACTATACAATGTAAAGTTTGGTGAGTTTGAGAAAAGCACTACAAATGCAACACATTAGGATGATGATTAAGCTTGACTTGTAGTTCTGAGGTAATCTGCTTGTTATTCCATAGGTACCCCAGGATGTGCTACAGAAGCTTCTAGAAGCCCTGCAGGAGAACCACTATCAGGAGGATGAACAGTTCCTTGGAGCCGTCATGCCCAGACTTGGTATGAACACACACACACTTTATTCACATCCATTCTTCAGATAACTTTTACAGTTTTTATAATAACTGTTCTTTGCAGGCATTGGTATGGACACATGTGTCATCCCCCTCAGGCATGGGGGCCTTTCTCTAGTCCAGACGACAGACTACATCTACCCCATAGTGGACGACCCCTATATGATGGTAGGTTCTCATTCTCTACCCCTCTTTGTGTTAATGTTTTCAGGCATACCTTACATGCTTTAGGTCTTGTGAGTATCGTATAGATTGAGTATTTACTTTGGACTGGAGTCGTTTCTTTCACCTTGAGCAGAGTATGTGTTATCTTCATTCATATCTACAGTAAATCATGTCAATAATGCCTTCTTTATTCCTGTCTGTGTCTATAGGGGCGAATTGCGTGTGCCAATGTTCTAAGTGACCTGTACGCAATGGGAGTGACGGAATGTGACAACATGTTGATGCTGCTGGGGATCAGTAACAAACTGTCAGAAAAGGTGCATGGCCACACACATACACATACACACACATAATATCAATGTGTAGCACCCAGCCACTAAATAGTCCCTCCCCTGTCTTTGAGTCCCTGTCAGGAGCGGGACAAGGTGATGCCTCTGATCATCCAGGGGTTCAAAGATGCGTCGGAGGAAGCAGGCACGTCTGTTACGGGGGGACAGACGGTTCTTAACCCCTGGGTGGTCCTGGGTGGGGTGGCCACCACGGTCTGTCAACCCAATGAGTTCATCATGTAAGAACCCTCTCCTCACAGACAGCTGCCCTCCTGTCTTTCACTCTTTTGGGGATTTCACTATTATTCTGATCTCTCTCTGAGCCTCTAAACTCTAATTGCTTTGATCATTTGAGCTGTGTTCTGTGTTGTGATAGTAATGATAGCTATGGTGATGATGTGATGTCTTCTGTCTTCCAGGCCAGACAACGCAGTGCCAGGAGATGTGTTGATTCTCACCAAACCTCTTGGGACTCAGGTGGCTGTGGCGGTACACCAGTGGCTGGACATTGTAAGTCTCAACACACAAACCTCTCCTTTGATTTACTGTATTGTAACTTAAACACTATAATGTCAATGTAATGAACGAGACGTCTGTATCCCTCAAAAAATATCAATGGGAGGGACAGCTGGACCCAATCAGCGCTTTATCAGTCATTGCCGTGCCTCAAAAGTGGTCTAAAATCGTGTGTATATGTCTGTCCCTCAGCCTGACAAGTGGAATAAGATCAAGCTGGTGGTGACTCAGGAGGATGTAGAGCTGGCCTATCAGGAAGCTATGATGAACATGGCCCGGCTCAACAGGACAGGTACACACACCGCCTGACTCAACATAACAAGTACCTGTCCTCAAGTTGTTCTCCCCTGTCTAACTTCTACTATTGTTTGGATGAATGTAATGTGAATATTGATGTATTTGTTGTTTTTATCTCTCCAGCTGCAGGTCTGATGCACACCTTCAACGCTCACGCCGCCACTGACATCACTGGCTTTGGGATTCTGGGACACGCCCAGACATTGGCACGGCAACAGCGTAGCGAGGTCTCATTTGTCATTCACAACCTCCCTGTGCTCGCCAAGATGGCCGCTGTGTCCAAGGCCTGCGGGAACATGTTCGGACTCATGCACGGCACCTGCCCTGAGACATCAGGTATGTGTGAATGTTTGTGTCTCTGGCCGTGCATGTGTTTTTGTCGGCCTGTTGTCTGTCTAGGTTCTCTCACCTCTTTCACACACATACTCATCAGCCATCTCTGTCTCTATCTATAGGGGGTCTGTTGATCTGTCTTCCCAGGGAGCAGGCAGCTCGTTTCTGTGCTGAGATCAAATCTCCTAAATACGGCGAGGGCCACCAGGCCTGGATCATCGGCATTGTGGAGAAGGGTAACCGCACCGCCCGCATCATCGACAAACCACGAATCATCGAGGTCGCTCCTCAGCTCTCCACACAGAATGTCAACCCTACACCCGGTGCAACCTCATAATACCTTTCCTCTCCCCTGCAATGCAGACCGGAACCACAGAGCTCGGCCGAGTTTTTTTTAGACTCATAGAAAACCATCCTAGAGTGTGTCAAATGTATACACGTATATATATATATATATATATACAATTAACTGGGTTGAGGTGTATGTACACCTGCCTCAGACCGAGAGAAGCCTTAGGGGCAGGTCATCACACAATGGACGCACTATCAACAAAAACAAAAAAATCCCTAAAAAGAAAACAAGTAAAAATCCATTTGCCTTTTGTCTGTTGTAATCTGTTATGTTTGACTGAAGAGGCAGGCAGCTTCTGGGTTTAAGAATAGATTATGATTATCCGATTCTGTTGATTCATTTAGAATCTTTAGGAGACTCGGGTGTCCGTTGCCTCCAGGGCACTTTTTAAAGGGTGCTTGTTCTCGACAAGTATGTGTAAGAGTTTTTTTTTTTTTAAAGCAATGGGTAGTGATATAGCGTTTTTGTTTGTCCGTTCACTTTGTGTACAGTTTAAAAACTTAGTTGTAGTTTAAAGCTGTAACAGATGCCTGGAAAGAGTGAACATAAGGGTTGCTTTTTTACTTTCACTTTTTGTATCCCCCCCAAAAAACAAATAAATCAAATAGATTTTTATTTTCATGCCAGTTTTACAAGAGCACTATCAAATTGATGGATCTAAAGGAATGCATTATCAAATTGGACTCCCTCTGTTCATATTGCTGTTTTGTACTTTTAATCAGTGATAGAATCAGTTACAAGGACATTAAATCCATTCTGTCATCTTACAGGCAATAAACAGAACGTCCTGGTATAGTTTGGTATACTTGCCTATGGAGATGTGATCATACTGAGTAGGATTCGGAAGAAGTCTGAGCATGGTGTCTCAACTCTGTTGTATTGCACACACCTACCTTTTTAAGGAAGCAGGTATTGTAAGAGGCAGATGAAATGGTGAGTGTTCAAGTCTTGGTTGACACTTTGCTCCATGAAAATAGTACCAGTGCATCCATCTGCAGCAGAGCTTACACTAGCTGATTTTCTATAGAATCTTCCAGTACCTAGAGGTTCCATACAATTTGTATACCGGTAAAGTACTTTGCTCAGATTTGCCAACACTAGATTTGCCAACACTAGATTTGCCACACTATCCCAATAAATGTACAATCTGTGTCTAATCATCCTGGTTGGGATAAGTGTAGTCTTAGATTCAAATCAGATGGAGCATTAACCAGCATTGGCCGACATCCGCATAGCAGATGTTTTAGAGTTGTAACTGCGGTATGAGATATTCTATCGGTGAGTTGCTGCTTCTGTATGTCACAAACCACTCCCGTTCAAAACGGCTCTAGAAAGTGTAGGTTATCGGTGTTAAGAAATAATTAATCAGATGTCAAACCATTGATGTTAGGCTAAAGCATGTTTTCATGTTAATTTGAATGGGGAATTTATAGCGTATCAGTCTAATTCAAGTGTTTGAACTTCTAACGTGGCTGCATGGGACGTTGCATTATAGTCGGGTGTGGTTTCAGTGTATCCAATGGCAGTGTCCACAATAAGGTAACACAATGAGACACTTGTGGATTTGACAGCTCTATGCAGTTCCAACATCGCCAAAACAACCGCTATGCAGATGTCAATCTGATTGAATCTAGCCCTTAGTACTCCAGTCATCTGATGTAAGGCCTTTTCTCATGTCTGGTACCATAAAGGGTTGTATGGCACTCTGCTTACAAACTGAAATAACACTGGATCCTCTGTTACACTGAAGGACTGCGTTTGTTCTCTCCTATTGTTTCATAAAGCAGGATGTTGTCATTATGCCATGTAGTAACTAAGCATTTTGCACACCAGAATGTACTTCCTCTGCTATACATGGCAACTGGAAATGTATGTGGTGTAGTTGGCCACACAGTTCAGGTATGAGAGTATACATTTTTATGTGTTCAAGTCCAAAGAAGAGGTAAAACAAACAATCAACATATCCTTTATTATAATACATTCTAAACACATAGTTGTTTGACCTGATACAGTTGAATTCTTAAGTTTACATACACCTTAGCCAAATACATTTAAACTCAGTTTTTCACAATTCCTGACATTTAATCCTAATAAAAATTCCCTGTCTTAGGTCAGTTAGGATCACTTTATTTTAAGAATGTGAAATGTCAGAATAATAGAGAACTATTATTTCAGCTTTTATTTCTTTCATCACATTCCCAGTGGGTCAGAAGTTTAGACTCAATTAGTATTTGGTAGCATTGCCTTTAAATGGTTTAACTTGGGTCAAAAGTTTCAGGTAGCCTTCCACAAGCTTCCCACAATAAGTTGGGTGGCTTAAGGACTTTGTTGTCCACAACTTGGTAAAATGGTCATTGTCCATTTGTAAGACCCATTTGTGACCAAGCTTTAACTTCCTGACTGATGTCTTGAGATGTTGCATCAATATATACACATAATTTTCCTCCCTCATGTTGCCATCTATTTTGTGAAGTGCACCAGTCCCTCCTGCAGCAAAGCACCCCCACAACATGATGCTGCCACCCCCGTGCTTCACGGTTGAGATGGTGTTCTTCGGCTTGCAAGCCTCCCCCTTTTCCCTCCAAGCATAACGATGGTCATTATGGCCAAACTGTTCTATTTTTGTTTCATCAGACCAGAGGACATTTCTCCAAAAAATACGATCTTTGTCTCCGTGTGCAGTTGCAAACCATAGTCTGGCTCTTTTTATGGCGGTTTTGGAGCAGTAGCTTCTTCCTTGCTGAGCGGCCTTTCAGGTTATGTCGATATAGGACTAGTTTTACTGTGGATATAGATACTTTTGTACCTGTTTCCTCCAGAATCTTCACATGGTCCTTTGCTGTTGTTTTGGGATTGATTTTCACTTTTCGCACAAACAAATGTTCATCTCTAGGAGACAGAATGCGTCTCCTTCCTGAGCGGGTATGATGGCTGCGTGGTCCCATGGTGTTTATACTTGCGTACTATTGTTTGTACAGATGAACGCGGTACCTTCAGGCATTTGGAAATTGCTTGTCTTGGCTGATTTCATTTGATTTTCCCATGATGTCAAGCAAAGAGGCACTGAGTTTGAAGGTAGGCCTTGAAATACATCCACAAGTAGACCTCCAATTGACTCAAATGATGTCAATTAGCTATCAGAAGCTTCTAAAGCCATGACATAATTTTCTGGAATTGTCCAAGCTGTTTAAAGGCACATTCAACATAGTGTATGTAAACTTCTGACCCACTGGAATTGTGATCGTGAGTTATAAGTGAAATAATCTGTAAACAATTGTTGGAAAAATTACTTGCCAAAACTGTAGTTTGTTAACAAGAAATTTGTGGAGTGGTTGAAAAACGAGTTTTAATGACTCCAACAGAAGTGTAAGTAAACTTTCGACTTCAACTGTACATACGATTCAGATAACAGATTCAGATATACTACCTTATATATTACAACACTTAAATACTCAAAACAGTGCTATTTACAAGTGTACACATATTACAATCAGATGCAAATACAACTGCCTTTGAACTAAACAGATGCCTTGCCTATCCTTAACCTACATTACTATATCATATGAATCAATGTTCTTTAAGGCTACCGAGGCATTTTGTGCTTCATTGCTCTTGCCAAAATTGGTTCAATACTATGTTAAAAATTCATTGCCATTTTATAGAAGGGATAGTGCGAAATAAAGTCATAATGCTTTATTAAATATTTATTTCTACAAAACAATTCCCTCCTGCTAACTGAGTAAATATCCAAAAGATCTATAACTTGACCCATTCTAAAGGCGTTACCCAGAAGAGACTAGCCGTTTTGGAAATAATGTAATGTCACAGAGCATGAAAATGTGGTATGAAGTCTATAAAGACCTTTCAGTCTGTCTACTCATCACATCTCTTTCTTGTCGTTTTGGTCGAATAGCGCACGAATGTCCAGCATGGCCTGTCGAATGTTCTGTCCAAAGCGGTACGAGTCCTACAGAGAAAGAGACAGTTGTTTGACCTGATAAAGATCCAGCTAGATTGTCATTAAGGTAGTATGTAAGTGCTATATACTCTATGGTTCATCATGTAGTGTGACACAATGGTCTCACCGTCTCAGGGCTGGAGAACTTGCTGGAGATGTGGAATGTGATGAGGTTCTCTCCTACAATGATGTAAGAGACGCCATAGCCGTCATCAGCCACCTGGGGGCGCAGGAGAGACGGTACCAATCACCCCTAACACTGACTACTTCATAGAAGTAAGAAGCAGACATAGAAGAAGTAACAGAGGACACAATGGCAGTAGGACTTGAGTATCTGGTCCCAGCTAATTTCTTAATGTGTGTGTGTGTGTTGTGTGCGTGCAGTAGACTCACAGGGCCAAACCCCCCTCCTGCACCCACGTATCTTGGGAACTTGTTGATGTCGACCATGTTGAGCTGCTGTTGAGGAGTCTGACTAGTGGACAACCTCCAGGGCTCTGACAACACCTACACACAGGGGAAGGGGGGGGGGGGGGTCAATTGAGAAGATGGGTAAGTGTAAATCTCTGATATCATATCACTTGGCTGCCAAAGTATAATTTAAGACATATAATGGTGTTGACTACACAAACACTCAGAAGCGAGCTGACCTGTTTGAGGAATGGTGAGTCGATGTTGAGGTACTTGGACATGATGTAAAGACAGAAGAGGTGTCTGTCGATGCCAGAGCCTGTCATGGCCAGACGATACATATTCTGGTGTTTGTCTGCAGCCTTCCGGAAGAGGTCCAACCTCTGGGCACTCTGCTCACAGAGACAACAACAGATGATATTCAATCAAAACCTAAAAAACACAACAGATAGTGCAGTGGTGGCCAGTCCTCCACCTGCATAGCTACTGGGTTTGCAGGGTTTTGCTCCAGCCCTACTCAGACACACATGATTGTACTAATCAACTGTTTATCAGCACTTTGAATAGCTAAATCAGGTATGTTAGTGCAGGGCTGGAACAAAAGCAAAACGTGCATAGCCAGTAGCTCTCCAGAAGGAGGGTTGGTCATGCTTGCTCTAGAGGACACCCACCTCTGGCTAGATAGGTACAAGAAACAGACCTTTGGGTCCTGGTCACCTAGTTCTCAGTCAGAATGACCTGAGCCTCACTGGCAGAGTTACATCATGTCACTGTCTATCAGTAACTCCCACAGACAAGGCTACTCACCTGCAGTGCTGCACCCACACTGTGTTTAACCACAGATATAGTCAAACATCTGATGATCTATATCTAGCATGCATAGCATGTATGTGGAAGGGGACTGTTACTGTGCTGTCATTAGTGCATTCTATATTGCCTCTGAAATGATTAACAAAGGTACACAGTAAGAGAGGTGTGTGTTTAAGGTGTGTGTCCTCACCTTAGTGTTCTTGTCTTGCATGGCTCTGACGAAGGCTGTGGACTCTATGGTGCAGGAGCGAACCGTCTCTGTCCTACCCTCCCGGAACATCCGGGTCATCGAGGCCTCATACGTCAGACAGAACTCCCCCTTATCCTACAATACATAGACAACAAATACATTCAGTTTATTAGAGACATGATATTGTTTGTCTGTTGTCTATTCATGACTCACACACACACACACACACACCCTGAATTGAGCCAGCTGCAGTGCTAGCTGTATGAAGGCATCAGGACTGGTCCTACTCTTCTTGATCAGGCCTTTCCCAAACTCATCAAACAGACAGCCATGGAAGTCCACGTCATCAGCTATCTCCTTGGCAACCATGTAGGAATCCTCAATGACCTCCTGGCACTGAGGGATGAGGAGAGACCAGAGAACAGAAAGGCTCAGACAAGACACAAGACAGCCTGTAGAAACTACTGACTGGTCTACTGAACACACTAAACTAGCTTTTCCTCTTTACTAAAGCTACAACTTTTGATCCTTAACACATTAGAAGCCATACCTCCAATGGAATGTCCCATTGTAGTTTGGCGGTGGGAGGCAGGCCCTTGTTGATGTCTCCTTTGCAGTGTCCCTCCTCTGTGTAACCCAGATGGAAGCAGTCTGTTGCTAGGACGTACTACACAGAGACAGCAGCACAGCAACCATTAGATTCACACAACACACTTCCCAATGAATCACACCATGTCATATATTGTGTTTTAGAATAACATGTTTGTAATACATCATTAATACACCATCAACAGGGCCGGCTCCAGACATAAGCGGTCGCTAGGGGGCCCCCGACCCCCAAAAAAGGAACTCAGTCAGGGTCTCAACTAACTGTTCAGAGTAAGAATAGCAGAAAACAAAAGGTGCAGCCATGCACATTTTTTTGATTTGTAGTTATTCTAGCCAGCTTGTAGTAATCATGGCCGAATACCGACCGGGCACGTTGTGACGGCCCTGAATTATTCTGAACCGTCTCAGTGCAGCTCCTTCCAATAGGGCGCTTTCCCTTTAATTCCCAATTAAATAGCCAGCATCAGCTTCGCAAAAGTGGGGTTGTGATGGAGACGTGAATGAGGATGTGTTCAACCCTCAGTTCCCGAAGCTTCTCTATTCCGTTTGTTTTGTTGCCGTTAAACGTGTGTTTTGTAGCCTAATAGAGTTTACCCAGGAACGGATCCACTCTTTGCGTCCGTGGACTACACCTCTCGGTTCTTCGTGGCCTTTCTCCGCTGGAGATCTATTGGCGGATTGGATTGTCTGACTGACCGACTACAACCTTTTTGTATACGGTATTTCATTTGTTTTGATGTGATGTATACTGTGATTTATGTAGTTAGTTGTAGTTGAGGACTTAGTAAGAGTTGATATGCTTTAAAGTTCTGTGGTAAAATAATTGTTATATTGATTGTATGTTTAATACTGGGTTTACGCTACACTGAATGAACGGACAAACATTGCGTGACAAAAGTCACTTGAGTTCACTGAACTCCTTTACCGGGCTGGACTCTTTTAGGCCCGAGGTACAGGACATTTCTGGAGGAACCAGAACTCATTATGTTATATTATTATATGTGTGTAATCATTGTTGTTGCTAATACAACCCACGCAAAAGAATATAGTTGTTTTTGAAGTTCTTTCCAATGTTTTAAGGGTTTATGAAAAGTTTATTTCCATCCTGACTTTTACATGAGTCCTTTGTATTGGTGTAGACTTGACGGACCAGATGGGACTCATTCCCACCCAAACTAAAAGGAGAAACCAATGTTTTCTCTGGTAGACACAACCTACCTGGCACCCCTATAAATAATAACCTCAAGTCAAAACCGTTACAACGTGCCCAGGGGCCCTGACCTCCTGGGGGCCCACATAGATTATGTTAGTCATTCTCACTCAGATGTCATATTATATTATTATATGGGGCTGCGGCTTTTGTGGAGCGATGGGTAACGATGCTTCGTGGGGGACTGTTGTTGATGTGTGCAGAGGGTCCCTGGTTTGCGCCCGGGTATGGGCGAGGGGACGGTCTAAAGTTATACTGTTACAATAAGTCATGGCAAATTGTGTAGAATTTGTGGAAATTAGCTTTAAAACTGCAGAAATGTCTCTCCACCACATGCAAAATGGGTAGAACTGCAGGAAATGAGGTACAAATTGTAAATTTTTCTCCTTTTTTCCCACTTTTTTGTTGTTGCCGTGAGCATCAATAACATTACCTCCCACATGTGTCCTACAATGGGAGCGTCTGCCCACGAGTGTTCTGCATTGACCCCTAGTTTACCATTCTTATAAGCGATCAGGGTGAAGGATTTGTCAAACCACCTGAGAGAGAGAGAAGGCATATCAGGTTAAACACTGAAACACATCATAAAGGCAGTGCACAGAAAAGCAATATAGCGCTAAACTATCCTCACTGAAACAGGCCTACTTTACAACGCATCTTTTTTTCTTTTCTGTCCCGTCTCACCTGTCATAACACTTCCCGTTTGTCTCACCTGTCATAACACTTCCCGTTCGTCTCACCTGTCATAGCACTTCCCGTTCGTCTCACCTGTCATAACACTTCCCGTTCGTCTCACCTGTCATAGCACTTCCCGTTCGTCTCACCTGTCATAACACTTCCCGTTCGTCTCACCTGTCATAACACTTCCCGTTCGTCTCACCTGTCATAACACTTCCCGTTCGTCTCACCTGTCATAACACTTCCCGTTCGTCTCACCTGTCATAACACTTCCCGTTCGTCTCACCTGTCATAACACTTCCCGTTCGTCTCACCTGTCATAACACTTCCCGTTTGTCTCACCTGTCATAACACTTCCCGTTTGTCTCACCTGTCATAACACTTCCCGTTTGTCTCACCTGTCATAACACTTCCCGTTTGTCTCACCTGTCATAACACTTCCCGTGCAGCAGGGACTTGGCGTACAGGTCCAATGATCTCAGCTTGTCAGGGTCGTAACCGTGTGCCTCGTCGTCAAGGGTGAGGAAGAAGGCTGACGTCTCGATGGCCTCCAGAGAGGCTTTGTTAACACCCTGGCTGAAGTACTTCAGACGAGACCGCGCCCAAGGAACTCTGGGAGAGAATAAGAGGTGGACATTTTATTTCTGATGTGTGTGTGTGAGGAAGGAGGGGAGGTTGCGCTTTCGTGCCTATATGTGTGTATACCTGTTGCCGGCTGTGAGGGCAGCCAGTTTGAGTTCCCCAGGCTGTGGCTCCGTGGTGTCGTCGAGGATCCTCTGGAACTGAGTCTCCAGCTCAGAGGGCCAGAGGTGACGCCCCCCGTAGTACAGCCACACCTTAAAGAAGCGTCCCTTATGGTACACCACCAGGTGCTTCCGGTCACTCAGGTGCTGAACAAAGTCTGGACCAAGGAGTAGGAGAGGGGGTGAGGACATAGAACATTATAAGGGGTTGGGGAATGCACACTTCTCTTGAAAGTTTTTGTTTAAGATGGTCAGAAGATGTGTCTGACACAAACTCATGTTCATATTGATTCATGAAACTACCCAGCGATAGTTTGATAGTGTTATGCCCCCAGAAGGCAGCAGTGTGCTCACCTGTCTCTATGCCAGGGATACGTGTGGTGTTGAACATCCTCTCCATCTGATAGGAACACATGGGCACCACCCCCAGAGCCCTCAACTAGAGAGAGAGTATGCCAAATAAAAACCATTGACTGCAAAGGTAAACAAACCATACAACTCTATGCACAAGGACTACATTTAAAAGTCCAAAGCAGCCATTTTTATCACCACAACAAATAATTTCTGGGTTACAATTAAGTACCTTAATCTAACCAATAGGTGGGGGGTAGTCTAGTGGTTAGAACATTGGGCCAGTAACTGAAAGGTTGCTGGATCGAATCCCCGAGCTGACAATGTAAAAATCTGTTGTTCTGCCCCTGAACAAGGCAGTTAACCCACTGTTCCCCGGTAGGCTGTCATTGTAAACAAGAATTTGTTCTTAACTGACTTCACTAGTTAAATAAAAAAATGTATAAATCTTACTACTATGCTTGGTCAAAAATGCACAGAAATAGCTTCTTAGCAAAGAGCAATTTCTCAAGCAGGAATTTCACTAGGACTGTCTGGGAGTGGTCTGAGTGGGGAGGGGAAAACTGAAAACTAACTGTGAATGGAATCCCACCAAAATATGCTGACAAAATCTCTTAAATATCTACTCCGAATTATGATTCAAAGATCTTTGCAGAAAGAATCGGGTGACAGCTATGATATGACCACTTGATTTTGAAAAACATATATTTTGGTTAGTGAAGTGGAATAACAGCCGGTGGTAACATAACATAATGGGTCCATTTCTGACATGTTTTAATCACTTAATATATCATCAACCAAATTGTTATCAGTAAAAACACTAACTATTTGGTAGGTCTACCTTTACTTTTTACCTCTGTGAACTTCAATTATATATTTAATTTTTTATCTCAAAGATATGTGGGTATTTGGTCACAGAAATACAATATATATGAATTAACCTTTTGAAACTAGGGGGCGCTATTTTCATTTTTTGAAAAATAACGTTCCCAAAGTAAACCGCCTTTTTCTCAGGACCAGATGCTAGAATATGCATATAATTGACAGCTTAGGATAGAAAACATTCTAAAGTTTCCAAAACTGTCGCAATATTGTCTGTGAGTATAACAGAACTGATATTGCAGGCGAAAGCCTAAGAAAAATCCAATCAGGAAGTGACTCATGTTTTGAAACCGTTGTCTTCCTATGCACCCCTATTGGCCACTGAAAGAGATATCAACCAGATTCCTTTTTCTACGTATTCCCTAAAGTGTCTACAGCATTGTGACGTAGTTTCAGGCCTTTATGTTGAAGAATGAGCGTAAAGGACCACATTGCGTAAGTGGCCAGCTGAGGGCTCTCAGAGTGATTCTTGCATAAAAGACAGAGGTAGTCATTTTTCCTCTCGGTCCTACTGAAAAGCCTATTGTCCCGGTTGATATATTATCAAATAGATATTTGAAAAACACCTTGGACTGATGATAAAAAACGTTTGGCATGTTTCTGTCGATATTATGGATATAATTAGTTTTTTTTCCCCGGTGTTGTAGTGACCGCTATTTCCGGTCTCAACATAAAGTGACAAACAAATGGAGGAATTTTGGGTATAAAAATAATCTTTATGGAACAAAAGGAACATTTGCTGTCTAACTGGGAGTCTCGTCAGTGGAAACATCGGAAGATCATCAAAGGTAAACTGTTAATTTGATTGCTTTTCTGATTTTCGTGACCAAGCTTCCTGCTGCTAGCTGGACATAATGCTATGCTAGGCTATCGATAAATTTACACAAACGCTTGTCTTGCTTTGGCTGTAAAGCATAATTTCAAAATCTGAGATGACAGGGTGATTAACAAAAGGCTAAGCTGTGTTTCACTATATTTCACTTGTGATTCATGAATATGAATATTTTCTAGTAATATTTTTTGACCGTTGCGCTATGCTAATTAGTGTAGTTGATGACAATTCTCCCGGATCCGGGATGGGTAGTTCTAAGAGTTAAACTCACAGAAGGCAAATCATTTCTGCAAAACAAAATATAAGTGTTGGGGCGGCAGGGTAGCCTAGTGGTTAGAGCAGTGGACTAGTAACTGGAAGGTTGCAAGTTCAAATCCCCGAGCTGACAAGGTACAAATCTGTCCCTGAACAGGCAGTTAACCCACTGTTCCTAGGCCGTCATTGAAAATAAGAATTTGTTCTTAACTGACTTGCCTAGTTAAATAAAGGTAAAATAAAATAAATAAATTGTGTTTTTATGTATTTCTAATACCTTAAATATTTTTTCTGCTAGATGTTTTCTAGGACCTCTTTTCCATGAGTTTGACCAAAGATCTAAGCCTTTGCTTTTTCCTCATTTTTAGCAGGGAAAATGTATATATGCCTTAATTTTAAAAAAAATAGACTCTTAGCTTTCATTTGACACCAAATTTGATGTGTTCCTATGGACTTCATATGTTAGTGCTCATGGGGCATTTGAAATGGAAATGACCAGAAACAAGTCGAAGGCAGTGGGAGGAGGATTTAGGTTAACAGATAAGGAGGGAGATGACCTGAGTTATTTAAGTGGTAGAGAGAGGGCTGAGGGCCAAAGGGGAAATGGGGGAGGGACCTGAATACTCTCAAGGGTACAAAGAGGGAGAGCGAGGGGGTGAGAGAGACAGAGAGAGGGGTACTCGTTACCGGTGCATGTTCTCCTCTCTCTAGTTTGCGTCGGTACTGCAGCATAGCGTGAACCACATTCCCTGCCCGAGCTGCCTGTCTGTGTGTGGGAATCACGTACAGCAGATCCTAAAGCAGATCATCAAATACATCATTAGGTAAAGGTTACTGGATACATCTCAAGCAATGCCATGTTCCCTGTATGAGTACCCATATAGACATGTCTTACCATGGCGTAAAAGTTACTGTTGACCATGATGGGACTCCTGCCTCTCAGGTAGATGTACTCCTCCCACCAATCACTCACCTGTTAAAACATAATCTATTACAATCATTTGTTCTAAAGAGCACTTTGAGCACTCACCAAAACAACTTAATAAATAAAGTTACCACATTATCGTTTCATGTAACCTGACATCACACTTCAGAATACGTACGTAGTTAGTAGCCCACCAGGATTTGAGGATGAGGTATTTCTGGAGTTTGGGTGCCTCATCTCTCTTGAAGTCATTGGCCACCACCTCCATCTGGTTGTACTGCTCATCATCCAGCAGGGGGCGCACTGACTCCAGGTACTGCAAGGTCACAAAGCGATTATATGATATAATACTGATATGTAGTGTACATATATGGTTCTACACTGGTCCTGGTCCATCACTTTCCTGAAAAAATTTGATCAGTTTCATATTGTTTTTAATCTAAGCATATGAGACACATAACCACCTCTCTCTCACCCTGGTTATGGTGTCGTCCACGCTAGGCACAGGTAGTCTGGGTAGGGAGGCCTGGAAGCTGTAGAGGAGAGGTCTGCGCCCAGAGAACATCTTGACCAGACTCTGAAGAGAAACAACACAACACAATGACTGGGTTAATTGTCAGAATAATCAAATACTCATAAATGACAATAAGAGCTCAGAAAATATATTGTCTTGATTCTGAACTATAAGTGAGCTGCTCTTTTGGTCATGTTTCTATTGAAATAGAGACATTTGACAGACGTACCAGCCAGAGTTTGGTGCAGAAGCTCATTTTGCCGTGGGACTCAAAGATCCAGGCGTGGTAGGAGAGAAGGGCCTTGAGAATGTACCTCAGCATGAGGATGAGAGAGAGCCACAGGCCCGTGGCAAACAGGATGGCACTCAGCACTGTCTGGGTCTGCACTGTCATGTAGTCACTGGAGAGAGGAGAGAACCTCACATCTAAATGATGTTTATTGTCCTTTAACAGGACATTCTATCAACGGATACCAACAGTTACATACTTAATCTGAAAAAATATGCATCGCTCTTCCCCAATGCCTCTTCATCATTCAATTATTTGCTCACTGACCTGACAGGCAGGGTCCTCTTGATGGTATCTATCATTCCCAGTGATGGGTCTATCCTGGCATACATGGTGCTCATGATGGCTATCACAGCAATCAGCCAACTGGATGGGCTGGCAGGGTAGACCCCTGTCAATATCCCATTCTGAAATAAAATAATTTAATGTTAATTTAGATAGTTAGCCTACAAACAGACCAACAAGGCTATTCCTGGATGTGCTAGCCTATGTCCCAGCCAAGCACTAGGCTACACACACCTGATTCAATCAAGGCCATAATAATAACTTGAATCAGTTGTTTTAGTGCTGGACTGCAACAAAAACCAAACTAGCTATCAGGTTCAGGTTTGGTAATGACTGTAGGGCTACTTAATCATTCGAAAACAAACCTTAAATCTTATGGCGCGCTTTATCCATGATGTCACTCCTGACAGGTAGATGTGTTTGAGTACCTCGCGGCTCAGGTGGAGGTCGATGCCATCTGGGGTGACGGTGAACTGGAAGCCAACCGCCTGATGTGCCTCCGCCATCCCGGTGACGTTGAAGACCCTGTTAAGAGAGAGAGATAGACAGAGACGTTGAACTTCAATTGTTTACACACGTGAATTTATTTGAAAATGTTTGCTCTTGCACAATTATCAAACCAAACCAACTTTAGGCTAATGGATGGATGTGGGAATCAAAGTCAACCCTTAATCAATTTCTGGTGAGAGAAACAAGGCTGCATTGCCACATTTGCTACCTCCTTTTTTGTTGTTGTTGCAGTTTTAAAGCTAATTTCCTGGAATTCTACACATTTTGCCATTGCTTATGAGGTGTTCATATGCCTTCTCAGGGGCCCCGTGGCACATGCCCTGCGTGCGCGTTCGGTAATCCGGCCCTCTTGTAATTTCAGGGATTTGTTAAATATTTTCTAACTGTATGTGGAGGTCATAAGTCTGTTTATGTTGTGGCCCGGTTGACTGAAACGTGGGCTTGAATTTCTTTTTCCATGTCATATGACGGGCCAGCAGCTAAGTGGGGCAAAGTTGAAATGCCAGATATAGCCTAGGCTACTGGCATGCGCTCAGATGTAGGACTGGTTTAAAAATATAAACACTGCAGACTAGGAAGAGCATGCGAGGTCTACTACACCACAAACCACATAATGAAACATTTTGCAAGGTGAATTCATAAAAACATATTCCAATAAATAGGCTTTGTGCCGCAAGGAGCCTACACAATTACTAACTTTTGGCTTGCTTTGTTTGTCAAACATCTGAAATGCACAATAGCCAGCACCAACAACAAATCCATATGGTATCTAACTATACTAGGCTACAGTATAACATACATTAGTGTGTCATGGACAGCTACAGTAGCCTAAGAAATTACACATTATAGCAATCTAAAAACCAAACATTCAGTAATTCCATACCTTTTTGCTTAGGGATTCAATTCAAGCTTGCTGAAGTGAAACAGAAGAAGGCCTTGACTGTGGTTTCTCTCAGTGGAATTCCTCTGGACTGGGGCTGAACCTCTGTGTTCTGTGTGTGATTCCTATGCCCTTGAAGTGGCTTTCCTCAGGTACTGAGAGCAATGCTATCCCCTATGCTTTCTCCCTCCCCTCTCTCTCTCTCTGTACTTCCCCTATGCCCCCCCCCTCTCAGACTTTTCTATCTGTAAATGGACACTATCTAGAGCTAGACTGTAACCTCACGTGTCTGCTGACCACATAGTGTTCAAACCCCTACAGAGTACACCTATAAATACATGATGTTGATTCATCAATCTATTTACATATATATTAAGTGTTATTCAGGGCAACCAGTGACAAATGGTTCATTAATAATGAATAGTTATAAGGCATGTTTTGAGGCAAGTTTCATCTCGCTGTCTCTCGGTAAGCAGTGTGTCTATAGTGGCTATGTCATGTAATAACCCACCACGTTCCCTTTTAATGTCACTACACGTGTGGATATCTCACTCACTGTTTCTCTCATGGTCTGACAGGCTTTAAGCTTTAGTCAGACACCCAAGAGTCCTGGGATTAGTTAAGATCAATGGCTTTATGTTTCAAATATGTTTAATTGCTCTTTAACCTCTATTTCACAAATATATTTGTCACAAAGTGCTTATTAGTAAGTAAACCCCCCAAAAAGAGTAAACAAAGGCAACGGCGGGAAAGGCAAACTCCATAGGAATTCTTTAAAAGGACGGAAACGAGATTGGGAACCCATCCTCCTCTGGGTAGAGATTTAAGGCACGTACAGATCGGTAGTATTGTCGATTGTCTGCCAGCTGAGAGTACTTAGCACCTCTGAACAGATTTCCGAACGTAATTTGCAATGTAGAAACGGGAGAAAAGTATTTTTTATACACGCATGATATTACACAACGCGCCGTCACCAAGGCTTATTGTTGCTGACACAGAACGGATACAGTCCTCATATAGCAAAGACCCACGTTGCCTTTTTCCAGATACGCTCAATAAATATCTGGGCCTGAACCCCAAACAGAGCAAACCAAGGCAAATCAGATTGATTGATGAACGTTTGTGTCAGAAGGAGTGTTGAAGTAGGGCTTCATAGCGGGTGCTTCATAGCGGGTGCAGATGGGTAGAGGAGGGAGGACAGTGAGAGAGAGAGGGAGTGACGATCCAGCATTACAGCAGTGCTGTTTTCTATACCTGGCATGTATACCTGGTCACCCAACACTGTCCCCTGTCCAGTGTGGAAGACCACCAGAGGGCAGGCTGGGCTCACGGATAGTAGCCCAACAAGGCATGGGAGACAAGGTAGCCAGAGGCAATTAAGCACAGCTGATGGTACTAATGACATATTCTCCTTCCCCTATAAGAGAGAGTATAGAACCAGCAGAGAAGGGGTGAAAACTATCTCTGGAAGATGGCCACCGAGACAGGAGCTATCCATGAAGAACCATTAAGACGGTGACAATCCCGTGACTTTTGTTGTAGTTTAAAGATAGTCGTATTGTGTTCCTGTTAAATCTGGAGAAGATGTATGTTTTGTCCTTGGGAGATTTTCATTGATTATGTTGGAGTGTTTGTGTTGCCCAAATGCCCTCAATAGAGAACTGTGTTCAATCAAGAAAACCTACTCTTGACTCGTTTATTCCACCTTTCCGCTTTAGAGTGACACCCAATTACTTGGTCCTCTCACACCAGCTAACGCCACCTTCTCAGCCCCTTTCACCTAGGACCAGATACGGGAGGATTAGATAGATAGGCCTATGGCATATTAAACAACTTAATCTCATTCAAGATAACACTCAGGTGATTGTCTCACCTGCCCCCACTGCCCAGACACCACACAGAATGATGCCACCACATTCTCTGAGTTATTTCCTCCAATCACAAACAGCCGGTCGGTGGTGCCCAGGAAGTAGAGACTGGGAAGGTTAACAGCGGTTTTGGTCAGGGTAGGGAGCAGCTCAGACCACAATTCTGGGAAAGAGAGAGAGAACAAATGTGTGTGTGTTAGGTGGTTCAATGCTGTTATTCATTAGACTGCAGCTTGCAATTGACCAACTCCACTCACTACCTGAGACAAGACTGTTTGACCTTGCCTGGAGTCATACTGTAGTAGCAGCTTTTCTCCAGTCCTCTGGATGTTCCCCAGGACATAGAGACAGGTGCCCAGGCTTGTGGCCAGAGGGAGGTCATGGGACAGGAACAGGGTGAACTGAAAGTCAGTCAGAGGCAGAAAGGAGACAACAAACCTGCAGCGGAGCACACACACACACACATACCTATGGTTGGACAGAGTTAGTTCAACTCGAGTTCACTATTTGTAATTTTAGTGCACACATTTTTTTGTTATCACGATTAATCGCATTGTCTGAAAGTGTTGAAAATAGACTGAAAACATCCAAAATACATCATGCATACAGCTAAAAACCACAATGCGATGTCCAAACAAGTTAACATTGAGGTTAAAGTGTGTTTTATCAATTTACCTGATTTTGCTGTTGCTTTGGACAAAATCAAGACAATATTCTTGTAATGCTTTTTGTATAAAAAATGTACTTGTGTGTAGGCAAAAGGTAGACATTTGTAGAGCCACAAGCTTGATGTGGCCATTGTATGCTATGAAGGGGTTGTACCTAAAGGAGGCCATTTTAAACTCCCAGACCCTCTTGGCCCATTGCCTGTAGCCCCCAATGAGGTAGAGGTAGTTGAATAGAATCACTGCAGTGAAGCACCACTTATCAGCCATGAAGGGGAGCTCTGTTATTGGATGCCAGTCACCGGTGACCTCTGACCCATCCAGGGTGAAGAGGTGGCGGCCGGCTTCTGGGTCGTTCCAGGAGGTCAGGTTCTCCTTCCTCATGCTGCAGAGCCAGAGCTCACCCTGCTACCTCAGAGAGGTCAGTTCAGCCCTGCCTTCACCTGGCAGACACCTGGCAATGCATTCACAATATGAATAAACAGTTTTCAATTGAAAGGAGAGATCACTCATTGCAATTTAAGATTATTTGTTTGGTGTGGAACTTGAAACCCATCAAGTAGGCTGATTGAGGTCAGGTATGGGGGGAATGGGGGTACAGTATGTCATGCTGCACCTGGTGAGGTTAGGCAGCTCCAGCAGGTGCCTGCTGAGGTAGAAGAACACAGTCGTCTCCAGCTCAGTACAGCAGATGTCCCGGGCTAGAGCCAGGTAGGACAGGCAGGTGTCTGGGGTTAGAACACCTGACAGGGCCAAAAGGCACTGCAACACCAAGGTCTCAGCCAGCAGGTAGCTGCCCACCTCCAGAGTCAGACAGAAAGAGAGCATTGCCACATTAGAAACATTACAACCTTACAAACAATAAATTGCTGGTGCTGTGTGTGATATGCCAGCCTGGGCCAGATCATTTTCCATTCATGGAAATTCAAGTATGATATATGAGGAATAATACCCACTTAGATGTGTTCTCCCAGCTCCTCCTGAGGAACGCTGAAGTCATTCCAGAAGCAGAATTCTAGAAGGGAGTGGAAGACTGAGAAGGGAATGTGGTCCAGGAGAATCAGGCTCTCTGAGGTCTCTCTCAAACTGGACTGGGACATGGCTCTGAAGTACTCATTACAGTTAGACAGACGACCCAGGCTTACCTTATACAGAGATGGAAGGTTAGCGTTGTCAGTATGTCAAGCTATGGAAAAATGCTGCAAAGTCTGATGGGACACTCTACATAATGGAGAAGTGAGCGTTACCATTTCTAAAGGCAATGCAGGGATGATGTGATGACATACAGTAGCTGTTAACTTACGTGGAAGGTATGTGTGCTGGTCTGCACTGTAACCATGGTTCCGCTTCCATCTCCATGGTCGTAGGTATGATATGCGTCATTGGTCTGCCACTCCTCTGACACCCTGTCCTTCACCTGAGTCACCTGATGATGTCAGCCAGGTGTGTGGCACCGAGAAGGGCGTTCGCCACACCCTCTCTAAAGCATACTTCAACCACCCGCTGAGTCACAGCAGCACAACTGTTACACACTGTCTGAGAAGACTCATCATACTGAGGAGACAAGATTCTTTACTAAGGATGCGGTCGTAAATTGCCTACAGTGTGTCAGAGTGCTCTCTGGGTCGTTGGTAAATTCAGAGGGTTGTCAGATTCTGTTTGTAAATTGAGCGTTTCGGAGCACAAACTAGGCGCTCTGGCCGAGGAATAGGGTTGATCCAAGCATTGACCTCACGACAGTCAAGTGCCCAAGGTAACTGGCTAAAGTTGGCTAGCTACTTCCAGACACAAATGAGAGAACACCGCACTCTATTTTATTTTCCTTAGTAGATCTGGTTAGGTATTTTCATGTTATCTAGATTGTTAGTTATGAACTGTGCTGCTTGGAACAATTAAATTGCATTTTTACTGACAATCATATTCAACAGGTGTTGAGCGTTCATAAATTCATCAGATATTCTGCACTCTGGCACACTCAGACGAGAGTGCGCAGAAATCAGAGTAGCTAGCCAGAGTTGAATTTACAAATGCACCCTAATATTAAAAAGGGACCTACCTCAATCTCTTGTACAGAACTTCTCTTAAAACAGTGTTGGGACTTGTCAAAAATCAGTATAATTTTTTGAAGAATTATGTAATACTTTTGAACAATTATGCTAATATTGTAGTCATATTTGTCACAGGAAGAGAAAAGGGCCTACACTAGACACCAACTGTGAGAAACAGATATTTAACCTTAGATCCTGGAAACATTGAACAACATCCTGCTAGAGAGAACAAGGGGAAGCGCTAACATTATACAGAAACAATCCAGAGCACGATGGAAAATGAACAGACACTCCAGGGTCCTAACAAACATGTATCTCCTTGATAGGTAGCAGCTCAGAGTAACTTGTCTGATAAGTTACAGACCAGCAGCTATAAGACTGGCCTGAACACCACACACCAGTGGATACGCAACAGAACAAATTGGCCTCCAGCAACTGTTGCTTGGACCCCTAAAAATTACATCCCAAACTTGCATAAATCCAGCTTTGATCCCCATGTGAGAGCAGACAGCCAGTTATATACCCGCATTGGAACTCTGTGCAGGAAAACAGCTCTACAGGACTGATTTTAGGCCTCATGGGGGACTCGTGCTTATTCTAAATCATGCCCTAGCTACTCCCCATATCCCCTACCTTCTATGCACTGGAAATGAGGAACAGATAAGTGATACAGTGAAACTCTCAGCTCGTAAGAGGTGCAGCTATTGGCATATTGAATATCTATCCAATTCTTGCAGACTGACATTAAGTGCCATGAAGCCAGGGATCGATTTGAAATGGACCAAGTCTGCAAGTTAGAAATAGGACTTCCCAAAATCTGCTATGAATTGTCCCATTAGGGGGAGCTCCCGTTCCTGAAAATGTATTTTCTACAGTATAGATTTGAGATTAAAATAACTTGCCATAACATTCGATTTAATTTCTAATCATCAATAAATGAAGACATATTCAATCAGGTATCAAGCATGTTTATTTGCAGTTCAGTTATACTTACACAGCAGCTGCATTGCAAGGAGAATATCAAGAACATCAAAGGGTTTTGGACAGGCTTGATGTGCAATGAAAGAAAGTTACTTAATTTAGCTAGTTGACGAGACACTGGCTTCTATACTAGGCAGTTTCATATTCTCGGAAATCGAACATTGGCCTACATCCATAACATATATTCTAACATTATACAAAAGGGTACACTCACAGGTCCACCTTTATTATAACTCACATCAAAACAAAGAGCACTTCACTGGGCAAAAAATATAACAAATAAATTATAAATTATACTGAAAAACATTTCCATGTGTTCAAATGATTGCCATTGGAGAAAAAAAAAAAAACATGATCCCATTTTCAAAATCTTTGGATCTGAATTCCAAAAGCATGCAGATATTCCATTTGGTTTCTAATAATGTTAGGCAGGCAGACACACACAGGAGCCAAATGCACATTTAAATAAGATACAACATCTGTTCAAAGTCATGGACAGCTTTCTTTAACCATTGTGGTTCTTGGTCAGAAATGGAAAAGGACAAACATCCAAACCTTGGGCAGAGTCAAACCGTGACAGACAGTTCTATACCAGTTTACTAGTAATGGAACAGCGTTAGAATGAAATGGTAAACCTAGTCAGAATGCAATGACATCAAAGCCAGACAAAAGCTATATATTTTTTTTTTCATAAACTGCTCTCTTCTGAGAGGTTGTGCAATAAGCTGTTAATGTCTATAACCCCCCAAAAATTAATTTTTTAAATCATTTAGTTTCAGGTCTACATTTGCTCATTTATCATTCAAAGTGTAAAATGAGCCCCATTGTTGTGAAGAGGTAGAATGACACAAAACACTTGTGCCAGGAGGTGAAATGCGACACCTCCTGGCAGCCATGTTGGAAGACCACCGCATCAATTCTTCTGACAACTGAGTGGCAACCCCAAGCTGAATGATAAGTGCCTAAACCTACTTGGTTCATCACCATGGTCAATTTCTGCGCTGTAATTGGCAGCCAAGGCATTGTAGCTGAGAAAACAAATTGCCTTGCTAAGAAACAATTGGCAGTGCAATGTGCATGCTCACAAACCATGCACCATTCTTCCACCACAGTGACTGACTTACAACATGGCGCCTGGCATGATTGCTAAGTGATTTCTGACAACTGCAACCCCTCTATATATAGTTCGACTAGAGAAAATGCTAAAACAGACAGGTCATACATGGGGTTTAAGCCCAATTCAATCAGATCCAGTCATAGAGAAAGAACATATGACTTACTATGCAATGGAGCATGTTGTTTTCTTACTAGTTCTGAATGAATAGGGCCAAGAGTCCAGATTTCCCTACTGCACTACAAAGAAACAGAACTACAGTATGAACAGAGTTGTGCTATGCAGCTGGAGTCTCTGCCATGCTGTATTGTGTCCATGCATAGAACAGGCCTTTAACAAACAAGTCAAGGAAAAAGAAAAAAGACGGCACAAAATGAGCATATTTCGACCCTGAAATCAGGGCGTTCTGAAGTTCAACAACAATTAAATTACGAGGTGGGGTAAAGAAAGAAGCAGAGTTGAAAGACTAAAATAAAGCACATGACTACAGGGTTTGAAACAAATGTATGGAACCAGTAGATCGTAACTAATGGAAACAAATAACATGCTTTTTTTGCTGTGCATTTTCACAGAATTTCACATTTCATAGTAGGGGAAGATAAGTGCATTTTGTTGGAGTGCAGCTGAGTCCCTGCTTCACTGTTACTTGTCGCAGTCAGAGCAACGTATTGGATGCTACTAGATGGAAAGATACTAGATGGATGGGGTCCTGGTATATTAGAAACATCAAGTTCAAACAATAGATCATTTTGTAAAAATCCACCTAAGACTCTTCAGTGGGCGTTTACCCCTCATATTTGGTTTGGTTTCAACACTTAACACATATGCCTAGCTAACTACGTTTCTGCATCAGGACAAGTTGCGTACAGGAAGAATCAGCAGATATAAAAATTACAGTACATTCCATTGAAGTCAATCTGTTCTTTTAGCAATTTAGGAAAATAACTTTTTCTGCTTGAAGTAGGCATCAAATCGTGACTGGGCATAGTCCTGAAAACGACAGAGATCAAATGAACAGGTGTAAACTTCAAGAGGGATCGTGTGTTTTAGAAGCACTATTTAGCCAGGTCATAGAACAAATCGCTCGGCAAATAAACAAGAGTGACAGGGAAGAGTGACCACTAAACACCTGCAATGTCACGTGAATGACAATCAATGTTCCAGTACGCTGAAGCTCTACTGGATCCTTTCATTCTAGTGAGGTGAAGTCTCTCACCAGGTGAAGTAAAGTCTACTAATGTACTTACCATGTAGCCAAACTCGATCTTGGATATCCTGGCTTGAATGATAGACCACAGGCCCCAGAGGAAGTGAGATGCCATGGCGAATCTGTGGGAAAATCATTCATCCCTAGATTAACTGCCAAAAGACTGGCTACTTACTGTACATGTGGATACAGTAGCATTGAATAGTTCATACCAAAATCAACACTGATTAGACATTTTCAAAAGTAAGTACCACATTGGTAGTGGTAAAGGTGACTTTTCCCTCTTATGTAAAGCTCTAGGTGGAAAAGCAATAAATCCAGTCATTTATGATTATTGTTACAAAACAGAGCACATATTGTAGACTCCTTTTAAGATAAAAAAAAATATATATATATATTTGATTTATGAGTGAACTGTCCTTTTTGGATTCATCTGTGGTAGAAGTCTGTGTCCTACCGATTTGCTTCGACCAGCAAGTCTTGCTCTATACGAGCTTGGTCCTCGTGCATGGTGCTCTCTGAATAGCCTCCCGTCTCCTCCAGGTAGTTACGGATGAAATGCAGCTGCAGAGAAACACACTCGCTCAGAGATGAGGGACACCACAGACTTCATCTATAAATGGAATTCCCTGGCTTGTATCATTAACTTACAAATAATGCATTTGCAATTGCGTCATTGTATTAGACCAGCTGACTTCATGAGTTCTGGAAATGTGCATGCATAGTTGTTTCAACTAGACAATGTGGTCAGAAAAACAGTTATCTATAAGACTGGACAGACATACATTATGTCCCACACTGAGGAAAAATAGATACACACTGAGGCTACTGGTGTGGTTGGTAAAGAAAGTTACACTAGCTATAATGTGTTTATTAGAATAATGATGTAAGATTGGGATACCAACAGTGAACGTGACATGTGCTCACTGGAAGGATTTCTGTGGTGGACTCATGAACATGTTATAGTGACTGATGACAGATAATGGGTTTGACTGTAGACAGTTAACGATTGAATAAGTCGGGGGAGGTGCATCTGCGACAGATGAAAGTCAGACATTGTAGTGGTTTTCCAATAGCAAGGCTCATAACAAGGCAGTGTTAATATAGCTGCTATTGTTTAAAGGGTTTTCTTTATTAATATTGTAACATGTTTCTATATCACACACACAAACTGAAAATGGATGTGTACAATTAATTGGTTAAAGAGATCTTGAATATCACTTTAATTTGTATCCCCTGTAGCTTTAGAATCGCGGCAAAAGTTGGTTCCTGTTTTAGTCAGGTCATGGTCGCGTTGGCCAACCAAAAACAACCTAATTATCCATTGACAAATAGTGCCTCTCACTAGCCTGTCAATGGCTGCATGGTGAAGTTGGTGAGAAGCAACTGCAGCAACTTCATAAAAAACGACTAGACCTTTGATCACGATTTTTTTAAACAAAAAAAACCATGCAGTTGACATGTAGTTGCAAGTCAGACTATTTTTATCCCCATAATAAAACACACTTAAAAGTGGTGACTAATGATGGTAACCGACTAGACAAAATGGATCCACTCGAACACGCCCATTGATCTAGAAATGATCACTTATTAACTGTATTCCCTTGTATGGATGCTAACCTTTGCATCACACTACTACCAGAAGAAAAGTCAAGAGACAGAAACTTCATACTGATAGTTCATAGGGAGAAAAGGGAGTGTGATAATGGGTAGAAGTATGCATGAGAGAAAGTGGCTAAGTCCAAATACCCACACTTGCATCCTAAATAGTAGGCCGTTTGAGTATGCAAAAAATAACGTTTAATATTATTCTACATTTAGAAATCGAGCATACTTTAAATGCCCGGATGTCATACTCATTTTGGCTTTGACAACAGCTGATCAGTTAGATGTGGGGAAACAACGCAATTACACATGACGTATTCTCAGTATGCGAAAACAGAATTTTATAGTATGTGAATTTTCTAAAATAGAGTATGGTTTAAATGCCAGGATGATATAATTGTCTCTTCATCTTGTAAAATTTGATGCACACTTTTCCACAATGCATTGGAAGAGGTGGGCTGCGAGTGATAGACCTTAGTTATCTTTATTTAGCCAAACAACAAAACTATGCTACTTAATTGGGAAGATGCCGAATAGCAAAGCTTCTGCGGTTGTGTTCAAATGAAGTTGTTTTTGTTCTCCTTAAAATTATCAGATCTTTCATCGTAGGCTACATCTTTCATCGTAGGCTACATCTTTGAAAAAACATTTTATTTAACCCGAAGTGGATTTCTGTTTTCTCATTAAAAAAGTGTTTCTTGTTCTCTTTACCTTTGTCAGAGCTTTTAAACTAAATGCAAAACCATATTTTGATTTCTGAATGTGTTGGCACGGGGACTCGGCTGCGTTGTTGATGTCATGTTAAATCAGGCCTTTTGATTTGAACCCATGTAATTATTTAATTTATGGATCAAGCCTTGGCAATCATTGATGTCCAGTGGTTCTGAATTAGCGCATCACCTGACCGTCCACATTTCTGTGCAGTAGCCTTTTGATTTGAACATTTAAAAAGTGTATGTCGTACAAAGCAATTGTATTTATATATGTTACAGCACTTTGGTTTCACTAATAAATAATGTTGAAATGGAACCAAATTATTGGTTTCGGTCTTCAGTTATTGGATAGATGGGCTATGGTATAGGTTGAATGTGATGCCAATAACCAGCCTGGGTGGGAATATAACTCTTCCTATTCTATTCAGAGAATAGAGAAATGTAGTGAATTTGGAAATGAGCTATTATCAGACTGGTTAATACGATGCATGTCTGTCAAATTTGGAAAAAAATCCGCCCGTGCTCTGCCCTAGCGCACCCACTCAACCAGTCACCAACCAATATTACGTTACGACCATGGCATACTGCATACTTTTTACTAAACAGTATGTACTAAATAGTATGCAACGACGAGTACATAGTATGCAGTACGCCAGCATGGGTATTCGGACACAACTACTGTGTTTGCATAGATATGTTAGAGGGCATTTTGATATAGGTGTGGTAGAGGTTGTAGTCACCTGTTGTTCTCTGCTGGGGTAGTTGTCAGGTGTACACTTGTAGAAGGGCCACTGGTTGTATGTGTAGTCATAGCACCACTCACAGAAGTGGTTCCCAAAGTCAAAACCCCTAAACAAACAAACACATTGCAGCACAATCTAAGATGACAATCAAAGAAAGACAATCGCCACTACATATGGATAATATAATACTTAGATCTGTCCCTTTTACTTGTAGAGACATACAGTTGAATTCAGAAGTTTACATACACCTTAGCCAAATACATTAAAACTCAGTTTTTCACAATTCCTGACATTTAATCCAAGTAAAAATCCCCTCTCTCAGTTAGGATCACCACTTTATTTTAAGAATGTGAAATGTCAGAATAATAGGAGAGAGAATTATTTATTTCAGATTTTATTTCTTTCATCACATTACCAGTGGGTCAGAAGTTTACATACACTCAATTAGTATTTGGTAGCATTGGCCTTTAAATTGTTTAACTTGGGTCAAATGTGTAGAATAATCTTCCACAAGCTTCCCACAATAAATTGGGTGAATTTTGGCCCATTCCTCCTGACAGAGCTGGTGTAACTGAGTCAGGTTTGTAGGCCTCCTCGCTCGCTCACACACGCTTTTTCAGTTCGGCCCACAAATTTTCTATAGAATTCAGGTCGGGGCTTTGTGATGGCCACTCCAATACCTCGACTTTGTTGTCCTAAAGCCATTTTGCCACAACTTTGGAAGTATGCTTGGGGTCATTGTTCATTTGGAAGACCCATTTGTGACCAAGCTTTAACTTCCTGACTGATGTCTTGAGATGTTGCTTCAATCCACATAATTTCCCTCCCTCATGATGCCACCTATTTTGTGAAGTGCACCAGTCCCTCCTGCAACAAAGCACCCCCACAACATGATGCTGCCACCCCAGGGCTTCACGGTTGGGATGGTGTACTTCGGCTTGCAAGCTTCCCCCTTTTTCCTCCATACATAACGATGGTCATTATGGCCAAACAGTTCTATTTTTGTTTCATCAGACCAGAGGACATTTCTCCAAAAAGTACGATCTTTGTCCCCATGTGCAGTTGCAAACCGTAGTCTGGCTTTTTTATGGTGGTTTTGGAGCAGTGGCTTCTTCCTTGCTGAGCGGCCTTTCAGGTTGTCGATCTAGGACTCGTTTTACTGTGGATATAGATACTTTTGTACCAGTTTCCTCCAGCATCCTGTGTAGTTGTAGCTGAGAGTGTGTGTGGTCACAACTAAAACTACAGGTGTAAGAGTTGAGTGTGTATGTACACAAAAGGCCTTTACCTGTAGTTGTAGCTGCTGTACTCAAAGTCTATGAGCATGAGTTTCCCAGTGGAGGTGTGGTCTCTGTCCTCCAGCATCAAAATGTTACCTGAGGACAAGAGACAGGAGGTTACAACACTCCCACTTCCTCCTCCAGAGTTAAATATGACTGTACATTCAGTGTGTCCTGATGTGCACTTCAGGAGTCAACTGCATGTATACATAGGCAATCTACAGCCACCACCTGTACCATGTACTCTATTGGTTTGCATCTGCCTGCGGGTGTTGCATATGAATGTGTTCAGTCTCTAAAAATAGATACCCTCCACCCCTTCTTTCTCCAACTTCGTTAATATCCTGTCCTTTCAGGAAGTGACAGACATCCACTGAGCCAGGGGGAGGGTCAAGCAGCCCAAATTAGAGGTAAATATGGTTAGAGGGGAGCGAGGGTGATGGGTAGAGAGAGTGAAGGGAAGAGAAAACAAAGATAGACCTTTACCTTCTTGCACATCATTATGACAGAACACCACTGGAGATGGGGTCGCTGACAACAACACTCTGTCAGAGAGGGAGAGAGAGCACATGACATTAATGTATTATGTACACACTTCAACGTTCCGTGAACGTTAAGTGGCAGAGGTTATGGTACATGTCAACAGCTCATAGGTTATCACGCTGTACAATATCAAAAAATATATGTTTTATTGTAGACAAAGACAGACTACGGAATTACACAACACACATTCCCTTTACTATTTGGTAGACCTGATTACTCCCTTCACGATTTCAAGTGCATGACGGTAGAGTAGTTATGGGAAGCAATGAGTACTGGACACCATGACATAGACGAGTAACTATTTAGTTGGATTGTGCAATAATGGCATGTCATGCATGCCTCTGACTCTCCAAGGGTAGCTCAATAGGAAATGAACTGAGCAAAAGTAAAATACGCGATTGTGATATTTGTGATTGATTGAGCAGCCATGTTCAGAATGCAGGTTCTGTAAGATATGTTGATCTATGCTCCAGACATAAGGAAGTGGATGGCTGCAAACTTTCTACTATTAAACTCGGACAAAACAGAGATGCTTGTTCTAGGTCCCAAGAAACAAAGAGATCTTCTGTTGAATCTGACAATTAATCTTAATGGTTGTACAGTCGTCTCAAATAAAACTGTGAAGGACCTCGGCGTTACTCTGGACCCTGATCTCTCTTTTGAAGAACATATCAAGACCATTTCGAGGACGGCTTTTTTCCATCTACGTAACACTGCAAAAATCAGAAACTTTCTGTCCAAAAATTATGCAGAAAAATTAATCCATGCTTTTGTCACTTCTAGGTTAGACTACTGCAATGCTCTATTTTCCGGCTACCCGGATAAAGCACTAAATAAACTTCAGTTAGTGCTAAATACGGCTGCTAGAATCCTGACTAGAACCAAAAAATTTGATCATATTACTCCAGTGCTAGCCTCTCTACACTGGCTTCCTGTCAAAGCAAGGGCTGATTTCAAGGTTTTACTGCTAACCTACAAAGCATTACATGGGCTTGCTCCTACCTATCTCTCTGATTTGGTCCTGCCGTACATACCTACACGTACGCTACGGTCACAAGACGCAGGCCTCCTAATTGTCCCTAGAATTTCTAAGCAAACAGCTGGAGGCAGGGCTTTCTCCTATAGAGCTCCATTTTTATGGAACGGTCTGCCTACCCATGTCAGAGACGCAAACTCGGTCTCAACCTTTAAGTCTTTACTGAAGACTCATCTCTTCAGTGGGTCATATGATTGAGTGTAGTCTGGCCCAGGGGTGGGAAGGTGAACGGAAAGGCTCTGGAGCAACGAACCGCCCTTGCTGTCTCTGCCTGGCCGGTTCCCCTCTTTCCACTGGGATTCTCTGCCTCTAACCCTATTACAGGGGCTGAGTCACTGGCTTGCCGGGGCTCTCTCATGCCGTCCCTGGAGGGGGTGCGTCACCTGAGTGGGTTGATTCACTGTTGTGGTCATCCTGTCTGGGTTGGCGCCCCCCCCTTGGGTTGTGCCGTGGCGGAGATCTTTGTGGGCTATACTCAGCCTTGTCTCAGGATGGTAAGTTGGTGGTTGAAGATATCCCTCTAGTGGTGTGGGGGCTGTGCTTTGGCAAAGTGGGTGGGGTTATATCCTTTCTGTTTGGCCCTGTCCGGGGGTGTCCTCGGATGGGGCCACAGTGTCTCCTGACCCCTCCTGTCTCAGCCTCCAGTATTTATGCTGCAGTAGTTTGTGTCGGGGGGCTGGGGTCAGTTTGTTATATCTGGAGTACTTCTCCTGTCCTATTCGGTGTCCTGTGTGAATCTAAGTGTGCGTTCTCTAATTCTCTCCTTCTCTCTTTCTTTCTCTCGGAGGACCTGAGCCCTAGGACCATGCCCCAGGACTA
This sequence comes from Oncorhynchus kisutch, assembly GCF_002021735.2. Taxonomy (NCBI): domain Eukaryota; kingdom Metazoa; phylum Chordata; class Actinopteri; order Salmoniformes; family Salmonidae; genus Oncorhynchus; species Oncorhynchus kisutch. The sequence continues at coordinate 31,459,639 of NC_034195.2, forward strand.
CCTGACATGATGACTCCTTGCTGTCCCCAGTCCACCTGGCCATGCTGCTGCTCCAGTTTCAACTGTTCTGCCTTATTATTATTCGACCATGCTGGTCATTTATGAACATTTGAACATCTTGGCCATGTTCTGTTATAATCTCCACCCGGCACAGCCAGAAGAGGACTGGCCACCCCACATAGCCTGGTTCCTCTCTAGGTTTCTTCCTAGTTATTGGCCTTCTACACCTGCATTGCTTGCTGTTTGGGGTTTTAGGCTGGGTTTCTGTACAGCACTTTGAGATATCAGCTGATGTACGAAGGGCTATATAAATAAATTTGATTTGATATAGTCACAGATAGATATACAGAAGAGTCTCAACCACACTAACATTAGCCAACTGTGCAGTGGCTGTAGGTTTAGATGCAGTGCCAGCCAGTGACAAATGTGTTGCTGTTTTGGCTGTTCTCCAGCACTTTCATTTGAAATGATACAATGACTGAGGTTATAGTACAGATAGATTTAATTTTAGAGAGTTTAATCCATTTAGATATTACAGCACTTTTTGTACATAGTCCCTCCCCCATTTTAGGGGACCAAAAGTATTGGAAGAAATTCACTTATGTAGGTATTAAAGTAGGCAAAAGTTCAGTATTTTTAGTCCCATATTCCTAGCACACAAAGACTTCATCAAGTTTGTGACACTAAAAACTTGTTGGATCCATTTGCTGTTTTTTTTGGTTGCTTTTGAGATTATTTTGTGCCCAATAGAAATGAATGGTAAATAATGTATTGTGTAATTTTGGAATCACTTTTATTGTAAATAATAGAATATGTTTCTAAACACTTCCACATTAATGTGGATGCTACCATGATTACAGATAGCCCTGAATGAGTGATGAGTGAGGATGCTGAAGGGGTATGATATCTGTAAATAATGTATCATTTCAAATCAAGTGCTAGAGTACAGAGCCAAAACAACAACAAATTGTCACTGACTCAATAATTACTGAGGGCACTGTATGTGGTAACACTTTCAGTAACTCTACAACTATTGCAAAGCAATTCGTTGCTAGTACATTGACATGTAGATACACCACTAATGATATAACAAAGCTGTACAGATGCGTATAATATTGGTCCAGGTTGCTGTTAAGCATGTGATAAAATGTGACTGATCGCTTGAATGCACCTTGACGTAGTAGAAAACTACATGAATGTGAGCCATCATTATTATTAGAGCAGGCGACCTTGAGGTGTGTAGGGGACTGGCTGCCAGACAGTAAGGGCACACCATAGACTTAGATAGACATCCCTAGTGCCCAAAAGCACATTTGAGCATGGGCAGTGCCGAAGCACCATTGAGTTTCAACATTTTGAAGTAGTTAACTCAGTGGGACTTCCTATGGGTTACGGAAGGTTCAAATAATTCCATCCAAGTCATTGGGAAGGATCAGCCATTCAATTACACTTGAGAGCAAACATTCCATAAACAGCAAGTGGCAATAATCACCAATCTTTGCCTTATACCTGTTCAAACAACACTCTGGAGAGGTATACTACAGAGCAATCTACTAAGAATGTTATAAAGCTATCCAGCTTCAGTTAGCTTCACATTCCAGGTCAGGCTTTATCCGTACTACGACGGTGAATATTGCTCGTCCAGTTGCCGCTAACTCTAGCAGGCTTGTAACTGTGCATCTCGCACATGGCTTGTGAAAGGCCGAACTCTTCATTGAGACAATGCTGAAACGTGAATCCTTGGGCGACTCAGTGCCACATTTTCATTTGTGCCGATATCAAAATGAAAGAAACATTATCTTGCAAAATCAGCAGGCTATGGTGTGAAATAGGCCTTTACGTGCCGTCTTTATTTATCGTTAATGCCGTCTTTGGTGTGCTTATTAATGCACGAGCACCATTTCCCCACTCCTATTGCTCCATCTATCTGTGGAACAGCTTGACGTGTTCATAGACATCATCCATAGAAGGGTTTTGGAACCTTAATTTGACTGTTAAACTCATGGGTACACTAGCAAAGGCTACAATCACAAGAAAAACATTGCATTACAAACTAAGGCTATCATACTAAATGTGTGACGTGACTTTTAAAATTAGATTAGTAAAATATTTGAACAGTTGTCTTCCTCAAATGAAGAGGATGATGACAATCTTTGCCAGAGGGAGGGCATCTGATTTCATTAGTCCTCAACTTGTGGCTCATTCAGGATAAAATGGAGTTAGCCTGCCCACAGCAGGTTAGTTCTGAAGGATTCGTTGCCATAGAAATGTACCTGGCTAAAAGGTGAGCCATTTCGTATGACCGGTTATCTTGAGTTGAACTCAGAGTTGACCAATGTTACCTCACTAACTCCTCAAACCTGGTACATGGTATACCCCTCAGGTGGCAGTATGCACCCTTTCAGTTTGTTACCAACTCATAGAAGTAGTAGAAGAAAATGTACTACTTCAAAATGGAGATGGCCTCAATGGTACTGCCCATGCTCTCACAGACGCATAATAGGCCAAATACAAAGTTGCGTCCTTCTCTAACTATCTATGGGGCACACACTGCTGGTCTGGGTGTGTGTGTGGTGTCACAGGAAGCTAAAGTCCAACAGTCTCCTGATAGGGCAGTGTCAGAGAAAGGCACTGGGGGAGAGGTCAACTTTCTAACTGCTGCAGAGAGAGAACTACATATTTATTAGAGAGTAACATGTTTGTTGATGTGAGAGATTGCTCATGTGTATGTATGTATGTGTGTGTGTGTGTGTGTGTGTGTCTTTGTGTGCAGTTGAGTGAGGTCTATTGTGACATGGATCTACCAACGCTCCCGCCTTCCCTAAACATTCCTGTTTTTCCCCTTTTAGCTCCCCCGCCATAGCATCACTTTCCCCTTTTAGCTCCCCCCTTGCCATAGCATTACTTTCCCCTTTTAGCTCCCCCGCCATAGCATTACTTTCCCCTTTTAGCTCCCCCGCCATAGCATTACTTTCCCCTTTTAGCTCCCCCGCCATAGCATTACTTTCCCCTTTTAGCTCCCCCGCCATAGCATTACTTTCCCCTTTAAGCTCCCCCGCCATAGCATTACTTTCCCCTTTAAGCTCCCCCGCCATAGCATTACTTTCCCCTTTAAGCTCCCCCGCCATAGCATTACTTTCCCCGCCACTCCCACCTCCTCCCATAGCCTTGCCATTCCCAGACATCAACATCTCCCTTGCCAGATCATTGTCCTTTCCAGCCATTCCCTACCCCAGCATCTCCTGACTCACCGGAGACTCTCCAGCTCTGCCGGGAGATCGTACTTAATCAGCTTGTTGTATTTCTTGACGTGAGCCTCCCGGGCAAACTTTAAGTTCATCACCTGATCCATGTACCTGAGACAACACCAGACAGAGCATTATTGAGTATTGTGGAAAACAGCTGATGAAAAGTACTACCTGCAAACAGTTACCTCAAATTCAAATCAATACATAATTTTACAGTACTCCTCAGGCAATAGTTGGTGTAGGCTTTGACTTGGAGAGAGCAGTTCCATCCTATCCTCACCTGCCAATGGTCCCGAACAGCCACTTGGGTTCCTTGTTAAAGGGCATGACCATCCTATGGAAGCGGGCCATCTTTGAGGCGATCTCAGCGGACAGTTCCGGAACAAAGAGCTGCTCTGTACGCAGGCGGTTGCTCTGGGAGATAAGCACAAAGATACAGGACTTTACACTCATATTCACTTAAAATGTATGGGACATTTCTGCAACATCTGCCCAAAAGTCTGGACCTTTATGGAAAAGAAGGTGCACTCGTCAGTCATAAATCCCAGCGCCGGTTGTCCCCCCTCAATCAGTACAAAGATGCTAACTTAAAACTATCAATTGAGATATTGTCAACCTGTATGTTGAGTTCGATATGAGTTTGAGAGACATTTTTATACACACGACAAGTGCGTATGGTAAAATAAACACAGGACAAAAAAGGATATGCAGACATTTCTCTACACACATGGAATGTGAAAGTGAATCTGTATACATTTAGCTGACAGTGAAAAACACGAAGGCAGAGAGATACTTTCAAACACATGGTTGAAACGGACAGTTTGCGAATGTCAAATCTATTCGAGGCTTTGTCAGAAAGTGTAAATAAGAAATGACAAGTAATGTGATGGTCATAGAGAAGACCCGTCAACATCATGCATTCTGGAAGCACTTGTGAATGGATTCCATTTCAAACTGATTGATCAATATAGCGATGCATAGGTATTGCACATTGTTAAACTGCTACTGTTTTTAAAGGGGCAGTCTGCTGTTCAAACAATAACAAAGGGATATTCCCACCACTAATTTGGTAAACAGCAAAGAGATGGGGCTGAAGCAAGGACTGACCATTGATGAGATTATAGTTAACCATGTTGGAGGGTATACGTTTGTTTACAATGATGTAAAAAAAAAAAAAACTTTTATTCGGGATTCTGATCGGGTACTACAGTTAAACTAAGCTCATGAGTCATTCATAAGTTATATTCAAGTAATTATAAATAAAATATATATATATTATTACGGTGGGAGATCAGCTTTAATATTGCAGATAGATTGCAGCTTCCAATGTATGCATCATTTCCAATCCCCCATATATAAAAACAATATTTAAAACACAAAATATATACAGTGCTTACAGAAAGTATTCAGATCCCTTCCCTTTTTCCAAATTTTGATTCATTACAGCATTATTTGAAAATGGATCAAATAAAAATACACCTTATGGAACAGCGGGGACTGTGAAGCAACAAACATAAGCATGTGTCTGTGCCTACACACAGTAACATATGCACTATACACACGTACAGATGGATTTTGTATTGTAGATATGTGGTAGTGTTGGAGTAGGGCCCCGAGGGCACAGTATTTGAAATCTGAATGTATTGTAATGTTTTTCAAATAAATGTTGCTGCCCTGGCAGCAGCTAATGGGGATCCATAATAAATACATAACTTTAAACCATTGTATGAGATTCTCCAAAATTGAAATATTCTAGGCATTTATATAAATTCCAGTTGTACTTAATTAAAAGCCTTTTCAAAGTTTCACAGTCAGTTATGAATGTGTGCCTACCTAACACACAGCAAAAGTTGCAAGGTCTGGATATTACAATATTGATAGATTTTATTATTCTCGTGTGTGTACATACCGGCAGGTACTGTTCCAGGCGTCCCTCAGGGAAGATTCCATAGAGCCGTGGCCCCAGGGCTCTCTCCGCCAGGATGGCAAACATCACACTCTCCAAGACCAGAGAATCCACTCCCTGTTCACACACACACGAGATGAGTCAGAGACCATTGAAGCAATTCATAGGTTGCTGATGAGGACTGAAGATGTTCTGCTCAGGGACTGTGTAATATTGAGTACATAACAGTAATCTGTATGTTTGATGTAAGGTCTAGCCTCTGCCATGTCTTTCTGTCATGAATCCTTCCCCATCGCAGTGCATTTTTTGTACATAAAGCAAATATGAGAAATGAGAAAAACAGGCTTATCTATCCATCTGTCAGTTCTACATGACTAATCTCAACACAGGAATTCTCATCCGGTGTAGATCTACAATGTACATATTGTATATGGAATGTGGCAATGCTTAGCTCATGTGGTGTAGCAATGCTTAGCCCATGTAGCTCAATTGGTAGAGCATTGCACTTACAACGCCAGAATAGTCCGTTTGATTCCCGGGATTACTCAAAAGTAAGCACACATCACGACTAAGTTGCTTTGAATAAACACAAAGGCATTGTTTAAATACGATGTGCAAGCAACACGTCATCTTATTTCTGTATTACTTATTTTGTAGGTTAAGAATGAGCCTCAAAGTTGCACCGTCAAAGTCATGAAAATGCGACAAATTAAGATATATATATATATATATATATTTTTAAACTGTTTAAAACGCATTTCCAAGTGAATTAACTTTCCGTATTTTACGGCCAAGAAGTAGCACGACCCAAAAAGTTTAATCTGTTTCATTAAATCTAAAGACATGAACTACAAATCTTTTGACAGCTTGCTGGTCTACAATTAAACATTTTAAAAAAAGTATTGGCTGGCAAAGATTTAACTGCTTAATCTAATATAATATACAAATGGCCTGTAACTAATGGGTTCTTACCATCCTCTAAATCCTCAGCCTGAGCAGGAACACTGACTATCAAAGCAGCAGGAGACGTGGTCCGAATAAGACTATTGGCAATGTGTCTTACTTCTTGAGCGTCAAATATTTTGATGAAAGGAAATCAGGTATGGCTAAATCAATCCATCAATCAAGCCATCAATCCATCAATCCATCCATCCAGTGCTGTGAAAAAGTATTTGCCCCCTTCTCATTTTTTTCTACTTTTGCATATTTTTGATACTGAATAACAATGGTCAAGCATGGTGGTGGTAATGTGATAGTTTGGGGATGCTTTGCTGCCTCAGGACCTGGATGACTTGCCTTAATAGAAGGAACAATTAATTATTTTCTGTATCAGTGAATTCTACATGAGAATGTCAGGCCATCTCTGCTGAAGCACAGCAGTCATGAAGCAAGACAATGATCCAAAATACACAATCAAGTCAAGATGAAAATGCTTAAAAAGCAAAACATTTTCAGTTTTGGAATGGCCTAGTCAAAAGTCCAAACCTAATCCCAATTGAGATATTGGTGGCAGCACTTGAAACGAGTAGTTCATGCTTGAAAACCTACAAATGTCGCTGAGTTAAAGCAGTTCTGCACGCAAGAGTGGGCCAAAATTCCTCCACAGCAATGTGAGACTGATCAACAACTACAGGAAGCATTTGGTTGCAGTCATTGCAGCTAAAAGTGGCACAACCAGTAATGAGTTTAAGGGGGCAATTACTTTATCACACAGGGGAATTGGGTGTTGCATAACTTTATTTGTTAACTCAGGTCCCCTTGATCTAATATTAGGTTTTGGTTGAAGATCGGATAACATTCAGCATCAAAAATCAGCAACAGGGGAAATATTGCAGTGAAAAAGTAATATATATATATATATATACTCAAAAAAATAAAGGGAACACTAAAATAACACATCCTAGATCAGAATGAAATATTCTTATTAAATACTTTTTTCTTTACATAGTTGAATGTGCTGACAACAAAAATCACAAAAATGATCAATGGAAATCAAATTTATCAACCCACGGAGGTCTGGATTTGGAGTGACACTCAAAATTAAAGTGGAAAACCACACTACAGGCTGATCCAACTTTGATGTAATGTCCTTAAAGTCAAAATGAGGCTCAGTAGTGTGTGGCCTCCACGTGCCTGTATGACTTCCCTACAATGCCTGGGCATGCTCCTGATGAGGTGGCGGATGGTCTCCTGAGGGATCTCCTCCCAGACCTGGACTAAAGCATCCGCCAACTCCTGGACAGTCTGTGGTGCAACGTGGCGTTGGTAGATGGAGCGAGACATGATGTCCCAGATGTGCTCAATTGGATTCAGGTCTGGGGAACGAGCGGGCCAGTCCATAGCATCAATGCCTTCCTCTTGCAGGAACTGCTGACCCACTCCAGTCACATGAGGTCTAGCATTGTCTTGCATTAGGAGGAAACCGTGACCAACCGCACCAGCATATGGTCTCACAAGGGGTCTGAGGATCTCATCTCGGTACCTAATGGCAGTCAGGCTACCTCTGGCGAGCACATGGAGGGCTGTGCGGCCCCCCAAAGAAATGCCACACCATGACTGACCCACTGCCAAACCGGTCATGCCGGAGGATGTTGCAGGCAGCAGAACGTTCTCCACGGCATCTCCAGACTCTGTCACGTGCTCAGTGTGAACCTGCTTTCATCTGTGAAGAGCACAGGGCGCCAGTGGAAAATTTGCCAATCTTGGTGCTCTCTGGCAAATGCCAAACGTCCTGCACGGTGTTAGGCTGTAAGCACAACCCCCACCTGTGGACGTCGGGCCCTCATAGACCCCTCATGGAGTCGGTTTCTGACCGTTTGAGCAGACACATGCACATTTGTGGCCTGCTGGAGGTCATTTTGCAGGGCTCCTCCTGCTCCTCCTTGCACAAAGGCGGAGGTAGCGGTCCTGCTGCTGGGTTGTTGCCCTCCTACGGCCTCCTCCACATCTCTTGATGTACTGGCCTGTCTCCTGGCAGCGCCTCCATGCTCTGGACACTACGCTGACAGACACAGCAAACCTTACCACAGCTCGCATTGATGTTCCATCCTGGATGAGCTGCACTACCTGAGCCACTTGTGTGGGTTGTAGACTCCGTCTCATGCTACCACTAGAGTGAAAGCACCGCCAGCATTCAAAAGTGACCAAAACATCAGCCAGGAAGCATAGGAACTGAGAAGTGGTCTGTGGTCACCACCTGCAGAACCCCTCCTTTATTGGGGGTGTCTTGCTAAATGCCTATAATTTCCACCTGTTGTCTATTCCATTTGCACAACAGCATGTGAAATTTATTGTCAATCAGTGTTGCTTCCTAAGTGGACAGTTTGATTCCACAGAAGTGTGATTGACGGAGTTACATAGTGTTGTTTAAGTGTTCCCTTTATTTTTTTGAGCAGTGTATGTATATATATATATATATATATATATATATATATATACATACACACACACACACACACTTAAATGATCACATTTTCATGAATATGATGACAATCTTGAAGCACATTCAAAAGGGCCAGGACATGACCCCAGAAGTATGACTTAGGATAATGTCACTTGCACAACGTCTATTCTTCTCATCTATATATTCTAGGGTAAATGCCAGGGACCTCACGATACTTTTGTATTGCGATTCTATACTATTGAAAATTGATGTTCCAATACAGTGAGCTCCAAAAGTATTGGGACAGTGACACATTTCATTGTTTTGGCTCTGTAAGTGCAGACTGTCAGCTTTGCTTTGAGTTTTTTTTTTTTTACACATATCAGGTGAATCATTTAGAAATTGCAGCACTTTCTGTACATAGTCGATTTAACAGGTGACATCAATAAGGGATCATAGACTGAACATGTGAAAGCTATGTCATAATGTTTTGTATAATCAGTGTGTATGTACAGTAGAAGTCGGAAGTTTACATACACTTAGGTTGGAGTCATTAAAACTCATTTTTTCAACCACTCCACAAATGTCTTGTTAACAAACTATAGTTTTGGCAAGTCGGTTAGGACATCTACTTTGTGCATGACAAGTAATTTTCCCACCAATTGTTTACAGACTGATTATTTCACTGTATCACAATTCCAGTGGGTCAGAAGTTTACAAACAATAAGTTGAATGTGCCTTTAAACAGCTTAAATTCCAGAAAATTATGTTATGGCTTTAGAAGCTTCTAATAGGATAATTGACACCATTTGAGTCAATTGGAGGTGTACCTGTGGATGCATTTCAACGCCTACCTTCAAATTCAGTGCCTCTTTGCTTGACATGAGAAAATCAAAAGAAATCAGCCAAGACCTCGGGAAAAAATTGTGGACCTCCACAAGTCAGTACAAACAATAGTACACAAGTATAAACACCAAAGGACCATGCAGCAGTCATACCGCTCAGGAAGGAGACGCGTTCTGTCTCCTAGAGATGAACGTACGTTGGTGCGAGAAGGGCCAATCAATCCCAGAACAGCAAAAGACCCTGTAAAGATGCTGGAGGAAACGGGTACAAAAGTATCTATATCCACAGTAAAACGAGTCCTATATCGACATAACCTGAAAGGCCGCTCAGCAAGGAAGAAGCTACTGCCCCAAAACTGACATAAAAAAGACAGACTACGGTTTGCAACTAACTACACATGGGGACAAAGATCATACTTTTTGGAGAAATGTCCTCTGGTCTGATGAAACAAAAATAGAACTGTTTAGCCAATATGACCATCGTTATGTTTGGAGGAAAAAGGGGGAGGCTTGCAAGCCGAAGAACACCATCCCAACCGTGAAGCACAGGGTTGCAGCATCATGTTGTGGGGGTGCTTTGCTGCAGGAGGGACTGGTGCACTTCACAAAATAGATGGCATCGTGAGGGAGGGAAATTATTATATAAATTATTATATTGAAGCAACATCTCAAGACATCAGTCAGGAAGTTAAAGCTTGGTCACAAATGGGACAATGACCCCAAGCATACTTCCAAAGTTGTGGCAAAATGGCTTAAGGACAACAAAGTCAAGGTATTGGAGTGGCCTTCACAAAGCCCTGACCTCAATCCTATAGAAATGTGTGGGCAGAACTGAAAAAGCATGTGTGAGCAAGGAGGCCTACAAACCTGACTCAGTTACACCAGCTCTGTCAGGAAGAATGGGACAAAATTCACCCAGATTATTTTGGGAAGCTTGTGAAAGGCTACCCGAAATGTTTGACCCAAGTTAAACAGTTTAAAAGCCAATACTACCAAATACTAATTGACAGTATGTAAATTTCTGACCCGGGAAAGTGATGAAAGTAATAAAAGCTTGAATTAAATATTTTTTTTCGACTATTATTCTGACATTTCAAATTCTTTAAATAAAAGTGGTGATCCTAACTGACTGAAGACAGGGAATTTTTACTAGGATTAAATGTCAGGAATTGTGAAAAACTGAGTTTAAATGTATTTGGCTAAGGTGTATGTAAACTTCCGACTTCAATTGTAATTGTATTCAACATTCTGGCTTGTACAGAAACTTGCCAAGTTTTTGCAAAGCTTTAATTCAGACTGTGTTCTAGAAAGCCAGTATCAGCAAGATGTATTTATTTACTTGGCAAATCATTCTTATTCTGATTATAAATTCCCAGTCACTTCAATGTGAACAGGAAGAGTTAAACTAAATCTAGGCTATAGCTAGACAAACTCCATTAGCCATCTGGGACAATTATCGGCTTGATTTAAGGTGGCTGACCTGTAGGATGGCCCCATAAACTCGCAACAAGACCCTGCGAGGTTCATCCCCAATAGTGTGGGCATGGTCTGGCAGACTGCACATGAACAGCAGGTTGCTGAGTCCACCACTGTAGACAAACAGAGAGAAAGAGAAATTGGACATTGGATTGTCACGTTCATGTGTGCTAACGTGGACGGTGTGGAGCACAGTACAATACCATATAGGATACTCAAAGTTATGTCAGATAGTGTGGCATTATTTTAAGTGTGTGTTTGAGAGAGAGAGATTATGATTTGCCTGTGTGAGAAAAAGTCCCAGATCTTTCAATCCTCATCCCAGATTACCTGACAATGCTGATCTGAAAATCTGCCTCGGGAATGCTTTTCCATGACCCGGAAAGGAAGTCTCGGCACCAGGCGAACGCTCTGCCTTTCATATCCATGTCCACCACCTCTGTCCGCCCATCCCGGTACGACTCTGCTTCAGAGTCGTCATCACCATTTGCTCCACGGGGACTCGGCGCCCTGAGGTTGCTCTCATTGATGACCAGGGTGTCCCCAACATGTTTATTATCCACGGTTGGACCAGTGTCAGTCTTCAGAGTGGGAATGTATCTCAAAGTCGCCGTCTTGTCAGATTTGCCAAGCGCCCCTTCGCTGTGACACTCCATCACATTTTGGCCCGACTGCATCGCTGTTTGACTTGGCTGGTTGTAGTTCAGAATGAATTGAGTCCCAACTCGCTGTCAGATTCAGTTAGCTGGCTAAATTAACTTGAATGATCAGACATAGCTAGCTAGTTAACTTGCTACCAATAGCATTGCATAAAAACTGTAAATTAGGCAGTAACAGTTAGAAAACTAACTAGCTAGTTAGGTTAGCTAACTTCAACAAAAATAACTAAAGTTACAGTAGCTAGCTACAAAAATAAAACGGGGATGAAAGGATACTGTATTACGTTACCAGTGGTGAGATGTCCACCTTGAAGGCTGGAGAGTAATGTCAAAGATATTTGTAACTAACCTTGTTAGTTTCTAGCTCTTTCTTATAATTGTGGTAATGTCCCCTCGGTAGATTACTGTATGCCACCCGTTAGATACTTTCTCCAGAGATACAGTACTTCATATCTCCGCTTCCTCGTTTTCTGCTGAATTTGACCAGCGTCAGTGTGTCGTCAGCAGCACTCAAAAAGTACTTCCGGGTCACGGAATTTCGGAAACGTTCATAATAAAAGTCTCTCATGTAATAGTAGAAGAGTTCCATTATTAATCTGTATTTATTCATGATATATGAAATTTTTTTAAATGTTAAACATTAAGAAATATTAAATATCGTTGAGTGATATTTTCATTACATTTGGGGTTTAAAACATGTTCCACGGTCAAATAAATGCCCCCAATGCATACACGGTATATTATACATTGGTTTTTAGAGAGAAAACTTGTTTAGGTGTTGGGATTATTCACTAGGGTCTGTAGAATCTATATATAATGTTATTGCATGGGGCACTTTCTACCCCTCTCTATGACATATGACCAGGTGAAAGCTATAATCCCTTATTGATGTCACCTGTTAAATTCACTTCAATCAGTGTAGATGAAGGAAGGGGAGGAGACAGGTTAAAGAAGGATTTCGAAGCCTTTCGACATGGGTTGTGTATGTGTGCCATTCAGAGGGTGAATGGGCCAGACAAAAGATTTAAGTGTCTTTGAACAGGGTATGGTAGTAGGTGTCCCGTGCACTAGATTGCAATGCTAATGGGTTTTTCACGCTCAACAGTTTCCGGTGTGTATCAATAGTCCACCACCCAAAGGACATCTGGCCAACCCACAGGCCGGTGGTTGAACATGGGTGATTGATGAAAGAGGACAAAGGAGGCAAATTGTGCAGAGCAACAGACGGGCTACAATTAGTCAACTGACAGTCCAGTACAACATTTGTGTGGGCTAAAGAACGAAACAACTGGATATTTGGAAAAACATTGCCTGGTCTGATGAATCCCGGTTCCCGCTGTTTTTCTCCGATCAGAGGACTAGGTTATGGAAAAAGCATGAGTAAATGCATCCATCATGCCACTTAACATCAAATATACTGATTAATTAAAACATTTTCTGGATAAAAAAAATTGTTGTATTATATTATGAATAGAAGCGGTGGAGTTTATCAAACAACATTTTATTGGTCACATACATGGTTAGCAGATGTTATTGCGAGTGTAGCGAAATGCTTATGCTTCTATATGCAACAGTAATATCTAACAAATTCCACAACAAAACCTAATACACAATCTAGTAAAAGAATAAGAATATATAAGTAGAAAATATATGGATGAGCAATGACATCGGCTAAGATGCAATAGATAAAGTAAAGAATAGATAGGATACAGTATATACATGAAATGAGTAATGCAAGATATGTAAACATTCTTAAAGTGGAATTATTAAAGTGACTAGTGTTCCATTTATTAAAGTGGCCAATGCTGTTTCCTGAAGTCCACGATCATCTCTTTTTTGTTTTGCTGACATTGAGTGAGAGGCTATTTACCTGACACCACACTCCGAGGGCCCTCACCTCCTTCCTGTAGGCTGTCTCATTGTTGGTAATCATGCCTACTAAGCTATATGGAATTGTTTTAAGGTCATACCAAGGATACTATTGCTGTTTTAATTCTAAGACAGCTTGAAGTATCCCCCAACAATATTTAATAAGTATTTGATGAACATTGTATTTGGACATAGTGCTATTAGCCCATACAAACACATAGAATAACATATTCACTACATGGAACATAGAAAGTTTTTCTGAAGTGTATGTCCTATATCTGGGCAATATAACAAGGATCAGAACATTATTTGTTTTGTGTATTTAACCCTTCATTTTTGGCACTATAAATAATTGGTTTTCACATTACTCTTACAGAATTTACAAGAGGGCAAGTATATTGAAAATATAATCAAATGCCTATGACAACTTGTTTTTAACCAAGACAGAATAATTTATAACTGACTTTTTCCTACATAACATACAGTGCCAGTCAAGTTTGGACACACCTACTCATTCAAGGTTTTTATTTATTTAAATTTGTTACTATTTTCTACATTTTAGAATAATAGTGAAGACATCAAAACTATGAAATAACACATATGGAATCATGTAGTAACCAAACAAAAATATATTTGATATTCTTCAAAGTAGCCACCCTTTGCCTTGACAGCTTTGCACACTCTTGGCCTTCTCTCAACCAGCATCAAGAAGGCATTTCATTTAACAGGTGTGCCTTGTTAAAAGTTACTTTATTTCCTTCTTAATGCATTTCAGCCGATCAGTTGTGTTACAAGGTAGGGGTGGTATACAGAAGATAGCCCTATTTGGTCAAATATAAAGACCATATTATGGCAAGAACAGCTCAAATAAGCAAAGAGAAACGACGGTCCATCATTACCTAAAGACATGAAGGTCAGTCTATACGGGAACATTGAACGTTTATTCAAGTGCAGTTGCAAAAAACATCAAGCGCTATGATGAAACTGGCTCTCATGAGGACCGCCACAGGAAAGGAAGACCCAGAGTTACCTCTTCTGCAGAAGAGTTAACTGCACCTCAGAATGCAGCCCAAATAAATGCTTCAGACTTCAAGTAACAGACACATCTCAATGTCAGCTGTTCAGAGGAGACTGTGTGAATCAGGCCATCATGGTCAAATTGCTGCAAAGAAACCACTACTAAAGGACACCAATAAAAAGAGACTTGATTGGGCCAAGAAACACAAGCAATGGACATTAGACTGGTGGAAATCTGTCCTTTGGTCTGATGAGTCCAAATTTTAGATTTTTGGATCCAATCACCGTGTCTTTGTGAGACTCAGAGGATATGAACAGATGATCTCCGCATGTGTGATTTCCAGCGTGAACCATGGAGGAGGTGTTATGGTTTCTGGTGATTTATTTAGAATTCAAGGCACACTTAACCAACATGGCTACCACAGCATTCTGCAGCGATACGCCATCCCATCTGGTTTGCACTTAGTGGAACTATCCTTTTTTTCTCAACATGACAATGACCCAAAACACACCTCCAGGCTGTGTAAGGGCTATTTGACCAAGGAGTGTGATGGAGTGCTGCATCAGATGACCTGGCCTCCACAATCACCTGACCTCAACCCAATTGAGATGGGTTGGGTTTAGTTGGACCGCAGAGTGAAGGAAAAGCAGCCAACAAGTTCTCAGCATACAGTGGGGCAAAAAAGCAGCTTGGTTTGAAGAAATCAACAATCTACAATGTGATTTTCTGGATTTGTCTGTCATTGTTGAAGTGTACCTATGATGAAAATTACAGGCCTCTCTCATCTTTTTAAGTGGGAGAACTTGCACAATTGGTGGCTGACTAAATACTTTTTTGCCGCACTGTATGTGGGAACTCCTTCAAGACTGTTTTGAAAAGCATTCCTCGTGAAGCTGGTTGAGTGAATGCCAAGAGTGTGTACAGCTGTCAAGGTAAAGGGTGGCTACTTTGAAGAATTTCAAATATATTTTGATTTGTTTAACACTTTTTTTCCAGTTATTACATGATTCCATGTGTTATTTCGTAGTTTTGATGTCACTATTCTACAATGTAGAAAATATGAAAAACCCTTGAATGAGTAGGTGTCCCAACTTTTGACTGGTACTGCTGTTTTTACAGATTGTAAATTAAAGCTAAAACATTTTGCATAGTCTCCTCTGAACAGTTGATGTATCTGTTACTTGAACTCTGAAGCATTTATCTGGGCTGCAATTTCTGAGGCTGGTAACTCTAATGAACTGAGTTGTTGACAAGCTGAAGGTATACCCATGCATACCCCACAAGACATGGGGGGTCTCTTCACAGTCCAAATCCAGAACAGACTATGGGAGGTGCACAGTACTACATAGTCATGACAACATGGAACTCTATTCCATATCAGGTAACTGATGCAAGCAGTAGAATCAGATTTAAAAAGCAGGTAAAAATACATCTTATGGAACAGCGAGGACTGTGAAGTAACACAAACAGGCACAGAACATGCATACACACTATACACACACATACACATGGATTTTGTGTTGTTGATATTTGGTAGTGGAGTATGGGCCTGAGAGCACACACTTAGTGTGTTATGAATTCTGTAATAAATGTATTGTAATGTTTTTTAAATTGTATAACTGCCTAAATTTTGCTGGACCCCAGGAAGAGTAGTTGCTGCCTTGGCTCCATAATAAATACAAAACATTTCCTCTGCAGCAGAGGTAACTCTGGGTCTTCCTTTCCTGTGGCAGTCCTCATGAGAACCAGTTTCATCATAGCGCTTGATGGTTTTTGCAACTGCACTTGAAGAAACTGACCAATCAACATTGTAGTTACTCCACAATACTATTCTAAATGAAAGGAAGCCTGCACAGAATAAAACACATTCCAAAACATACATCCTGTTTTCAATAAGGCACTAAAGTGATGTGGCAAAGAAATATAAACTCAGCAAAAAATAAATGTGCCTTTTTCAGGACCCTGTCTTCCAAAGATGATTCGTAAAAATCCAAATATCTTCATTGTAAAAGGGTTTAAGCACTGTTTCCCATGCTTGTTTAATGAACAGAGGCCTTTACTGACACCGGAAAACACCAAAAGAAAAATGACCAGGGTCCCTGCTCATCTCTGCGTGAACGTGCCTTAGGCATGTTGCAAGGAGGCATGAGGACTGCAGATGTGGCCAGGGCAAGAAATTGCAATGTCCGTTAGGGCTGGGCAATAAATCAATATCAATAATTATTGAGGTAATTATTCCCTCTATCGATATAAAAATGTTGAGATTCATTTTTGATAATGTCGATATAGAATAATTAGGTACAGCAGTCCATTTCACCTCTGACACAGCAAGAACGTGCAGAGAAGTGACAATATGCACATGGAGAGGTATACGCCCACTAAAAACCACTTAGCACCTCGAGTGATGGAGTAGCCACTATTTAGTCACGAAAAATGTGTGATATAGGCGAAAACAGTGGCAGTGATAGCCATGGAGAAGGAGCAGCTTCCAACAAATAAATTATTGATAAAAAGGGTTAAACTGTTTCAGTGGTTTGGCTTTTGAAGTCCGACAAAGAGCAGACCAATGTTCGGTGCAAATTGTGCCGTAGAAAGGTGGCTACGAAGTCTGGTAATACGACAAATCTCTTTCAACATCTGAAGCAAAATCCCTCTTTGGAACATGCAGGAAGTGTGAGTTTGCTCCACGGTATTGATAAACGCCCCTCAAGCACCAGCCAACCTAGGGATGTTTGCCCGAAGCAGTCAACACTGACAGTGTTTATGCCCTACAAGCAAACATCAAAGACAGACATCACAAATGCTATTATGCATTGCATTGCTAAGGACATGCTACCAATTAGCAAAGTCGAAAAGGAAGGTTTCAAGAGGCTCATCAATTTAATTGACCCCAAGTACGTGTTCCATGTTCGCAGCCAGAGAGCAATTTTCCTTAAAGTATAATTTTATGTGTAGCTCAAAAAAAAAAAATGTAACCTTTCTTTAACTAGGCAAGTCAGTTAAGAACAACTTCTTATTTACAATGATGGCCTATCGGAGAACAGTGGGTTAACTGCCTTGTTCAGGGGTAGAACGACAGATTTTTACATTGAATCCCCGAGCTGACAATCTAGCAACCTTTCGGTTACTGGCCCAACGCTGTAACCACTAGGCTACCTGCCTAGTGGTTTGTTCAGGCATGAGGCATTCTTGAGTCTGAAGCAGATACGCACCTTTTTAAATATTATTTGATTCATATCGTGATAAATATCGTTATCAAATGAAAAAAAAGACATATATCGTGATAATTGATTTCCCATATCGCCTAGCCCTAATGTCAGTAATGTGAGACGTCTAAGACAGCGCAACAGGGAGACAGGACGGACAGCTGATCATCCTCGCAGTGGCAGGCCACGTGTATCAACACCTGCACAGGATCAGTACATCCAAACATCACACCTGCGGAACAGGTACAGGATGGCAACAACAACTGCACTGAGTTACACAAGGAACACACAATCCCTCCATCAGTGCTCCGACTGTCCGCAATAGCCTGAGAGAGGTTGGACTGAGGGCTTGCAGGTCCTCACCAGACATCACCGGCAACAATGTCGCCTATAGGCACAAACCCACTGTCGCTGGACCAGACAGGACTGGCAAAAAGTACTATTCACTGACGAGTCTCGGTTTTGTCTCACCAAGGGGGATGGTCGGATTCACGTTTATCGTCAAAGGAATGAGCGTTACACCGACGTCTGTACTCTGGAGGGGGATCGATTTGGAGGTGGAAGGTCCGTCATGGTCTGGGGCGGTGTCACAGCATCATCGGACTGAGCTTGTTGTCATTGCCGGCAATCTCAACGCTGTGCTTTACAGGGAAGACATCCTCCTCCCTCATGTGGTACCCTTCCTGCAGGCTCATCTTGACAAGACCCTCCAGCATGACAATGCCACCAGCATACTGCTTGTTCTGTGCATGATTTCCTGCAAGACAGGAATGTCAGTGTTCTGCCATGGCCAGCGAAGAGCCCGGATCTCAATCTCATTGATCACGTCTGGGACCCGTTGGATCGGAGGGTGAGGGCTATGGCCATTCCCCACAGAAATGTCCGGGAACATGCAGGTGCCTTGGCAAATATGGTGCAGTCCATGAGGAGGAGATGCACAGCAGTACTTCATGCAGCTGGTGGCCACACCAGATACTGACTGTTACTTTTGATTTTGAACCCCCCCTTTGTTCAGGGACACATTATTCCATTTCTATTAGTCACATGTCTGTGGAACTTGTTCAGTTTTTCTGTTGAATCTTGTTATGTTCATATAAATATTTACACACGTTAAGTTTGCTGAAAATAAACGCAGTTGATAGTGAGAGGACTTTTCTTTTTTTAACTGAGTTTACTTTGTCCTGAGTACAAAAAGTTTGGGGCAAATCCAGCACATCACGGAGTACCACTCTCCATATTTTCAAGAATGGTTGGGGCTGCATCATGTTGTGGGTGTGCTTGTCATGGACTATAGAGTTTTGTAGGATAAAAGGAATGGAGCTAAGCACAGGCAAATGCCTGTAGGGGTGCGAGTGTAGGGGTTGGGGTGTAGGGTTTGAGCATTATCTAAAGGTAAGGAGGGGCAGTTCCTCTTGCTGCTCCGTAGACAAGCGCCATGGTCTTGTAGTCGACACAAGCTTTGACTGGAAGCCAGTGGAGTGTGTGGAGGAGCAGGGTGACATGGGATAACTTGAGAAGGTTAAAAGTCAGGCGTGCTGCATCATTCTGGATAAATTGCAGGGGTTTGATGGCACAAGCGGGGAGCCCAGACAATAGCGAGTTGCAGTAGGCCAGACAGGAGATGACAAGTGCCTGGATTAGGACATACTCCATTTCCTGTGTGAGGTAGGGTCATACTCTACAGATGTTGTAGAGCATGAACCTGCAGGAGCGAGTCACTGCTTTGATGTTTGCAGAGAACGACGGTGTTGTCCAGGGTCATGCCAAGGTTCTTTGCACACAGAGAGGGTGACACTGTTGATGTCAACTGTGATGGAGAGGTTTTTGAGCGGGCAGGCCTTCCCTGGGAGGATGAGAAGCTCCGTCTTGGTTGAGATGGTGGGCCGACATCCAAGCAGAGTTATCTGCCAGGCATATAGAGAAATCCCACAAAGTCATTGGCCAGGACAGAGAATAAACACTTTTCTCCATTGAGAGTGACATAGTGTTTTGGCAGTGCAGTCAACACGCTGTGTAGGTGCTCATCATGGACCATGGTGGTGGGCCAATGAACAATTCCTGGGATTCCCTCCCATGCATTTGGATTAAGCTCTGCCCCCAGCTGCTGCCAAAAGAACATGACACCTGTAGCGGAAAACCCCCAAGTTGGTTGCGGCTGCTGGGGTGTAGCGGCACCTGTAGGTTTCACTGATGTAGTCCAGCTTGGTGAACACAGTGAAGCCGTAGAACAGGTCAGTGGGCTCTTTTGCAGGGGGTATTTGTCTGGGATGATGGCCTTGTTTGTCTACACAGGTACCCAGGCCCACTGATGATATTTATTTTTTTACCACATCCAGGTTTGAGATCCAGGGGGATGCATCGATATGCTCGATGATGTCTTCCTCTATCTGGCGCCAGAGCTCAGCATCAACGTCTGCGCGAAGGGCCAGTGGGATGTGGCGTACAGGTTGTATGACGGGGGTCTAGTGTGCAAAGGAGGTGAGGCAGTCTAAGCCATCGAACAGTTTAGGGTGCTGCCATGGGGTGGTGACAGTGAGGATCTCTGAACCACTGGTGTCCAAGAGGGAGAAGCCTAGGCTGCTTAACAGGTTGAGGCCCAGGAGGTTGGCACCATGGCAAGACATGTGGAACTGAACAGCAGGCAAAGCTTTATTACTGTATTTAACAGGAAGCTGGAGGGACCCCACAATGTCAATGTTGGAGTTGCCCTAACCACATAGGAAAGTTGAGCAGGTGGCCAGTGGTTGATGGGAGAATACATTTGAGGAGGAGGGGCAGGATGACCTCATCAATCATCAGAGTGCATGTTTTAAATGCATCTTGTCCAGAGCTGACATTGTGAATGATGGTGGTTGGAACATACCGTTGTTGAGTGTCAGCTGGTGCAGACCTGCAGACTTTAGCAAAGTGGTTGAATTTGCCACAATTCCAGCATGATTGGCCGCGTGTGGGACAGTTTTGATCTCTGGAATTGTGGGCAGAGGAGCTGCAGTTTCCACAGGGATGACGTGGTTTTGAAGCGAGTAAGAAGCTCTCTTAGATTTTGAATCACTTTCTCTCTCGTTGGGGTGAAGCTCCTGTGTGTATTAGTGTCTGAGCTGAGCTGTCCGTGTCAAAGCAAGTGACTGGAGAGAGGGCATTCTATTGCTGACTCCACTTGAAAAGTGGCTCTAAGTTGGTCAGGCACCATTTCATCCTGCATTTCCCCAAATTTGCATGCACTAGCTAAGCTCCGTAGATTTGCCACATACTGGTTTGTAGACTCACAAGGCAGCTGGTTTCTCCGTCAGAACAGAAACCGAGGGAGGAGGGCACTTTGGGGGGTGTAGAAAAGAGTGTCTCTAAGATAGTCACAGTATTGCCATATTTTTCAGCATAACAGAGTGTCCCGAACATGCGCTGTCCCTATGCGCCTAGGCAGTGTAGCAGCAATGCATTTAGCCTAGCTTCACTCATGTATTGTAAGCCCAGGGCAGCAATGTACATTTCAAAATATTTAATCCATCCAATCCATGGAACCGGGGGCTCACCAGGCAGAGCGACAAAGGGAGAGGGTGGTGGTAGGGAAAATTCAGCCATCCTAGTCGCCAAATGTTAAATTTAAAGGATAGAAGCAACCATAATGTCAACTGAACAATACAGAATGTGGGGTGTAACATAACACCAGGATCAACAACTATAACAATAACCTGTTGAGTGACTATCGTACTGTACAGACATAACAGGAGCAACTCAGGCCATTTTGAAATCAGAGGGGACACAGCCAGTGGTCAGGGATGAGTTGAGGGAAGTGAGGAATGGGAGACGGTAGGAGGGGATGGGGTTGAGTGGGCAGATTGTCGGGTGCCCAGACATCACTAGTCACAGGATTCTGTCTGGAGAGAGAGGTGAGGAAGAGGTCAAGGAGTAAGGTAGTTCCGTATGAGTGGGACCAGTGGACTCAATAGGCTGACTGAATGAGGAGAAAATGTCATCAACCTTCTTTTCAAAGTGGTTGACAAAGTTGTCGGTGGAGTGGGAGTGGGTGGAGGATTAAGGAGGGAGAAGGTGGAGGAAAATAATTTCCTAGGGTGAGAGGCAGAAGCTTGACATTTAGAGTGATAGAAAGTGGCTTAAGCAGCAGATGCAGAGAAAAGGTAGAGAGGATGTAGTGAAAGGATGATAGGTCCCCTGGAAGTTTATATTTTCAAAAAGATTATTGGCTGCCCGCAGCCCTGTTGTGTAAATTTGCAATGAGTCCGTCAGCCACGGAGCAGGAGGGGAGGCCCGACAGGGACGAAAGGGGACCATGTGAGTCATAGGATGAGGAAAGGGAGGAGGGTAGGGTCAAATAAGCAGAATCAGGAGACCGGAGGGCGAAGAATTTAGCAGAAGGGAAAGATGATAGGATAGAAGAGGAGAGAGTAGTGGGAGCGAGAAGATTAAGATTGCGATGGCACATGACTATCTGGGTAGGGCATGAGTGGATAGGGTTGGAGGAAAGGGAGACAGAAAAGGAAACAAAGTAGTGATCAGAGACCTGGAGGGGGGATGCTATTAGAATAGTAGGCGAACAGCCTCTAGTAAAGATGAGGTCAATGTATTGCCTTCCTTGTGAGTGGGAGGGGATTGAGAAAAGGTGAGGTCAAAAGAGCCAAGGAGGGGAAAGAGAGAGTTGGAAAGTAATTAACTGAAGGCAGACGTCAAGAGGTTGAAGTTACCTAGTATGAAGAGCGGTGAGCCATCGTCAGGAAATAAGCTTATTAAGGTGTCAAGCTCATTGAGGAACTCTCCAAGGGGGCATGGTGGGCAATAGATGACGACAATGTTAAGCTTGAGTGGACATCTGACAGAATGGAATTCAAATGAGCAGATGGACAGGTGAGAGAGGTAGAAAAGAAAGAATCTCCAGTTAGGAGAAATGAGTAGCCCTGTGTCACAACCGCAACGACCAGATGCTCTTGGACTATGAGAGAAAACGTAGTCAGATGAAGAGAGAAGCTTGAGTAGAAGTTCTCTGGGGTGATCAATGTATCCATCAGGGCTAAAAAGTCAAGGGCAGCATGGGCTGAGATGAACTTACCGTTCTTGACCGAGGATCGGCAATTCCAAACACTGCCAGAGACCCGGCATTCCACATGGGTTGAACACGCAGGGTACACTAAATTGGAAGGGTTGTAGCAAAGAAGTGGAGAGTGTCTGTAAAGCCTTCAAGGAGAGGAGTGAACAGGTATACATGGTGAAGCCCCAAAATTGCCCTCGCTAGAAGCCTGTGTTTCAGACACAAGGAAGTGGATGGCTGCAAACTTTCTACTTTTGAACTCGGACAAAACAGAGGTGCTTGTTCTAGGTCCCAAGAAACAAAGGAGCTCGGCATTACTCTGGACCCTGATCTCTCTTTTGACAAACATATCAAGACTGTTTCAAGGACAGTTTTTTTCCATCTACGTAACATTGCAAAAATCAGAAACTTTATGTCCAAAAATGATGCAGAAAAATGCATCCATGCTTTTGTTACTTCTAGGTTAGTCTACTGCAATGCTCTACTTTCCGGCTACCCGGATAAGCACTAAATACACTTCAGTTAGTGCTAAATACGGCTGCTAGAATCCTGACTAGAACCCAAAAATGTGATCATATTACTCCAGTGCTAGCCTCCCCACACTGGCTTCCTGTTAAGGCATGGGCTGATTTCAAGGTTTTACTGCTAACCTACAAAACATTACATGGGCTTGCTCCTACCCATCTTTCCGATTTGGTCCTGCCGTACATACCTACACGTACGCTACGGTCACAAGACACAGGCCTCCTAATTGTCCCTAGAATTTCTCAGCAAACAGCTGAAGGCAGGGCTTTCTCCTATAGAGCTCAATTTTTATGGAATGGTCTGCCTACCCATGTGAAAGACGCAGACTCGGTCTCAACCTTTAAGTATTTACTGAAGACTCATCTCTTCAGTAGGTCATATGATTGAGTGTAGTCTGGCCCAGGAGTGTGAAGGTGAACGGAAAGGCTCTGGAGCAATGAACCGCCCTTGCTGTCTCTGCCTGGCCGGTTCCCCTCTCTCCACTGGGATTCTCTGCCTCTAACCCTATTACAGGGACAGAGTCACTGGCTTAATGACTCAGGGGTGTGAATACCTATGTAAATGGGATCTGTATTTAATTTTGAATACATTCTATAAATACCTGTTTTCACTTTGTCATTATGGGATATTGTGTGTAGATTGGTGAGAAAAAAATTGAATTTAATATTTGGAATTCAGGCTGTAACACAAAATTTGGAATAGGTCAAGGGGTATGAATACTTTGAAGGCACAGTGAGTAAACAACAGTATATAAACAGAATATGAGGTGACCAGCATTCATGGGACAGTAGTCTCAAGGTGTGGGGCTGATGGCCAGGCGATAGAAGCTGTTTCTCAGTCTCTCGGTCCCGGCTCTGATGCTTCATAGCTAGAGGAGTCCAGGAGTGATAAGTACAGTATAATTTCTGTCTATATCTGTTGTTGTCTGGTACTGTCTTTTTGCTAGAGTCAGTACTTTGTAGAAGCACCTTTGGCGGTGATTACAGCTGTGAGTCTTTCTGGGTAAGTCTAAGTGCTTTCCATGCCTGAATTGTGCAACATTTCCCCATTATTCTTTTTAAATTCTTCAAGTTCTGTCAAATTGGTTGTTGATCATTGCTTGAAAACCATTTTCAGGTCTTGCCATAGATTTTCAAGTAGATTTACGTCAAAACTATAACTCGGCCACTCAGGAACATTCACTGTATTATTGGTAAGCAACTCCAGTATAGATTTGGCCTTGTGTTTTAGGTTATTGTCCTGCTGAAAGGTGAATGACTCTCCCAGTGTCTTATGGAATGCAGACTGAACCAGGTTTTCATCTAGGATTTTGCCTGTGCTTAGCTCCATTCTGTTTATTTTTTATCCTGAAAAACTCCCCAGTCCTTAAAACCTCTTAAGGATCGGCCCCTTTTTTCAATTTTCACCTAAAATGACATACCCAAATCTAACTGCCTGTAGCTCAGGCCCTGAAGCAAGGACATGCATATTCTTGGTATCATTTGAAAGGAAACACTCAGCAGTGTGTGGAAATGTGAAAGGAATGTAGGAAAATATAACACATTAGATCTGGTAAAAGACAATGCAAAGAAAAAAACAACCCTTTTTTTGTATTTGTTTTTTGTACCATCTTTGAAATGCAAGAGAAAGGCCATGATGTATTATTCCAACCCATTTGAGATTTCGATTCTGTCCACTAGATGGCAGCAGTGTATGTGCAAAATTTGACTGATCCAACTAACCTTTGTATTTCTGTTGAAAATGTATCAAGACTGCCGAAATGTGCCTAATTTGTTTATTAATAACTTTTCATGTTCAAAACTGTGCACTCTCTTCAAACAATAGAATGCCATTCTTTCAATGTAATAGCTACTGTAAATTGGACAGTGCAGTTAGATTAACAAGAATTTAAGCTTTCTGCCAATATCCGATAGGGAAATGTTCTTGTTACTTACAACCTCATGCAAATTGCATTAGCCTAGTTAACGATTACAAGCATACCCATAACATGATGCAGCCACCACTATGCTTTAAAATATGGAGATTGGTACTCAGTAATGTGTTGTATTGGATTTGCCCCAAACATACAGTATCACTTTGTATTCAGGAAAAAAATAGAATTGCTGTGTCACATTTTTTGCATTATTATTTTAGTGCCTTGTTGCAAACATGTTTAGGAATATGTTTTATTCTGTACAGGTTTCCTTCTTTTCAGTCTCTTTGTCCGGTTTGTATTGTAGACTAACTACAATGTTGTTGATCTATCCTCAGTTTTTTCCCATCACAGCCATTAAACCAAGTAGTCATTTAAAAAACGTGTTAAACACTGTGGCACACACAGTGAGTCCATGCAACTTATTACATGACTTAAGCACATTTTTACTCCTGAACTTATTTAGGCTTGCCATAACAAAGGGGTTGAATTCTTATTGACACAAGCCATTTCAGCTTTACATTTTTTAGCTTTGAACATTTCAGCTTTTAAAGGGTTAAATAAAGATGGCGCATCAGTTGAACAGTGACTAGAATAGGTGAAAGGAGCCTGCTGCTAGAAAGTTGCCTTGTGATAGTTTTCAACCATATTCTATTGTTTCATTTGAGCATTTATACTTTTGGATTTACCTTCTTGATTTCAAGCTATTCATCTACTTTACCTTACATTTTTGTTTTTTGTTTTTTGCCATTAATATCAATTACAATCTGTCTACCAGAATACGTAGCTGGCAATCATGTTTGCTTTACCATTCATCGTCAAATGGAACTATGTGACCACTCTGGACATTTTTGTGAGTAATAAATGTGATTTTTGTTGTGACAAGAAACATTATCTCTCTTGAAACACATTGGAACAGTCTTAGTAAACATGTCTGAAAGGAAGTGCCTGAATGTTGGGACATTATTTGAAGCCACTACAGGTATTAAAAGCTTTGAATTGTTACCTTATTTATTATTTTACGCCTGATGCCGTTTTACAGTTGAAATCACAGATGGATCTTTGTGGTTTGTTCTGATTATAATGATGTAAAATAAAATGCCATATTTAAGCAATAAGCCCCGAGGAGGTGTGGTATATGGCCAAAATACCATGGCTAATGGCTGTTCTTACGCATGGTGCAACGCGGAGTGTCTGGATACAGCCCTTAATTGTGGTATATTGGCCATATAACACAAACTCCCGAAGTGCCTTATTGCTATTATAAACTGTTTACAAATGTAATTAGAATATTACAAATAAATGTTGTCATACCCGTGGTATATGTTCTCATATACTATGGCTTTCAGCCCATCAGCATTCAGAGCTCGAATGACCCAGTTTAGAGTGTTAAAGTCTTGAATCCTGTCACATACACTACATTCCAACATCACACTCTAAAGCCTAGTTCACACTACAGACCTTAATGCTCAGTTTTGTTTTTCACATCCGTTTTGGAATACTGACTGTCCAAACAGCAAGTTACAAGTGACCAAATTGGATTTGTGTGTGTTCAGACAGCAGTCATTTGCTGACATGGCTAGTTTTCATAGTAACGACAGGTGTGTTTACAGTGGTGTAGGCTGATTGATGGTGCTCGTGCTTCCAATCACACAGAAGTTATGTAGCAAGCTAAGGTGACAACAAGATGGCAGACGTTTTATGTGCCCCCAACCGATTGTGTTTTTTGTATGTTTTTCTGCGTTTTTAACTTATTTTTGAAAACGTATTTTGTACATATTGTTGGCGATACCGTCACTTATGACCGAAAATAACTTCTAGACATCAGGACTGTGATTACTCACCACAGACTAGCAGAATAATTTTTCTTCTTTCACGACTTTGACGAGCCTGAGGCGAAGGATATACGTCTCCCTCGGGAACAGGCCCCAACCCCCGTGATCTGCGTGAAGAGGAGGCGGAGAAACAGGGGCCAAAGAGCAGGCTGCCTTCTGTGAATTCTAAGGCGATCGAATAACCCCCCACTTCCTTTAATTCTGCTAGCAAACGTGCAATCTTTGGACAATAAAATCGACGAGTTACACAGAAGTTGAAACTACCAACGGGACATTAAAAACTGTAACATCTTATCCTTCACGGAGTTGTGGCTGAAAGACGACAATATCAACATACAGCTGGCTGGTTATACAATGTACCTGCAGGATAGAACGGCAGCGTCTGGTAAGACAAGGAGTGGCGGACTATGTATTTTTGTAAAAAAAACAGTTGGTGCACTATATCTAAGGAAGTCTCGAGCTATTGCTCGTCTGAGGTAATATCATGATAAACTGTGGACCACACTACCTACCGAGAGAGTTCTCATCTGTATTCTTCATAGCTGTTTACATACCACCTCAGTCAGAGGTTGGCAGTAAGATTGCATTGAATGTGTTATATTCTGCCATAAGCAAACAAGAAAACGCTCACCAAGAGGCGGCGCTCCTTGTAGCCGGGGACTTTAATCCAGGGAAACTTAAAAATGTCTTGCCAAATTTCCATCAGGATGTTAAATGTGCAACCAGAGGAAAAAGAACTCTGGACCACCTATACTGAACACACAGAGATGCATACAAAGCTCTCCCTTGCCAGCCATTTGGCAAATCTGACCATAATTCTATCCTCCTGATTCCTGCTTAAAAGCAACAATTAAAGCAGGTAGGACCAGTGACTAGATCAATAAAAAAGTGGTCAGATGAAGCAGATGCTAAGCTACAGGACTGTTTTTGCTAGCACAGACTGGAATAAGTTCTGGGATTCCTCCGATGGCATTGAGGAGTACACCACATCAGTCATTGGCCTCATCAATGAGTGCATCGTTGACGTCGTCCCCATAGTGACCATACGTACAGTACATACTCCAACCAGAAGCCATGGGTTACAGGCAGCATCTGCACTGAGCTAAAGGCTAGAGCTGCAGCTTTTAAGGAGCGGGACTCTAACCCGGAAGCTTATAAGAAATCCTGCTATGCCGTCCGACGAACCATCAAACAGGCAAAGCGTCAATACGAAGATTGAGTTGACCTACACTGGCTCTGACGCTCGTTGGATGTGGCAGCGCTTGCAAACCATTACAGACTACAAAGGGAAGCACAGCCGAGAGCTGCCAAGTGACACAAGCCTACCAGATGAGCTAAACTACTTCTATGCTCGATTCGAGGTAAATAACACTGAAACATGCATTAGAGCACCAGCTGTACCGGTAGATTGTGATCACGCTCTCCACAGCCGATGTGAGTAATACCTTTAGACAAGTTAGCATTCACAAGGCCGCAGGGCCAGACGGATTACCAGGACGTCTACTGCAAGCATGCGCTGACCAACTAGCAAGTGTCTTCACTGACATTTTCAACCTCTCCCTGTCCGAGTCTAATACCAACATGTTTTAAGCAGACCACCATAGTGCCTGTGCCGAAGAACACTAAGGTAACCTGCCGAAATGACTGCCGACCCGTAGCACTCACGTCTGTAGCCATGAAGTGCTTTGAAAGGCTGGTCATGGCTCACATCAACACCATCATCCCAGAAACCCTAGACCCACTCCAATTTGCATACTGCCACAACAAATCCACAGATGATGCAATCTCTATTGCACTCCACACTGCCCTTTCCCACCTGGACTAAAGGAACACCTATGTGAGAATGCTATTCATTGACTACAGCTCAGTGTTCAACACCATAGTGCCCTCAAAGTTCATCAATAAGCTAAGGACCCTGGGACTAAACACCTCCCTTTGCAACTGGATCATGGACTTCCTGACAGGCCGCACCTAGGTGGTAAAGATAGGTAACAACCCATCCACCACACTGATCCTCAACACAGGGGCCCCTCGTCGGGGGTGCGTGCTCAGCTGCCACCTGTACTTCCTGTTCACTCATGACTGCACGGCCAGGCACGACTCCACAATCGAGAGCATGCATGACTGGCTGCATCACTGCCTGGTATGGCAAATGCTCGTCCTCCGACCGCAAGGCACTACAGACTGTAATGCGAACGGCCCAGTACTTCACTGGGGCCAAGCTTCCTGCCATCCAGGACCTCTATACCAGGCGGTGTCAGAGGAAGACCCGAAAACACCCTAGTCATAGAGTGTTCTCTCTGCTACCGCACGGCAAGTGGTACCAGAGAGCCAAGTCTGGGTCCAAGGGGCTTCTAAACTGCTTCTACCCACAAGAAATGAACATCAATTCAAATGACTACCCAGACTATTTGCGTTGCTCCCCCTCCTCCACACCACTGCCACTCTCTGTCATCTATGCATAGTCACTTTAATAACTCTACCTACATGTACATACTACCTCAACTAACTGGTGCCTCCACACATTGACTCTGTACCGGCACCCCCCCTGTATATGTTATTTTTTTATGTTGCTCTTTAATTACTTGCTACTTATCTCTAATTCTTATCTGTATTTTTTAAAACTGCGCTGTTGGTTAGGGGCTCGTAAGTAAGCATTTCACTAAGGTCTACTACACCTGTTGTATTCGGCGCATGTGACTAATAAAATTTGATTTGATTTGTCTGCCATGGACGTTTCCCAGTTGCTTTAAATGTTCAAAATCACATTGTAAGAACACTTTTAAGGCCTCAAGGGATAAGATGATCCAACTTTCAAAACAAGACCTTTTTCACTAGCCAATGCATTCAACTAGCTAGCTAGGTTGTTTCACTAATTTGACACATTTGTTTAACAAGCCAATTAGAAATAACATTTTCTTGTCAAACTGTTAACAGAATAGCTAGCAAGCAACAAGATAACAAGTAACAGTCTAAAATTCCCTTGAGGGTAGATTTGTCCATTCAGACACAAGTCACATGGCTAGGAATCAGATTTGTAGCTGACTTCAAACCACATACGAAGGTGGTTTAAAATGTAGCTTGAAATATCCGATTCCATGTAGTTTTTGGTTGTTCAGACGGCAGGAAAGAGAACAGATTCAAATCAGAAATGCAAAAAAATCGGATTTGACTCTTCAAACTGCCAGTGTGAACACGGCTTAACACAGTGTTTCCCAACTCCAGTCTTCGAGTACCACCAACAGTACAATTTGTTGCCCTGGACACCTGATTCAACTTGTCAACTAATCATCAAGCGCTAAATGAGCTGAATCAGGTGAATACAACAATAATGTGGACTGTTGGGGGTACTCAAGGACTGGAGTCTGGAAACAGTATGTTAGAATGTTATGTTGGAATGCAGTGTACAGTTGAAGTCGGAAGTTTATATACACTTATGGTAGTCATTAATACTCGTTTTTCAACCATTTCACAAATTCCTTGTTAACAAACTATAGTTTTGGCAAGTCAGTTAGGACATCTACTTTGTGCATGACACAAGTAATTTTCCAACAATTGTTTACAGACAGATTATTTCAATTATATTTCACTGTTTCAAAATTCCAGTGGGTCAGAAGTTTACATACACTAAGTTGACTGTGCCTTTAAACAGCTTGGTAAATTCCAGAAAATGATGTCATGGCTTTAGAAGCTTCTGATAGGCTAATTGACATCATTTGAGTCAATTGGAGGTGTACATGTGGATGTAAAGCAATTGTTGGAAAAATGACTTGTGTCATGCACAAAGCATATGTCCTAACCGACTTGCCAAAACTATAGTTTGTTAACAAGAAATTTGTGGAGTGGTTGAAAAACGATGACTCCAACCTAAGTGTATGTAAACTTCCGACTTCAACTGTATATTTTATATTCATCAATATAACGTATATGACTTGACGCCACTACTTCACGGCCTTTATAGATAGTGTCTAGTTACACTGTTAATGTAAAATATGTATTGGTTAGTGGCTGCTGAGGGTTGTCGAGGGCATCAGCAATGGCCCAATTGCTAAAAGGCTGGATTTTTTCCTAATAACAAATTGCATAGATTCTATAAAATGTGTCAACCAGCCACTTAACTAATGTCTATGAAATTATTAGGGAACATATTTCATTAAATAACTTGTAAGGTTAGAGAGCATAACTTTCCTCTTGATGGTCAGGGATTGAATAGATTAAAATCACCAATCTTCCTTTTAGAGATCATTTGACCCGTTTCTCACAGCAAGAAAATAATCCTGCAACAGAAAATGTCAATTATTGTGTGGATTATAATTAATTGATATTTTTGTTGGAGTTGATGCATTTTTAGTAAGGCCAAATCTTTTTAAACCTTGAATACACTACAAGTTTGCATTTACTGCTGTGCAGAAAACTTCCTTCAACAATAAGGTATTCAAATTAATATCCTTCATCTGTATGTCTTTGTGTTAACTTGCTCAACAAATGACAGAGCACACCTTTCATTTTAGCATGCTGAGCACCGCTATACAACAGACTATTACAGGTGGCAAATAAATCAATATGCTACCAGATTTGGATCTCTTGGACTTGTATTATTTCCAGTATGACCAATTTCCTTAAAACAAATATGTAGTTATGTTATTTGTAACATTAACTAAAACCCATCCAATAGAATGTTCCATTGTTGTTTGATACAGTCATTTTCAATGAGCATGTGAACATTCCAACTTGTCTCAACATTCCTTTATCAGCCTGTAAACATTATATTGCATAGACTTCCATACAAGATATTTCGCTAAAGGTGTGAAAAACAGCCTCACCAAATATAAATTTGGTCAGGGGCTTTTGGGGAACAATTTAATTCCATTAAATCAACCCCAAATTGGACCAATTTATCCACTGGCCAATGGCCTGCAAAGTGCTGGTATTCAGTCAACCAATATTCTCGTTGGTGGGCTTGCTTGAGTCAGGATCAGTTCGCCACTGGAAACCAAAGTAGACTCGCTTCTGGTGATCTTCTGAACTGCATTGGCAATGTGTCTCCCTGGAAAGGAAATTGTATGTGGTCAGATGCAGAGAGGGACGAGACTTAAAATGTAGGGAAGGGTAGAGGGGAAGGAAACCATTTTCTCTAATGGAATGCAGCCTAACCGAGAAAACGTAACTCACTCGTTCTGAAGCATCTTGGTACACAGTACCAATTTTCCTGGTATGGCTGGCACAAATCTGTATTACAATGGATGAACATCTGCAAGAGATATTACATTAAAATGTTTTTTTTTAAGGAGGTAATACTTATGTATTTAGATTATTATTACCCAAGAACAATGTATAATAGTTTTATATTTATACAAACTATATTGCTAGAAAGTACCAATTGTGACCAAGAAGCAAGCCAAAATAATTTTGTTAAATCATTGAGCAATTACCAGAAAGTAGAAATAATTTCACAAATACCAAATGTAATAGGACAGCTAAAAAAAGCGGTACTGAAAAATATGTTTGCATAAATTACTTTTTCTATTTTGTGCATTTTAATTGAATGCATTTAATAAACAGTGTTAGCATGGTAATCAAGAACATCAATGGAGTTGTTCCAACTATCTTATTCAGCAGAATTAAAACACAGTCATACCCACAGAATCAACCATTTACACTTGTGGAAATTGCCCTAAGAAATATTAGAAGAATATGCATAACAATGGTAGCAATTGAAGTGGATCACTTATGGGGATTAGGGGGAAATGATCCAACAAAGTTGAGGACACAACAGTTCACCTGACACAAGACAAGCCTCAATCCAAACATTACACTGTTGATCTCATTCGCATTTTACATTAACTGTACTTTTCGCAGCATATGTTGATAACGAAATCTGGAAATACTCTGTATACATTCAATAACATAGCCCAATTTTTTCCAGGAAAATTCTTAAGTGCAACATAAGACCAAAAAATGGAAGTGTTTTAGTGAGGGGTCTAACTGGTACCAGTCATTTCAATGCACTTTTATGAAGGAAAGAGCTTTTAACTATTTTGAGCTTTTTTTGCTCTCCAAGCGCTGCCATAGAGGAACTGAAGCAAGCACAGTTGTAGTTCTGTTTGGAAAACCGCCCTGCATCCCAACCATAAAACAACTACTCTTTGTTGTTTATCCAATTAAAAAATGGTCCATTATAAATCTCATTCAGGGTCAGGAGTACATCATTTAAAAGCTTATTCTGTTGTCAAAATAACTAGCTAAGTAATAAAATACGATTTTACAGTGTTAGTTTTTCACAAAGAACTTCAAAGAAACAGAAAGTCATTTGGGGGGGGGGGGGTTGCCAGGCGGGTCAAATGTTTTTGACATTTTAAAACGTATTACCTGGAATTCTACACAGTTTGACATTATTATGCCTCTGTTGTGGGTTATAGGGAGAGATCATTTGAAAACACGGCTTAAGTGGAAGGATAAATGGAAGTCCCCCCCCCCCCAAACATGTTTTCTTTAGGAAAACAGCTAGATTCCTGCATTTCAACACATTTTGCAATGGGGCGGAGAGAAAATGTTGAGTTTATAATGCTATTCTAGACTTTGTCATGAGTCTGAGAGAAAATGATGCAGTTTAAAGCTAATTTCCTACAATTCTACATATTTTGCCATGGGGCAAAGAGAAGAAATGTGCTGTTTTATAGCTCCTCTCATGCAGGGTATTCTTCAAAATTTTGCCATTAGGATGAGAGGAAGGGGCTCGACTTCGAGTTGGACCCAAACGTCCCTAAATGTAAATAGAAATGAGCGGATGAATAAACCTGTTCATGTCCCCCTTTCCCCCGTGGCAATTTTGCTGATGGATTAAAGCAGGATTTATTATAATGCTCAATATCTCATCTTTCAGAACACATCGAGTAATTTTGATTTACAGCATCCCCCCCACATAAACAACACAAAATGTGCAAAAGAAGCCCAATTAGTGCGGGGAATTGGGGCATCATCTTCTGCGTGTGGTGGTCACATTTAGAGTGTCTGTCAGGTGAATCCCATATCGAATAATGTATTCACCCCAAAAATGTTAAACAAATCCAAATATATTTAAGATTCTTCAAAGTAGACACCCTTTGCCTTGACAGCTTTGCACACACTTGGCATTCTCTCATCCAGCTTCATGAGGTATGTGTGGAATACATTTCAATTAACAGGTGTGCCTTGTTAAAAGTTCAAATTCAAGAGTTCAAATGTTAGATTTTTGGTTTCAACTGCCGTGTCTTGAGACACAGAGTAGGTGAACGGATGATTTCCACATGTGGGGTTCCCACCATGAAGCATGGAGGAGGAGGTGTGATGGTGTGGGGGTGCTTTGCTGGTGACACTGTCAGTGATTTATTTAGAATTTAAGGCACACTTAAGCAGCATGATTACCACAGCATTCTGCAGCGATAAGCCATCCTATCTGGTTTGAGCTTAGTCAGACTACCATTTGTTTTTCAACACACCTCCAGGCTGTGTAAGGGAAATTTGACCAAGAAGGAGAGTGATGGAGTGCTGCATCAGATGACCTGGCCTCCACAATCACCCAACCTCAACCCAATTGAGATGGTTTGGGATGAGTTGGACCGCGGAGTGAAGGAAAAGCAGCCAACAGGTGCTCAACATATGTGGGAACTCATTCAAGACTGTTGGAAAAGCATTCCAGGTGAAGCTGGTTAAGAGAATGCCAAGAGTGTGCAAAGCTGTCATCAAGGCAAAGGGTGGCTACTTTGAAGAATCTAAATACTTTTTTGGTTACTACATGATTCCATATGTGTTATTCCATAGTTTTGATGTCTTCACTATTCTACAATGTAGAAAATAGTAAAGAATTAAGAAAAACCCTTGAATGAGTAGGTGTGTCAACTTTTGACTGGTACTATATATGTATTTCTATGGTCATACCCTCTCCCTCAGGGGAGACATAGATGTCGAATCCACAAAGGTGAACATCTTGAGGACAAAGCGCCTGTAGTGGGTTGGGAAGGACAGACCAGAGGAGGCTTCCACAGGGATGGGCATGGTCAGGTAACGGTCATCCTTGTACGGACATCTAAAGATACAAACGAAGAAAGAGAGACAGACACAGAGAGAGCGAGCGAGAGAGAGAGACATACAGTAGACGGACAGACAACGCCATGGTCATTCAAGTGTCTGTCTGCGTTGAAGTGAAGTTCTCCTAGAGCTGCTGAACATTTTCCTCATCTTTACAAGAAATGGTATAAAAGAAATTGGACGTACAGTTAAAACATTTTTAAAACTTCTACTTATTCAGATATTTACCCAGAAATGATAAGGTTCCACTGGGGTAAGCTGAGAGGGTCGGGGTTTGTGGTGGCCCAGCAGCGACCCAGGGTCAGCACAATGTTGGGATCTGTCCTCTCCAGGATGTGAACCTCAGCGTACACGGGATCCCTGAGGAACTTGGTGACAGGGTAGTCTGCCTCCGTGTAGTAAGAGGTGTAGGCCGCCTCCTCTGTTTTAAAAGAGGAAAGATGAATTAATTCGCCCATTTATTAATCCAACAAACTAATCAATGAATATAGTGCCACTTGCCTTCCTTACATCCCTTGGTGAGGCATATTCCATTGGCCAGTCTGAGCTCAACTCTGAGGGGTCCAGGAGCTGGAAGAAGAATTGGGGGAGGCACCTGCTTCACCTCAATCACAAGAGCCTCAATCATGGTGCCCCTATATATGCACTGGAATATTAGACTGGGAAGAAAGGGAGTGTGGTCAGACATCTTGACATCTCGACTTCAAATCCGTCCATATAAGGAAACTAGCTCTCACAGTCTCAAGTCAGAAATAGACATTAATCCATGTTTCTCAAACATCACATTTCAAAGTTGTTGCAAACATCAAATTTTGAAGTGTTTAATGTAAAGTTTAGGCATTAACATCGAAATCTCTCTCATCGTGATCTCTAACATTAAGGAAGTCGCGAGGTTCTGCTCACCTGAGTTAGAATACCTCATGATAAGCATGAGACCATACTATTTAATAAGAGAGTTTATCTGTATTTTTCGTTGCTGTCTATTTACCACAACAAACCGATGCTGGCACTAAGACGGCACTCAACGAGCTGTATAAGGCCATAAGTAAACAAGAAAATGCTAATCCAGAGGCGGTGCTCTTAGTGGTCAGTGATTGTAGTCCTTTCCTGCAGTCAAATGATCTAGTGGCCTCATGGGTGGAATGTTATACATATTTTTCATAATTTCATATTGGATAAACATTTAAAAAACATGCAAAAAATCTGGTGTTTCTATGTCAAACAGTTTTATTATATTTCAGTCTTCTGTGATGTATAGAAAGTGTAATATTCAAACTCAATTGAATACATTTCAACTCTACATTTGACATGGTACAGGTGTCTTCTTTTTTTAAAGCCCATAACCATGTGTGTGAGAGGTATACTTTAGTTTTAAAAACAATTTGTTTAAAACTACCAAGACATGCTCTGTGTGACCCTGTCACGACTTCTACCGAAGGTAACTCCCATTTTCCTTTTCTGGTTGTTTTGTCTGTGTTCCTTTTCACACCTGGTTCCATTTGCATTTATTTCTGTGTGTATGTAGGGCACCTGTTGCCTGCCTTAGTTCGTGCAGGATTAAGCTTGTGTGTATTTGCACTAGATTATCTTTGATGAGTTTGTTCCTCCATGCGTTTTGCACGAGTTTCTGTATTGTTTTCACTATTTAGACACGTGTATGTAACTATTTAGGCACGTGTATGTAACTATTTAGGCAATTTAGGCACGTGTATGTAACTATTTAGGCACGTGTATGTAACTATTTAGGCACGTGTATGTAACTATTTAGGCACGTGTATGTAACTATTTAGGCACGTGTATGTAACTATTTAGGCACGTGTATGTAACTATTTAGGCACGTGTATGTAACTATTTAGGCACGTGTATGTAACTATTTAGGCACGTGTATGTAACCATTTAGGCATGTGTATGTAAGAACTGTGGTTGTTCCTCCGTGTGTTGGCACGAGTTTCTGATCCTTCGAGAGCTAGTTTTGGATTTTTGTCTGTGCCATTTTTGTATTGGTGGACTAATATATATATATATATATATATTAAACACGCTTCTCAGAAATCCCTGCTCTCCTGTGCCTGACTCCTACACCTCTCACCGAGACGCACCTTATCACAGACCCTGATTTAGCCCACTGCAGTAAAAGGTTAATAAAGGAAAACTTAAATTTGTTTTACCTAATTTATACCAGCATGTCACCTGTGCTAGAGGGATAAATCAGCTTTACTCCACACACAGAGATGCATACAAAGCTCTCCCCCGCCCTCCATTTAGCAAATTGGACCATATCGATATCCTCCTGATTCCTGCTTACAAGCAAAAACTCAAACATGAAGTACAAGGTAGCCTACGGCTGGGTGGTAGACCGTACACCGGTATTTATGCACGG
Organism: Oncorhynchus kisutch; assembly: GCF_002021735.2. NCBI lineage: Eukaryota > Metazoa > Chordata > Actinopteri > Salmoniformes > Salmonidae > Oncorhynchus > Oncorhynchus kisutch. The sequence goes on from NC_034195.2 coordinate 31,497,008, forward strand.
ACCAGTTTGGGTTTTTACTTTACCTTCTATAACAGTATTTTAATGTTTGGTTTGTTAAATGTGATACGCCATGTCTACCATCCATTTTAGACAGACAGAGACACTCACCAACCTTGAATCAGGGGTAGACGTAACATAGTAAACAAATATCCGGGACACTCAAATTAGTATATGTTTTGTGTTTGGTAATAGTTTCAGGATGTCCATCATCCATTTCGTAAGATATGGTCTGATAATTTGTATGATTTGCTACAAATTCCAAGATGACGCCGACAGACATGGCAGCTCTGCTTCTAGTTCAAAGCAACTTTGCAGTATTTCGTTTTTGTGTGTGTTATTTCTTACATTATCAGCCGAGAACGTTTTTTTGTGTTATTACATATAGCTGGAAGTAACTTTGGATTTCAGAGCAGCCAGGAATACGACTTTCCCGAATTGGATCCTTTGTTCATACCCCCCAAGGCAATTGAACTTATCCCAGAGGCTGCTCCAAGACGCCACCAGCGGAGAAGAGCTATTCGGAGTGGACTTCTAGTCCGACTCAGGAGGCGTGAACACCATCCACCGCTTACGAGTATATTACTCGCTAATGTTCAGTCTCTGGACAGTAAAGCTCAAGGCGAGGATCTCCTTCCAGAGAGACATCAGGGACTGTAACATACTCTGTTTCACATAATCATTTCTCTCTTGGCATATACAGTGGGGCAAAAAAGTATTTAGTCAGCCACCAATTGTAAAAATTCTCCGACTGAAAAAGATGAGAGAGGCCTGTAATTTTCATCATAGGTACACTTCAACTATGACAGACAAAATGAGAAAAAAAAACGGAAAATCACATTGTAGGATTTTTAATGAATTTATTTGCAAATTATGGTGGAAAATAAGTATTTGGTCAATAACAAAAGTTTCTCAATACTTTGTTGGCAATGACAGAGGTCAAACGTTTTCTGTAAGTCTTCACAAGGTTTTCACACACTGTTGCTGGTATTTTGGCCCAATTCTCCATGCAGATCTCCTCTAGAGCAGTGATGTTTTGGGGCTGTTGCTGGGCAACACAGACTTTCAACTCCCTCCAAAGATTTTCTATGGGGTTGAGATCTGGAGACTGGCTAGGCCACTCCAGGACCTTGAAATGCTTCTTGCGAAGCCACTCCTTCGTTGCCCGGGCGGTGTGTTTGGGATCATTGTCATGCTGAAAGACCCAGCCACGTTTCATCTTCAATGCCCTTGCTGATGGAAGTAGGTTTTCACTCAAAATCTCACGATACATGGCCCCATTCATTCTTTCCTTTACACGGATCAGTCGTCCTGGTCCCTTTGCAGAAAAACAGCCCCATAGCATGATGTTTCCACCCCCATGCTTCACAGTAGGTATGGTGTTATTTGGATGCAACTCAGCATTCTTTGTCCTCCAAACACGACGAGTTGAGTTTTTACCAAAAACTTATATTTTGTTTTCATTTGACCATATGACATTCTCCCAATCTTCTTCTGGATCATCCAAATGCTCTCTAGCAAACTTCAGACGGGCCGGGACATGTACTGGCTTAAGCAGGGGGACACGTCTGGCACTGCAGGATTTGAGTCCCTGGCAGCCTAGTGTGTTACTGATGGTAGACTTTGTTACTTTGGTCCCAGCTCTCTGCAGGTCATTCACTAGGTCCCCCGTTTGGTTCTGGGATTTTTGCTCACCGTTCTTGTGATCATTTTGTCCCCACGGGGTGAGATCTTGCGTGGAGCCCCAGATCGAGGGAGATTATCATTGGTCTTGTATGTCTTCCATTTCCTAATAATTGCTCCCACAGTTGATTTCTTCAAACCAAGCTGCTTACCTATTGAGAGCCAGAAATCTTGCTTGTTTGTAGGTGACCAAATACTTATTTTCCACCATAATTTGCAAATAAATTCATTAAAATCCCGTCCAGAGAAAACCAACCACATCTCGGATACCAAAGTCTTGCTCCCAGACAAGCTAAACACTTTCATCAGCCACTTTGAGGATAACACAGTGCCACCGCCCCTGCCTGCTCCCAGGGACAGTGGGCTCTTGTTCTCCGTGGTGGATATGAGTGAGACATAAGCGTGTTAACCCTCGCAAGGCTGCCGGCCCAGACGGCATCCCGAGGCGCATCCTCAGAGCATGCGCAAACCAGCTGGCTGGAATCTTTTATGGGCATATTCAATCTCTCCCTATCCCAGTCTGCTGTCCCCACTTGCAACAAGATGTCCACCATTGTTCCTGTACCCAAGAAAGCAAAGGTAACTGAACTAAATTGCTATCGCCCTGTAGCACACACTTCTGTCATCATGCAGTGCCTTGAGAGGCGAGTTAAGGATCATATCACCTCTACTTTACCTGACACCCTAGACCCACTTCAATTTGCTTACCACCGCAATAGATCCACAGACGATGCAATCATTACCGCACTGCACACTGCCCTATTCCATCCGGACAATTGGAATACCTACGTCAGAATGGTGTTCATTGACTATAGCTCAGCCATCAACACATAGTAACCTCCAAGCTCATAATTAAGCTCAGTGCCCTAGATCTGAACCCTGCCCTGTGCAACTCGGTCCTGGACTTCCTGAGGGGCCGCCACCAGGTGGTGAAGGTAGGAAACAACACCTCCACTTTGCTGATCCTCAACACAAGGGTGCGTGCCTATTATTGTGGGAAGCTACTATAGACCACCAAGTGTTAACAGTCATTATCTGGATAATATGTGTGCAATGCTCTCTTGGTGATTTCAATATTGACTAGCTATCATCAAGCTGGCCACTCAGGACAAACGTCAAACTGTAACCAGTGCCTGCAACCTGGATCAGGTTGTCAGTCAACCTACCAGGGTAGTTACAAACAGCACAGGAATGAAATCATCAACATGTGTTGATCACATCTTCAATAATGCTGCAGATATTTGTTTTAAAGCAGTATCCAAATCCATAGGATGTAATGATCACAATATAATAGCCATATCCAGGAAAACCAAAGTTCCAAAGGGGCCTAATATAGTGTGCAAGATGTCATACAATAACTTTTGTAGTGATTCATATGTTGATGATGTAAAGAATATTTGCTGGTCTGTGGTGTATAATGAGGAGCAATCTCACACTGCACTTGACACATTTATGAAACTACTTATTCCAGTTACTAATAAGCACACAACCATTAAGAAAATGACTAAAACTGTTAATTTGAATTTTTTAAATGTGAATTTAAAAATTGTATGGTTGAGAGGGATGAGGCAAAAGGTATGGTGTGGCAGCCACACAATTAAGTGTGGCAGCCCAACTAATTGGCAAACATACTGCAAATTAAGAAATCATGTGACTAAACTAAATAAAAAAGAAACTACACTATGAAACATATCAATTATATAAAGAATGATAGCAAAAATCTTTGGGGCACCTTAACTTTTGGGGAAAAAAAGTGAACTCATCTCCTTCATTCATTGAATCAGATGGCTCATTCATCACAAAGCCCACTGATGTTGCCAACTACTTTAATGACTTTCATTGGCAAGATAAGCAAACTTAAGGATGACATGCCAGCAACAAACGCTGACACTACACATCCAAGTATTGTATATCGGACCATATTATGAAAGACAATAATTTAATTCCGTAAAGTCCATGTGGAAGAGGTGAAAAAATTATTGTTGTCTATCAACAACGACAAGCCACTGGGGTCTGACAGTCTGAATGGAAAATGACTGAGGATAATAGCAGATGACATTGCCACTCCTATTTGCCACATCTTCAATTTAAGTCTACTAGAGAGCGTGTGCCCTCGGGCCTGGAGGGAAGCTAAAGTCATTCCGCTACCCAAGAATAGTAAAGCCCCTTTTACTGGCTCAAATAGCCGACCAATCAGCCTGTTACCAACCCTTGGTAAACTTCTGGAAAAAATAATGTTTGACCAGGTACAATGCTATTTCACAGTAAACAAACTGACAACAGAATTTCAGCATGCTTATAGGTAAGGACACTCAACAAGCACAGCACTTACACAAATGACTGATGATTGGCTGAGAGAAATTGATTGATTAAATGATTGTGGGAGCTGTCTTATTAGACAGCTTTTGACATTATCAATCATAGTCTGCTGCTGGAAAAACTTGTGTTATGGCTTTACACCCCCTGCTATAACGTGGATAAAGAGTTACTTGTCTAACAGAACACAGAGGGTGTTCTTTAATGGAAGCCTCTCAGATATAATCCAGTTAGAATCAGGAATTCCCCAGGGTAGCTGTTTAGGCCCCAATGCACTAACTTTGAGTAAAGCCAGAGTATCTATTTATGTGGATGACTCAACACTATACACGTCAGCTACTACAGCGACTGAAATGACTGCAACACTCAACAAAGAGCTGCAGTTAGTTTCAGAGTGGGTGGCAATGAATAAGTTAGCCCTAAATATTTCTAAAACCAGAAGCATTGTATTTGGAACAAAACACTCACTAAACCCTAAAGCTCAACTAAATATTGTAATATTTAAATAAATCATACTTAACCCTGCACCTTAGAGGCAGCTGCCCTATTCACATAGACATGGAATCACTGGCCACTTTAATAATGGAACACTAGTCATTTTAATAACGTTTACATACTGCGTTACTCATCTCATATGTATATACTGTATTAAATTCTACTGTATTTTAGTCAATGCCACTCCGACATTGCTCATCCTAATATTTATATATATTTTTATTCCATTCTTTTACTTTTAGATGTGTATTGTTGTGAATTGTTAGATACTACTACACTGTTGGAGCTAAATGGCATTTTGCCACACCCGCAATAGCATCTGTATGTGACCAATAAAATTTGATTTAATTTGAAGTTTTTGCTATCTAGGTGGCTAAAACTACCATTAGCTAGGTGGCCAACATTCACTAGGCTAGTGGTTAGGTGTTGGGATTAAGAAGGTTAGGTTAAAGAGTTCAGGTAATGGTTAGGAAAAGAGTTAGCTAACATATTAAGTAGTTGCAAATTTAGTAGTTGCTAATTTGTTGCTAATTTGTTGCTAATTTGTTGCTAATTTGCTAAAATGCTAAATTTGGCCACTGATTATATTCAAACACACAACCTTTTGGTTGCTAGACGTTACTGGTATCTTCCCACCCATCCACTCCGACCATTTGACTTTATTATTGATATTTATTATTGTACTGCAATGTTGAGGGAGCTAGCACACCTGCTGTAATCTCTGTACATGACAAATACAATTGTATTTTTATTTTGACTAAAGATCCCATTACACATTTAATTAAGAAGATAAAATGGTGTTAATTCCAGTGTCTTGTCAAAATTCCCAACCTGGCCCAATATACAGAAGAAAACATGACAGTTTTTAGCTTATTTTAGACTTCCCTAGGATATTGTTGTTATTATTATCATTATTATTTTAAATCACCTACTTAAATTGGCTATCCCTGGTGATGGTGCCGAGGGGTCCCATCTCCACTGAGGAGGACATCCTGTTCTCATAGAAAATAGTACCAGGTTCCTCCTGCAATAAACACAACTCTTATACAGCTCATCTTCAAGAGGCAAAATCATCATAGGTTAGACCAAGCGCTTTTGCCACAATGCGGCAACATCTTTAAACCTGAATAAACAATCAATGATATGATCATTATTGCAACTAATATGGATGATGTGATCCAATTCTTTGAAGGAGAGAGGAACTACCTCCCAGACTGAAGCCAAATACAGCTGATACGTACCGTTACCACAGTTCCACATTCAGTGACTTTGAATTGGTAGATGGCAAAAGCAGAAGTGATGCCGACAGGGGTGCAGTGTGCTTCGTTCCCCCCCAGCAGGCTGATAGAATCTAGCTCCAGGTTGGGCAAAGTGGCATCCCTGGCAACCACCACCACAAACTGTCCATCCCTGGTACACTGGACAGTCACTAGTGACAGAGCATAGGAAGAATATTAAGTTAATGATAAAAACCATTAAGCTCACTGAAAAGACTAGGAATTTCCATTACTATTTGCGACATTTCAGATGTGATTTTATAATGCATCAAAATTGTGACTAACTTAACCATGTTAATAGCTCTTTAGTATCACATGCATGTCAATATATAACAAGACTGCAGAACTGCAAGTGTACAAGCTTAACCTTTATTACAGCTTTGGTGCAATTTTCACAAGTATGTGGTACATTTTCAAAACTCTAACAACATTTTGAATTGACTGGGTACAACAAACAAATTCAAAAATGCACTTGTTCACTGCACCAAATCATCAATTTGGATACATATCTGCTTTTAAAAATGCAATATCCACTTGACTTGTCATTTGTTAATACAGTTAACTATCACTTAATCAAACTGCTCAAACCTGATAACTACACCACCAAAATTATGTAGTGCCTAGTAAATGTATATAGTTTGATAACTGCTGAACACTGTAAATGTATATATTTTTTCCTAATATATGTATACATTTATGTTGGAAGGTAAAACCAAATCATATACAGATGTAGAATCTTATTTTGAGGAAGTTTGCTTACAACAGGAAAATAATCCTGCAGCAATAGGAAATGTGAACTATTATGTGGACTTTTATTCATGGACATTTCTTGTAGGGGTTGATACATTTCTCTTCAGGGCTAATCATTATGACTCCTTGCTGTCCCCAGTCCACCTGGCCATGCTGCTGCTCCAGTTTCAACTTCCACCTGACTGTGCTGCTGCTCCAGTTTCAACTGTTCTGCCTTATTATTATTCGACCATGCTGGTCATTTATGAACATTTGAACATCTTGGCCATGTTCTGTTATAATCTCCACCCGGCACAGCCAGAAGAGGACTGGCCACCCCACATAGCCTGGTTCCTCTCTAGGTTTCTTCCTAGGTATTGGCCTTTCTAGGGAGTTTTTCCTAGCCACCGTGCTTCTACACCTGCATTGCTTGCTGTTTGGGGTTTTAGGCTGGGTTTCTGTACAGCACTTTGAGATATCAGCTGGATGTACGAAGGGCTATATAAATAAATTTGATTTGATTTGATTTAATCACGTCTGACATTTTAAAAAGTAAATTACAAACTTTCGTAGCCTTTTTAAATCTTGAATACACTACTAGTTTGCATTTCCTGCAATGAAGGAAAATACCTGCAACAACAGAATGTTCAAATGAAGATTCCGTATGGGAGTGGCTGTAAATTTATGTCATCATTCTCCATCAGCCAGTGTGCTTCAATAGGAGAGAGCGGAAGAGTCACTTTATGTGCTACCATTTGTAATTATAGTGTCGGGTACATATATAACAATACATTCCACTCATTATTTGAATTTCATTGACACACTAAGCTGATGAATTGCAGTACGGTATCAGTTGACAAGTCATGTAGAAAAGGTGATCTAGTACAATGCTGCATGGGGCAGAAATGGCATACAATACCTTGCTATGTTTTTACAATAGCCAACTCTTTACAATACCCCTATTTCTTATGATTTGTCCTGTGTATGTTAGTCTTTCTATAAGTAAAGGGGCCAATGTGTGACACAAGGGTCAACATTTCAAAATGGTTTGAAATACATTCAAATATGATTTTCTTGCAGCTTCACATTTGTAGATGCAGGAATAAGAGGCAAGATTTTCACACTGAGACCATAACTCCTAGCAACAATAAAATATCTACATGTCATTCAAAATATCACATGAAATATGGACACTGCATGTTTCTTTGTCATGGCTAGTAGCGAGGTCTGTTTGTGCTTTAGTCAACTTCTCTATCATTTATAGCCATGCTAAAGCTAAAAAACTGCATTTCCATATATTTTTTTAAATAGTTTAATTAATAATTTAATACAATAATATAATACAATGGGTTCTGTCAACAAAATCATTGACAATATTAATAAGAATTAAATAATTATAAGTGTTCATGATGATGTTTAATTAAAACTAGAACACTAAACAAGAAATGACAACGTGAATTTACCAAAACCGAAACAGTACCGTGTGGCCCAAACACTCAAACGGAAACACACCCCCACAAACCAAAAGTGAAACCCAGGCTACCTAAGTATGATTCTCAATCAGGGACAACAATTAACAGCTGCCTTTGATTGAGAACCATACTAGGCCGAACTCAAAAACCCACATAGAAAAACAAACAGACTGCCCACCCCAACTCACGCCCCCCTGACCATACTAAAACAAAGACAAAAACAAAGGAACTAAGGTTAGAACGTGACACTCAGAGTTTGATCTTGGTTGGAACAGCTGGCTTGTACCGCCTTTCAACGAAAAAGAGGTGGATGTATATTTTACTCGGTTTGAGCAGATTGCCACACCTAAAATGGCCAGGAGATATTTGGTCACTGCTCCTCCAAAGTGTTCTTGTGGGAAAGGCTCAGAAAGTGTACTCCGCTTTATCTCTTGACCAGAGTTCAGATTATGTACACTGTTAAAGCCGCTATCCTTCAGGCTTACGAGTTGGTCCCAGAGGCACAGAGACAACAGTTCTGTAAATGACAAAAGAATCAAAGCCATGTTGAATTCGCAAGGCAACAAGCATGTATTTTTGATCAGTGGTGTGGTTCTCAAGAGGCCAAGGACCGTGAGGATTTAAAGACTCATACTTCTAGAACAGTTCAAGAATTGCCTTCACAAAAATGAGCACAAGGATCTCACTCGAGAAAGCTGTAGTTCTTGCAGATGAGTTTGTTTTGACACATAAAGTTACCTTAACAAATAGTTATCCCTACGCAAAAAGCAATCCAGAGAAGTCACCTCCTACTGTGAGGTTAGAGCATTTTTCTACAGTTCCCAAAGATAAGTCCAGTTTTCTGCAGATCTTTTCACATCTGCCAGTTTGTGTCTGTGTCCCAAGTTGAAACAGAAAAATTAAGTTTATTCTTGTGGGAGCACTCCAGCCCATTAAGTCTCTGGTTGCGATTGGTGTATCTCCTAAACAAGATTTTGGATCAGATGTGTATGAATCCTTTGTTTGAGACAGGTTTGTGTCTCTGCAGAGTGGCAATGCTTTTAAGCAGCTGGTGAAGATACCAGTAGACACTGGGGTGGCCCAATCCATCATTTGGGAGGGTGTTTTGCCTTTGTCTGACACTTCAGCAACTGGTTACAGAGTTTTTGTACAAGGCGTGGAAATGGGTTGCATGGAAGTTCCTTTGTATAATGTGGAACTCGAGTCTGATCTTATTTCTGATTCCATTGTCATCGGAGTGAGGCCTAGCCTAACGGTGAAGGAAGTCTCATTCATTTTGGGAAACAATTTGGCTGGAGGGAAGGTTGAGCCAAATCTTGTGGTTTGTAAGGAACCCTGAGTAGAGGAACCTGATAGGTTATCAGAGGAAGATATTGGGGAGGATGTCTTCAATCCCACCATGGTCGATCTGTCCAAGCTGTTTATGGGTGATCCTGATTTCGCTAAACATCCTGAGTTGACCTATCCATTGAAAACTCTAAAGGTGAGTTAGTTTGTAGGACCTCTGAAGGAAGAGAGGGTCCCTACAGTTGACACATTGATGTCTAGGAAGCAGCTGATTTCAGGAACAGAGTAAAGATGTTTCTTTGGGCGTTTGAGGAAGTTTATGTGGGTTTACAGAGATGGTGTTCTAATGAGGCAATGACATTCTTGCTCCACTTCTGGGCAAGACGATTGGACCAGTGTATCTAAAATTGTTGTTCCAGTTACGCTTTGACAATAGATACTGAGGTTGGCTCACAATTGTAGTATGGCAGGCCATCTTGTGGTCGACAAGACGTATGACTATCTTAGGTAACTTCTTCAGGCCTGGTCTGAAACCGGATGTTGTGTCTTACTGTAAATCCTGCTATGTTTGGCAGTGGATGGGTAAACCGAACAACGTTGTACCGATTGCACTTTTGCAGACTATTCCTGTTTTTGATAAACCTGTCAGCAGGGTTCTGGTGGACTGTGTTGGTCCTTTGCCCAAAGCCAAGAGTAGTAATGAGTTTCTGTTAACCATAATGTGTGCTGCCACTCGTTTCCCTGAGGCTATTCCACTGAAGAAAATCATGGCTCCCAGTATTGTTAAGGCCCTTGTGAAATCATTTTCAACGTATGGACTTGTGCAATTTGAATTTCATGTGAAACTGTCTCAAGGTGCTCTTGAGAGATTATCAGACTTTGAAGTCTATGTTGAGAGCCTACTGCTTTGAGTTTGGAAAAGACTGGGATGAAGTGGTCCCTCTTGTGCTCTTTGCAGCGTGGGAGGTTGTTCAGGAATCTCTTGGTTTTAGTCCAAATAAACTCATGTTTGGACATCACGTTGAAGGTCCCTTGAATTTGCTGAGAGACAGGTTGTTGCAGGGCGACACTTTAAAAACAAAAATAATCTGTTGGCGCACGTAAGCGCTTTTCGATAGAGATTGCACCGCGCCTGTGAGTTTGCCAGTGAGAATCTTGAGAGGGCGCAAACTAAAATGAAATGCCTGAAACCACACTTTCGATGTGGGTGACCAAGTCCTGGCTTTGTTGCCCATTCTGGTGTCACTGCTGCAGGCTTCCTTTTCAGGACCTTACCAAAAAAATTGTGATCTGCATTACATCATTGCCACACTGGAGCACAGGAAAATAACCAGGCTGTGTCATGTCAACATGTTGAAACCATACTTCACCCACTACAATTGGCGGCGAAGTCAGTGGAAACCGTTAGTGATGTTCTGCCTATGGGCACTGCTGTCACTGTTGACTATAGTCTTCTAAGGGTATGAGGAAAGCCCAATACACACTGTGCCGGTTGGACGGTTGAGTAATTCAGAGATTCTGTAAAACCCTTGTCTTTGTGGCACACTTGTCTCCAGAGGAAAAAGGCAACATTGGTTGCACTGCTTTTAGAATATCAGAGTTTATTCTCAGATGTTTCAACCCAGACAATGAACTAGAGCATGACATTGACATTGGGGACTCTCCCCCAATCTAACAAATTCTACTAAGGCAAATCACGAAAAGAAAGTAACTACGGATATTGCAAGAGTTTCACCTGGAAATTAAACATGTCCGATCCAATGGGATGAGTTTTATATGAGCATATAAGTTTTTCAAAAAATTGTGAGTTTTAGGCAACCATTTTTAAAAAGGGAAAAAATAATAAAAAGATTGTATTTTTTTTAAAAAGGTTGATGTTTTGTCTATTTAATTGCTGACATGTTTATATTGGAGAAGGCGACACATTTAAGTTGATTATGTTGTGAGATGGAAGTTGTTTTCTGTTGGTGGTGAGCAACCTTAGGATATGATATATAGGTTATATTCGTTGTCTTAAGAGGCAAGGTGTTACAGGCTTTGGTTTTGACATTTATGTTTTGAGTTTGGACTTCAGCACATATAGCTTGATAGCACGTAGGGCACACTGGTTGGCATCACCTCGTTAGACAATGCTGTGGTTAGTTTCCTTGTTCCTTGCCAATCTTTGGCTCATTGGTGAAATTTGCATTATGACAATATATTTCATTAAATCATTCGAAAACCTTTAATGAAATTGCAGACAGAAGTTGACAACAGGAACATAACGCATGTTTCCGAGTAAGTTCTGCAAAATATAAAAGGTCCCAAGTTATTTTATTAAACCCAAAGTCCAGCCCTTGTGATGTCACTGCATACATCATTACCTTCTACTCATCAGACCAAGGCCATGCATACACTGCTATATAAACTTGCAAGAGAGATACAATAGTTCCAGTGTTTTCTAAGGCCTAGGCAATAAATGTCCACTCCCCAAGTTGATTTATTGTGGAATGTCTGACTAGTCTCTTATCTCATACACTACAGAGTTCTGTCTCAGTCACACATTTCTCAGACCATTTCTTCATAAGAGGTAGAGAGACTAGAAAACAACTGTGGAAAAATATTAAACCTCTATAATGAATATATATTGTTAATCTGTATACAGACCCTATACATGTAAGCAGGGCGGGGTCTTATAACCCCTCCCCTTCTATTAATACAACATAGGCATAATCAATTATTATAATACATCAAACATTTGATACAGCTCATATCATGACCCTTAGGTGAACCCCTGACAGCAGTATGTGTTACACCTGTGCTGGTTGCCGTCTCGTTAGTGGGAAGGTATTTCAGCTATGCTGGCCCAGGTGCTATTTAAGAGTGGCTGGCCCAGTGTGCCTGTTGCCTTGATTGATGTGGAGAGTTAACACATTTATTTGGCGCTCCTTATTTTGAGTTCTAGGAAAAGATCCCTTTGTCTGATTTCCCTCATTTAGTTTTGCTCCCTGTCTTTAAGATTGGTGTGAGTTTTATTTTGTTTAGTGGGAGCTCATGATGGGTATCTTTTAGTTTCCAGTTGTTGTTGCTAATCAACTTCCAGTGAACACCCCCATGAGTGTCTTTCAGAATCCCTACTAAAACCCCATCTGTTGTTGTTTTGGTTGTTGGTCAGTGACCCCGTTAGTCCTGTTTGAGCGACACTTTGGTTTTCTTGCTGGGGAATGTACGTTTTGAGAAGGAGATTAAAGTATGCAACGAATCAAGGAATGAAATTGAGATTCTCCCAAAGACAGAGGACGCAAGTATTTGACAGCTATTAATATTTTGACAGTGCCTGGCTGACTGAGGTACCATGATAACCATGGCCTGTCCAGAAACAACCCCTACTGGCCAGAGTCTAGACATTTGTGGAGATCTAAAAGGGATTGATGTGTCATGACATGAGAGCTCCACCTTACCCTCTGATATGCTTGGTGGAATTTTGGCACTATTGCTTACGCTGTCCAATTCTCTCAGATCTTCACAAGTGTCTAGAGGTAGGGCTAGGGGTTACTTCTGGACACGACCCCACAACCCCTTGGGTATGTGGTGGACCTACAGCTTGACGCTTGAGGTATTGGTTGGATATTTAATTCCATTGCTATACACAGATTTGCACAGGTGTAAGCTGGACAACCACGGCACCCTATCAAGCTGATCAGACAGGTCTGGGTAGCTGGAGACCTGTTGTAAACTGTGAAAGGATATATTTACATGTCTTCATACCCATGCTTCATTCCAGCTAGTTAGATGTGCAACCCCTGATTATCTATAGCTAAGTCATATCTCTAGTCTAGCAATAGATACTGTTGTTTTGGATGTATAGCATCATTTAATAAGATTACCAATGGTTAGCTAGGATATACATGACATGTCCAAAAGGATGTGGGCACCTGCTCATTGAACATCTCATTCCAAAAGCGTGGGCGTTAAAATGGAGTTGGTCCTATTACAGCCTCCACTCTTCTGGAAAGGCTTTCCACTAGATGTTGGAACATTGCTTCGGTGACTTGCTTCCATTCAGGCATGAGTATTAGTGAGGTTGGGCACTGATGTTGGGCGATTAGGCCTGGCTCGCAGTAGCCATTCCAATTAATCTCAAAGGTGTTCAACGGGTTTGAGGGCAGAGCTCTGTGCAGGCCAATCAAGTTCTTACAGCGATCTCGCAAGCCATTTCTGTATGGTGCTTTGTGCACTGGGGCATTGTCATGCTGAAACAGGAAAGGGCATTCCCCAAACTTTTGCCACAAAGTTGGAATTACAGAATTGTCTAGAATGTCACTGTATGCTGTAGCGTTACGATTTCCCATCACTGGAACTTAGGGTCCTAGCCCGAACTATGAAAAACAGCCCCAGACATTATTCCTCCACCAAACTTTACAGTTTGCACTGTATTGTGGCACGTAGTGTTCTCCTGGCATCCGTCAAAACCCAGATTCGTCCATCAGACTGAAAAGTGGTGAAGTGTAATTAATCACTCCAGAGAATGTGTTTCACCTGCTCCAGAGTCCAATGGCGATTAGCTTTACACCACTTCAGCAGATGCTTGGTATTGTGCATGGTGATCTTAGGCTTGTGAGTGCCTGCTCGTCCATAGAAACCCATTTTATTTAGCTCCCGACAAACAGTTATTGTGCTGATTTTCCTTCCAGAGGCAGTTTGGAACTCTGTAGTGAGTATTGCAACTGAGGACAGATGATTTTTTACATAAATCTGCACTTGGCGGTCCCATTCTGTGAGCTTATGTGGCCTACCACTTTACGGCTGAGCCATTGTTGCTCCTAGACGTTTCCACTTTAAAATCACAGCACCTACAATTTTTTATCAAATGTATTTATAAAGCCCTTTTTACATCAGCAGATGTCAAAGTGCTATAAAGAAACCCAGCCTAAAACAGCAAGCAATGCAGATGTAAAAGCATGGTAGATAGGTTCTGGCCTTTCTAGGGAGTTGTTCCTAGGAAGAAACCAGGCTCTGAGGGTTGGCCAGTCCTCTTCTGGCTGTGCCGGGTGGAGATTATAAGAGTACATGGCCATTTAAGGCCAGATTATTCTTCAAGATGATCACAGTGGTTGTAAAGGGTAAGCATGGTCAGTACCTCAGGAGTAAATGTCAGTTGGCTTTTCATAGCCGAGCATTCAGCGGTCGAGACAGCAGGTGCGGTAGAGAGCGAGTCGAAAACAGCAGGTAGGGGACAAGGTAGCACATCTGGTGAACAGGTCAGGGTTTCCTAGCCGCAGGCAGAACAGTTGAAACTGGAGCAGCAGCACGACCAGGTGGACTGGGGACAGTCAGGAGTCATCATGCCAGATAGTCCTGAGGCATCATCCTAGGGCTCAAGTCCTCCAGGAGGAGAGGGAGAGAGAGAATTAGAGGGAGCATACTTAAATTCACACAGGACACCACCAGCGGTGGGTTGGGGGACATTGTGGGAGAAAGGGTTGGGGGACACTGGCCCCTGGACAGGGCCAACCAGGCAGGATATAACCCCACCCACTTTGCCAAAGCACAGCCCCCACACCACTAGAGGTATAGCAACAGACCATCAACTTACTATCTTACTATACAAGCTTGAGTATAGCCAAAGAAGATCTCCTCCAATGCATGAGCCCGAGGGGGCGCAAAACCAGACAGAAAGATCACATCTGACTCAAGTTGACGCACGCCTCCTAGAAACGACATGGAAGAGCACCAGTAAGCCAGTGACTCAGCCCCCATAATAGGGTCAGAGGCAGAGAATCCCAGTGGATTGGGGAGCCGGCCAGGCAGAGACAACAAATGGCAGTTCGTTGCTCCAGTGCCTTGACGTTCACTCCTTCTGAGTTATTTATTTTTGAAATAACTGTACAACCATGATTAATTTTCAGATCCAACAGCAGATCTTTGTTTCTTGAACTAGCATCCATTTTGTCAGAGTTTAAAAGTAAGAAATATGCAGGCATCCACTTCCTTATGTCTGAAACACAGGCTTCCTTGGAAGGTAATTTTGGGGCTTCACCATGTTTCATCGAAATGTACAGCTGTGTATCGTCCGCATAGCAGTGAAAGTTAACATTGTTTCTGAATGGAATCACCAAGAGGTAAAATATATAGTGAAAACAATAGTGGGCCTAAAATGCAACCTTGAGAAACACTGACATTTACAGTTGATTTGTCAGAAGACAAACCATCCACAGAGACAAAATGACATCTTTCCGACAGATAAGATATAAACCAGGCCAGAACTTGTCGGTGTAGACCAATTTGGGTTTCCAATCTCTCCAAAAGAATGTGGTGATCGATGGTGTCAAAACCAGCACTAAGGTTTAGGAGCACAAGTACAGATGCAGAGCCTTTTAAAAAGGAAATTTTCCTTCTTCGCAAGCGCAGTCTGTGCTATGATGGGGTTTAAAACCAGACTATACATTATGTATTCAGGGAGGCAGTGAGTTGCTGCCTAACAGCCTTTTCAAAATGAGAGGAATGGGAGAGTCGATACAGGCCGATAGTTTTTGCGTTTTCGGGTCATGGTTTGGCTTTATTACTGCCACTTCTTATGTTCAACATATGAGGACCAAGCACAGGAAGTAGCTCTTTCAGTATGTTTAGTTGGAATAGGGGTCCAGTATGCAGCTTGACGGTTTAGAGGCCGTGACGATTTTCATGAATGTGTCCAAATGGTTTTTGTTTTTAGGGGTGCGACTGTATCTAGGGTAGAGGTCGGCCGATTATGGTTTTTCAACTCCGATACCGATTATTGGAGGACCAATGACAACTACAACAATACTGAATTAACACTAATTTTAACTTAATATAATACATAAATAAAATCAATTTAGCCTCAAGTAAATAATGAAACAATTCAATGTTCAATTTGGTTTAAATAATGCAACAAAAAAAAAGTGTTGGAGAAGAAAGTAAAAGTGCAATATGTGCTATGTAAGAAAGCTAACGTTTCAGTTCCTTGCTCAGAACATGAGAAAGCTGGTGGTTCCTTTTAACATGAGTCTTCAATATTCTCAGTTAAGAAGTTTTAGGTTGTAGTTATTATAGGAATTATAGGACTACTTCCCTCTATACCATTTGTATTTCATTAACCTTTGACTATTGGATGGTCTTATAGGCACTTTAGTATTGCCAGTGTCCCTCTCCTCGCTCCTCCCTGGGCTCAAACCAGCAACACAACGACAACAGCCACCATCGAAGCAGCGTTACCCATGCAGAGCAAGGGGAACAACTACTTGAAGGCTAAGAGCGAGTGGCGTTTGAAACGCTGTTAGCGCGCGCTAACTACCTAGCCATTTCACTTCGGTTACACCAGCCTCATCTCGGGAGTTGATAGGCTTGAAATCATAAACAGCGCAATGCTTGACGCACAATGAAGAGCTGCTGGCTAAACACACGAAAGTGCTGTTTGAATGAATGTTTACGCACATGCTTCTGCCTACCACCGCTCAGTCAGATACTTGTATGCTCAGTCAGATTATATGCAACGCAGGACACGCTAGATAATATCGAGTAATATCATCAACCATGTGTAGTTAACTAGTGATTATGATTGATTGTTTTTTTATAAGATAAGTTTAATGCTAGCTAGCAACTTACCTTGGCTTACTGCATTCGCGTAACAGGCAGTCTCCTTGTGGAGTGCAACGAGAGAGAGGCCGGTCGTTATTGCATTGGACTAGTTAACTGTAAGGTTGCAAGATTGGATCCCCCGAGCTGACAAGATGAAAATCTGTCATTCTGCCCCTGAACGAGGCAGTTAACCCACCGTTCCTAGGCAGTCATTGAAAATAAGAATGTGTTCTTAACTGACTTGCCTAGTTAAATAAAGGTATACAAATATATATATATATTTTTTTTAATCGGCGCCCAAAAATACCGATTTCCGATTGTTATGAAAATTGATATCGGCCCTAATTAATCGGCCATTCCGATTAATCGGTCAACCTCTAATCCAGGGTATTACTCAAGGTTAAATTAAAATCCTCCGTTAGGTGGTTAACCGATTTTTGTACTCCAACGTCCTTGGGTAGGGGGTGGGAGTCTGGAAGGGCATCTAGGAATCTTTGGGTTGTCTGAAAATGTATACAGTAGCACAGGTCTCGATTATCCTTGGTTGGGGTCTGAGCAGATTATGTTGTGATTGCAAACGTAATAAAATTGTTGTCCGATAGTCCAGGATGAGGAAAAACATTTCGATCCACAATATGTATGCTGTATAGATTTCATGACTAGAAACTGAAAAGACAAACGCAGTAATTTGTTTGTAAATTAAAATTTGCTGTCATCAACACACCTCCACCTTTGCGGGATGCACAGGGAATATGGTCACTAGTGTAACCAGGAGGAGAGCACTCCATTTACCACAGTAAATTCACCAGGCTTGAGCCATGTTTCAGTCAGGCCAATCACATCAATCGAGGTGGATGGAGGTCTTTATTCCAGTGAGAATGCTAAGGCGAACACTGCCATGTTCTCTTTTGCTCAACCTAGATCAAGGCACAGACAAGGTTACAGGATCAGGGGCGTCAGGTAGCCCAGGTAGATTAAAGCGTTGGGCCAGGAACCGAAAGGTAGCTGGATTAAATCCCTGAGCTGACAAGGTAAAGAAAATTTTGTTCTGCCCCTGATCAAGGCAGTTAACCCACTGTTCCCCAGTAGGCCATCGTTGTAAGTAAGAATTTGTTCTTAACTGACTTGAAATACTAATTTTTAATAATTAAATGGGGCTGACTACACTGTGCTAGTGCCAGTCCACTAAGCTGGCAGGCTGGCTAACAGCCTGCTGCCTGGCCTGCACCAGTGGTGGAAAAAGTATACAACGGTCATACTTGAGTAAAATTAGATGCCTAAATAGAAAATGACTCAAGTGAAAGTCACCCAGTAAAATACTACTTGAGTAAAAGTCTAAAAGAAATACACATACGTATCAAAACTAAATGTAATTGCTAAAATAAAATTTACCAAAAGTAAAAGTATAAATCGTTTCAGGCAAGAAAATAGCCTTGCCAAAAATCCTTCTCACTTATAATTTCCTTAATTTTGTTGCTAGAGTCATACTTTCTGTGGAACACATCAGTCAAATACTTTCTATAGAGCAAACTTCACATCAGAATAGGCAACTGAAATCAATAACCAATGTATGTGTTATATTAAACAGAGGGAGTAAAATGTAGGCAAGTGTTACGAATCCCTTTTGGCCCGACAGTCTAGGGGGGGGATGGTAATGAGACCCGTAACATAACTCATGCAAATTATTATTGTGACAAAGTGTGAAAGAAATAACCACGACAAAAGAAATCTACATCAAACTCCAGGTTTATTTATAAAACACGCGGTAATGGGGGGGGGGAAGCAGGAAAAGGGGCTGAGCTGGACCCAAGGAAAGAAACAATATACAAAAACACCCCTAAGCTAGACTAGCCTACTTTAACAACAGCTAACTAACCAAAAATACAGTGGGTGGTCCGCCCAGTTCTAACTAGTGTATTTAACTAAGTTCACCTACGGGTAGTGTATGCCCATGGGCGACTTGTCTTGGTTTCCCCCTTTTCCCACCAGCAATAAACAAACACCATAACCAAAAACAATACTCACAGGTGATGAAAAAGTGCTATGGAGGTGCTCAAACAAAAGAGAGGTTAAGACACAAAGCGAGAGTGAAACACAGAGACCTACAGACATGGCATTTACAGAGAGATTGAGCTAGTTCTAGAGCAAACAAATGATGGGGTTTTTAAACCATGGGGAAGGAACTGTGATAGGGTAGGAAATAGGAGGAGGTGTGTCTTCTGATTGATGATTGATTGTTGACTGATTGGGGAGTGATGATTTTCACCTGTGAGGGAAGAAGGAGAGAAAAGAAACACACACACAGGATACACACACACAGGATAACTCAAATGAAACGGAGCCAAACGTGATCAGAAATCTCAACTAGCAAGCAAGTTGCAGCAATGAAGAATTGAGTGTGTGTGCATTCACGCGAAGGGGGGGGGGATTCTGTCAGGGGGGAGCTTTTCGGCACATGTTTCTCGCTGATTCATTCACACGCTGAATCAATGTTGCGCTTGGTGACCTGGCGGTTTCATCCTAACATCATTGGTCCCAAAGTGGATAACAATATCCCTATACTCACCAGTTTTAGCCTTCGCCAGTACCATCTTCAGATTAGCCTTAGTGTCGGTAGACCTGCTCCTTGGTAAACAGTGTATGATCGCTGGATGATTATTTAAAAATCTAATACTATGGGTAATGGACTCACTAATGACTAGGGTTTTCAATTTGTCAGAGCTAATGGTAGGAGGTTTCAGCGGCTCAGACCCCGTAACCGGTGGAGGCAAGACCTGTGTAGGCTGGACACATGGAATGGAACGCTTTTTTCTGATAACCAGTTCATTCCATCCGCTGTGTGGAGCCCAGTGTCACAATATGACTATATTTCTCAGCTGCTTGCCGCCGTTTAAGTATTCACAAAAAAACAGGCCTTATTTTAGGGCATTTTTCATCCTGCCAGCTCCTATTAATTCTATTGAGCTCCGTGGCAACAACTTGCCTTCCGAAAGTTATATTCCCAGCGTATTGTTTTACGTCACAATGCCTGCTTTGCTCACTTTGTTTATAGTTAACATGTAAACAAAATTACTCATGGAACACGTCCCATTGATTCCAATAAGGGAAACATAGGCATGTCTGTCTATTTTGCCTAATATCTCACAATGTGTATATTGATTTTTATTTCATGAGAATCTCCTCTTTCTAATTATGTAAGTCTGGGCAGCGAGCTCGTTGGTCATCGATCACTAGACCAGAAATAGTCGGAAGTTTTCATTTTTCCCAACTTTCTCATTACGCAGACATAAGCACAGTTGACACCATCGAGGTGCGGGTGTTGACTTTCTACACAACTTGTTTTTTTCCAGTTTCGTCCAACGAACCGATTGTAGTGATAAAATAAAAAGGGATCATTTCTTTGTGCAGTTTAGATGAAATTCAATTCTAAGCATCGCTCCAGTCAAAACAGGCTCTGCGAACATCGATTCCATTCATTTACTATGGGCTCGCGCTAGTGTTCCAGCTTAGCCAACGTTCTTTTGCTGTTTTTCAGCCTTGGGTGAATTTTGACTCATTCTATAGTCCAGCCTAACCTGAGAAGGCTCTGCCTCTGACTCCGACTCATTGCTTAATCAGGAGAAAAGGTTAAAAGTTTGTCAGTTGAATGAGCGACACCGGTTGAGCATGCAATAGCATTTCATTTCAGAAGTCTTGAGAAAATTGTCCGGCTGCGGGGACTGTAGGTGGGATTTATACTACTATCTGTACTTACTGGTGGCACAGATGCTGTTTCATCCTTTCCTACGCTTAAATTGCACTTGCCTAATGATTGCATCTGAAGCTGTCCTTGCAACACGGCTACCTCACCATAAGACGATACTGCTCCTGTATATTATGAGTACAGCGACTGCAATTAGATGGCAGTGTTAGCGTTACTACTTAGCTTTTTCGGATGGTGGAGGTCCTGTAGAACCATGTCCATATAACCATGTCCGGGGGTGAAAAGGTTGAATGAAAAATGTTGAGCAGGAAAAAACGAAGGCTTAAAAAACAAAAGTAAAAAACAAAAAGTTTGCCAAATAGCAACAGGCAGCTTGGCGCACGGAGACAAGTCTGATTGTGGGGCTTCACATTGAGGGCAGGGCTTGATGAACTGACTTTTTTGGAAAGGTGGCTTCCTATGACGTTGTCACGTTGAAAGTCACTGAGCTCTTCAGTACAGGCTATTTGAGTTTTGTAACGCTTCTGCTTTGCTGGTTACTGTTTGTAATAATTTGTCAACTAGGCTGTGTTATCAAATAATCGTAAGGTATGCTTTCGCCGTAAAGCATTTTAAAAATCTGACACTGTGGTTGGATTCACAAGACGTTAATCTTTAAACCTATGTAAAATATGTTTTGTTTTCTGAATTTTTAAAATGAGTATTTCTGTATTTGAATTTGGCGCTCTGCAATCTCACTGGATGTTGGCCAGATGGGACGCTAGTGTCCCACATACCCTAGAGAGGTTTTAATGATGGAATCAATTTTTGTTTTATTAATCATATTAAAGTTACACCTGTTTGAAGCTTTGGATTTGTCAATCACATACATTATTTTAGATGTGTGTCCACGTGTAACATAGGGTGATACTAAATGTTATGAGGTTACAGTACACTTCTGAGATCTCCATACAAAATAATCTGACAGTAATATCTAGGATTTCACAGGATCACGGTCAATGTGAAAGTAAATAATTAAATGCTTAGTATATGGTATAACAACAAAAAAACAGTGTCATAAATGTAAGGAAATAAAGGTAATGTTTTGTCACACAATCTTGGCCAAATCTGGGAGGAATCCAAGCATGAGAAAGTGTTTAAAAATACAGTGCCTTTTAAAAGTTTTTATCCCTCTTGGCGTTTTTCCTATTTTGTTGCATTACAACCTGTAATTTAAATGGATTTTTATTTGGATTTCATGTAATGGACATACACAAAATAGTCCAAATTGGTGAAGTGAAAAAAATACGGAAAAGTGGTGCGTGCATAGTGTATATATTCACCCCTTTGCTATGAAGCCCCTAAATAAGATCTGGTGTCGACCAATTACTTTCAGAAGTCACATAATTAGTTAGATTGCACACAGGTGGACTTTATTTAAGTGTCACATGATCTCAGTATATATACACCTATTCTGTAAGAACCCAGAGTCTGGAAATCCACTAAGCAAGGGGCACCACCAAGCAAGCGGCACCACCAAGCAAGCGGCACCACCAAGCAAGCGGCACCATGAAGATCAAGGAGCTCTCCAAACAGGTCAGGGCCGAAGTTGTGAAGAAGTACAGATCCGGGGTGGGTTATAAAAAAAATATAAAAAACCATGGAGCATCAATAAATCCATTATTAAAAAATTGAAAGAATATGGCACCACAACAAACCTGCCAAGAGAGGGCCGCCCACCAAAACTCACAGACCAGGCAAGGAGGGCATTAATCAGAGAGACAACAAAGAGACCAAAGACAACCCTGACGGAGCTGCAAACTCCACAGCGGAGATTGGAGAATCTGTCCATAGGACCAGTAAGCTGTACACTCCACAGAGCTGGGCTTTACGGAAGAGTGGCTAGAAAAAATCCTTTGCTTAAAGAAAAAAGAAGCAAACACGTTGGTTGTTCACCAAAAGGCATGTTGGAAACTCCCCAAACATATGGAAGAAGGTACTCTGGTCAGATTAGACAACAATGTAGCTTTTTGGCCATCAAGGAAAATGCTATGTCTGGCGCAAACCCAACACCTCTCATCAACCATAGAATACCATCCTCACAGTGAAGCGTGGTGGTAGCATCATGCTGTGGGGATGTTTTTCATTGGCAGGGACTGGGAAACTGGTCAGAATTGAAGGAACGATGGACGGCGCTAAATACAGTGAAATTCTTGAGGGGAAACCTGTTTGTCTTCCAGAGATTTGAGACTGGGACAGAGGTTCACCTTCCAGCAGTTATGCACGCTCAAGTTTTCTGTTTTTTTGTCTTATTTCTTGTTTGTTTGGTAAGTTGGTGGTTGAAGATATCCCTCTAGTGGTGTGGGGGCTGTGCTTTGGCAAAGTGGGTGGGGTTATATCCTTCCTGTTTGGCCCTGTCCGGGGGTGTCCTCGGATGGGGCCACAGTGTCTCCTGACCCCTCCTGTCTCAGCCTCCAGTATTTATGCTGCAGTAGTTTATGTGTCGGGGGGCTGGGGTCAGTTTGTTATATCTGGAGTACTTCTCCTGTCCTATTCGGTGTCCTGTGTGAATCTAAGTGTGCGTTCTCTAATTCTCTCCTTCTCTCTTTCTTTCTCTCTCTCGGAGGACCTGAGCCCTAGGACCATGCCCCAGGACTACCTGACATGATGACTCCTTGCTGTCCCCAGTCCACCTGGCCATGCTGCTGTTCCAGTTTCAACTGACCTGAGCCCTAGGACCATGCCCCAGGACTACCTGACATGATGACTCCTTGCTGTCCCCAGTCTACCTGGCCATGCTGCTGCTCCAGTTTCAACTTCCACCTGACTGTGCTGCTGCTCTAGTTTCAACTGTTCTGCCTTATTATTATTCGACCATGCTGGTCATTTATGAACATTGAACATCTTGACCATGTTCTGTTATAATCTCCACCCGGCACAGCCAGAAGAGGACTGGCCACCCCACATAGCCTGGTTCCTCTCTAGGTTTCTTCCTAGGTATTGGCCTTTCTAGGGAGTTTTTCCTAGCCACCGTGCTTCTCCACCTGCATTGCTTGCTGTTTGGGGTTTTAGGCTGGGTTTCTGTACAGCACTTTGAGATATCAGCTGATGTACGAAGGGCTATATAAATAAATTTGATTTGATTTGTTTCACAATAGAAAATGTGGATAAATATTTTAAAAAATACATAAAATATTTTTAAAATAAAAGATTCTCAACATGCTCACAATATGCCATTGGATAAAACAAATAAAGGTTTTGCATGTCAAGACAAATGTTTGGAAAATTATATTTACCATCTGCTATTCTTTCTATTCAGAAATGTTTATTCTATGTTTTGCTATTGGATTTAATGTTAGTTAAAATGACTAAATTCATCATTATGTGATGTATTGGTGACTAAACAAAATGTGCTCATGGTATTTCATGAAAAACTAATTTGCATGGATGACTCGGGTGAAAGATGTGTGAAACCCCAATAAGGTTCTGAATGTAAGATGGGGGGGAGGCGTCGCGCCAAATAGTGTCTCCCCCTACGTCACAATGGGATTAGATTAGTTCTAGCTTCTGTTGCTAGGACTGTTGCTAGAACTTGCAACATTCTGATCAGATTACGTAATGAACCAAAGCGTCCGTTGCTGTGCTGGTTGCTTGGCTCAATTATATCAGGCAGTTCTAGTTCTATTTCACCGCATAAATGCTCGCTAAGTCCGCGCAAAACTATTACTTCAGAATTGTTCGCCAATGACAGTGTTTTTAGAGGACTGAAAATAGTGGAAAGAGAGCACTTTCTCTACCATGTAAACTCAGCAATAAAAAGAAACGTCCTCTCACTGTCAACTGCGTTTATTTTCAGAAAACTTAACGTGTAAATATGTGTATGAATATAACAACTGAGACAAAAACTGAACAAGTTCCACAGACATGTGACTAACAGAAATTGAATAATGTGTCCCTGAACAAAGGGGGGGGGGGGGTCAAAATCAAAAGTAACAGTATGTGGCCACCAGTTGCATTAAGTACTGCAGTGCATCTCCTCCTCATGGACTGGACCAGATGTGCCAGTTCTCACTGTGATATGTTACCCCACTCTTCCACCAAGGAATGTGCAAGTTCCTGGACATTTCTGGGGGGAATGGCCCTAGCCCTCACCCTCCAATCCAACAGGTCCCAGATGTGCTCAATGGGATTGAGATCCCAGACCTTTGCTGGTCATGGCAGAACACTGACATTCCTGTCTTGCAGGAAATCACGCACAGAACCAGCAGTATGGCTGGTGGCATTGTCATGCTGGAGGGTCTTGTCAAGATGCGCCTGCAGGAAGGATACCACATGAGGGAGGAGGATGTCTTCCCTGTAATGAAGAGCGTTGAGATTGCCTGCAATGACAACAAGCTCAGTCCGATGCTGTGACACACCGCCCCAGACCATGACGGACCCTCCACCTCCAAATCGATCCCCCTCCGGAGTACAGGCCTCGGTGTAACGCTCATTCCTTTGACGATAAACGTGAATCTGATCATCACCACTGGTGAGACAAAACCGCTATTCGTCAGTGAAAAGCACTTTTTGCCAGTCCTGTCTGGTCCAGCAACGGTGAGTTTGTGATGTTGTGATGTCTGGTGAGGACCTGCCTTACAACAGGTCTACAAGCCCTCTGTCCAGCCTCTCTCAGCCTATTGCGGACAGTCTGAGCACTGATGGAGGGATTGTGCATTCCTGGTGTAACTTGGCCAGTTGTTGTTGCTATCCTGTACCTATCCTGCAGGTGTGATGTGCCGATGTACTGATCCTGTGCAGATGTTGTTAAACGTGGTCTGCCACTGCGAGGACGATCAGCTGTCTGTCCTGTCTCCCTGTAGCGCTGTCTTAGGCATCTCACAGTACGGACATTGCAATTTATTGCCCCTGGCCACATCTGCAGTCCTCATGCCTCCTTGCAGCATGCCTAAGGCACGTTCACGCAGATGAGCAAGGACCCTGGGCATCTTTCTTTTGGTGTTTTTCAGAGTCAGTAGAAAGGACACTAAAGAAGCTTAAGTGTTCATAATTGTGACCTTAATTACCTACCGTCTCTAAACTGTTAGTGTCTTAACGACCGTTCCACAGGTGCATGTTCATTAAAACTTCTTTGGGATCAGTGTCCCTTCCACAGGACGGTTGAGCTAACATAGGCTAATGCGATTAGCATGAGGTTGAAAGTATCAAGAAAATTTCCCAGGACATAGTCATATCTAATATTGTCAGAAAGCTTAAATTATTTTTAATCTAACGGCACTGTCCAATTTACAGTAGCTATTACAGTGAAAGAATACCATATTGTTTGAGGAGAGTGCACAGTTTTGAACATGAAAAGTTATTCATAAACAAATTAGACACGTGTCTTATTTCTTGGTACAACATTTTGAACAGGAATTCAATGGTTAATTCGATCAGTCTAAAACTTTGAACATACACTGCTGCCATCTAGTGGCCAAAATCTAAATTACAGCTGGGTTGGAATAATACATTATGAACGTTCTCTTGCATTTCAAAATGATGGTCCAAAAAAATACAAAAGAGCGTTTGGTGTTTTCTTTGTATTATCTTTTACCAGATCTGTTGTTATATTCTCCTACATTCCTTTAACATTTCCACAAACTTCAAATTGTTTCCTTTCAAATGGTACCAAGACTATGCATATTCTTGCTTCAGGGCCTGAGTAACAGGCAGTTAGATTTGGGTATGTCATTTTAGGCGAAAATTGAAAAAAAGAGGCGGATCCTTAAGAGGTTTAATTGTTTATGGCTCATTGAACAAGCATGGGAAATCGTTTTTAAACACTTTGAAATTAAGTTCTGTGAAGTTATTTGGAACTTTCTTTTTTTCTTTTTTTGCTGAGTTTATTAGTCTTAATACATATCATTAAATAGGAAAAAAGAACGTATGCTGTTTTTATAGATTGAAGTTGCTAGCTACGGTACTTATACAGTTGAAGTCGGAAATTTACATACACCTTAGCCAAATACATTTAAACTCACTTTTTCACAATTCCTGACATTTAATCCTAGTAAAAACGAGCTGTCTTAGGTCAGTAAATTGGGTGAACTTTGGCCTATTCCTCCTGACAGAACTGGTGTAACCGAGTCAGGTTTGTAGGCCTCCTTGCTCGCACATGCTTTTTCAGTTCTGCCCACAAATGTTCTATAGGATTGAGGTCAGGGCTTTGTGATGGCCACTCCAATACCTTGACTTTGTTGTCCTTAAGCCATTATACCACAACTTTGGAAGTATGCTTGGGGTTATTGTCCATTTGGAAGACCCATTTGCGACCAAGCTTTAACTTCCTAACTGATGTCCTGATGTTGCTTCAATCTATCCACATAATTTTCTCCTCATGATGCCATCTATTTTGTGAAGTGCACCAGTCCCTCCTGCAGCAAAGCACCCCCACAACATGATGCTGCCACCCCAGTGCTTCAAGGTTGGGATGGTGTTATTCGGCTTGCAAGCCTAACCCATTTTCCTCCAAACATAACGATGGTCATTATAGCCAAACAGTTCTATTTTTGTTTCATCATCATTTCTCCAAAAAGTACAATCTTTGTCCCCATCTGCAGTTGCAACCCGTAGTCTGGCTTTTTTGTGGCGGTTTTGGAGCAGTGGCTTCTTCCTTGCCGAGCGGCCTTTCAGGTTATGTCGATATAGGACTCATTTTTACTGTGGATATAGATACTTTTCTACCTGTTTCCTCCAGCATCTTCACAAGGTCCATTGCTGTTGTTCTGGAATTGATTTGCACTTTTCGCACCAAAGTACGTTCATCTCTAGGAGACAGAACGTTTCTCCTTCCTGAGCGGTATGACGGCTGCGTCATACCAGGCTTGTAGAGGTCTACAATAATTTTTCTGAGGTCTTGGCATATTTCTTTTGATTTTCCCATGATGTCAAGCAAAGAGGCACTGAGTTTGAAGGTTGGCCTTAAAATACATCCACAGGTACACCTCAAACTGACTCAAATTATGTCAATTAGCCTATCAGAAGCTTCTAAAGGCATGACATAATTTTCAGGAATTTTCCAAGCTGTTTAAAGTTAGTCAACTCAGTTTTTGTAAACTTCTGACCCACTGGAATTTTGAAACAATGAGTTATAAGTGAAATAATCTGTCGGTAAACAATTGTTGGAAAAATGATTTGTGTCATGCACAAAGTAGATGTCCTAACCGACTTGCAAAAATTATAGTTTGTTAACAAGAAATTTGTGGAGTGGTTGAAAAACGAGTATTAATGACTATATTCTAAGTGTATGTAAACTTCTGACTTCAACTGTACTTCAGCCTGCCTAGTTAGCAAGCCGGACAGTTGTATTTAGGAAGCAAACAAGCTACTGAATAACTGTTATTGCAGCTTTCTGGCTAAAAAATGCCGAAAGAACATTGGCTAAGCAGGAACACTAGTGTGAGCTCATAGCAAATGAATGGAATCGAATGTTTGCAGAGCCTGTTTTGATTGGAGTGACACTTAGAATTCCATTTCTCCTAAATGGCACCAAATGTATGCCCTTTCATTTTACCACTACAATCTGTTTTTAGGACAAAACTGAAAAATAACAACTTGTGTAGAAAGTAAAAATCCGCACCTCGATGGTGCCAAGTTTGCTTATGTCTGCATAATGAGGAAATAGGAAAAAAAATGGCAACTTCTGACTATTTCTGGTCTAGCGATTTATGACAGCAGAGTTCGCTGCCCACCTTTATGTAATTAGAAAGAGGATATTATCCTGATGATGTCCAATGATGTCCAACTTGAAAAAATCTAAATATACACATTGTGAGATATTTGGCGAAATATACCAGTATGTCTCTCCATAGGAAAACAATGGGGGGAGCTCAGCGTTCCATGGGCAAAAAGTATGGCCTGCCCCTCCTCTTGAGTGATCTACTCTCTGCATGCGGTTGATCTGTATCTTCCGCCCGTGGTTTGTCATACTTGTTTCGTTAGCATTACACTACGACTCCGTGTGCATCCATTTGTGTGGTGGTTCTTGCTGCCACAAACTGTAATTTTCCTTACACTTCTTGCCGACTGGCTTTTTCGATGTGTGTGTTGTGAATTGCTTTAACATGCTGTTCTCTGCTAATTACCCTGCAGGTTTTTTTTCATGTTTTTTCCCCTGCAGTGTGTAATAGTATTGTGGTGGGTTTTCCACTACGTTGAGACTAACTTTGTAGTTTCTTTGTAGTTACTCCATCATATGGTGCTGCTTTTACTGCTTGGATATTAAACCGGATCGGTAAGATTGCAGTTGGCGTAAAACAAAAACAAAAAACAAATCAAATCCATTACCTGGTTGCTGTTTTTTTGTCTGCTTGCTTTTCCTACACGGGTCTTCCCTGTTTATTGCAGGGGTACTGGGTAATTTATCCCTCACAGGGTTGCTATTCCTCCAAGCAGGTCACGACATAAGCACTCCCAGGGCGTCGGACCCCTGCTCCGTGGTCTTGTTGTCTTGGCTGAGATTATGGCTTCCCTTTGTGACAGATGTGATGGTGGCATCCCCCTGGGGATCTGCATACCTGGTATATGCACCATCTGGGTTTGAGCCATGCAGAGAGGGCGGTGCTGAATGCCTGTTTTGTGTGGTGTACTCAGAACGCCTGCGCCTGGTGCGATTGGAGGCTTTGTGCGAGTGGGTTGGCCAGGCTGGGGATGAGCTCCCTCCTTCAGGAGTGGTGCGCCAGCGAGCTGTTAGTCCCTCTACTGGGCCCAGTACCCCACACTGGAAGTGTGGCCGGAGCCACCGCAGGCAGAGCCCATCTGCTGCTAGTCCTGGATTGCTGGGGCCACCTTGAACGGAGGGCGCATGCCCTGCATCAGGAGGTTGATAGCTTCGATGGCGACGACAGCTGTTCTCTGTTGGCCAGTGATGGGCTGTTCTTGGGGGATGATCCTGGCACTGTTTACCACCATGAGCGGGGCTGACAGGCCATCAGAAACCGTCAGCGGGGCTTCATTGCCCCAAGCGGCCCGGAGGCTATGAGGAGCCGACTTACTCTGGCTGGGAGACCCTGAGATGGTTCATGCCGCCTCCTCAGGCCCCGGGCCCAAGACCACCGGACCGTCGCCATCCTGCCCCAACAATAATTTCTCTTTTACAACAAGACCCAGATGGCAAATATAGTCTATCTAAAAAACTGGAGGCCCCTTACACTTCAATGTTGTGATGCAAAAATACTAGGGCGATACATTGAAGATAATATACAAACACTACTAGAAATAATAGAACTATCATGAAACATCTATGAAGCCATGCCTGGAATTTATAATGGATTTTGAAAGGCATTTGATAAAGCAAGACTGGACTTTATTTATAAATGCCTGGATTTTTTTCAATTTTGGTGAGTCTCTTGGGTAAAAGTAATGTATAGCAACCCTGGGTGTAAAATAGTAAATCACGTCTTTCTCTGAGTTTTGAATTGTCAAGAGGAGTGAAACAAGGGTGTCCGCTGTCACCATATCTATTCGTTAGGGCCAACGAAATACTTGCTATTTAAATCAGATCCAATAACAACATTAGAGGATTAGAAATCCAAGGCTTAATAACAAAGGTGTCCATGTATGCCGATGACTCAAGTTTTATATTAAGTCCGCAAGCTAGATCCCTGCAATGTCTCATTGTAGATTTAGATAACTTTTCTGTACTCTCTGGACTAAAACCTAATTGTGCACAATATTACGTATTGGATCTTTAAAAAAATACAACTTTTACATTACCCTGCAGTTTCCCTATAAAACAGGCTGATGGTGAAGTAGACATACTCGGTATTCAAATCACAATGAATTTCAATAGAAATCTTGTAAAAATAGACAAGATCCTGCAACCAATGAGAGGTAAATATCTGTCTCTTTATGGAACATTTCCCTGATTTAACTCCTTAGTCATATCTCAGTTTATTCATTAATGGTGCTGCCTACTGCTGTTGATTCATTTTCAAATCATATGAGCAATAAATATTTTGCTTCATCTAGGATGCTAAACCAGACAAAATAAAGCTATATAAGCTATCTATATAATGAATATGAATTGGGTGGGTTGGGATTATTAAATATAGAAGTACTAGACCTCTCTCTAAAAGCTTCACTTATTCAAAATCTTACCTTGAACCCTAAATGGTTCTCAAGTAGATTACTAAGAAAAGCTCATTCATTGTATAAAAATGGCCTTTTTGCCCTTGTGCAGATTGCCATGTCTCATTTTCGATTAATTGAAAATTATACTTTTTTCAAAATATCTCGCTTTTTCAAACAAGCATTGCAGAGCTGGCTACAATTTCATCCCCCTGAAAATATATATATTATTATGGCTGAAATCAAATGTGCTGGTTGATAAAATACCTGTATTTATGGGAAAGATGTTTGAAAAGGGTATTTTGTTCATAAATTATATTGTAAATTGGCATGGTGGAGTTATATCCTTCGTGGAGTTATCAGAATTGTACGGGAAGGTCTGCTCAATCCAAGAGTACAACCAACTGATTACAGCATTACCCCAAAAATGGAGGAGGCAGGTGGCAGCGGGAGGAGGTAGGGAACTGGTCTGTCTGCCCAATATGAAGGATCAAAACTGGTGGAGGAATAAAAAGAGCATAAATAGCAAAGTATACCAGTTTCATTTGAAGACCAGGATGTTGACTACCTTGCCACACAGATTGCAAAATAGTTTAAGAGATTTTTGATTTATGATATTCATGATACATGATACATGAATTCCTGATTCATGATACATTGATTCCATGATACAGGGTGTATGAGTTGATATGTAAAACGACGCAAGATTAAAGACTTTGTGCTTTTCAGCTAAAATGATTATATAGAATGCTTGCCACCAACAAAATGTTGAATATTTGGGGCATAAAATCATCGAAGCTCTGCAAATTTTGTTGTGAGGATACAGAATCAATAGACCATTTATTTTGTTATTGCCCTCTGTTAGCCTGTTTCTGGTCTCAGTTTCAGGAATGGCTGAAAATGCATAGCATTGATCTAAAATTGACCCTGGAAATAGTACTGTTAGGAGATATGGAAAGACCGGGTCAGTCAATTACTAATATATAATACTCTTAGTAAAACTATTCATCTTCAATTCGCTGTCTGTGGATTCTATTCGATTAGATAGATTGTAGTTGTACGTTGAACATCACAGCATAGTTGAAAGATATATGTTGCGTAGAATTCCGAAGAGGGTGGCCAGCAAAGATAGGTGGGAAGGGCTGAGGGTTGGGATGTGGAATTGGTGACAAGAGGGAGTGGAGTTACTGTGCTGGAGATAGAATGACGGTCAAAAATAAAGTAAAAATAAACATAATTAAAAGTATGTTTGAATGACACTGAGGGGCAGTGTTTTAACAGCTAATGCTGGTTTGCCTGAGGCTGATGCCATGCAGGTGTTTGTACACATGCATATACACACACTCAAATACACACATACAGGACACACGCATGTAATAGTGCCAGACATGCACTCAAACATATACAGTTGGCATTGCTGTTATGATTTTAGTTGTCCTTGATTTTTTTCTTGCATTGTTCTTTGTTGTTTCCTTTTGTAATTTTATTTTTCCCTTAAGTTCATTTTCTTGGTTGTTAATTGGGGTGTTCTTGGGGGTGGGGAATGGAATTAATTGTAATTTATTATTTCTTTCTTGGTGTGGGACTATGGGAGGGGTCTCGGATGGCTGAGGGACAGCTATTGGGGAACTGTGGGCGGATCTTGGAGGGTTCAGGTCCCCATTTTTTTTTTGCCTGGTGGGAGATCTGTCTACGTCCCTTGCCAGGGGCATTGACCCAGGATGCTTTGATGTGTCACTCTGAATGGGAGTCTGTTGGATGACTGGTGTGGTGTAGTTGTTGACCGGCTTCACTGCAAGTATATTGTATGTTTTGGATACTCAATCAAATATATATATAGAAATATATATATATATATATATATATAAAATGTTTTGTGATTCTCATTGCTTTTCAAGTCTTGTGCTATCACTCTCTTAGGAACCAGAAGGAGAAAGTTGAAATGGAAGAAGTCAACAGCTCCAGTTATTATCAGTGTTCTATGAAAAATGGAAATACGATTGTGTATGATGTGATTGTAGAACAGAGGCCATAACCCTCTCAGTTTGTAAACCTCACTGTGAATGTTAATTGTTAGATTTTTTTTGTGTCATTGTTTGTACATTTTTAAGTATTTTCCAAGTTTATGCAATGTTGAACAGTATTGTTAGGTTCTTATTTTTCATCGTAAATAACCCACAGACACTAGAGAAGCTTTAACCAAGTTGAATTCTCCTCAAAGGTTCTGTACAACTGTAATCAGACAACCCAACATTTGTCCCATCCAGATATTTATATCCCACTTAAGACACGCCCTCTCTCCAATCCGTACAGTTTATGCCCAACAGGAAGAAGGTAACCAGATACTTCAACATAAACCCTGATTACTCCCTTAAGGGAACCCTTAACTTTCTCCTTTGATTCTATGCTTCTTCTTCTCTATCATATATTTCATTTCTCAATGTTCAAAATGTTGAACCCAACAGTATGATATCAAATGTTCAAAGAGGGACTGATGGGTTCAGATTTCTAAACTTTGAATATTAATCTTTAGTTACGCTAGAGATATGAGGGGTGCCGTAGTCGAGGGTCTACACCAGGAGTTCATGGTTCTGTAGAAGGAAGGGTTATTGTGGGTGCAATTAAGCTTGGAATGTGCTGAGTGCAGGGGAAATGATTGCATGTGGCAGTACTGATAAGGGGAGAGAGCCGTGGATAAGGGGGGTGAGGTCCAGTCACGTTAAGGAACGAGGAACCGTTTATTGCCCATATAATTTAGTTTCCTGCTTAGCAGTAAAGATACAATGTTTAGCGAAAAGGAGACTCCACTCAAAGTGGGGTACATATACCACCACTATTGTGAACAAGTTTTGGTCAATTCAGCTGTTCAATCCTTTGGGAAGAATAAACTCGGTTTAAGCTTTCATAGTATCTGTCGAGTTCTTTCTCTGATAATTAGAACCTAACAGTAGGCACATGATTACTGCAGTAGGATCAGCAGAGGCATTCAGAGCAGTTAGAGAGACAAATTGTTACTTATATTGTTTCTACCAACACCCCTGGTGTAATGTACATTTGCTGAAGCATTATGACAACTCTGCGTCACAATGGTAGTGATTAGCTGAGCTGGGCTTGGGTAATTGGTAAGTCATTGTCTCAACGCAGTCTTATAATGCTGTGACAGGATCCAGGAATCCCAAAAATGTGTGGATCCCATCCATATAAAATGTGTTTTGTTTTCAAAAGGTATCGAAATTGTAAACAAAAGTTACCTCCATTGAGCTGCAATAATCACATAGCCAGTTGTGAAGAGAAAGAATTCTGCTAAAGCGTTCAATGCCACGATTCAGAGGGCACAGGGCCAGATATGATGGGTCTTTT
Organism: Oncorhynchus kisutch; assembly: GCF_002021735.2. Lineage (NCBI taxonomy): Eukaryota > Metazoa > Chordata > Actinopteri > Salmoniformes > Salmonidae > Oncorhynchus > Oncorhynchus kisutch. The sequence goes on from NC_034195.2 coordinate 31,530,991, forward strand.
GTTAGTGTCAAGCAGAGAGTCAATCAGCTCTTTAAAATCCAGTTTCAACTGTTCAGAGCTGCCCTTCATAATGTCATTAAAACCACATGGACTATGATAGAATCGATTTCCATGTCCTGGCCTAGTACATTCGGGAGCAGCTTAGTAATGTCATTTACGCTCGCTCCTGGATAGGACATTGTTTTTGCATCAGAAACGGTCACAATTATTATCATGGAGCTGCCCAAAATCACGGCTGGCGAGAAGAACGTGGAAATCCACCCACCCCCACGCTTCACAGGATTCAGGCCTTCGACAGATGGAAAAGCCCTGCTCGATCCAACTTTGAAAACGTAGTAGTAGGCACTGCGGCCGCAGACACATGCACCCCCAGCGATGAAGGTGCAGGAAGATCAGGCTCCAGGACGGCGAAAGTATTCATTTGTATCCCCTCCAGGCCTCTAGTTGGGAGTGTTGACGGCTTTGCGGGGAGGTCGCTGTCTTCGGCTTCCACTGCTCGTAACATGCGACCATCATTGACTGCCTTTTTCCTCATGCTGTGCTCCTTCGACTACGCTATCAGATGGGAGAGCTCTGGGCAACACCGGCCATTCGGATAATGACAAACTACAAAGTGGAGATACATCCAACAAGCGTCCAGTCACCGGTGTCGAAAATGTAAACATTCCTTTCTGCGTTTTCCCCAGTTTCTTACGTAGGCTGGCGACCTGCATGATCAAGGAAGCCATCTCAAGCCAAGCCTATAATCATTGGCAATTGCATTGGGACTCCAAGTTATCCGGTTTGTCCCGAAACAAAGCATAATAGATACAGCGCTGGAACCGTTAATTTATTTCTCCAGACAAAGAGGGCTCCATTGCGTTCGTTAGCTTGATGGCTAGCAGCTTAGCGTCAAGCAGGCTTCAACCTTTCTGTTAAGCGCGATTCCGGGACAAGAAATAGCGATCCTAGCTGTTAAAGCTAACCGAGTTGAGGAATCCACGCAAAAACAAGTTCTGTATTCGTATATAATGAATAGCGGTTCATTTAATACAAAATTACAAACCGAGTGTTTTCCAGTTAAACCTGATCCATCAAATGGTGAGAGAGGGAGAGAAAGGTGGGAAGTGGAAGACAGAGAGATGGAGAGAGAAACACAGCAGTGCAAATATACTTAGACTTGAGTATTTCAATAACTCTTCTCTTCCAACTTGTTAGACTACCTACGGGGGAAGGATATCCAGCTACACAGGAGGGTGTTTTTTACCAAGTAGAAGAAGGAGGCCGTGCTGACCAAGATGCATGCTGGCCATTTTGGAGTGAAGCGCATGAATGTCAAAATCAACTTACGCTTATTTCTGCCTCATGCACAAATTCATGTTGTTACTCCTATGAACAGAGAAACTGAAATAGTCTGTCGATACGCTTTCCTACTTATTCATTACTGCTGCTGTGCTAGTTGTAGCACTGAGTGGAAATAGGAAGAACATGCCTTTTAAGGCTTATTAAAATGTGCTGACAGTGCTGAGTAAGAACTTAAACATTAACTCATAAAAACAGTAGCTCTGCCTGGTTGAACTCATAACAATTGCATCACGGCCTGGTATGAAAACTCTCTGCATCATCTGACCGTAGGGCGCGACAGAGGGTTGTGTGTATGGTCCAGTACATCAATGGGGCCAAACTTCCTGCCATCCAGGACCTATATACTAGGCGGTGTCAGAGGAAGGCCCCAGAAATGGTCAAATAATCCAGTCACCCAAGTCATAGACTGTTCTCTCTGCTACTGCACGGCAAGCGGTACCGAAGTCTAGGACCAAAAGACTCCTTAAGAGATCTACCGGCAAGCCATAAGACTGCTGAACAATTATCAAATGGCCACAAGGCTTTATCGTTGGGGTTTTTACAGAAATGTTTGCCGATCGTCAGGTAAGGCCTTGTAGATCGACTGGTTGGTGACCACTGCTCTAGAAAGTTGAGTGAAGTTCAATCTCGTACTTCTCTCAGTGGGCGCTCAGCTTAGAGTTTACATTAGTGGCAACTAACATATTAGCCAAAATCGATGTATTATCTTTTTGGGAATACGTCACAACGTGTTCTAAACTGCTCTGGTGACAAACACACTTTTAGCCTGGTCTCCATTCATCCACATGGCTGCTGGCTGCTCTTTGATACCAGTATAGCCCAACCGGCTAGCAGATGGCGTTATTATTCCTTTTACATCATTTGTCATCTGCATCCAAATGGAATGTGCCCAGCTGGCTATAAACTTTGAAATCACACTGTTACAACATAGAGTTCTAGATTAAAATGAGCATGGTCCAACACCTACCTGCTTTCCCATAGAAGCACATACGCCCATCGAAACAGCAGTTTATGGCCTCACATTTGGCACCAGTGATGTCAGGAAGTCCACATTGCACCTTGTCATTGCCCTCAACATCACAGGTCTGCTTTGGGCCTTGGTGTATTGGGCCAGTGGGTAACTTAGGCGCCTGAGGTGGTTGTGCAGGCTTCTGAGGAAGGAGTTGGGTAGGCGTCTGAGGACGGGGTTGGGCGGGCCACTGAGGAAAGGGTTGGGTGGGCCTCTGAGGAAAGGGCTGGGCAGGCCACTGAGGAAAGGTTTGGGTGGGCCTCTGAGGAAGGGGCTGGGCGGGCCACTGAGGAAGAGTTTGAGTGGGCCACTGAGGAAGGGGTTGGGTTGACCAGTGAGGAAGGGGTTGGGCGGGCCTTTGAGGAAGGGGATGGTCTGGCCTCTGAGGAAGGGTTTGGGTGGGCCTCTGAGGAAGGGGTTGGGCTGGCCACTGAGGAGAGGGTTGGGCAGGCCTCTGAGGAAGGGGTTGGGCAGGCCTCTGAGTAAGGGGTTGTGCTGGCCTCTCGGGGAGTGGTTGGGCAGGCCTCTGGGGAAGGGTTTGGGCAGGCCTCTGAGGAAGAGGTTGGGTAGGCCACTGAGGGAGGGGTTGGGCAGGCCACTGAGGAAGGGGTTGGGTAGGCCTCTGAGGAAGGGGTTGGGCAGGCATCTGAGTAAGGGGTTGGGCAGGCCATGGAGGAAGGGGTTGGGTAGGCCTCTGAGGAAGGGGTTGGGCAGGCCACTGAAGAAGGGGTTGGGTAGGCCGCTGAGGAAGGGGTTGGGTAGGCCGCTGAGGAAGGGGTTGGGAAGGCCACTGAGGGAGGGGTTGGGTAGGCCGCTGAGGAAGGGGTTGGGTAGTCCGCTGAGGAAGGGGATGGGCAGGCCATGGAGGAAGGGGTTGGGTAGTTCGCTGAGGAAGGGGTTGGGCAGGCCACTGAGGAAGGGGTTGGGTAGGCCACTGAGGAAGGTGTTGGGTAGGCCGCTGAGGAAGGGGTTGGGTAGGTCGCTGAGGAAGGGGTTGGGTAGTTCGCTGAGGAAGGGGTTGGGCAGGCCATGGAGGAAGGGGTTGGGTAGGCCGCTGAGGAAGGGGTTGGGCATGCCACAGAGGAATGGGTTGGGTAGGCCTCTGAGGAATGGGTTGGGTAGGCCTCTGAGGAAGGGGTTGGGAAGGCCACTGAGGAAGGGGTTGGGTAGTCCGCTGATGAAGGGGTTGGGTAGTCCACTGAGGAAGAGGTTGGGCAGGCCACGGAGGAAGGGGTTGGGCAGGCCACTGAGGAAGGGGTTGGGTAGGCCACGGAGGAATGGGTTGGGCAGGCCACAGAGGAAGGGGTTGGGTAGGCCTCTGAGGAAGGGGTTGGGTAGGCCTTTGAGGAAGGGGTTGGGTAGGCCTCTGAGGAAGGGGTTGGGAAGGCCACTGAGGAAGGGGTTGGGTAGTCCGCTGATGAAGGGGTTGGGTAGTCCACTGAGGAAGAGGTTGGGCAGGCCACGGAGGAAGGGGTTGGGCAGGCCACTGAGGAAGGGGTTGGGTAGGCCACGGAGGAATGGGTTGGGCAGGCCACAGAGGAAGGGGTTGGGTAGGCCTCTGAGGAAGGGGTTGGGTAGGCCTCTGAGGAAGGGGTTGGGTAGGCCTCTGAGGAAGGGGTTGGGTAGGCCTCTGAGGAAGGGGTTGGGTAGGCCTCTGAGGAAGGGGATGGGCAGGCCACTGAGGAAGGGGTTGGGTAGTCTGCTGAGGAAGGGGTTGGGTAGGCCACAGAGGAAGGGGTTGGGTAGTCCGCTGAGGAAGGGGTTGGATAGGCCACAGAGGAAGGGGTTGGGTAGGCCCCTGAGGAGGGTGTTGGGTAGGCCTCTGAGGAAGGGGTTGGGTAGGCCTCTGAGGAAGGGGTTGGGCAGGCCACTGAGGAAGGGGTTGGGTAGTCCGCTGAGGAAGGGGTTGGGTAGGCTTCTGAAGAAGGGGTTGGACAGGCGTCTGAGGAAGGAGTTGAGCAGGCTCCTGAGGAAGCAGTTGGGAAGGCCACGTCGGTAGAGAATTCTGTCCTCTCACGTATTGAGCGTCACCTAGACCGATAAGCATGGCCACTGCCATGAGGCAAACTGGACTCCACTTCATCGCGATGGCTTCACGACAAGAAGTGATCCTCAATATTCACTGGATGCTCTGAGGAGGATGAAGGAGTTGTGGCTGCTTTTATAATGGATGGAGAGTTATTTACTTATTGGAAACCTGCCCCCTCCTTATTTGACTGTTCCTTTTATGAGGAGTCAAGGTTTTAGCCAATCGAATTCCCTGGCTAATGGTCCTATAGTAGCACAGTATTCAAAACAGTTGTGTAACATTTGCTAACATCCAACATTTTGGTCATGGCCTTGAGAAAGGTCTTCGTGACCGACACATATCATGTCATTGGAGGTTTTGCCGTTCTGTCAGTATCTTAGTGTGTGGTAGTTCATCCAACAACAAAATTAATGGTCAGATACAATTCAAAAGTGTAAGGTGCAAGGATAGAATCCTGCATGTCCCCTTTTTTACTCTAGAACTGTGGCTAATGGCCCTTCAGTAGCAACTTATTCAAAATAGTTGTGTAACTGCTTTATGTTTTGGTAATGACCATTTCATGTAATCCAAAAAGTGATGGTTCCCGTTTAAATGCAGTACCTTCAGAAAGTATTCATACCCCTATATATATGTTTTTCTCACTCCTCTACAGATACTACCCCATAATGACAGTGAAAACATGTTTTTAGAAATGTTTGCAAATTTATTGAAAATGAAATACAGACATATTACATTTACGTAAGTATTCACAGCCCTGCGTCAATACATGCTAGAATAACCTTTGGCAGCGACTACAGATGTAAGTCTTTCTAGTGAAGTCTCTATGAGCTTTGCATACATGGATTATTTTCCCATTATAATTTTCAACATTTTTCAAGCTCTGTATTTGATCATTGTTAGACAACCATTTTCAGGTCTTGCCAGAGATTTTCAAGCACATTTACTGTAAGTCAAAACTGTAACTCGGCCACTCAGGAACATTCACTGTCTTCTTCGTAAACAAGGCCAGTGTAGATTTGGTCTTTTGTTTTATGGTACTTGTCTTGCTGAAAGGTGAATTTATTTCCCAGTGTCTGGTGGAAAGTAGTCTGTACCAGGTTTTCTTCTAGGATTTTGGCTGTGCTTAGCTCCATTCTGTTTCTTTTTTATCCTGAAAACCTCAGCTGTTCTTCACGATTACAAGCATACCCATAATATGATGCGGCCACCACCATGCTTGAAAATATGGAGAGTGCTACTCAGTAATGTGTTATATTGGATTTTCCCCAAACATGACACTTTCTATTCAGGACAAAAAGTGAAATGCTTTGCCAAATGTTTTGCAGTGTTACACTGAACAAAAATATGAATGCAACATGGAAAGTGTTGGACCCATGTTTCATGAGCTGAAATAAACAATCTCAGAAATGTTCCATACACACAAAAAGTAATATTTCTGTTAGTGAGTATTTCTCCTTTGCCAAGCTAATCCATCCCCCTGAGAGGTGTGGCATATCTAGAAGCTGATTAAACAGCATGATCATTACACAGGTACATCAGCGTGCTTGTCGTCCACACCAGGGTCTTTTCATGACTGCAGTTGGCAAATGCTCACCTTAAATGGCCACTGGCACGCTTGAGAAGTGTTCTCTTTACAGATAAATCCCAGTTTCAACTGTACCGGGCAGGTATTGTGTACCGGGTATGGCATTGTGTGGGTTTGCTGGGTTATGGTATGGGCAGGCAAGATTTTAGATTCTTCAAAGTAGACACCCTTTGCCTTGATGCTACAGACAACGAACACAATTGCATTTTATTGATGGCAATTTGAATGCACAGAGATACTGTGACAACACCCAGAGGCTCATTGTCGTGCCGTTCCTCCTCCGCCATCAACTCATATTTCAGCATGATAATTCCCAGCCCCATGTCGCAAGGAACTGTACACAATTCCTGGAATCTGAAAATGAAAACATCTTCCATGGTCTGCATACTCACTAGACTTGTCACCCTTTGAGCATGTTAGTAATGTTCTGGATCAAGGTGTACGACAGCATGTTCCAGTTCCCGCCAATATCCAGCAACTTTGCACAGCCATTAAAGAGGAGTGGGAAAACATTCCACAGGGAAAAAATCAACAGCCTGATCAATTCTATGCAAAGGAGGTGTGGTCGTGCTGCATGATGTAAGTGGTGGTCATACCAGATACCGACTAGTTTTCTGATCCACACCCCTAACTTTTTTTAAGGTATCTGTGACTAACAGATGCATATCTGTAACTGTAACTCAGTAAAATCTTTGAAATTGATGCATGTAATGTTTTATATTTTTAGTTCCATGTACTTTAGTGCCTTGTTGCAAACAGGATGCATGTTTTGGAATATTTGTATTCTTTACAGGCTTCCTTCTTTTCAATCTCTCAATTGGGTTAGCATTTTGATGTAACTACAATGTTGTTGATTCATCCTCAGTTTTTTCCTATCACAGCTATTAAAGTCTTTAACTGTTTTAACGTCACCATTGGCCTCATGGTTAAATCCCTGGGAGGTTTCCTTCTTCTCTGGCAACTGAGTTAGGAAGGATGCCTGTATCTTTGTAGTGAGTGGGTGTGTTGATACACCATCCAAAGTGTAATTAATAACTTCACCATGCTCAAAGGGATATCCAATGTCTGCTTAAAAATATATATACAATATACTAATAGGTGCCCCTCTGAGTCATTGGTTTATATGGTTGAATCTGTGTTTGATATTCAATGCTCGAGTGAGGGACCTTACAGATACAGTGCCTTCAGAAAGTATTCAGAGTTCTTGACTTTTTCCACATTTTGATGTGACAGCTTTATTCTAAAATAGATTATATATATATTTTTTTAATCATCAGCAATCTACACGCAATACCCCATAATGACCAAGCAAAAACAGGATTTTAGAAACGTTCGCAAATAATTTAAAAAACAAAAAACAAACATTACTAACAGAAATACCTACATACAGTACCAGTCAAAAGTTTGGACACACCTACTCATTCAAGGGTTTTTCTTTATTTGTACTATTTTCTACACTGTAGAATAATAGTGAAGACATCAAAACTATGAAATAACACATATGGAATCATGTAGTAGCCAATAAATTGTCAAACAAATCTAAATATATGTTCAAAGTAGACACCCTTTGCCTTGATGACAGCTTTGCACACTCTTTGCATTCTCTCAACCAGCTGATTGAATCGAGAATAGAAGTAATTTAGCTTGTCTGGTAGGCTCGTGTCACTGGGCAGCTCGCGGCTGTGCTTCCCTTGTAGTCTGTAATAGTTTGCAATCCCTGCCACAACCGACAAGCATCGGAGCCAGTGTAGTACCATTCAATCTTAGTCCTGTATTGACGCTTTGCCTGTTTGATGGTTTGTCTGTGGGCATAGTGGGATGTCTTATGAGCTCCCGGGTTAGAGTCCTGCTCCTTGAAAGTAGCAGCTCTACCCTTTAGCTCTTTGCAGATGTTGCCTGTAATCCATGGTTTCTGGTTGGGGTATGTACGTACAGTCACTGTGGGGACGACGTCATCGATGCACATATTGATCAATCAATCAATCAATCAAATGTATTTATATAGCCCTTCTTACATCAGCTGATGTCACAAAGTGCTGTACAGAAACCCAGCCTAAAACCCCAAACAGTAAGCAATGCAGTTGTAGAAGTACGGTGGCTAGGAAAAACTCCATAGAAAGGCCGGAACCTAGGAAGAAACCTAGAGAGGAACCAGGCTATGAGGGGTGGCCAGTCTCTTCTGGCTGTGCCGAGTGGAGATTATAACAGAACATGGCCAAGATGATCAAATGTTTATCGATCACCAGCAGTGGCAAATAATAATAATCACAGTGGTTGTAGAGGGTGCAACAGGTCAGGACCTCAGGAGTAAATGCCAGTTGGCTTTTGTCATTTGGCCTCACAGCTGATCATCAGTATCTCTACCGCTCCTGCGGTCTCTAGAGAGTTGAAAACAGCAGGTCCAGTGAACAGGTCAGGGTTCCATAACCACAGGCAGAACAGTTGAAACTGGAGCAGCAGCACAGCCAGGTGGACTGGGGTAAGCAAGGAGTCATCAGGCCAGGTAGTCCTGAAGCATGGTCCTAGGGCTCAGGTCCTCCTAGAGAGAGAAAGAAAGAAGGAAATAGAGAAAAAGAGAGAGAGAATTAGAGAGCGCATACTTGAATTCACACGGGACACCGGATAAGACAGAAGAAATACTACAGGATATAACAAACTGACCCTAGCCCCCCGACACAAACTATTGCAGCATAAATATTGATGAAGCCAGTGACTGATGTGGTGTACTCCTCAATTCCATCGGAAGAAGCCCGGAACATATTCCAGTCTGTGCCAGCAAAACAGCAAAAAAGTCCTGTAGCTTAGCATCTGCTTCATCTGACCCCTTCTTTATTGACCAAGTCACTGGTGCTTCCGGCTTTAGTTTTTGCTTGTAAGCAGAAATCAGGACAATATAATTATGGTCAGATTTGCCAAATGGAGGGTAAGGGAGAGCTTTGTACCGTCTCTGTGTATGGAGTAAAGGTGGTCTAGAGTTTTTTTCCTATGGTTGCACATTTAACATGCTGGTAGAAATGAGGTAAAACAGATTTGTTTCCTTGCATTAAAGTCCCCGGCCACTAGGAGCGCCGCCTCAGGATGAGCGTTTTCCTGTTTGCTTATGGCCTTATACAGCTCATTGAGTGAGGTTTTATTGCCAGCATCGGTTTGTGGTGGTAAATAGACAGCTACAAAAAATATGGATGAAAACTCTCTTGGTATATAGTGTGGTCTACAGCTTATCATGAGATACTCAGGCGAGCAGATTTCGTGCACCAGCTGTTGTTTACAAACATACACAGACCACCACCCCTTGTCTTATGCTGCTGATTCAGCTTAAACCCCGCCAGCTGTATATTATTAATGTCATCGTTCAGCCACGACTCGGTGAAACATAAGACATTACATTTTGTAATGTACCGTTGGTAGGATTTTCATGATCGTAGCTTGTCTATTTTGTTATCCAATGATTGTACGTTGGCTAATAGGACTGATGGTAAAGGCAGATTACCCACTCATCGTCGAATCCTTACAAGGCACCCCGACCTACATCCCCGATATCTCTGTCTCTTTCTCCTATCAATGATGGGGATGTGGGCCTTGTCGGGTGCCTGAAGTAAATCCTTCACGTTTGACTCGTTAAAGAAAAAATCTTCTTCTAGTACGAGGTGAGTAATCGCTGTCCTGATATCTAGAAGCTATTTTCGGTCATACGAGACAGTGACAGAAACATTATGTACAAAAAGTTTCAAATAACGCTAAAAACCCACACAATAGCACAATTGGTAAGGAGACCGTAAAACGGCAGCCATATCCTCTGGAGACATTGGAAGGAAAGGGTTATTGTGTGTAGGCCAATGACAAAAATATTTCAATTTAATTCCTTTTAAAATAAGGCTGTAACTCAACAAAATGTGGAAAAAGTGAAGGGGCATGAATACTTTCTGAAGGCACTGTACTGGATATAAATATCTGTTCAGCCTCTCGAGTGGCGCAGTGGTCTAAGGCACTGCATCGCATTACTAGCTGTGCCACTAGAGATTCTGGGTCCAGGCTCTGTCTCAGCCGGCTGTGACCGTCAGACCCAAGGGACAGCGCACAATTGGCGCAGTGTCGTCAGGGTTAGGGGAGGGTTTGGCCGACAGGGGGATGTCCTTGTCCCATCGCGCAATAGCGACTCCTGTGGCGGGCCGTACGCAGTGCACTATGAAATAACATATATGGAATAATTTAGTAACCAAAAAAGTGTTCAACATATCAAAATATTTTTTATATTTGAGATTCTTCAAATAGCCACCCTTTGCCTTGATGATAGCTTTGCACACTCTTGGCATTCTCTCAACCAGCTTCAGCTGGAATACTTTTCTAAGAGCTTTGAAGGAGTTCCCACATATGCTGAGCATTTGTTGGCTAATGTTCCTTCACTCGGCGGTCCGATTCATCCCAAACATCTCAATTTGGTTCAGGTCGAGGGATAGTGGAGGCCAGGTAGTGGAGGCCAGATGCAGCACTCCATCATTATCCTTCTTGGTAGAATAGCCCTTACACCGCCTGGAGGTGTGTAAGTCCCACTAAGTGCAAACCAGATGGGATGGCATATCGCTGTGGTAGCTATGCTGGTTAAGTGCGCCTTGAACTCTAAATAAATCACAGACAGTGTCACTAGCAAAGCACCACCACACTATCGCACCTTCTCCTCCATGCTTCACAGAGGGAACCACACATGTAGAGATCATACGTTCACCTACTCTGTGTCTCACAAAGACATGGCGGTTGGAACCAAAAATCTAAAATTTGGAACAATCAGACCAAAGGATATATTTCAACCGGTATAATGTCCATTGCTCGTGTTTCTTGGCCAAAACAAGTCTGTTATTATTATTGGTGTCCTTTAGCAGTGGTTTCTTTGCAGCAATTCATGAAGACCTGATTCATTCAGTCTCATCTGAACAGTTGTCTGTTACTTGAACTCTGTGAAACATTTATTTGGGCTGCAATGGTAGTTGGTAACTGTAATGAACTTATCCTCTGCATCAGAGGTAAATCTGGGTCTTCCTTTCCTGTGTTGGTCCTGATGACAGCCAGTTTCATCATAGCACTTGACGGTTTATGCGACTGTACTTGAAGAAGTGAAGACTGTACTTGAAGTTTTTGAACCTTTTTGGATTGAATGACATTTCCCGTTGCTTATTTGAGCTGTTCTTGCCATAATATGGACTTTGTCTTTTACCAAATAGGGCTAACTCATGTATACCAACCCCAATTACACCATCCAAAGTGTAATTCATAATTTCACCATGCTAAAAGGGATACTCAATGTCTGCTTTTTTTGTTTTTATCAACCAAGGCATTGGAAAACCTCCCTGGGCTTTGTGATTGAATCTGTTTGAACTTCACAGCTCGACTGAGGGACCTTACAGTTGTGTGTGTGGGGTATGAGTATGTGTGGGGTACAGAGATGAGGTAGTCATTCAAAAATAATGTTCAACACTATTATTGCACACAGTCCATGCAATTTATTATGTCACTTGTTAAGTAAATGTGTACTCCTGAACTTATTTAGGCTCGCTATAACAAAGGGGGTTAAATACTCAAGACATTTCCGATTTTCATTTGTATGTAATTTGTAAAAATGTCAACAAAACATAATTCCTATTTGACACTATAGGGTGTTGTTTGTAGGCCAGTAGCAAAACATCTCAATTTAATCCATTTTATATTCTGGCTGTAACACAACAAATTTAGGAAAAAGTGAAGGGGTGTGAATACTTTCTGAAGGCCCTGTACCTGTTCACAAGGTGTACTTGCAAGAATAACATTTGCTAACATCCAACATTTTGGCCATAGCCATGAGAAAGGTCTTTGTGACCGACACATGTCATGTCATTGGACGTTTTTCCAGTTCTGTCAGTATCTTAGTGTGTGGCAGTTCATCCACCTAAACATGATAGTCAGATTCAATTCAAAAGCATTAACGCAAGGTGGAAGGATTTAATCCTGTATTGTCCCTTTAGACTTTTATATATATATATTTTTCTCCGCAATCAGAACACCTACCCTCACAAATATTACATGTCAAATAATAACACAGGAAATGTTGTTATAATTTTCTTACCTTTTTACAGTATTACATAATTTGCAACAGCAACATCTACACCACAATTACATGTGAGGAGAATAACATTATTTAACCCCACATGTGATCTTGCAATTTCACATGCGAAACTACAATGTATTGTATTCATTTTATATTGTATTGTACTTATGTACTGTAGTGTTTCTGTATGCGACTCAGTTAGTAAGAGCATGGCATTAGCAACACCAGAGTTGTGGGTGCAATTCCCACTAGGGTCACATATGAAAATGTGTGGACTCACTGTTGAATAAAAGCGTCTGCTATTTAAATTGAATATATTACGGTATTACAGTACTGTATTGGCCAATGCAATTTTAGTAAAGCAGTGTGAATCCCACAGCTAAGGCCTAGATCAGATTGGGTGTTAACTAGTGACAACTGCCACTTGCATAGCTGGTGCTTTGGCGGTGTCTGAGGTATACCTGCATTAGAGCTTCAAATCAGAGCGGCTGCTCATGTTGTCATTGTCACGAAGCCACACCCAACCCACTTGTGTTAGAAGTTCATAACAAGAAATTGTAGTCTATATAGAAATAATGACATTCAAATTGAAAATCATAAAAGGTGTCAAATCCACAAGCTACTCCTAGCATTATACCTAAAGCGGACTTGCTATTTGCTGTATGACGGAGTCATATTATGAGAAATCCCATGCAGCCTTGTATACAAGTTCGAACACTGGAATGTGAGATGTAATCTACACCTCGATTAGGCTGATAGAAACCCTCATTATGAACTTTAACCTCCTAGTCGATTGATGCACCGGTGTCATCCCCATCAACATTTGTCAGGTTACACTATAGATATCAGTTGGATGTGTCTCAATCCACCACATCCGCCAATGTCGTACTTCCGCATCTGCAGTGAAAGGTGGCAGAGCTAGAGTGGTGTTTGTCAGACCATGAGACATCATCCCGAAAATCGGTCTTCTCGCGAAAACATCTGTAGCACCTGAGCGGTTTGGCCAACAAACTATGGAACGATGAGACTCTCACGAACACGATGGTGGTCTCCATTTTGCTCTATGACTTTTTCCCACCAGTGTCATGGGATTCATCTAAAGGTAACTGGTACCAGTTTTTTTAAAGTAATGGAAGTATGGAGGTAATTTTATGCATACCCAAAACAAGGGGTTAAATATGTGTAAAAGAAAATATATATATATATACACTACCGTTCAAAAGTTTGGGGTCACTTGGAAATGTACTTGTTTTCCATTAAAATAACATCAAATTCATCAGAATACAGTGCAGACACTGTTAATTTTGTAAGTGACTATTGTAGCTGGAAACGGCAGATTTTTTTATGGAATATCTACACAGGAGTACAGAGGCCCATTATCAGCAACCATCACTCCTGCGTTCCAATGGCACATTTTGTTAGCTAATCAAAGTTTATAATTTTAAAAGGCTAATTGATCATTAGAAAACCCTTATACAATTATGTTATTATATATTATATACAAATTTGTCCTGATTAAAGAAGTAAAAAAATTGGCCTTTAGACTAGTTGAGTATCTGTAGCATCAGCATTTGTGGGTTCTATTACAGGCTCAAAATGGCCAGAAACAAAGAACTTCCTTCTGAAACTCGTCAGTCTCTACTTGTTCTGAGAAATTAAGTCTATTCCATGTGAGAAATGACCAAGAAACTGTTATTTTGATGGACAAGAAAATAGCTTTTCTTTCAAAAACACATTTCTAAATGACCCCAAACTTTTGAATGGTAGTGTATATACAGTAACAGTCAAAGGTTTGGACACACCTACTCATTCAAGGGTTTTTCTTTATTTTTGCTATTTTCTACATTGTAGAATAATAGTGAAGATATCAAAATGATGAAATAACACATATTGGAACATGTAGTAACCAAAAAGTGTTAAAAAAATCGAAATATATTTTATATTTGAGATTCTTCAAAGTAGCCACCCTTTACCTTGATAACAGCTTTGCACACTCTTGGCATTCTCTCAATCAGCTTCATGAGGTAGTCACCTAGAATGCATTTCAATTAACAGGGGTGCCTTGTTAAAAGTTCATTTGTGGAATTTCTTTCCTTCTTCATGAGTTTGAGCCAACCAGTTGTGTTGTGACAAGTCCATATTATGACAAGAACAGCTCAAATAAGCAAAGAGAAATGACAGTCCATCATTAATTTAAGACATGAAGGTCAGTCAATCCGGAACATTTCCAGAACTTTGAATGTTTCTTCAAGTGCAGTCACAAAAACAATCAAGTGCTATGATGGAACTAGCTCTCATGAGGACTGCCACAGGAAAGGAAGACCCAGAGTTACCTTTGCTGTAGAGGATAAGTTCATTAGCGTTACCAGCTTCACAGATTTCAAGTAACAGACACATCTCACCATCAACTTTCAGAGGATACTGTGTGAATCAGGCCTTCATGGTTGAATTGCTGCAAGAAACCACTACTAAAGGACATTAATAAGAAGAAGAGACTTGCTTGTGCCAAGAAACATAATCAATGGACATTAGACCGGTGGAAATCTGTCCTTTGGTCTGATGAGTGCAAATTTTGCGATTTTTGGTTCCAACCGCCGTCTTTGGGAGACGCAGAGTAGCTGAACGAATGATCTCTGCATATGTGGTTCCCACCGTGAAGCATGGAGGAGGAGGTGTGATTGGTGTGGGGGTGCTTTGTTGGTGACACTGTCAGTGATTTATTTAGAATTCAACACACACTTAACCAGCATGGCTACCAGGGCTATTTGTAAGGGCTATTTGACCAAGAAGAAGAGTGATGGAGTGCTGCATCAGATTACCTGGCATCCGCAATCACCTGACCTCAACCCAATTGAGATGGTTTGGGATGAGTTGGACCGCAGAGTGAAGGGAATGCAGCCAACAAGTTCATCATATGTGGGAACTCCTTCAAGACGGTTGGAAAAGCATTCCAGGTGACTACCTCATGAAGATGGTTGCGAGAATGTCAAGAGTGTCCAAAGCTGTTATCAAACCTGTGACCTCTGCATGCCATCTTGAACATGCAGGCATTCTATGATTACATACGAAGACATTTACAGTGCCTTCAGAAAGTACTTACACCCTTTGACATTTTCATTTTGTTGTGTTACAGGCTACAGCCTGAATGTAAAATGTATTATTTAAGATGTTTTTGTCACTATACACACTATATCCCATAATGTAAAAGAAATTAATAAAAAATTTAAAGCTGAAATGTCATTATTCAATAAGTATTCAACCTCTTTGTTATGGCAACAACAGGGTTTAACATGATTTTGAATGACTACCTAAGCTCTGTACCCCACACAATTATCTGTAAGGTTCCTCAGTCGAGCAGTGAAAAAAAACAGACATTGAATATAATATTAGATGGTGTATCAATACACCCACTCACTACAAACATACAGGTGTCCTTCCTAACTCAGCAGCCGGAGAGGAAGGAAACATCTTAGGGATTTCACCATGAGGCAATTGGTGACTTAAAAACAGTTACAGAGTTTAATGGTTGTGATAAGAGAAAACTGAGGATGGATCTAAATAACTAACTATTGTGTAGTTACACCACAATACTAACCTAATAGAAAGAGTGAAAATAAGGAATCCTATAAAGAATACAAATATTCCAAAACATGCATCCTGTTTGCAGCAAGTCAATAAAGCAATACTCCAAAAGAAATTGGCAAAGCAAGTGGCTTTTTGTCCTGAATACAAAGTATTATGTTTGGGGCAAATCCAATACAACACATTACTGAGTACCACTCTGCATGTTTTCAAGCATAGTGTAATCATTAAGGACTGGGGTGTTTTTCAGGATACAAAATTAATGGACTGGAGCTAATCACAGGCAAAATCATAGAGGAATACCTGGTTCAGTCTGCTTTCCACTAGACACTGGGAGATGAATTCACCTTTCAGCAAGACAATAACCTAAAACACAAGGCGTTGTGAAAACAGTGAATACTCCTGAGTGGCTGAGTTACAGTTTTGACTTTAATTAACATGAACATCTGTGGCAAGACGTGAAAATGGTTGTCTAGTAATGATCAACAGCCAATTTGACAGCTTGAAGAATTTTGAAAGGACTAATGGGCATATGTTGCACAATCCAGGTGTGGAAAGTTTTCAATTGGTGTCAAAGGTGTTTCTACAAAGTATTGACTCAGGGTTGTAAATACCTATGTAAATCAGATATTTCTGTATTTAATTTAGAAATACATTTGCAAAAAAATGTAAAACATGTTTTACCTTTGTCATTATGTGGTATTGTGTGTAGATGGTAAAAAAGTTTAATATTTAATCAATTTTGAATTCAGGCTGTAACACAACAACATGTAGAATAAGTCAAGGTGTATGAAATACTTTATGAAGTAACAGTATCCTCAAAATGGAGCGATGGATGTGTTACTCGGTTGAATAAGTACTGTTATATTAGTTTGCAAGATAGCCTTAACTTTAGGCTATTAACTGTATTACAAACATAATAATGAATTGTGTTTGGTTGACATCGCAACCAAATATCAACATTTAAAGAATAGGACTAAACCAAATCAACCTTTATTTAAAGTGCATTTAAACGTTGATTTGATTTCGTTTTATACATTTTAGATTTTTGGTTGAGATGGAGATATGAATCAAACATAACAATTATTAATTTGTAGACAAACTGAAATTAAAGGAAGAAGCTGCCACTATTTCAACGTAATTTCCTGTCATAGAGAGGAAATGCACTTTTAGGTTTCACCCGGAAGAATGGTGAAGGCTGATTATACATATTTGTGAATTGCGTGTGGGAATTTCCACATGGAGTTGATAAACATCCACAAATAGGGCACTGATAGCTGTCAGTGTAGCTAGATAGCATGCTAACCTTATCTAGCTAGCTAATGTTATCCAGTGTTACTGTATTTTGTTTTTTTACTATACCGTATTCAAAAGATTAGCCAGTTGGCTCAATGGCTGGTTCTGGAGCTGGATTTGTCATATGCATTGATTTAAAACTTTGCCACAGATAGAAACCACTGGCCTATCTTTGACTTTGCCATCTATTTTTAACTCCAAGGTTTTGGCATCTTTCATAAATTGTGTCCGCAAGTCCGTCACGCAAAAAGTTAGAAAGAATGAGATGAAGCTCCGGTAATATGGATAACTATTGAAAGATACAGTAGCTGATGTGTGTTTTTCTACATTGTAATGGACATGGTGCACCATTGGTAGGTAGGCTGCTGGCAGGCTGCTGGCAGGCTGCGGTACAGCAAAGCCATGTTAGCCTGTATGCATGATTCTCACAGGGGAAGTGAAATGATAGAATCCAATTTTTTTAATTTTTTTATTTCACCTTTATTTAACCAGGTAGGCCAGTTGATAACAAGTTCTCCTTTGCAACTTTGACCTGGCCAAGATAAAGCAAAGCAGTTCGACACATACAACAACACACTGACTAAACAAACATACAATCACTAATACAGTAGAAAATTTGCATGTGCAAATGAGGTAGGATAAGGAAGGTAAGGCAATACATAGGTCATGTTGGCAAAGTAATTACAATATAGCAATTAAACACTGGAATAGTAGGATGTGCAGAAGATGAATGTGCAAGTTGAGATACTGGGGTGCAAAGGAGCAAGATAAATAAATAAATACAGTATGGGGATGAGGTAGATTGGATGGGCTATTTACAGCTGAGCTATGTACAGGTGCAGTGTTCTGTGAGCTGCTCTGACAGCTGGTGCTTAAAGCTAGTGAGGGAGATATGAGTCTCCAGCTTCAGAGACTTTTGCAGTTCGTTCCCGTCATTGGCAGCAGAGAACTGGAAGGAGAACTGGAACGGCCAAAGGAAAAATTGGCTTTGGGGGTGACCAGTGAGATATACCTGCTGGAGCGCATGCTACGGGTGGGTGCTGCTATGGTGACCAGTGAGCTGAGATAAGACGGGGCTTTACCTAGCAAAGACTTAAAGATGACTTGGAGCCAGTGGGTTTGGCGATGAGTATGAAGCGAAGGCCAGCCAACGAGAGCGTACAGGTCGCAGTGGTGGGTAGTATATGGTGCTTTGGTGACAAAACAGATGGCACTGTGATAGACTGCATCCAATTTGTTGAGTAAAGTGTCTCCTGACCCCTCCTGTCTCAGCCTCCAGTATTTATGCTGCAGTAGTTTGTGTCGGGGGGCTGGGGTCAGTCTTGTTATATCTGGAGTACTTCTCCTGTCCTATTCGGTGTCCTGTGTGAATCTAAGTGTGCGTTCTCTAATTCTCTCCTTCTCTCTTTCTTTCTCTCTCTCGGAGGACCTGAGCCCTAGGACCATGCCCCAGGACTACCTGACATGATGACTCCTTGCTGTCCCCAGTCCACCTGGCCATGCTGCTGTTCCAGTTTCAACTGACCTGAGCCCAAGGACCATGCCCCAGGACTACCTGACATGATGACTCCTTGCTGTCCCCAGTCCACCTGGCCATGCTGCTGCTCCAGTTTCAACTTCCACCTGACTGTGCTGCTGCTCCAGTTTCAACTGTTCTGCCTTATTATTATTCGACCATGCTGGTCATTTATGAACATTTGAACATCTTGGCCATGTTCTGTTATAATCTCCACCCGGCACAGCCAGAAGAGGACTGGCCACCCCACATAGCCTGGTTCCTCTCTAGGTTTCTTCCTAGGTATTGGCCTTTCTAGGGAGTTTTTCCTAGCCACCGTGCTTCTACACCTGCATTGCTTGCTGTTTGGGGTTTTAGGCTGGGTTTCTGTACAGCACTTTGAGATATCAGCTGATGTACGAAGGGCTATATAAATACATTTGATTTGATTTGATTTGAGTAGAGTGTTGGAGGCTATTTTGTAAATGACATCGCCGAAGTCAAGGATCGGTAGGATGGTCAGGTTTACGAGGGTATGTTTGGCAGCATGAGTGAAGGTTGCTTTGTTGCGAAATAGGAAACCGATTCTAGATTTAATTTTGGATTGGAGATGTTTGTGAGTCTGGTAGGAGAGTTTACAGTCTAACCAGACACCTAGGTATATGTAGTTGTCCACACATTCTAAGTCAGAACCGTCCAGAGTAGTGATGCTAGACGGGCGGGCAGGTTTGGGCAGCGATCGGTTGAAGAGCATGTATTTAGTTTTACTTGGATTTAAGAGCAGTTGGAGGCCACGGAAGGAGAGTTGTATGGCATTGAAACTCATCTGGAGGTTTGTTAACACAGTGTCCAACGAAGGGCCAGAAGTATACAGAATGGTGTCGTCTGCGTAGAGGTGGATCAAAGAATCACCAGCAGCGAGAGCGACATCATTGATGTATACAGAGAAGAGAGTCGGCCCGAGAATTGAACCCTGTGGTACCCCCATAGAGAGGTCCGGACAACAGGCCCTCCGATTTGACACACTGAACTCTATCGGAGAAGTAGTTGGTGAACTAAGTGAGGCAATCATTTGAGAAACTAAGGCTGTTGAGTCTGCCAAAAAGAATGTTGTGATTGACGGAGTCGAAAGCCTTAGCCAGGTAGATGAATACGGCTGCACAGTAATGTCTTATCGATGGCGGATATTATATCGTTTAGGACATTGAGTGTGTGCAACAACACATCATCAGTAGGGTAAAACTATGGAAACCAGATTGCATAGCGGAGAAGGTACGGTGAGATTCGAAATGGTTGGTAATCTGTTTGTTAACCACTTCACCTTCACCCAAATCCAGATAGCTTATGTTCTGAAAGAGCTGCAAAATCTGGACCCCTACAAATCAGCTGGGCTAGACAATCTGGAACCTCTCTTTGTAAAATTATCTGCCGAAATGATTGTAAACCCTATTACTAGCCTGTTCAACCTCTCTTTCGTATCATCTGAGATTCCCCAAGATTGGAAAGCTGCCGCGGTCATCCCCCTCTTCAAAGGGGGAGACACTCTAGACCCAAACTGCTACAAACGTATATCTATTCTACCCTGCCTTTCTAAGGTCTTTGAAAGCCAAGTTAACCTCTTGGAACTACCCATCCGGATCCAGGAGAATTGTCATCAACTACACTAATTAGCATAGCGCAACGGCAAAATAATCTTACTAGAAAATATTCATATTCATGAAATCACAAGTGAAATATAATGAAACACATCTTAGCCTTTTCTTAATCACCCTGTCGTCTCAGATTTTGAAATGATGCTTTACAGCCAAAGCAAAACAAGCGTTTGTGTAAGTTTATCGATAGCCTAGCATAGCATTATGTCCAGCTAGCAGCAGGAAGCTTGGTCACGAAAATCAGAAAAGCAATCAAATGAACCATTTACCTGATGATTTACCTGATGATCTTCGGATGTTTTCACTGACGAGACTCCCAGTTAGACAGCAAATGTTCCTTTTGTTCCATAAAGATCATTTTTAGACCCAAAATACCTCAGTTTGTTTGTCACGTTATGTTGAGAAATCCACCAGAAATAGCGGTCACGACAACGTCGGAAAAAAAATCCTAATTATATCCATAATATCGACAGAAACATGGCAAACGTCGGGGCATGGACTCTTCAAGGTGTCGAAAGCGTTCCACAGGGATGCTGGCCCAAGTTGGCTGGATGTCAAAGGCACTTAAATATTTTGCCTTGCCCATTCACACTCTGAATGGCACAGATACACAATCCATGCCTCAATTGTCTCAAGGCTTAACAATCCTTCTTTAACCTGTATCCTCCTCTTTCTCTACACGGATTGAAGTCAATTTAATAAGTGACATCAGTAAGGGGTTAAAGAATTCGCCTGGATTCACCTGGTCAGTCTTTGTCATGGAAAGAGCAGGTGTTCTTAATGTTTTGTACACTCATTGTATATTTTATTTATACAGACTAGTAAAAGATAAGTGAAAATTGACAAATTATCCAATGGATTATGATAATTTTCTGGTAAAAAAAGCTTGGGTAGTCTGCCTGAGAATTGAGGGTAGTTTGCACCCTCTATTTGTATTCGCTCCATGGCTCAGATGGTTAAATGGAGACAAGGCTGTTTGGCTTATCTCAGTCACGAAGAGGAATACATTTTCATCTGTTTCTAATCAATAAACAATGCCATTCTGGTGGTTGGTAACATTCAAATAAAACCCAAACCTGAAAACGAAACGTAGGCTGAAAAAAAATGAAAATTGGGTATGATGATGACATTTTTTTAAAACATTTTTTATTTAACGAGGCATAATCCTGTGGTTTAAATTTAACCCTCAAAACAACAGTTTAAAGTTGATTACTTTTTGCAAATCCAATGTATTTTCCACATAGACTCCATGTCTCAATATGTTGACAAATTACATTGAAATAACGTTGATTCAACCAGTTTGTGCCCAATGGGCAGCCTCCTGTGTTGATCTTGTGTGTGTTCGACTGTGGCCTTGACAGAGGTCTTACTGACCGACACGCAGCATGTCAATAAATGTCAATTTTGCAAGTATACACAGTGTGAGAGGTCATTCACCCAGGCAGTCTGCTTCGCGTTCACTTAATCTACCCCCATGTGAAAGTAACATGACTTCAGGTGTGGAAAAATCTATTTTTCCATTCAATAAATACATCATCTCAAATTATTGCAACCAGAAGTTTCTCTTTAAGAATGAATGAAAGGTTAGTGCGTTTCTTTAATCTAATCATAATATGGACTTGTATATGTTCATATAATATATCATAATTACACTATATGTTATTTTTGCAAAACGCTATATACTGTATCCACCTTACAAATAAGAGAACTCTTAAACAGAAAAATATGTCGAAAGACGATCAAATGTGACACATAAGTAACATTTTAATAAAAAAATACATTTGTGGCATCTATATATCAAGCAAATGTAGCAAACACACATATAAAGGTACCCAAAAGCATTCATTTCTGATGAAAAAGCGTTTTTTTTTAACAACAAAATTCTTGAAACTTTGATAATCTAACATAACATTTTTGGTATTAAGAAGTTGCTTTGAATAGTCTGCTATTAAAGGACCATCAGCCACAGCATTTGATTGGCTAAAACCTTGACTCCTGAGAGCTAATAGGGAATGTTCAAATGAGGAGGAGGCGGGTTTCCAATAAGTAAACAACGCTCAATCCGTTATAAAACTGGCCACATCTCCTTCATACTCTTCACAGCATCCAGTGAACATTGCTGATCAATTCTTATTGTGAAGCCATGGCGATGAAGTGGAGTGTAGTTTGTCTCGTGGCAGTGGCCATGCTTGGCTGTCTGTGTGTTGCTCAGAATTGGCAACCCTTCAGTAAACCAGTGCAGCAACCCTTCAGACCCATTCGTCAGCCACCTCAGCAGCCTCAGCAGCCTCAGCAACCACCGTATCAGAAACCCAGGCCCCCACCAAAAGACCAAACCCAGGCCAAGCAGAAGTTTGACACACCATTGGATTGGACCTATCCTCTGGACCCAAAGCCAGAGCCCAAGATTATTGGAGGCTCAGAGACGAGAACCCCTGTGGCTGCCAATTCAGTGAGGGCTGAGTGCAGGGAGAACATGGTCCACGTGGAAGCGAAGCATGACCTGCTGGGGATCGGCCAGTTGATCCAGCTAGAAGACCTCACTTTGGGAGACTGCCCTATGTCTGGATTTGACAATGTCAACCAGGTGCTCATCTTTGAGTCTCCGCTGCAGTCATGTGGCAGCCAGCTAAGGGTATGTATTATAATGATGATAATGATAGTAATGAACTGTATGTATATTATTTGAAAAGCAAAAGGAAAAATGATAACCCCAAATGAGTGCTAAGTGGCAAACAAAATACAAGCCCAGGTATTTATATTATATGTAGGGCATCATTGTACATGGCAATTAGTTGTCAATTTACCTGAACAAATGGTTGGATAAAAAAAAATCTCACATTCCTCACAATCTCACGTCCTTTCCACAGTAAATTGGTCTATTTTAATTACATTTGTGAATGTATTAACATTGTTGTGATTGTTTCTCAGATGACTATCAACTCCCTCATCTACATCTTCACTCTATATTACAAACCCAAACCTCTGGCAAACACCCCCCTCATCAGGACAAATGAAGCGATGATCAATATTGAGTGCCACTATCCAAGGTGGGAGGAGCAGACCTAGGTCCAAATAGTACAGACTGATTTAGCTTGCCTGCCACAACGGAACTAATGAAACAGTTCCAAAAGTACCAATCCTGTCCACCCAGCATGTAGTATAAGATAAATCAAGCAGACTTGAAGTATTTCAGGAAATAAGCCAGGGTAGCCCCAACCCACTAGCAGTATTGGGTAAACTCAATTCAATCAAACCTGCATTCTAATATATATATATATATATATATATATATTAGAATGCAGGTTTGATTGAATTGAGTCTCTAGTTGCATGTGAATACAGTACCCCCACTACACTGCTTCACTACCATTAAAGTGATCATACTTTCACCACACCCATGGACATTTATTTGGCTTCTTAGTTTAAAACACAATTAATATTAAAAACAGGTATGGTGATTCCTATACAGACGTACAACACATGTATAAAAAACATTTGTAAAACAATGTCTCTCTCCTCCAGGAAACACAATGTGAGCAGCCTGGCCCTGATCCCAACCTGGACCCCTTTCTCCGCTGCTAAGTATGCAGAGGAACTCCTGTACTTCTCCATGAGGCTCATGACTGGTGGGTAAAGATGCAGTGTAGAGAGGGTCAACACTAAAAAGCCAATTTCCTGGACCCAGATTTGGACTTTTCCTGGACTAAAATAACTTTCAGTGGAGATTCTCCACCGAGTTCTATTGAAACTCTTAATTGAGTGTACTTTTTAGACCAGGAGTACGCAAATGTAATGTTACAACTTCTCTTGGCAGCTGACTGGCAGTATGAGAGGGCTGGTAACATGTACGTGTTGGGTGATATGATAAACATCGAGGCCTCTGTCATGCAGTACTTCCACGTTCCCCTGCGTATCTTTGTGGACAGCTGTGTGGCCACCCTGGAACCCAACATAAACGCCAATCCCAGATACGCCTTCATTGAGAATCATGGGTAAGTAAGGGAGAGGGTTCAGTCAACACTAGGGGTGATTTCGTGGACATAAATTAAGCCTAATCTTGGATTTAAATGCTCTTTTAAACTGGACTAATGAACATGTTATTTCTCAAACATGGTTTAGAATAGTCCCAGACTTTAACTAATCTGGAATTAACAGTCTGATTTCTAGAAAGAAAATTTGAGCTAGTCCAGGTCTAAGTGAGGGTATAAACTAAACCAAGAAGGAGGCAGGTTTAACTTCAGAATAATGCACTGTGTCAATGGCAATATAAACTCAACAAAAAGAGAAACATCCCCTTTTCAGGACCCTGTCTTTCATAAAAATCCAAATTACTTCACAGATATTCATTGTAAAGGGTTTAAACACAGCTTGCTCAATGAACCATAAACAATTAATGAACATGCACCTGTGGAACGGTCGTTAAGACATTAACAGCTTACAGACGGTAGGCAATTAAGGTTACAGTGATGAAAACTTAGGGCACTAAAGAGGCCTTTCTACTGACTCAGAAAAACACCAAAAGAAAGATGCCCAGGGTCCCTGCTCATCTGTGTGAATGTGCCTTAGACATGCTGCAAGGAGGCATGAGGACTGCAGATGTGGCCAGGGCAATAAATTGCAATGTCCGTACTGTCAGAAGCCTAAGACAGCGTTACAGGTAGACAGGACGGATCGTCCTCGCATTGGCAGACCACGTGTAACAACACCTGCACAGGATCGGTACATCCAAACATCACACCTGCGGGACAGTTACAGGATGGCAACAACAATTGCCCGAGTTACACCAGGAACACACAATCCCTCCATCAGTAGTCAGACTGTCTGCAATAGGCTGAGAGATGCTGGACTGAGGGCTTGTAGGCCTGTTGTAAGGCAGGTCCTCAGGTCCTCAGACATCACTGGCAACAACGCGCCTATGGGCACAAACCCACCGTCACTGGACCAGACAGGACTGGCAAAAAGTGCTTTTCACTGACGAGTCGCGGTTTTGTCTCAGCAGGGGTGATGGTTGGATTCGCGTTTATCGTCGAAGGAATGAGCGTTACACTGAGACCTGTACTCTGGAGCGGGATCAATTTAGAGATGGAGGGTCCGTCATGGTCTGGGGCGGTGTGTCACAGCATCATCGGACTGAGCTTGTTGTCATTGCAGGCAATCTCAATGCTGTGCATTACAGGGAAGACATCCTCCTCCCTCATGTGGTACCCTTCCTGCAGGCTCATCCTGACATGACCCTCCAGCATGACAATGCCACCAGCCACACTGCTCGTTCTGTGTATGATTTCCTGCAAGACAGGAATGTCAGTGTTTCGCAATGGCCAGCGAAAAGCCTGGATCCCAATCTCAGTGAGCACGTCTGGGACCTGTTGGATCGGATGGTGAGGCCTAGGGCCATTCCCCCCAGGAATGTCCAGGAACTTGCAGGTGCCTTGGTGGAAGTGGGGTAACATCTCACAGCAAGAACTGGCAAATCTGGTGCAGTCCATGAGGAGGAGATGCACTGCAGTACTTAATGCAACTGGTGGCAGAATTAGGTAACTAATTTCACTTGCATGAAATGGTTGTCCAAACTTGGCTTTCTGTTGCAAAATAATATTGTTATGGGGTATTATTTTATTAACTGCAATTATTTTCAATGTTTGCTTTTATCTTCTGCATTGTTTTATTTTGATTGTTTGCTCCAGTCTGTGCTCATACATACAATGCTTGAATATTTGTGGTCCATACGAGGCTTCTGAAGCAACCTCAGATCATAACCACCTTCACATAGTGCATCTAATTATGCTGCGTTTACACATGCAGCACAGGTCTGATCTTTTTCCACTAATTGGTCTTTTGACCAATCAGATCAGCTCTTTTGCCAATAATTGGGTGTTAGATCAGAATCGGGCTGACTATGTTAACACAGCCTCTGTCAAGAGTCATGTTCCCCTGCTCAGACGTTGCTGACGCATACTAGATGTTACAATGCCTGGATAGGTATTTTACATATCAGCTAACCACATCATATGTTATAGCAATCTGTTATTGGTTGATGCATTCAACGTCTGAGCAGGGACACACGATCAAGGACTCCACGGTCTAGATCTAGAAAACAGTCATCTGAAGTTTTTTTATTCTGGATTAATGTAAGAATCCTATTTGTGATGTAATTTAAGATCTGTCCAGGAAACTGGCCCTAACTGTGCAAGTGTGATGAGCAACCTTGACTGAGGCAACATCTAATGCCTATGCTTGAGTTGTGCGGGCAACCAGGGCAGTTTAATGAGTGCACTGACTGTTATGTTGTTAAATGTGAGCCCAGCTAAAGCTTCCCCCTGCCACGGCCTGCCCCCCCCCCCCCTTCCCTTGCAACATCTGTGCCCCCATAGGTGTCTGATCGATGCCCAAGTGACAGGTTCCCACTCCCAGTTCATGCCTCGTTCTGCAGACTACAAGCTGCATTTCCAGGTGGAGGCTTTCAGGTTCCAGAGCCAGAAGGGGAGTGACCCAATTATTCCGCAGAAAACAAAGATACCTTCTCAGCTTGCTGCAGATTATCCCGCTACGCTCGACATGGTGAGTTAATTCATTCAGTTCAATACTACTTTATTTATCCCTCACAGGGCAGGTATGCAGACAAGCAGAAATAATACTAACAAATAACACGGAAACATATCATGAGACATCATTTTTGAAAATTGTGTATTTATCCTATGCTTTAATTGTTACAATGGCCCTGTTCTTGGTAAATCCCAACAGATCTTCCTTACCTGTCACCTGAAGGCAACCACAATCGCGTTCCCCATTGATTTTGAGTACAAGGCCTGCTCTTTCATTAATACGTAAGTGTGTACATTCTACACCTGGGTCAAATACATGTTACATTAATGAAATAAATGTTCATACTTGATGACACAGCATATGTTATGCATACATGAAAGGTATATTTATGTTACGTCAATACTGCAATGCTGGTTTGATCGAATGTAGCCCTAAAGCTGCAGTTTGTTAACAGGTGGAGGGAGGCTGGTGGGAATGATGGAGTGTGTGGCTGCTGTGACTCCACCTGTAGCAACAGGAAGGGACGCGATACCACTCAGCATCAAAAACCAGCAAGTACGTATGAGGCAACAAAGGTCTGCTTTTTAAGATAACAACAATGTGGAAACCTCAAAAATACTTGCAGAGAATGTTTGAATATATGAAAGGTCAATATCTGCTTACTGTTTGCTGCTCCTAAAATCAATTTTTGAAAGTGTTTTATTCACCACTAAAATAATGATTAATAAAGGTAACTTTTGAGAGCAGATAAACAGTGAGTGGATATTGATGTTCTTAACCTAGCTGTCTTTGTATTGTCCAGCTGCTGAAGGCTACTTTTGGATATGTGTAATGACCCTCCTGTTCTTGTGTCTGCTCTCTTCTCAGATATATGGGAGGGAGATGTTCAGCTTGGTCCCATCTTTATCTCGGAAAAGGTTGAGCAATAAATTCAGACCCTGCCATTGGCATGCCCATTGAAATAAACAAAGTTGATGGTTCATCATCGTCTGTGTCTTCATTCCTGCTGTTGATGTTATGCACTAATGAATTAAAAACTAAAGCCATGCACTAGTTTAGGTGCTGAACAGATTAAAAAAAGACATAGGCCTATTAATCAAATCCACAACTCTGTTTCCAAAAGTCACTTATTATTATGCTCATAACATATACCATATTAGACCATAATAATGCTGATGTTACATTTGTCTGCTTGATTAAGTCTCCTTGTAGCCTATTATCCAATGTTACAAACATATGCTCTCAGATCAGTATAAAGGGATGACCTTAAATACTTTAAATACTTAAATATTTTTATGAGCCTAATGTGTAAATGTATGTTGGAAGGAATGAAGTGTATAAAGGAAAACAGGGTGCTATTTTAAACTTTTTTTAACAAGACCAGACAAATAATGCGTTGAGGTGTTAGGGCACCTACACGTGGTGGATCTCCTTGAAGTGCTGGGTCATTTTGGTCCTTTCCCTAATCGGTAAATGCTTAGTTTCACCACATGGGGCGGAATACTATAATTATATTTCAGCACCCAAGCAACTGAACAACTCCTCATGGCATTTATAGTGTCGATGAGACAAACAGCCCAATCCCCATTGTCAATGGCGGTATTATTGAGCTAACATTTAGGTCTATTCCCTGCAATCACAGCTTTGCCAAACTACAGTTTTCAGCAACAATTCATGGCAAAGCTTTCACAAACAAGTATTGTATGGCAGTTAAGACAATCCACATTTTTTGTGTTATTAAATAGCAATCCTGCCTGTCCTTTTATGGTGCTTTTATGGTGCTCTATGGAACCCTTAGCGGGAGGTTAAATATCTTATCACATGCATAGGCTACCACCCACCCTCTCCAGTACCTCCAATCACCTGACAGGACCATTTAATATGCTTTGTTGCTATAATCTGTGTTTGACCTTGAATGGAAAAGCATGTTTTCTGCTGTCTGTACCAATACCCCCTCCTCTCTGCCTGCCCCTCCCTCTCTGCACCGCTGGCCCACCTCCGCTTCGTGTCACAGGCATCATCACAGCGGCAGACATTTGGCAAGGCAGGCAGCGGACTGCGGGTGTGTGGCTGGTCTGGCGGCATCGGGAAAAGATAGGGCTTTTTTGTGTGATTACCGCAGTGTTCTTTTTCTCTGCCGTTTCCGGGCTGTAGAGTGGATAGCAGCTCAAGGCAAATGTGATGGTGATGCTGAGTACGCGTATCTGATTTGACTAGATCGAGGCCAGGGGGATCTGTAACAGCGTGGCGGTAGGATAGAGGGAGGGAGAGCGAAAGAAACTGGTCTGTCCGTGACTGTGTCCGTCTGTCGCGCGCTCCGTCGTTGTGAATGGACTGCTCCCTCTGTGATTCTCTGCAGTCACTTTGAGCCGTTTTTGGAGGAAGATGGCGGACAGGGCTGAGATGTTTTCCCTCTCCACCTTCCACTCCCTCACTCCTCCAGGCTGCAGGTAAGACAACAAACCCGCCCACGGAGCAATGAAGGGCGACCATGCAGAGCGGGTATCTCTGTGACAGAGTCGATATTCACACTTATAAACACAGGGTCGCTACAGTATGTGTAACAGTTATCAGTTCTGTTGATATTATAGCATTGTGTTATCACCCAGAAACGGAAAGTATGATTATCGGAAGCTGATGATGCTGCTCTACGTCTAAATAGGTCTAGGACTGCGCGCATTGCGTATAGCTGATGCTGTGTTGGTTTCGGCTTTGTCTTTCGCATGGTGAGTTCGTATTAAAAATACCCCTCAGCTACACACAAAACATAACTGCGTTTCAGAGCAAAGGAGAGAGAGGAGGAATGGTCACAAAGGACAAGCCATTGATTTGTGGCCGTCACGTCATTTGCCTTGCTGGCAGGCCGCATTCTCTCTGAATCAATTACCTCAGAGGTAGGGGGAGTGAGGCCCACGCCCTGTTGAGATAAGCATAGCTCGAAATGGGTGCTGAGCTGTTGCTGACACGTTTTGTTTAATATCAGTAGCCACAAAATGCATATCCCCCTATTGTTCATTGGATTGGGTAGGTTGACACTTCACGTCTGTGCTCATGGTTTGGTGTAAATATAAGCTTAACTGTGTGCGGTACACTATGTGGATTGTCTGGCTGTCAGGCATCGCTAGATTTGACTCATTCTTAGAGATGATAGCTGGAGGCAGAAGCCGTCACTACTATCATGACCTGCAGTATCCTGTGCACGTGACAATAAAACGTGAAACTTTGAAACTGCTAGGCTGTTGCCAATGCCATAAGTAAAAAAAAAACTGCTTATTGATCAAGTAAATAACATTTTTCTGTCTAATTGAACATAATATAACAAAATACAATAATGGCTGTGGATGATAATGGGAAGATGAATGTTACAGATTATGATAATATTCCTTGTTTTTGGATGATCAGATTTAGTTATGGATATGACTCTAATATTAGTTATTATTTTAATGGACTAAATTTGAAGAATCATATGGTACTGTATTCCCAAACTGGGGTATGTGCAGTGCTGTGGGGGTAACACCAAATAAAAATGTGATTCACGTAAAAAAAAGTGTTTTTTAAAATAAAAAATCTTCACATTTTCAAGCAGTCCATTTATATTTTCCAATGGGGCTATACATTTGGGTATGGTTTTCTCACCTAAGTAGCCTCGCTTCACTACCAAAAAAAAAAGAATTAAACCATCTAGTGTTCAGCAAAATAATAACACAATGTTAAATACAGGTAGCCTTGTCAAATAATTAAAATCCAACCACATTAACTGTTACTTTCTCGCAGGAATTCCACTAACAGTTCGTATATAGCCAAACTTTGCTGTTGCTCATTCCGTTTGCTTGAAAATGGATAAATGGTAAAAAAAAAGTTAGGCTTGCATCCATAGAGACACATACCAGCTCTACTGGTAGTACTGCTACTATCAGCAGTAGTACACCTGCACCTGTCGATGACACAAGTTGTTCTGCTTCCACAAGCACATCCAATGCTAGCATCAGTAAATCTACATTTGTTGTTAGCCCAGCTAGCATGGACATTGACAGATGTGAATCTGATGCAGCCGAAGAGCTACTGCCCCCTTACCTGGGAAAGCACCGAACAACAGACAGGGAAGTTGGACCATCAAAGAGGCACAAATATGATGGACTATATTGATTTGGGGTTCACTTATATTGGGAGTTGTGCCTTTCCTCAGCCACAGTGTGTTATATGTGCAAAAGTACTATCTCACATCTCGATGAAACCTTCACTCTTGCGCAGACATTTAGAAACAAAACATGCCAATTTGAAAAATAAGCCACAGGAGTTTTTTGAGCGAGAATTAAGATGACTTTCGAGTAGTAAGACATGTATGAAAGCAACAGATACTATTAATAAGAAGGGACTAGAAGAGTCTTATATGGTGAGCTACCGAGTGGCTAGGACAGGCAAGCCCCATACTATTGTGGAGGATTCTTCCTGCTGCTGCAGATATAGCTGGGACAATGCTGGGGGGTAAAGCCCAAAAAAACTACACAGACGATGCCTTCATCAAACAACACTGTTTCACGACGCATCAGTGACATGGCAGGAGATGTTTTGAAACAATTACTGCTTCGCATACAGACCAGTGAATTCTATGCGTTACAGCTGGATAAGTCAACAGATGTGTCGGGCCTGGCACAGCTCCTGCTATATGTCCGTTATGTTTATGGGGGGGTCAATTAAGGATGACATCCTCTTCTGCAAACCACTGGAAACCAGGACAACAGGAGAGGATATTTTTTAAGTACTGGACAGCTGTGTGACATCAAATGGACTTTGGTGGTCAAGATGTGTTGGTATCTGTACTGATGGCACAAAAGCCATGACAGGGAGATACAGTGGAGTGGTAACATGCGTGCAAGCAGTTGTTCCCAATGCCACTTGGGTACACTGCAGCATCCATCAAGAAAATGCCTTACAGCTTGAAAGAGGTTTTGGACACTACAGTGAAAATGGTAACTTTGTTAAAGCAAGGCCCCTGAACTCTATTTTCTGCATTATGCAATGATATGGGCAGCGACCATGTAATGCTTTTACAACATACAGAAGTGTGCTGGTGACCAAGGGGCAAAGTATTGACACGTTTAAAAAAAATTGAGAGACAAGCTTAAAGTTTTCTTTACTGACAATAATGTTCACTTGTCTGACCGCTTGCATGATGATGAGTTTCTCACGTAGTTTTTTTCTCACCTGACTGATCTGAATCTAGGATTACAGAGACTCTCCACAACTATATTCAATGTGTGGGACAAAATTGAGGCTATGATTAAGAAGTTGGAGCTCTTCTCTGTCTGCATTAACAAGGACAACATACAGGTTAGGTGTATTGTATGATTTCTTTGTGCGCAAGTGAACTCAAGCTTACGGACAATGTCAAATGTGATATAGCGAAGCACCTGAGTGAGCTGGGTGAGCAATTACGCAGGTACTTTCCTGAAATGGAAGACACAAACAACTGGATTCGTTATCCCTTTCATGCCCTGCCTCCAGTCAAATTACCGAGATCTGAACAAGAGAGCCTCATTGAAATTGCAACAAGCAGTTCTGTGAAAATGTAATTTAATCAGAAGCCACTGCCAGATTTTGGAATAGGTGTCATGTCCTGACCATAGAGAGCCCTCGGGGTTATCTATGGTGTTTTATGTCAGGGCGTGACTAGGGGGTGTTCTAGTCTTTAATTTCTATGTTTGGTGTGAGTATATTCCCAATTGTAGGCAGCTGATAATCGTTGCCTCTAATTGGGGATTATACTTAGTGTAGTCCTTTTCCCACCTGTTTTGTGGGATATTATTTTGTCTAGTGCCAATGTGCGCTACGAACTGCACGTTCGGTATTCTTTGTATTCTTTGAAGTTTCACCTTAATAAATATGTGGAACTCTACACACGCTGCGCCTTGGTCCACTCATTATAACGAATGTGACAATAGGGCTGCGCTCAGAGTATCCTGCCTTGGCAAATCATGCTGTTAAGACATTGATGCCCTTTGCAACCACGTACCTATGTGAGAGTGAATTCTTGGCCCTCACTAGCATGAAAACTAAATACAGGCACAGACTGTGTGTGGAAAATGATTTTAACACTCTCTCCAATACAACCCATGTGCATCCTTTCAAGCACACCCTTCTCATTAACCTGTGGTGAGTTATTCACAATTTAAGGTTTTATACTGTTAGATTCTAATTCTCAGAGTAAAAAACTCTACGGACACTATGAAAGCTAAATCAAGTTGAATTCTTCCCAGAGGATCAATACAGCTGCATCAGACCAAGACATTTTCACACAAGCACTGATATTTAACCCTTCCTCATAGGCTGAGTCTCCTACTACACATCTGTACAAACATCGTTCTTTACTGCTAGGCAGGACACTTAGTGATATAGGCCATAAACTTTCATTTCTCCCTTAACGTGACCTGACCTGATTTCGACCCCCGATCTCGAATAAAAGGGCTGAGGAAACATAGTTTGAGGGAACATAAGGCCTTGGAAAATAGACATGGTCCTCCTTTGAAAGGTGTGCATTCTATAACGATTAGAATTTAGGAGCATACACAGGACTATTCTATGGTTCATTCTATAACGATTAGAATTTAGGAGCATACACAGGACTATTCAATGGTTCATTCTATAACGATTAGAATTTAGGAGCATACACAGGACTATTCTATGGTTCGTTCTATGACGATTAGAATTTAGGAGCATACACAGGACTATTCTATGGTTCATTCTATGACGATTAGAATTTAGGAGCATACACAGGACTATTCTATGGTTCATTCTATGGCAGCTCCTCCTGAATGGAGTTGCGCTCCTCTCAGAGAATTGATAGCTCAAGAATCCACTCTCAGAATTGCGAGCTACTGTAGCTAGAATTCAATCCCATTACCAGAGAGATTGATCCTAGCTCCTAGCCCTTCCTTCCTTACCCTCCCAGGCTCTACTGCTCATTGGGACTAATGCTAACCAACCACTGGCTTATGTAAATAACATTGGGAATGACCTTGAGGTCCAGACAAGAAGATACAGACCAATCAGAGATACTGGACAGGGCCCCACGTCATGAGGGTGAAAATAAAACACCATAAGAACAAATGACAACCACAATTGACTGAGAAAGGGGAACGGGAAACAGTAGAGGCCTCAGTAAATAGGATGTGGCAGGTGTGTGTGGGAAAGAAAGAGCTGCAAAGAGAGAGTGACAGAGAGAGAGATGGCAGTGCTGTTTCGGGACTAAATGATGGCCACAGGGTTGTCTCTCCCTTGTTCCTTTCAAAACAGGAAATAATACTTTCACCCCAGATGGTGGCAGCTTGGTTGCAATTATTTTGCTATTACTGCTCGGTGAGATCATTTAGTGTGTTTCTCTTCTTTCCTTTTCTTTCTTTGCATGGTTAAAATACAATTTTAGTGTTTTAGTGTTGCAGTACATCCACTGGTCAATAACAACACTGTAGGGCTAACCAATAAGAACTGTTTGAGCTGAACCAAAATCAGATACAGTGTTATTGACTGTGGATGACCATACTTCAGAAGAGGCTGTGTGTGTGTGTGCGTGCGTGCCCTGACTGAGTACTGTTGATTAATATACTACAGGAGAGGTCTGTTCTCCAATATATGAGGATATGGTTAAGCACACACAATGTGCTAACTAAATCACTATGATAAATCGAGGGATCTTATGACACAGCAGTCTTGATTTTGTGTGTGTGTGCGCATGCGTGTTTACGTGAATGTATGTGAGAGAGTGTATGTGTGTGCTAGTGTTTTTGCTGTGAGTATATGCCATATATTTTAGATCTGATGTTCACATGTTTGCATTTGTATACATGTGTGTTTGTGTAAGTGTATTGCATGAGCTATCTGGTTTTCCAGTAATCCTGATCGGAAGGTCCTGGAATCAGAAGGGAATAAGCAGGATATTTGGGAATCCTCCCACCAGGATTTCTGGAAACCCGGGGAATTTGGGGAATGTTATCGACATTTTGCAACCCTAGCCAGTGGTGTATTTGTGCAGTAGCCTACGGTCAGTAATCTATCTTACATAACCTCCAAATACATACCCTATGCAGTGCTTAATTTGTAAATCGGGAGGTCCCGGAACACATGGTGAGTGCACATGGTGAGGCAAAAACAAACACATGGTGAGGGGGGGGTGGTTATCCAGGGCGGCTCTTAGGTACCGGGACACATTGAGAAACATTGTGTCAAACACAACGTAGCAGCCAAGTAGCCTACTATCTATGGTGGTGAAACTCTCCAAGGTGCTGATTCATTCAAAGTATTTTAGACTTAGGCACATACTTGAGTATAGCTGCAGGGCTTATGCAAGTCCGAATTTCTTGTAGCCTAATTTTCGAGACCTCAAGGTACAACAACATTTTTAGATGACACTGCAGGACACCCACCATATCCACACATACAGCTGTGGGGCTTACAAGACCCCAATGTCATATCGTTGTCATGACATCAATGAAGCAGTAGAATAAATATCACAATATCGTAATATAACTTCAGATAAAATAAACCAATGTAGGTTACAGCAGAACAAGCAAATATGAGAATATATAGGCCTCCTGCATATGTGATAATATGAAGCACATATTGAGATTACAAACTTGTTCTGTGACGTGAAGGTAAAGGGAAAAAAATCCTACCTTCGTTTTCAAAACATCCCACAATGACTCTCCCCATGTCAAGTCCATTTAACTCCTGAGAGTCAACTTCTTGTTCAAAGCCATGAGATGAGCATGAGGCTGTGATGCCTCCTAAAGGCTGTTCTGAAGACTCTGGCTGTATTGTAAATTTATTTTTTCATTTAGCCTATTAACCTGGGTGTCCTCTATAGGCATGTCTGCAACGCTTGCTGCCACGAGATGCTCCTTGGTACAGGCATCTTCAAAACCTTTTTTCTGAGGGCTCTTTGTTGTTGTTTTACATCTGATGCATAGGATGTTGACTTACTGTACATTCCACCTACTCTTTTGCTAGTTTAATCCCTCCAGTCGTTTCTAGACCAAATCTCCCTACCTTTTTGCATGTTGTGCAGCCCAACTTTGAATTCTGCGTTACAAGGCAGGGGTTATACATTTGCTTGGTCTTGAACTGCAAATTGCACCTGCTCTGAGCACTTCATCCAAGCTTTATTTAACTAGGCAAGTCAGTTAAGAACAAATTATTATTTTACAATTACGGCCTACACCGGGCAAACCCTCTCCTAAGCCGCGTGCCGCCCTATGGGACTCCCGGTCACGGCCGGTTGTGATG
This sequence comes from Oncorhynchus kisutch, assembly GCF_002021735.2. Classification (NCBI taxonomy): domain Eukaryota; kingdom Metazoa; phylum Chordata; class Actinopteri; order Salmoniformes; family Salmonidae; genus Oncorhynchus; species Oncorhynchus kisutch. The sequence goes on from NC_034195.2 coordinate 31,566,883, forward strand.
CAGCCCAGGATCGAACCAGGGTCTGTAGTGACGCCTCTAGCACTGAGATGCAGTGCCTTAGATCACTGCACTACTCGGGAGCTCGTGGTGATGCTGAACTGGCGGGATTAGCATTGCCATCAGGAACAGTTTGCCCCTCACTCCTCTCCTCCGGCACTGACAGTTCTCTGACTCATTCTGGGTTAGATTCAACATCTTTTTCTGTATTTTTGGAGTCAAGCTCGATTGCCTTTTCTCATAATTTTTTTTATTTGGCTTTTCCATGATTCAAATGCAGTAGGGAGACGACTAGACTAGGCTACATAACGTGATTACGTAGGACCTCTTCACCAGCTGACCCCCACCTGTGTCAAGATCAGTTACTTACCCTACTGGCCCTCCCCATAACCTCAATATACAAATAAGAGAGCAGGTCTGGAGTCAGAGTGGCCGGATAGGATGATTACAGAGAAGGATCACAAGGCTTTTACATGATGGTCTTTCTGGGGATCGGGAGAAATAACGAGGCAAATTGATTTAATATTGATCGCTTTAATTAGAATGTCTACAGTGCGAACAGTGAAATAATGAATAAATCATGGAGGTACCGGATCTGGGCCAATAGGTGCCGGAACAAACAAAGTCAAATCCGAGAGGTGCCGTATCCTGTTCCGACAGGATCCGGCTCAAATTAAGCACTGACCCTGGGATATAAACCATAACCACCAGTCTGTCTGTCTGTACAGTATGATCTTTATATGCCGAGACTCTGGTTCTCTCCTTTTGTAGTTTCTATTCTCTATGATTGCTGTGTGATTGAGGATTGATAACCCCTTGCCTCTTTGGGTGGCTATTTCAATATGATCTCTTTTTTACATTCTGCCCCTTTGAAGCCAGCTGGATACTGGGATGGGGGAAGGGTGGAGCAGAGGGAGGGTAGGTGGGGAGGCATTCTCCAGAGCAGGATACTGCCACAGAGTATAAGAGGCTTAAATAAAAACACAAATTTTAGACTAAGAGTTGTCTCTCTCTCTCTGCCCCCTCCCCATCTCTTAATTTTTCTTTCTTTCTTTCTCTCTCATTCTCACCCTATATTGCATTAAAGAATGACCATATCAATGATGGTAACTGAAATAACATGTTTTGTTTGTGTTCTTTTTCCTTTACTTTCCCATTTCCAAATGGGCCATTTTTGGGTAATCCTTCATGATTCAGTTGCATCAGTAAGATCGTAATCCTTTTTTTATTTTTATAGTTTATTTCTATTCGCTTTTGCGCAAGCCTCAGAATTATATCAGAATGGGTTCTTATTGAAAAGTCCTCCTACAAATGAATTCATTTTAATATGAAATCCAATGTTATTATCAGACTCAGCCATGGATATCGACATGCCATAAGCACAAAGATGGTACCCACTCACAATAATAAAATCATGTGTTTTCATTTGCCTATGTTTCCTGAGGTAGTAGATGTCCTCCAGACCAGAAAGTGTGTTTGTGCGGGTGCATGCACATGTCTCTCTGTGTGCCTGATTGAGAGAGACTGAGATAAAGCACACATGGGTAGATTGCTTGGTACCTCAGTCACATACCCCTCCTTGACCTTTTTTCAAAAGACCAAAACATACTCTTTAGATTCCACCAGACAGCAACCCTGACAGTTGAACATTCACATTGAGTTGAGCAGTGAACACAGAGTGGAGACAGCTACAGATGAGAACATGGAGGCGAAGGAACTGCTCTGGGCATGGTTTCCCAAGAGCATCTTAAGGCGAAGTTCATAATTAGAACCTTCGTAGGAGCTTTGTTAAATCTCTGAGCTGTTTCCCAAAACCATCGTTATTAACGTTGCACTTGAAACATAGAGACAGATAAATCATGTGATTCTATGTGACTGACAATAACTTCAAAACAAAGTTGACTACAAGTACTGCCAATGTCTTCGCAATTCATACAAACAAGTGACGTATAAAAATGTGCTTCAAATGAAAACCGAGATGACTACATTAAAATATGAACAGTAGGTTATAGGCCTATTTCAATCATATTGAATTACATTTCATGTTCAATCAATTGAGTTCTATTTTTCTATTTAGGCTACAGTCTGTAATTTGTCTAAACAAATTTAATGATGTGTAGCTAAAAATGTGTGCGATGATGTTCCAAATTGGTGATTTTTATTGGGTAAGCATTATAATAAGCTACCTCAATTAGAGGTCGACCGATTTAATCGGAATGGCCGATTTAATTAGGGCCGATTTCAAGGTTTCATAACAATCGGAAATCGGTATTTATGGGCGCCGATTTCCGATTTATTAAAATATATATATATATATTTAAATACCTTTTTATTTAGCTAGGCAAGTCAGTTAAGAGCACATTCTTATTTTCAATGACTGCCTAGGAACTGTGGGTTAACTGCCTTGTTCAGGGGCAGAACGACAGATTTTCACCTTGTCAGCTCAGCTCAATGCAGTAGAAGCCAAGGTAAATTGTTAGCTAGCATTAAACTTAACCTATAAAAAACAAGCAATCATAATCACTAGTTATAACTACTGATCCAGTTTAGCAGGCAATATTAACCAGGTGAAATTGTGTAATTTCTCTTGCGTTCATTGCACGCAGAGTCAGGGTATATGCAACAGTTTGGGCTGCCTGGCTCATTGCGAGCTAATTTGCCAAAATTTTACGTAATTAGGACATACATTGAAGGTTGTGCAATGTAACAAGAATATTTAGACTTAGGGATGCCACCCGTTAGATAAAATACAGAACGGTTCCGTATTTCACAGAAATAATAAACGTTTTGTTTTCGAAATGATAGTTTCCGGATTTGATCATATTAATGACCAAAGGCTCGTATTTCTGTGTGTTATTATGTTATAATTAAGTCTGATTTGGTAGAGCAGTCTGACTGAGCAGCAGCAGGCCCGTAATCCTTCATTCAAACAGCACTTTTGTGCGTTTTGCCAGCAGCTCTTCGCAAGCACAGCGCTGTTTATGACTTCAAGCCTATCAGCCTAATGGCTGGTGTAACCAATGTGAAATGGCTAGCTAGTTAGCTGGGTGTGCGCTAATACTGTTTCAAACGTCACTCGCTTTTAGATTTGGAGTAGTTATTCCCCTTGCACTGCAAGTGCCGCAGCTTTTGTTGCAGCGATGGGTAACGATGCTTCGAGTGTGGCTGTTGTCGATGTGTTCCTGGTTCGAGCCCAGGTAGGGGCGATAGGGGGACGGAAGCTATACTGTTACACTGGCAATACTATAGTGCCTATAAGAACATCCAATAGTCAAAGGTGTATGAAATACAAATGGTATGTGGAGAGAGAGTCCTATAAATACTATATTAACTACAACCTAAAACCTCTTACCTTGGAATATTGAAGTTTCATGTTAAAAGGAACCACCAACTTTCATATGTTCTCATGTTCTGAGCAAGGAACTTAATCGTTAGCTTTTTTTTCCATGGCACACATTTTTACATGGCACATTACTTTCTTCTCCAACATTATTGCATTATTTAAACCAAATTGAACATGTTTCATTATTTATTTGAGGCTAAATTGTTTTATTGATGTTTTATATTAAGTTAAAATAAGTGTTCATTCAGTATTGTTGTAATTGTCATTATTACAAGTAAAATACATTTTATAAATCGGCCTTTTTAATCGGTATCGCCTTTTTTGGTCCTCCAATAATCGGTATCGGTATTGGTATCGGCGTTGAAAAATCATAATCGGTCGACCTCTAGCCTCAATATTTTTGGCCGTAGGTAGTAATATCTCTAGGATCTGCTCCGTCGTCAGTATTCAGAAATAATTAATATATTAAGGTCAGATTTTAATGGAGAAAGCACTCCCTTTCTTTCAGTATTGACACTATTCCACAACGACGCACTTAGCAACTGTTCTTCTTAAGTGGTGTTTTGAGAAATGCATGTTACATCTTCAGCCGTTGTAGGAAAGATGCATTGTTAAAACCCTCGTAAGCCTAAGTTCCATCGCTATCGGGAAACCGGGCCCTGTTCTGTTTTGCTCTGCTCTGATATGATCACAAATGGCAGAAGGAGAATGGAAGAACAAGTCTGTGGTTCAAGAACTGGTCATCAGTCTGAGGGAGGAAGAAAGAGGAGGAGAGAGTGAGCGGAAGGAGAGTATCGATACTGATATCATAATACAGCACTGGCTATAGACCAGCAACAGGACAGAGACAGGGACCTGTCTACTTTAACCACACTACAAGCCAAATCACATCTGATACAATACACAGACACAACAGAAGAGATGTAGGATAGAATGGCAGTGTGGTTTACAATGGAAGACACATATTCATGGATCCCCCTTCCTCTTCAGTGTCAGATCCAGGTTGTAAAAGACTGGGTTGTGACATGGTTTTAGTCTCTTGTCTCCATGCCCTAATAAGGCCGCCACCTTCCTCTCTAACCTCATGATTTAGGCAGGATCACCTGCAGAGGAAGGTACCAGTCACTGCTACACTGGCTAAGGAGAGGAGGGGGACACATTATGGTGTCATACACATTGCAACTCTGCTTAAGCTGTGAGGGGGCATGCTGTATTATGTAGTGATACATTTTGTCCAGTCAATGCCACGGGGCTCTTCTCAGTATTCTAAACAGACTTCCTCCCCTCATTTCCTTGTGACAGGGTCAGGGTGAGTTTGAGGTTGAGAACTAGAAAGTGAACGAGAAAGACATAGGTAAAAGCAATTGAGCGAGAGAAGGCTATTGGTCTTGTGCTTGCATATTACTCCCAGTAAGTATGCAGCTTTTGGTGTGACACACATTCCTCAGTGCTTGCAGGTGGTGGGAAATGGAGACACATTTAACTGTGAGACACATTGCAGGGCTGCAGGAGAGCCACATCACTTAGCACAGACAGACAGACAGGCAGACAGACAGGATTTGTGTTTCTATGTGTTGGCCGGGTATGGTTCTCAATCAGGGACAGCTGTCTATCGTTGTCTCTGATTGGGAATCATACTTAGGTAGCCCGTTTTCCCTCCTTTCAGTGTGGGTAGTTAACTTTGTTTGTGGCACTAAAGCCCTGTAAGCTTCACGGTTGTTCATTTTGTTTCTTATTTTGTTGGCAAACTTTTAAATAAAAAGGAAAATGTACGCTCACAATGCTGCACGTTGGTCCACTTCTTACGACGGCCATGACAGTGGCCAGTGTGTGCTTGTTTGCTAACTTTTTGTGTACAGCTTTGACAGTGCTACTGATAGTAGTGGTGGCGCTTTGTTTGCACGTGCAAATTGTGATAGTTGACATGTCAAATTAAAAGCTTATTTAACACGTCAAATAGTGTTATGACGTGTATCTTTCTTGACACGCAAAGACCCAAACGGCGTTCAATGGGCCTCACCCTAATAATTTGGTCTATTGTCAACTCTTAATTTTGCTTACTGTTCTAACTTGGTGGTGCACATGTAGCCTATAGCCTGTTTTAGAGAAATGTAATCATTGAATATTGTAATAATTTTCATTGTCTTTTTATATGCCCCCTTTATTTAATTTACGGTTCTGACTTGTTGAGCAGGGAGAACACTAATTCTGTCGCTGTACATTTCACAAGTGCTGAACAAATAGTTATATTTACTACATCCGTCCTAGCTCACTCATTAATGTCTTAATCGAAATTACGGATTACCTCTTATCGCTTGTCGTCCCCTTATGCCATAGTTTGAACATCTCAATTGTCAGTAGAAACCACATTTGTTTAAGCAAGTCAGCCATATCAGCTATGTTTTTTAAAAATGCAGTAAATGAGGCTGAATGAACTGTTTCGCTGCCAGACAAGGCTCCGCTGATAGCCAGGTGTAGCAGTGGTAAGGTGTTGACAGCTTTATGTAGGCCCAAACAGTTTGTGGGCACCGTTTGTCACCGTTATAGTAAAATTAATGTATTGTTTAGTGTTATGTTGTGTAGTGGCATTGCTGGCCTGCATCCCACATTTCTTGGGGATTGCCCCACCAAGATTTACATGCTAAAATCGCCACTGATATTTGCGTAGGGGTTGTGAGCTATGTGTAAACATTGCTGCTATTTGAGCTAATTCTACTGATGATTATTGTATGGTTTTCTTCCTCAGTTTTCTGTCTGGATGTGCTGCGTCGGGCAGTCACGTGTAATAATATTCATTGATTAACTGATCAAGTGCCAAGGAGAAACGGAGCCCTCAAGGACGTGGGTGTATTATTTTGGGTGAAACGTTGCAGATAGAAATGTAATGTATAGAGCTGAGGTGAATACCTCATTTCTATTCTGTAATATTAAATTCATTCATTCACATTCTTCTTCTCTTTACCGTGCTGTGATTGGCTCAGTTCTGTGCACCACTGGACCTGCCCACCGTAGTCAGGGCCACTCCCTGGAGTTACTGCAGTTGGAGGTGACATCACCTCGTTTAACCTGTATGTGAGTCACTCCCCCACACACACACACATATGCGCACAACACACACACACGCACACAACACACACAAACACACTTCCCCATCTGCCCCTCTCTCATACCACAGCTGATGATGGGTCTCGTCCCCCCATAAATCTGAAACATTCGTTTAACCTCATCCTCCTTTTCCCATCTGGCTCTCCCTCCTTACTCATCTCTCTTCCCCTCCCTTTCTCCATTTCCAATCAGCCAATCATGTGTCTTCATTCCCCCTGGTGTGTTGACAGCTGCCATGGCGACATGTATGGAGAGCCAGCTGTAGTGATTTTCCATCATGACGCTCAGACACAGACACAAAGACACACACGCACATCCTGCTTCTGTTGATCTGGTATAATTGGTATTGCTCTGTTGGAGAAAAACAGGTCTCCTGGAGATTCATTGGAGGAGGAGAAGGAGAGAGAAGAGGGGGGAGGAGGGTAGAGGGGGAGGAGGAAGGAAGGTGGAGGAACTGATGTGTGACCCCATCTCCTCCCTCCTCCTCTGAGTTATTAACATATTTTGAATCATCAATCATGTATTTCAATAGCCCAATGTTGCTTCCTCTCCTCATCCCTTTTCTAGTGTACAATCATCCACCAAAGGTTTTTCTTTCCATAACCTTCCCAGGTTTCTCTATATTTCTAGACTTGGACTTGTTGTATAAAGGGCAATTCCATGCCAGGATGGCCCAAAGATATTTATGATGTTTTGGATCTTCCTAAAATGAAGGTCCTTTGGGGGAAGGATTTATGCATAACTTTAAAATCTGTATCCAAAATAATGATTGAAAAATTGCAAATTAGAGATGGAATCCGCATTAGGGTAAACAGCACCTTTGTTATTGTTTTTATTTTGTGGATGAAACTGAGGTAAGCTGCATCGAGCAGTGTGGTAAAAATCAATTGCAGTTTTATTTATTTTTTATTTCAACTTTATTTAACCAGGTAGGCTAGTTGAGAACAAGTTCTCATTTACAACTGCGACCTGGCCAAGATAAAGCAAAGCAGTTCGACACAAACAACACAGTTACACATGGAATCAACAAACATACAGTCAATAATACAATAGAAAAAGTATATGCAAATGAGGTAGGATAAGGGAGGTAAGGCAATAAATAGGCCATAGTGGCAAAATGATTACAATATAGCAATTAAACACTGGAGTGATAAATGTGCAGAAGATGAGTTTGCAAGTAGAGATAATGGGGAGTAAAATAAAAACATAAAAATAACAGTATGGGGATGAGGCAGGTGCAGTAATCTGTGAGCTGCTCTGACAGCTGGTGCTTAAAGCTAGTGAGGGAGATATGAGTCTCCATCTTCAGTCATTTTTGCAGTTCGTTCCAGTCATTGGCAGCAGAGAACTGGAAGGAAAGGCGGCCAAAGAAAGAATTGGCTTTGGGGGTGACCAGTGAAATATACCTGCAGGAGCACGTGCTACGGGTGGGTGCTGCTATGGCAACCAGTGAGCTGAGATAAGGCGCGGCTTTACCTAGCAAAAATGTATAGATTACCTGGAGCTAGTTGGTTTTGCGATAAATATGAAGTGAGGGCCAGCCAACGAGAGCATACTGGTTGCAGTGGTGGGTAGTATATGAGGCTTTGGTGACAGAACGGATGGCACTGTGATAGACTGCATCCAATTTGCTGAGTAGAGTGTTGGAGGCTATTTTGTAAATGACATCGCCAAAGTCAAGGATCAGTAGGATAGTCCGTTTTACTTGGGTATGTTTGGCAGCATGAGTGAAGGATGCTTTGTTGCGAAATAGGAAGCCAATTCAATATTTAATTTTGGATTGGAGATGCTTAATGTAAGTCTTGAAAGAGAGTTTATAGTCTAACCAGACACCTAGGTATTTGTAGTTGTCCACGTATTCTAAGTTAGAGCCGTCCAGAGTAGTGATGCTGGACAGGTGGGCAGGTGTGGGTAGCAATTGGTTGAAGAGCATGCATTTAGTTTTACTTGCATTTAAGAGCAGTTGGAGGCCACAGAAGGGGAGTTGTATGGCATTGAAGCTCGTCTGGAGGTCCGTTAACACAGTGTCCAAAGAAGGGCCAGAAGTATACAGAATGGTGTTGTCTGCGTAGAGGTGGATCAGAGAATCACCAGCAGCAAGAGAGACATCATTGATGTATATAGAGAAAAGAGTCGGCCCGAGAATTGAACCCTGTGGCATCCCCATGGAGGCTGCCAGAGGTCCGGACAACAGGCCCTCCGATTTGACTTACTGAACTCTGTCTGAGAAATAGTTGGTGAACCAGGCGAGGCAGTCATTTGAGAAACCAAGGCTGTTGAGTCTGCCAATAAGAATGGTGATTGACAGTTGAAAGCCTTGGCCAGGTCGATGAATACAGTTGTACAGTACTGTCTCTTAACGATTGCGGTTATGATATCGTTTAGGACCTTGAGTATGGCTGAGGTGCACCCATGACCAGTTCTGAAACCAAATTGCACGGTGGAGAAGGTACGGTTGGATTCATAATGGTCGGTGATCTATTTGTTAATTTGGCTTTCGAAGACCTTAGAAAGGCAGGGTAGGATAGATATACATCTGTAGCAGTTTGTATCTAGAGTGTCTCCCCCTTTGAAGAGGGGATGACCGCGGCAGCTTTCCAATCTTTGGGGATCTAAGACAATATGAAAGAGGTTGAACATGCTGGTAATAGGGGTTGCAACAATTTCGGTGGATAATTTTAGAAAGAGAGGGTCCAGATTGTCTAGCCTGGCTGATTTGTAGGGGTCCAGATTTTGCAGCTCTTTCAGAACATTAGCTATCTGAATTTGGGTGAAGGAGAAATGGGGAGGCTTGGGCAAGTTGCTGTGGATGTGCAGAGCTGTTGACCGGGGTATTGGTAGCCAGGTGGAAAGCATGGCCAGCCGTAGAAAAATGCTTATTGAAATTCTCAATTATCGCAGATTTATTGGTAGTGACAGTGTTTCCTAGCCTCAGTGCAATGGACATTTGGGAGGAGGTGCTCTTATTCTCTATGGATATTAGTGTCCCAGAACTTTATGCTACAGTTTTGTGCTACAGGATGCAAATTTCTGTTTGTAAAAGCTAGCCTTAGCTTTCCTAACTGCCTGTGTATATTGGTTCCTAACTTCCCTGAAAAGTTGCATATCACGGGGGCTATTCGATGCTAATGCAGAACGCAACAGGATGTTTTTGTGCTGGTTATGGGCAGTCAGGTCTGGAGTGAACCAAGGGCTATATCTGTTCCTTTTTTTTTAATGGGGCATGCTTATTTAAGATGGTGAGGAAATCACTTAAAAAAAATAACCAAGCATCCTCTGCTGACGGGATGAGGTCAATATTCTTCCAGGATACCCTGGCCAGGTCGATTAGAAAGGCCTGCTCACTGAAGTGTTTTAGGGAGTGTTTGACAGTGATGGGGTGTGGTTGGTTGACCGCAGACCCATTACGGACGCAGACAATGAGGCAGTGATCGCTGAGATCCTGGTTGAAGACCGCAGAGGTGTATTTTTGGAGGGCAGGTTGGTTAGGATGATATCTATGAGGGTGCCCGTGTTTATGGATTTGGGGTTGTACCTGGTAGGTTCATTGATAATTTGTGTGAGATTGAGGGCATCAAGCTTAGATTGTAGGATGGCCGGGGTGTTAAGCATGTCCCAGTTTAGGTCACCTAACAGCACGAGCTCTGAAGATGGATGGGGGACAATCAATTCACATATGGTTTCCAGGGCACAGCTGGGGGCAGAAGCTGGTCTATAGCAAGCGGCAACGGTGAGAGACTTGTTTCTGGAAAGGTGGATTTTTAGAAGTAGAAGCTCAAATTGTTTAGGCACAGACCTGGATAGTAAGACTATCTCTGCAGTAGATTGCAACTCTGCCCCCTTTGGCAGTTCTATCTTGTCTGAAAATGTTATAGTTAGGGATGGAAATTTCAGGGTTTTTGGTGGTGTTCCGAAGCCAGGATTCAGCTAGGCACTGCAGGGCCTGGATTAACCTCTATATCACCAGAGAAACAGAGGAGGAGTAGGATAAGGGTACGGCTAAAGGCTATAAGAACTGGTAGTCTAGTACATTCGGAACAGAGAGTAAAAGGAGCAGGTTTCTGGGCACGATAGCATAGATTCAAGGCATAATGTACAGATAAAGGTATGGTAGGATGTGAATACAGTGCAGGTAAGCATATGCATTGAGTGACGTTGAGAGCGCTATTGTCTCTAGAAACATAAATTAAACCAGGTGAGGTCACCGCATGTGTGGGAGGTGGAACAAAAGTGTTAACTAAGGCATAATGAGCAGGGCTAGAGGCTCTACAGTGGAATAAGGCAATAATTACTAACCAAAACAGCAATGGACAAGGCATATTTACATTAGGAAGAGGCATGCGTAGCCGAGTGATCATAGGGGTCCAGTGAGTGGCTCAGCGGACCGGCGTCACGGTGATTCAGGCAGCTAGTGTGCCGGGGCAAGCAAGATAGCAGAAGGACCTTAGAGGGACGTCGCAAAGGAAGAAGTCTGTTGTAGCCCCCTCGTGCTGTTACATCGGCAGACCAGTTGTCGTGGATCAGCAGGGCGCCGTGTGGTAAAAGGGTCCAGGTCAATCGGCAAAATAGGTTTAGTGGCCAAAGAATTTGTCCAATGGGCCTCTTAAGCTAACAGTCCGATATGCTTTACACAGGTAGCGGGCTGTGGCTAGCAGGCTAGTAGATGGGCATTCAGGGGACGTTGTGACGGAGGAGCCAGATTGAAAAAAAACCTTGGGCGAATTACGTTGGTAGTACAGTCGTGATGGGTCGGCGGGGATCCAGGCCAATTGGTAAAATAGATTTTGTAGTCCAATGAGTGGATGATGGACCTCTACAGCTAGCTGGGAGATGGCCCTAGCTAAGGCTAGCTCCAGGCTAATTGGTTCTTGCTTTGGGACAGAGACGTTAGCCAGGAGTGGCCACTTGGATAGCAGCTAGCTAGGTGCGATGATCCAGGTGAAAAGGTTCAGAGCTTGCGGTTGGATTCCGGAGATATGGAGAAAAATAAGTCAGATTTGCTCTGGTTTGAGTCGTGCTGTGCAGACTGGCGAGAGTTGTCCAGGCTAAAGGTAGCTGATGACCTCTAGCAGTGGCTAGCTGACTACTAGCTAGTTAGCTGGCTAGCTTCTGTTGGGGTTCCGGTTCAAAAGTAAAGAAAGTAGCAGATCCATACCATATTGGGTGAGGTGAATTGCAGGAGAGTATGTTGAGGTTAAGAAAAAAAAAAAACAGTATATGTGAAGGAAAAAGAAATCAAAATATATATACACGGGACATGACAAGATGAGGACAAAAGACGTCTGACTGCTACGCCATCTTGGATAAAGTACATATTGGTGTTCTATCGTGCAGTGATGTTTGAGGGGAAAAACTGTGTTTGTTTGCAGTCACTTCTTTGGTGTTGTAACATCCCGAACGGACATGGCAGTTTCACCATTAAGGATTCCAGCTTTAAAGCTGTGAAATATGTGATATTTTGGCCTTGGCCTTGGTCTTTCTTTTAGAAACTACAGCGATGAGTCTGTGGATGCTACAATGCCAATATTAGTGTCATCTGAAACCTTACTGTGTGTTCTATAATATGAGTAGACAATAAACTTTATTGACATTAATTTATGGACATTTAAAATATATAAATGTCTCCAAAGAACGCTTTTTGGATTTAGTACATTTTTAGACATATTGTTTTAAACAATATACTTTACAAGTACATCATCATTTCTAGAGTGGGCTCTCTGCTGCTTTTATTGACTGCAGGCTGTGATCTGTATTATTAAAGATGATTGGGTATGTGATATTCACGTTAGGAATCAAATCACATTTTATTTTTACACATGGTTAGCAGATGTTAATGCGAGTGTAGCAATGCTTGTGCTTCTACTTCCGACAGTGCAGTAATATCTAACAAGTAATCTAACAATTCCCCAACAACTATCTAATACACACAAATCTAAAGGGGTGAATGAGAATATGTACATGTAAGTATATGGATGAGAAATGGCAGAGCGTCATTGGCAAGGTGAATTGATGATATAACATACAGTATATACATATGATATGAGTAATGTAAGATATGAAACATTATTAAAGGGGCATTATTTAGAGTGCATTGTATAAAGTGACTAGTGATCCATTTATTAAAGTGCCCAGTGATTGGGTCTCAATGTAGGCAGCAGCCTCTCTGAGTTAGTGATTGCATCTACTTCCGGCACCGACAGAGATGGCCGCCTCGCTTTGCATTCCTCGGAAACTATGCAGTATTTAGTTTTTTCATGTGTTATTTCTTACATTGTTACCCCATGAATTTTTTGGTTTTATTACATACATTCAGGAGGAACTATTGGATATAACGAGCAACGTCAACTCAACGACCAGGAATACGACTTTCCTGAAGTGGATCCTCTGTTTGGTCCACCACCCAGGACAATGAATTGGATCCCAGCCGGCGACCCAAAACAACGGCGCAGCAGAATGGGCAGACGGAGCGGTCTTCTGGTCAGGTTCCGTAGACGGGCACATCGCGCACCGCTCCCGAGCCTACTACTCGCCAATGTCCAGTCTCTTGACAACAAGGTAGATGAAATCCGAGCAAGGGTTGCCTTCCAGAGAGACATCAGAGATTGTAACGTTCTTTGTTTCACGGAAACATGGCTCACTCGGGATACGTCAACATCGTCGGTACAGCCACCTGGCTTCTTCATGCATCGCGCCGACAGAAACAAACATCTCTCTGGTAAGAAGAAGGGCGGGGGTGCATGCCTTATGATTAATGAGACGTGGTGTGATCATAACAACATACAGGAACCCGAATCCTTTTGTTCACCTGACCTAGAATTTCTTACAATCAAATGCCGACCGCATTATCTACCAAGGGAATTCTCTTCGATCATAGTCACAGTCGTGTATGCCCCCCCCCAAGCAGACACATCGACGGCCCTGAAAGAACTTCATTTAACTCTATGTAAACTGGAAACCACATATCCTGAGGCTGCATTTATTGTAGCTGGGGATTTTAACAAGGCTAATCTGAAATCAAGGCTCCCTAAATTTTATCAGCATATCGAAAGTGCGACCCGGGCTGGCAAACCCCTGGATCATTGTTATTCTAACTTCCGCGATGCATATAAAGCCCTCCCCCGCCCTCCTTTCAGAAAATCTGACCACTACTCCATTTTGTTGCTCCCAGCCTATAGACAGAAACTAAAACAGGAAGCGCCCGTGCTCAGATCTGTTCAACGCTGGTCAGACCAATCGGATTCCACGCTTCAAGATTGCTTCGATCACGTGGACTGGGATATAACATTGATGAATACGCTGATTCGGTGAGAGAGTTTATTAGCAAGTGCATCGGTGATGTTGTACCCACAACGTCTATTAAAACATTCCCCAACCAGAAACCACGGATTGATGGAAGAATTCGCGCAAAATTGATAGCACGAACCACTGCTTTTAAACAGGGCAAGGTGACCGGAAACATGACCGAATACAAACAGCTAAGCGTCAATATAGAGACAAAGTAGAAACGCAATTCAACGGCTCAGACACGAGAGGTATGTGGCAGGGTCAACAGTCAATCACGGACTACAAAAGGAAAACCAGCCCCGTCGCAGACCACAAACTAACAAACGAAACAACTTCTTTGCCCGCTTTGAGGACAATACATTGCCACTGATATGGCCCGCTACCAAAACCTACGGGCTCTCCTTCACTGCAGCCAACATGAGTAAAACATTTAAACGTGTTAACCCTCGCAAGGCTGCCGGCCCAGACGGCATCCCCAGCCGCGTCCTCAGAGGATGCGCAGACCAGCTGCCTGGTGTGTTTACGGACATATTCAATCAATCCTTATCCCAGTCTGCTGTTCCCACATGCTTCAAGAGGGCCACCATTATTCCTGTTCTCAAGAAAGTGAAGGTTACTGAGCTAAATGACTATCGCCCCCTAGGACTCACTTCCGTCATCATGAAGTGCTTTTAGAGACTAGTCAAGGACCATATCACCTCCACCATACCTGACACCCTAGACCCACTCCAATTTGCTTACCGCCCCAAATTGGAGTGGGTCTACAGACGACGCAATCGCAGTCACACTGCACACTGCCCTAACCCATCTGGACAAGAGGAATACCTATGTGAGAATGCTGTTCATCAACTACAGCTCAGCATTTAACACCATAGTACCCTCCAAACTCGTCATTAAGCGCAAGACCCTGAGTCTCGACCCCTCCCTGTGCAACTGGGTCCTGGACTTCCTGACGGGCCACCCCCAGGTGGTGAGGGTAGGTAACAACATCTGAACTACCTGTTCACCCATGACTGCGTGGCCAAGCACGACTCCAACTCAATCATCAAGTTTGTAGATGACACTACAGTGGTAGGCTTGATTACCAACAACAACGTGACGGCCTACAGGGAGGAGGTGAGGGCCCTCGGAGTGTGGTGTCAGTAAAATAACCTCACACTCAACGTCAACAAAACAAAGGAGATGATCGTGGACTTCAGGAAACAGCAGAGGGAGCAGTCCCCTATCCACATCGACGGGACAGTAGTGGAGGTGGAAAGTTTTACGTTTCTCGGCGTACACATCACGGACAAACTGAAATGGTCCACCCACACAGACAGCGTGGTGAAGAAGGCGCAGCAGCACCTCTACAACCTCAGGAGGCTGAAGAAATTCGGCTTGTCACCAAAAACACTCACAACATTTTACAGATGCACAATCGAGAGCATCCTTTCGGGCTGTATCACCGCCTGGTACGGCAACTGCTCCGCCCACAACCGTAAGGCTCTCCAGAGAGTAGTGAGGTCTGCACAACGCATCACCGGGGGCAAACTACCTGCCCTCCAGGACACCTACACCACCTGATGTCACAGGAAGGCCATAAAGATCATCAAGGACAACAACCACCCGAGCCACTGTCTGTTCACCCCGCTATCATCCAGAAGGTGAGGTCAGTACAGGTGCATCAAAGCTGGGACCGAGAGACTGAAAAACAGCTTCTATCTCAAGGCCATCAGACCATTAAACAGCCACCACTAACATTGAGTGGCTGCTGCCAACATACTGACTCATCTCTAGCCACTTTAATAATGAAATAATTGATGTAATAAATGTATCACTAGCCACTTTAAACAATGCCACTTTATATAATGTTTACATACCTTACATTACTCATCTCATTCTGTTCTCTTTACCATCGACTGCATCTTGCCTATTGCGTTCAGCCATCGTTCATTCATATTCCTTTACACTTGTGTGTATAAGGTAGTTGTTGTGAAATTGTTAGATTACTTGTTAGATATTACTGCATGGTCAGAACTAGAAGCACAAGCATTTCACTACACTCGCATTAAAATCTGCTAATCATGTGTATGTGACAAATACGATTTGATTTGTTTAGCTGTCTGATGGCCTTGAGATAGAAGCTGTTTTTCAGTCTCGGTCCCAGCTTTGAAGCACCTGTACTGACCTCACCTTCTGGATGATAGCGGTGTGAACAGGCAGTGGCTCGGGTGGCTGATGTCCTCGACGATCTTTTTTGCCTTCCTATTCATGCTGTTGAGTGTGTGTGTGCACACGTGTGTGTGTGCACACGTGTGTGTGTGCACACGTGTGTGCGTACATGTGTGTGTGTGTTTCATGTTGTGGTGAAAATGTGTCACTGTAGAGTCTTGAACATGTCACTACAGAGCTTTCATCCTAATCACACACACACACGCGGACACACACACACGCGCGCGGACACACACACACACACACACGTATGCATTCACTGCTGACATGTGGCTTGCCTTAAGCACACACAAGGCTTATAGACCAGATTGAGCCATCAAAAATGACCTCCGTTATCCTAATGTCAGTCAAAATTAGAAACAAAAAAAAATACATGTACACACACGCACACACACACACCGGCCCCACACACCATGTTACAGAGATAATGACCGCTTGTTAGCAGAAGTGAAATGTTGAAGCTTTCATTAAAGTCCATTTCACAGTGCTTCTGCTCTCCTGAGGATACTTAGGACTTAATGCCATTTAACAGATGGCATATTTGACTCTGTGATATTAAGTTATTTCTACATGTATGATGTGTAGATGGTTGGATATTTTTACAGGCTCCAATTGGGTAAAGCTGCTCTTGTTGTTTTTTGGTGCAGTTTCTGGCAACAGTCAGTGGTGAATGTGAGGTGTGATTTCAGTCTTACAGTCATCATGAGCTTGATGTGTCAAATACAGTGATTCAAAACAAATACGATTATTGTGCACTTCAATAGTTTATTCAGTCTAAATGGAAGCTAAACAAACACCAAATACATCCAGTCTTGAGATGATATGCATTTAAGTGTCAAAAATCATATTTCACTGTGTTTCTGTAAGTCATTTACTTTTTCACTCGGCATCATGATAAAATCAGCAACATGGCTGAACCTGTGTTCACATCCGATGTTGTCTGGGAACTAGGAGGTTGTCGTTGCAATGCCAGAGTAGAAAGGAAACAACCTTACAGCTCAACTGAATATATTAGCAGATGTCATCTAACAAAGACCACAGCTTTAACCCAATGATGTCGATGCTTGCTTTAACCACACTGGACCAAAGCCAAACTGACCCACAGTGGTTTCCATGGGTAATATGTGTATTATAATGACCAGAGCGGTTGCCATGGGTAATAAGTGTTCTAAAATAACCAGAGTGGTTGTTATGAGTGATTCAGAATAGTTGCCATTGGTGATTGATGTTCTAGAATGGTCAGAGATGGAATAGATTCCGTGTGAGGTTTGGGGTGGTAGACTTTTAAGAACGGTCGGTGTCTGTGTTGGTTTGCGGTCATGGTCATGTTGGTCAGGTTTTAGGCTGCGGTGGCAAAGCCCACTTGGTTGCCTGTGCGGTCGTAGACGGAGTAGTACTGCATGAGGAATACATCTCCCAAAATCCACAGGGGCTGTCCGTTCTGGGACGGCAGGTAGGTGGGGGTGATCCCCACGGAGCAGACCTGGTTGTTCTGGATAGAGAGGAGAACACGCATGTTGAGTGCAATACACACACACACACACACACACACACACACACACACACACACACACACACACACACACACACACACACACACACACACACACACAGGCAGATAAACACACATGCACTACTGACACATGGCTTAGTCATGCACAAGGCTTAACCTAACATTATCCGAACATCAGTCATAGATGGTAACACACGGACGGACAGACACACACGACACACTAACTTACCTGCTGAATGTATGCAGATGGCGGCAGGGGGAAGTTGACTCCATTGATGGTGAAGGTGAGAGTAGGCAGGCTGTTGATCTGGTTACAGTTCACTGTGTACTACATCAACAAACAATTCACAGACATGAGTGACACAAAACATCCCTGTACTGGTTTACTCTGGTCTGCACTTGTTTCCCCAACCTCTACTTTCTGGATCACACTGTTTTATGGTGTCAGTTAGTACTGGTCTGTTATGGTTTATAATGGCTTCCTGCTACCTGTCCGTACTGGTCCTGCTGGGCTCCAATGGACTGCATCAGCGTTCCCATGATCTGTGTCGGTGCAGTCAGCATGGAGGTGCCTGTATCCACGATGGCCTGGCAGCCCTGCCCACACCACCCTGTCTCCTGACCGTTGATCTGGAACCTGGAGATGTACAAGGGTTAGTGTTAGACAGACAGACATTGACAGCGGCCTTAGACATTTTTCATCTCAGCTTTTCCAGTCTCTTGGTGGTTCTGATGTCAGTGTATGGTTAAGTATGTTTGGTTGGTGTGGTTGATCCTGACCCTTGGATGCCGATCTGCCAGTATGTCTGGGAGGTGACGGGAGTCCAGTAGATCTGACCCTGATACTTGGTGTTGTCCACTCCTCCGAACGACAGCTCACTGCCCTGCTGGCCGTCGCTGCACAGAAAAAGAGTTTTAAGTCATCTAACAGTTTTACAAATAGGCGGTTGGCAAGAAGATGGTTCACTCACAGAAGACACCTTTCTCCTCAAATCTTGTGCCTTATATCAGTGATATAGTTTCTGGAGCAGGAGTAATGAATATAACATTGATTATGTACATAATTAAGTAAGTACATTTTTAAAGTATATTTCCTGGTCAACTAGAAAGCGAACAAATTGGCTTGCAGAAGGTTCTGTGATATCTGTGTGTATTTTATCATTACATCTGGTAGTAGTACATTATATGTGTGGTAAGTAAGTAAGTAGTGGTAGGGGTACAGATGTCGGATCTTAACTTGATCACTTTTTTGTCACTGTTCATTTTCCTGCTGCATCAGGAAATATAAATGAGCCTTGTGGGTCCCTGTAAAAAGAGCAGTTGTCTTTCTGTCCATGCTGGGGCAGTCTATCAGGGCTTGCTATTTAAATATCAAAATCCTCTCGCTCGCTGAAACGTTTAGGTCTGGGTCAAATTACTGCGACATTCAAATGTACAAACATGTATCTGAAATGCAGTCATATATATATATATATATATATATAAACAACCGTCGTTTGATATAGCGTATTAACAGATGATCGATATTGGTCTCCACTAGGCTATGAGAAGTTTCAAGTGTGTCCTAAGTTCAAAATTGAGTTAAATCGTGGGGTGAAGTGGGTTAGGGCTTCTGCCTTCAGCGAGCACGTATAACCCTACCATTCCCAGGCCATACATTTCTGGCACAAATATCTCAATCCCCCCCAATTTACTAGATTTATTTACACATTTTAAATATGGACAGTCTAAGGATATTTAACCCCCGATCTTAATTATAAATGACCATATCAGACACTTTTGGATAACATGAATAGGAAACCAATCAAATTGTAACTAAGGGCTACACCAACATTAGTGTCGTGTCAATTCCCAACAGTGGATACTTTATTTCTATTGTATGGAATGCTTGTCAAATGGATAAATCAACTGTAGTCTGTTAAAAAAGTACTCTTGTTCTGATTACAATACCAACCAGAGGGTGAACATATCTTGAAACACTTTGGTTGCAAGCAGGACTAAGGTAACACTGATGATATCGTCCTTTAGGGAGTGGTAATAAATTAATTGTGAAAAGCGCTACTGTTTGTTCCCTGGCTGAGTTGATGAGCTGAGTTGGGCCATCTGATTGACAGATGTAGGCCTACTGTAGAACGATAAACCTTCTCCAGGGTGGACGCTTGTCCGTGTTTTATAGTTCGGCTATGTATTATTTGTGATTATAGTTCTAGTCCTTGGTGTGAATTGGAAGCCTGTACTGTGTGCCTTTTTAATATTTCATTAAAGCTGTCAAGTTGTTCATACATTTGAGCCTATCGAAGACGATTTTGTTGAATCATTTTACTTCTTGAACACATTTAAATAAATGCAATTAACTTGTTGGTCTAATGTCGTCTCAGGCTGGTCACTAGATCACTCGGCACTGGATGCAAACTCATGAGGTTCGGAGTGAGCTGTTTATGGCAGATCACAATGCTCTAGCGAGCGTTAAGAATATTCTGAATACTGATGATACATAGGCGCTTCATTTTGTTTTAAGCCTTCCCCAAACCATAGCCCTAAACTTAACTGAATTCATTCCTGAACTGTTAACCCTTGAGTTGTTTCTGTTTTAATCATGTAACCACGCAAAATGAATGTGTCAAAAATAGACATTGATCCATGAGTCAAAGGGCAGTGGGCCGAATTTGAACCCATGTCGACTCTGACATATATGTGCCGGGGTCAGTGGCTGTAACCGCTGGATCACACAGGATTTGAGGAAAACAATGATTAATTCTGCCTATTGCTTTCCTTCAACATATATAATAAAACGGTTAATGTAAAACAACATGTTTTCCCTAACGACAATACATCTACCCCCTAAGAATATGGCAGTTTATTCTAATCCACGTAATAATGAACACGAGACACGCCGTAGCCTTCACGTAGCCTACATAAGGTAGAATGTAGGTACGGTACTGCTTTGTGTACAAACACGCTTCCAGCTGCCCACTGGAACAGTTCTAAATCATTCTTCAGATATTCAAATCCTCCTTCTGCAGGATTATTTTCCTCTTGTGATGAAAGCAGTCCAATTAAGAGCTGACATCTGTAGTGGTATATGTGTGGTAGATATGTGGTATAAGTGATGGTAGGAGTACTGACCTGGTCAGGTAGAATGCAAATATGTTAGCCTGCAGAAGGTTCTGAGACATCATGTTGTCCATGACGGGAGTCTCTTGTCCGGCTGAGATGGAAGGGTAGGACAGGCCAAGGATACCATCAAACTGGGCCACAACAAAATTCTGACCTGGCTCGTCAGTACTCAGACCAATCTCCTGGTTGTTGATGACAATTCCACCGACCTAAGAGGTGGAAGAGGTGACAAACAACACACACTCAGCATCATGGAAACACTTTGGTTTTATTAGAATGGAAGTACAGGTACTGTTGTGGCTTTTTATTGCATGTAGTGAAGAATAACTGTGGTAGAAGTAGTTAAGTATTTGTAAGGTTGTTATGGTGGGACTCACGTTGACGGTGTCGTATCCGAAGACTCCACTGAGACTGCCAGCTCCGTAGGGCAGGTAGAAAGTTTGCCCATTAGCTGAGTAGGTGGACGACTGCTGGGGGTTGAACTTTGTGTGGGTGTCTGCAGGAGGAAGGGACACAAACAACTTAAAGAGGAAATATACTGTCTACAATGTATTTATCTGGGAAGTGTGTAGAAGTACTGTTGTAGTAGTAGTAGTACAGTTAGTAACATTTACTGTTGAGGAAGTAGTAGTTCATTGATACACATAGTAGATAGTTGTAATATTGTCATGAAGCTATCCAGCTGTACTCACTGCAGGCCTGAGTGTTGCAGAGTACAGAGTCAACCCACAGGTTGGCAGAGCCAGTGTCAAACAACACCTGGAAGGACTGGGGGGGAGTACCGATGGTGATGGCTCCATAGTAGGTGGTCTGGAAAACACAACAGGGAATGTACAGTTGACAAAAGAGAGGGGCTGCTAATACATTCATACAACAACGCATCAGATCTAGAGTGGTTGGCGTGGTTTAGACTCTACTTCATGGAGTTAGACGTTATCTTGACATGGTTGTTATCTAGTTAGACCTACAATTCACATTTTCTACGTTCGCCTACATCATAGAATTTCATTCTGGAATATGAAAATAGACTACTGTGGACATAGACAGGACATTGAGTAACATTCTAGATAGACCATAAGCTTGTGTAATATAGCATGTACGTACGTCGGCGTAGTTGTTGATGTACATGGTGGCGGAGCCAGCGAACTCGCTAGGAAAGTATTTGAGAGCGGGGTCTTGGTAGGGCAGGCGTTCTCCTTTCTCCATCATTCTCTCACGGATTGACTTATGCTTCACCAGAGGGATCCTAGGGTAACAAGAACACAGATACACTCAGATATGAAGTCGAACTCTGCAAATGCAAATAGGTAGAGAGAGCGACAAGGAGTTATCATTGACTATGAGAGATGAGAAAAGAACATTTGTGTTTTAGAATTTAGGAAAAAGAGCAACTGAAAATGTCACTGAAATTGTGAAAAATAAATAAAGTGAGTACTAACCTGTGGATTCCCTCAGCAAGCACAGCACATACCAGCACAATAACCAGACACTTCATGGTCACTCCTGAAATCACAACCAGTGGTGGATACACCTTAGCTTGGGTCAGGACTGATCTTATATACTGTACCAAACACACATATGTGCACACATGAATGCAAGCGGGTGTGATATGGGTATGCGTGAGTGTGTGTTCACATCCCTTATCAGACTTAAGGAGGTGACTATCAGCTTCTTTTTCCCCTGACTGCACATTCTCTATTCAGTGTGCAGGCAAGCCTCTACTCCCCTGTACCGATAGCAGCGTAAACCAAACATTACTATTAGTTTACTGAATCTTAAGGGAGATAACCAGATTACATAAGATACAGGGCTCTATTTTAACAAACCAAAGGCAATGGTGAATCTTTTCGCTTACGGTAGCGCTATAGGTTCAGTGCAGTCAGAAGTGTTTTTGTTATTTTCAACCACAATTATGAGAAATCTCCAGACACAAACATTGGCAGTAGAATGGCCTTTACTGAAGAGCTCAGTGACCTGAAATGAAAATTAAATCCAATTGTATTGGTCACGTATACATATTTAGCAGATGTTATTGTGTGTGTAGTGAAATACATGTGTTCCTAGCTCCAACAGTGCAGAAGTATCTAACAGATCACAACATTACAAACCAATGTAAAAGTATTTAAAAAATGTAATTAAGAAATATATAAATATTAGATTGATCAATGTCGGAGTGGCATTGACTGAAATACAATAGAATGGAATACACTATATACATATGAGCAAATCAAATTTTATTATTAAATCAAATTGTACATACACATGGTTAGCAGATGTTAATTCGAGTGTAACGAAATGATAGAAGCACAAATTTCGACCATGCAGTAATATCTAACAAGTAATCAAAAAATTTCACAACAACAAAGGAATGAATAAGAATATGTACACAATAATATATGGATGAGCGATGGCCGAACAGCATAGACATGATGCATTTGATTGTATAGCGTACAGTATATACATATGAAATGAGTAGCATTGTTTAAAGTGACTAGTGATACATTTATTACATCCAATGTTTTATTATTAAAGTGGCTAGAGATGAGTCAGTATGTTGGCAGCAGCCATTCAATGTTAGTGGTGGCTGTTTAATGGTCTGATGGCCTTGAGATAGAAGCTGTTTTTCAGTCTCTCGGTTCCAGCTTTGATTCACCTGTACTGACCACACCTTCTGTATGATAGAGGGGTGAACATGCCGTTGCTCGGGTGGTTGTTGTCTTTGATGATCTTTATGGCCTTCCTGTGACATCGGCTGCTGTAGGTGTCCTGGAGGGCAGGTTGTTTGCCCCCAGTGATGCAATGTGCAGACCACACCACCCTCTGGAGAGCCCTGAGGTTCCCAGGCGGTGCATTTGCCATAGCATGCGGTGATACAGCCTAACATGATGCTCTCAATTGTGCATCTGTAAAAGTTTGTGAGGGTTTTAGGGGTCAAGACAAATGTATTCAGCCTCCAGAGGTTGAGGAGGCACTGTTGCACCTTCTTCACCACACTGTCTGTGGGTGGACCATTTCCACCTTCTCCACTGCTGTCCCATCGATGTGGATAGGGGCATGCTCACTCTGCTGTTTCCTGATGTCCACGATCAGCTCCTTTTATTTTGTTGACGTTGAGGTAGAGGTTATTTTCCTGGCACCACTCCACCATGGCTCTCACCTCCTCCCTGTAGGCTGTCTCGTCATTGTTGATAATCAGGCCTACTACTTTTGTCGTCTGCAAACTTGATGATTGAGTTGGAGGCGAGTGTGGCCACACAGTCATTGATAAACAGGGAGTACAGGAGGGGGCTGAGCATGCACCCATGTAGGGTCCCTGTGTTGAGGATCAGCGAAGTGGTGTTGTTTCCTACCTTCACCACCTGGGGGCGGCCCGTCCTGAAGTCCAGGACCTAGTTGCACAGGGCGGGGTTCAGACCCAGGGCCCTGAGCTTAATGATAAGCTTGGAGGGCACTATGGTGTTGAAGCTATAGTCAATAGTCTATAGAACTATAGTCAATGAACAGCATTCTTACATAGGTATTCCTCTTGTCCAGATGGGATAGGGTAGTGTGCAGTGTGATGGTGATGACATCATCTGTGGATCTAGTGGGGCGGTAAGCAATTTGACGTGGGTCTATGGTGTGAGGTGATATAATCCTTAACTAGTCTCTCAAAGCACTTCATGATGACAGAAGTCAGTGCTAAAAGGCTATAGTCATTTAATTCAGTTACCTTTGCTTTCTTGGGTACAGGAATAGTGGTGGACGTCTTGAAGCAAGTGGGGACATCAGACTGGGATAGGGAGAGATTGAATATGTCCGTTAAGATTCCAGCCAGCTGATCTGTGCATGCTCTGAGGACACGGCTAGGGATGCCTTTCTGGGTCGCAGCTTAGCGAGTTAAAACGCTTAAATGTCTTACTCACGTCGGCCACGGTGAAGCAGAGCCCACTGTCCTCGGTAGTGGGTCGCGTCGGTGGCACTGTGTTATCCTCAAAGCGGGCGAAGAAGGTGTTTAGCTTTTCCGGATGCAAGACGTCGGTGTCCGAAATATGGCTTGTTTTCCCCCGTGATTGTCTGTAGACCCTGCCACATATGTCTCGTGTCTGAGCCGTTGAATTGCAACTCCACTTTGTCTCTTTACTGTTGGTAGAACTTTGGCAGCGTTTTACTCAGTTTTGTTTTGATAAAATCCCCAGCTACAATAAATGCGGTCTCAGGATATGTGGTTTCCAGTTTGCATAAAGTCCAGTGTAGTTTTTTGAGGGCCCTCGTGGTTCGGCTTGAGGGGGAATATACACGGCTGTGACTATAACCGAAGAGAATTAACTTGGGATGTAATATGGTCGGCGTTTGATTGTGAGGTATTTTAGGTCAGGTGAACAAAAGGTCTTGAGTATATGTATGTTATCACAATCACACCATGAGTAGTTAATCATGAAACGTACACCCCCGCCTTTCTTCTTCCCGGACACTTCTTTATTCCTGTCTGCGCAATGTACTGAGAAGCCAGCTGGCTGTATGGATGGGGAGTATATTCCGAGAGAGCCATGTTTCCGTGAAACAGAGTATGTTACAATCCCTGATGTCTCTCTGTAAGGAGATCCTTGTCATGAGCTCGTCTACTTTATTATCCAGAAACGGAATATTAGCAAGTAATCAACTCTGAAGCGGTAGATGGTGTGCACGCCTCCTGAGTCAGACTAAAAGTCCACTCTGAATACTTTTCCTCCACTGGTGGTGTTTTGGAGCAGCCACAAACTGCTCAAGTGAGCAAAGAGAAACGACAGTCAATCATTACTTTCAGTCAATCCAAAACATTCAAGTTTCTTCATGTGAAGTTGCAAAAACCATCAAGCGCCTAGCGCTGTTAAACAGCCATAAATAACACAGAGATGCTGCTACCTACATACAGACTCTTTAATAAATGGATCACTAGTCACTTTCAATAATGCCACTTGCATATCTTTACATATCTTACATTTCTCTTACATGTATATACTCTATTTTATACCGTCTATTGCATCTTGCCTATGCCGCTCTATCATCGCTCATCCATATTATTTATATATATATATATATATATATATATATACACAGTGCCTTGCGAAAGTATTCGGCCCCCTTGAACTTTGCGACCTTTTGCCACATTTCAGGCTTCAAACATAAAGATATAAAACTGTATTTTTTTGTGAAGAATCAACAACAAGTGGGACACAATCATGAAGTGGAACGACATTTATTGGATATTTCAAACTTTTTTAACAAATCAAAAACTGAAAAATTGGGCGTGCAAAATTATTCAGCCCCCTTAAGTTAATACTTTGTAGCGCCACCTTTTGCTGCGAATACAGCTGTAAGTCGCTTGGGGTATGTCTCTATCAGTTTTGCACATCGAGAGACTGAAATTTTTCCCCATTCCTCCTTGCAAAACAGCTCGAGCTCAGTGAGGTTGGATGGAGAGCATTTGTGAACAGCAGTTTTCAGTTCTTTCCACAGATTCTCGATTGGATTCAGGTCTGGACTTTGACTTGGCCATTCTAACACCTGGATATGTTTATTTTTTAACCATTCCATTGTAGATTTTGCTTTATGTTTTGGATCATTGTCTTGTTGGAAGACAAATCTCCGTCCCAGTCTCAGGTCTTTTGCAGACTCCATCAGGTTTTCTTCCAGAATGGTCCTGTATTTGGCTCCATCCATCTTCCCATCAATTTTAACCATCTTCCCTGTCCCTACTGAAGAAAAGCAGGCCCAAACCATGATGCTGCCACCACCATGTTTGACAGTGGGGATGGTGTGTTCAGGGTGATGAGCTGTGTTGCTTTTACGCCAAACATAACGTTTTGCATTGTTGACAAAAAGTTCAATTTTGGTTTCATCTGACCAGAGCACCTTCTTCCACATGTTTGGTGTGTCTCCCAGGTGGCTTGTGGCAAACTTTAAACAACACTTTTTATGGATATCTTTAAGAAATGGCTTTCTTCTTGCCACTCTTCCATAAAGGCCAGATTTGTGCAATATACGACTGATTGTTGTTCTATGGACAGAGTCTCCCACCTCAGCTGTAGATCTCTGCAGTTCATCCAGAGTGATCATGGGCCTCTTGGCTGCATCTCTGTTCAGTCTTCTCCTTGTATGAGCTGAAAGTTTAGAGGGACGGCCAGGTCTTGGTAGATTTGCAGTGGTCTGATACTCCTTCCATTTCAATATTATCGCTTGCACAGTGCTCCTTGGGATGTTTAAAGCTTGGGAAATCTTTTTGTATCCAAATCCGGCTTTAAACTTCTTCACAACAGTATCTCGGACCTGCCTGGTGTGTTCCTTGTTCTTCATGATGCTCTCTGCGCTTTTAACGGACCTCTGAGACTATCACAGTGCAGGTGCATTTATACGGAGACTTGATTACACACAGGTGGATTGTATTTATCATCATTAGTCATTTAGGTCAACATTGGATCATTCAGAGATCCTCACTGAACTTCTGGAGAGAGTTTGCTGCACTGAAAGTAAAGGGGCTGAATAATTTGGCACGCCCAATTTTTCATTTTTTGATTTGTTAAAAAAGTTTGAAATATCCAATAAATGTCTTTCCACTTCATGATTGTGTCCCACTTGTTGTTGATTCTTCACAAAAAAATACAGTTTTATATCTTTATGTTTGAAGCCTGAAATGTGGCAAAAGGTTGCAAAGTTCAAGGGGGCCGAATACTTTCGCAAGGCACTATATATATATTTATATATTTATTATTTATTTTCTAAACTTTTTATAGTTTATAGATTTTCATATTTAACGACAAAAACAGTGCAACCCCATCCCCTACACTCCCCCCATTCTTCCTGACAGAGCTGGTGTAACTGAGTCAGGTTTGTAGGCCTCCTTTTGTGTCTATTAGGTAGTTATAGTGGAAATGTTAGATTACTTGTTAGATATGCACTGTCAGAACTTGAAGCACAAGCATTTCACTACACTCGCATTAACATCTGTATGTGATCAATAAAATTATAAAACTTGATTTGATGAAACTGGTTCTCATGAGGACCGCCACAGGAAAGGAAGACCCAGAGTTACCTCAGCTGCAGAGGACAAATTCATTAGAGTTAACTGCACCTCAGATTGCAGCCCAAATACAGTTGAAGTCGGAAGTTTACATACACTTAGGTTGGAGTCATTAAAACTCATTTTCCAACCACTCCACAAATTCCTTGTTAACAAACTAGTTTTGGCAACTCGGTTAGGACATCTACTTTGTGCATTACACAAGTAATTTTTCCAAAAATTGTTAACAGACAGATTACTTCACTTCTAATTCACTGTATCACAATTCCAGTGGGTCAGAAGTTTACATACACTAAGTTGACTGTGCCTTTAAGCAGCTTGGAAAATTAAAAAAAATTATGTCATGGCTTTAGAAGCTTCTGATGGGCTAATTGACATCATTTGAGTCAATTGGATGTGTACCTGTGGATGTATTTCAAGGCCTACCTTCAAACTCAGTGCCTCTTTGCTTGACATCATGGGAATTTCTAAAGAAATCAGCCAAGACATCAGAAAAATTATTGTAGACCACAAGTCTGGTTCGTCCTTGGGAGCAATTTCCAAATTCCCAAAGGTACCACAATCATCTGTACAAACAATAGTACGCAAGTATAAACACCATGGGTGTTATGCTCGACGTTTGAATGAGGAGACCAAGGTGCAGCGTGGTAGGGGAACATCTTACTTTTATTAAAACGAACACCGAAAAACAACCAAATACAAAATGAACGTAAAGTTCTGCAGGCTACACAGCAACTATACAAAATCAAGATCCCAAAAACTAAGGTCGGAAAAAAGCCTGCCTAAGTATGATCCCCAATCAGAGACAATGATAGACAGCTGCCTCTGCAAATCTACCAAGACCTGGCCGTCCCTCTAAACTTTCAGCTCATACAAGGAGAAGACTGATCAGAGATGCAGCCAAGAGGCCCATGATCACTCTGGATGAACTGCAGAGATCTACAGCTGAGGTGGGAGACTCTGTCCATAGAACAACAATCAGTCGTATATTGCACAGACTACTTCCGGCGCCGACAGAGATGGCCGCCTCGCTTCGCGTTCCTAGGAAACTATGCAGTTTTTTGTTTTTTTACGTGTTATTTCTTACACTAGTACCCCAGGTCATCTTAGGTTTCATCACATACAGCCGAGAAGAACTACTGAATATAAGATCAGCGTCAACTGTGTATAAGACAGTAGTTTTTTTTGGAATTGTTAGTTAGATCACTTGTTCGTTATTACTGCATTGTCGGAACTAGAAGCACAAGCATTTCGCTACACTCGCATTAACATCTGCTAACCATGTGTATGTGACAAATAAATTTGATTTGATTTGAAATCTAAAGGGATGGAATAAGAATATGTACATATGGGGGCGCTGGTGAGCAGCAACATGGGAAGATGCGTTTTCTCAGTGGTCCTATTATCCAGGCGGTGTAAGGGCTATTTGAGCAAGGAGAGTGATGGAGTCCTGCATCAATCACCCACAATCACCCGACCTCAACCCAATTGAGATGGTTTGGGATGAGTTGGACCACAGAGTAAAGGGGAAGCAGCCAACATGTTCTCAGCATGTGGGAACTCCTTCAAGACTTTTGGAAAAGCATTCCTCATGGAGCTGGTTGAGAGAATGCCAAGAGTGTGCAAAGCTGTCGTCAAGGCAAAGGGTGGAGAACGTAAATTCTAAAATATATTTTTGTTATATGATATGATTCCATATTTGTTTTTTCATAGAATAATAGTGAAGACATCAAAACTAAGTTGTAGAAAATAGTAAAAATAAAGCAACGAGTAGGTGTGTCCAAACTGGTACGGTATATGTCTACCGTGTTGGCTTGGGTTTGATTCCTGCCCACACCCTTCTGGCACAAGTAACTCAATCCCCACGATTGACTTTGTTTTGTTACACATTTCAAATATGGACAGTCTAGGATGTTGTACCCCCGATCTTGATAAGAAATTACCATACCAGGGACTTTTTGATACCATAAATAGGAAACAAATAATATAATAACAGTAGGCTACACCAACATTAGTTTCCATTCAAACAAAGTGTCGATGAATTACCACAGGAGATTTGCCGTGGTAAACCAGGAAAGATGATTTTGTTGAGCTGGGACACTTTTCTTTACTATGTACAACAACACTTTTCTTTGATGTGTAAATTATCAGAGAATTCGTTTAACATCATATTTGAACTTCTCCAGAAATAGCAGAAGATATTGCGTTGTATTCGAGTCATGTCCGTTCTCAACATAAACTCATGGATGGTGACTCTTTCTAATAAGTTTGGTTTTTAATCAAATTAAACGAAAAACAATGAATCTGTTTTTAAAACAGCAATGTTTCTTAAAAGGATTGGGTCAAAAACACTATCATGAATCGAATGTCTTGTTTCTATGAGCATAAGGCAATGTGTACACATGTAGGACTAAGGGCTCTTCGACCTGAGCCATGGATGTTTTTACTATCTATTGAACACAGTTTATTAAATAGTATACAGTCACCCTAAATAGGCCTAGTTATAACAAACATTTAGCCAATCTAGTTTTTGTTATTGACTTTAACATGGAAATATTTGTCTACACACATTGCATTCACATTTCTTAAATGTACTGCATATTCGAGCCATGAACGATTGGACAATGCCAAACGTTAAACTCTATAATAACATTAGCCTACCATCACCATTTATATAAACTGTTAGTGACCTTGACATTTGAAAGGTAAACAAACCGGTCAATAGCCGAGGCTACCAAGGACAGCGATCAGAAAAATAATGTCCAATATAAAGACAAAACATGAATGTCTGACTGTTTTGCTGCTCATTATATTTGAATAAGGTTATAGGCTACTGATGAATAAGGTTATAGGCTACTGATGAATAAGGTTATAGGCTACTGATGAATAAGGTTATAGGCTACTGATGAATAAGGTTATAGGCTACTGATGAATAAGGTTATAGGCTACTGATGAATAAGGTTATAGGCTACTGATGAATAAGGTTATAGGCTACTGATGAATAAGGTTATAGGCTACTGATGAATAAGGTTATAGGCTACTGATGAATAAGGTTATAGGCTACTGATGAATAAGGTTATAGGCTACTGATGAATAAGGTTATAGGCTACTGATGAATAAGGTTATAGGCTACTGATGAATAAGGTTATAGGCTACTGATGAATAAGGTTATAGGCTACTGATTCGGCTACTGATTAGGCTACTGTGCGCCTCTTCTAGCAAAATCAATGCCATAACCAACTGCGTTACTGCCAAGACCAGCGACCAGTTAGTATTGAATATCATCAGTAGCACTGCTGGGAATTGGCACTTTGGCACACATTTTTAAAGACACACCTACAATATTTCCACCCCTCCCATCTCAGCATAAGCAAGCTGATATAAGACAGGTAAGTTACTGGCGCCAGGGTTACAAAATAGTCGAGGCGCTGGCTTTTACATGTCGAAATTGCCCAAGAGCGTGTGTTTGACACTAGAGCCACTTTAATACCAGCCGAAAATAGAGTCCACAGTGTTATTGCTAATGGTATGTAGAAATACAATATGAGCTGATGTTTAGTCAACATGGGTGAAGTACTGTATACATACTGTATGTTTTAATTACACTCTATAGGGGACTTTCAGGCAGACATCACACCAGAATTGTACTATAATTCAGGAGCCATCAACTAAATAAACATTTGAAAAGATGTAGCAACATTTTGGTGTGGGAAAGTTGAGGTAGAGAGAGAGAAATGATAAAGAAAGAGAGATGAAAGAGAGAGGAGATAGAGTTTACACCATTTCCCTTGTCTCTTAATTAAAAGTAAATATATTCGCAGTGGTGTAAAGTACTTAAGTAAAAGTACTTTAAAGTACTACTTAAGTAGTATTTTTGAAGTATCTGTACTTTACTATTTATATTTTTTGTCAGCTTTTAATTTTACTACATTAACCAAAGAAAATGTACTTTTTACTCTTTACATTGTCCCTGACATCCAAAAGTTCTCGTTACATTTTTAATACTTAGCAGGACATGAAAATGGTCCAATTTACACACTTATCAAGAGAACATCTGTGGTCATCCATACTGCCTCTGATCTGACAATCACTAAATGTTTAGTTTGTAAATGATGCCTGAGTGTTGGAGTGCGCCGCTGGTTATCCGTAAATACAAAAGACACAAAAATAGTTTGTCTGATTTTCCTAATTTAAGGAATTTGATAGAGCATGGCACTTGCAACGAGAAGGTTGTGGGTTCTATTCCCATGAAGGAGCTCTATGAAATAAAGTATGAAAATGAATGACCTCATTACTGTAAATTGCTGCTAAATGACAAATCTCATCTTTTGATACTTAAGCATATTCTAGCAAGTACATTTACTTTTGTTTCTTAAATGTACCAAATCCTTTTAGACTTTTACTGAAATTGTAAGGGGTGCTGATGGCAGGGAAGGCAGGAGAGCAGAACTTGGTGTATAGCCGGTGCAGTTTAATATATTAAACTAACGGCATACAAAACAACAAACACATGGGTAAAAAACCTGTAGCGCACCAGTAACACATAGCACGAGTACTTACAAATAAACAATTCCCAACAAGGACACGGGGGAAACAGAGGGAACAGAAACAGCATGTAATTAGGGAATTGAAACCAGGTGTTACGGTTTTCTTCCGGTGAAAGAGAGGCGGACCAAAATTTTGCGTGGTTATTCATAAACATCTTCAATGAAACAACAATTTACAAAAA
Organism: Oncorhynchus kisutch; assembly: GCF_002021735.2. Classification (NCBI taxonomy): domain Eukaryota; kingdom Metazoa; phylum Chordata; class Actinopteri; order Salmoniformes; family Salmonidae; genus Oncorhynchus; species Oncorhynchus kisutch. Next base: position 31,599,221 of record NC_034195.2, read on the forward strand.
AACAATAAACGTAACGTGAAAACCGACAACAATCCTAACTGGTGCAAAACACAGAGACGGGAACAATCACCCACGAAATACCCAAAGAATATGGCTTCCTAAATATGGTTCCCAATCAGAGACAACGATAAACACCTGCCTCTGATTTGAGAACCACTCTAGGCAACCATAGACTTTCCTAGACAACACTACTAAACACAACCCCATAAATCTAATAAACCCCTAGACAAGACGAGACACATAAATCACCCATGTCACACCCTGGCCTGACCAAAATAAATAATAAAGAAAACACAGAATAATAAGACCAGGGTGTGACACCAGGTTTGTGAAAACAAGACAAAACAAATGGAACATGAAAAATGGATCGGCGATGGCTAGAAGACCGGTGACGTCGACCGCCGAACACCGCCCGTACAAGGAGAGGAACCGACTTCGGTAGAAGTCTGGACAGAAGTAGTATTTTACTGGGTGACTTAGATTAACTTGAGTCATTTTCCATTTTCTACTTTTACTCAAGTATGACTTTTGAGTACTTCTTCAACTGTTTATTTGTTTCAAAATGGCTCTGAAAGAGTGGAGATGTCCATTGTTTTTGGCTGTGTCATTGGAAATCCCCTAGTACTACTGCATAATAAGCACTTAGTGTTAATCAGTAATACAGATATAAAGCACAATACACTGAGATATGAACACCTCTCCAAGGTCATGAATAACAATGTGCAGGAAAATACTTATCCAGATATTTACCAAGTTGTCTTTTTTAATGTTAACATAATTGGAGATCTTTTATACACACACTGATACAGAAACAACAGTCCTGTAAAGAGCGCTCAACAAGGCCTGAATAGTTTATTTCAGAAAGGACTTCATATTTGATGACGTACCAAATTCTGTCCTGCTGGTCAAGAGGTGTGTGTGTGTGTGTGTGTGTGTGTGTGTGTGTGTGTGTGTGTGTGTGAACTAGTCATGATTGTTGATTTAGCACTGATTTTGTTACTGATTGAGCTTTGATAAGGTTTGCAGTTCTGCCCTGATTTAGACAGTTATCTAGCATTACAATTCTAGCTTCACATATCTAGCTTCACCCCGATGTATTTTTTGACTTACCCTGCTTCACAGTGGCTCTATATACATCTGTACGAGGCCCTGTCTGGACTGTCCTGTCCTCACTAGAAAACCTGCAATGCAGCATTTCCCTCTGAACCTCACACAGTCTCTTACTAATGGAGTAGAGAGCTGAGTAGAGAGCTGAGCCTCTGTTTGAACTAATGGACCACAGATATACAGATGTTTTATAGAAACTAAGAAAACAGGATGATGAGCTCATTTAAGCACTGTTGTGTCTGTAAACTGGGTACCTGAAAAAATAGAGAATAGTGCTGAACTCCTCTGTCTGCTTAGAGAGCAAAGCAATAGATGGAGGGTGTGTGAGTTATTGTGTCTTGGGTGTCTGGTGAATGAGGCAGACCCAGACAGACAGTGCCAGGCCATATCTCAGAGCAGGCTTCCCCAGGGTTGGAGCAATCTGTGTGGACATGAGTCTGAGGGATGCTCCCCTTTGAAGGGTGGAGGGGTCAGGTACATGAGGACTGGGGGTGAAATCACAAACTGGTGTGTGTGTGTCACAAATGTGTGTGTACGTGTGTGTGTCTCTGCTCCTGACAATCAGTTTAAGCGTGTGTGTGTGTGTGCGTGTGTGTGTGGAAATAAACAAAAACATGCACACACACCAGCCCCTGACGCTTTCATTAAAGTCCCTTTCACAGGGAGGATCCTTAGGACTTAACAGATGGTGTAACATCTGCTTCCAACTTAAACCCTCAAACACGTAGATCCCCCCCCCCCCCCCCCCTGAACGCAGCTCACTTTCCAGCTCACACTCTCAAACACATAGATCCCCTGAAGGCAGCTCACTCTCCAGATCCCAACCACCTGAATTCTAATCACCTGTTCACACACCTGTATGTCATTATCACACACTATTTCATTCAGTTCTTCACACCCCATCATTTTGAGGTATTGTTTGTTTTGTGACACACGTCATTCGTAACTCTGTTTTTCCCGTGATTTTCTCCTCCCGTGTATGATAGATTTGCCTGCCTCACTAACAACGTCTTTTTGCCTATTCCCTGCCTGTACTTTAGCCTATCTGATTTCCTGTTATCAAACTATTGCCTGATCTCCCGGACTACGTTACTAGCCTTTTCACTGCCAGGTACTGTTGCCCTTTTGGACCCCCTGTGTATGACCTGCCTGCCCCTGGACCCAGCTACCTGCCTCCTCCAGTGGTCCTTTTCTATAAACACCTGCTGCGCCCTGCACTTGAAACCAGCTCTCTGTCTCCCCTCGTGTTCATTACAGATGGCATATTTGACTTGATATTTAGTTATTACTGCCATTATGTAATAAATATTTCAATAGGTAAGATTTGTAGATGGTTGGATATATTTACAGGCTCCAATTGGGTAAAGCTGCTCTTGTTGCTTTTTGTTGCAGTTTCTGGCAACAGTCAGTGGTGAATGTGAGGTGTGATTTCAGTCTTACAGTCATCATGAGCTTGATGTGTCAAATACAGTGATTCAAAACAAATACGATTATTGTGCACTTCAATAGTTTATTCAGTCTAAATGGAAGCTAAACACCAAATACATCCAGTCTTGAGATGATATGCATTTAAGTGTCAAAAATCATATTTTCATATTTCACTGTGTTTCTGTAAGTCATTTACTTTTTCACTCAGCATCATGATGAAATCAGCAACATGGCTGAACCTGTGTTCACATCCGATGTTGTCTGGGAACTAGGAGGTTGTCGTTGCAATGCCAGAGTAGAAAGGAAACAACCTTACAGCTCAACTGAATATATTAGCAGATGTCATCTAACAAAGACCACAGCTTTAACCCAATGATGTCGATGCTTGCTTTAACCACACTGGACCAAAGCCAAACTGACCCACAGTGGTTGCCATGGGTAATATGTGTATTATAATGAGCAGAGTGGTTGCCATGGGTAATATGTGTTCTAAAATAACCAGAGTGGTTGTTATGAGTGATTCAGAATAGTTGCCATTGGTGATTGATGTTCTAGAATGGCCAGAGGTGGAATAGATTCTGTGTGAGGTTTGGGGTGGTAGACTTTTAAGAACGGTCGGTGTCTGTGTTGGTTTGCGGTCATGGTCATGTTGGTCAGGTTTAGGCTGCGGTGGCAAAGCCCACTTGGTTGCCTGTGCGGTCGTAGACGGAGTAGTACTGCATGAGGAATACATCTCCCAAAATCCACAGGGGCTGTCCGTTCTGGGACGGCAGGTAGGTGGGGGTGATCCCCACGGAGCAGACCTGGTTGTTCTGGATAGAGAGGAGAACACGCATGTTGAGTGCAATACACACACACACACACACACACACAGGCAGATAAACACACATGCACTACTGACACATGGCTTAGTCATGCACAAGGCTTAACCTAACATTATCCGAACATCAGTCATAGATGGTAACACACGGACGGACAGACACACACGACACACTAACTTACCTGCTGAATGTATGCAGATGGCGGCAGGGGGAAGTTGACTCCATTGATGGTGAAGGTGAGAGTAGGCAGGCTGTTGATCTGGTTACAGTTCACTGTGTACTACATCAACAAACAATTCACAGACATGAGTGACACAAAACATCCCTGTACTGGTTTACTCTGGTCTGCACTGGTTTTCCCAACTTCTACTTTCTGGATCACACTGTTTTATGGTGTCAGTTAGTACTGGTCTGTTATGGTTTATAATGGCTTCCTGCTACCTGTCCGTACTGGTCCTGCTGGGCTCCAATGGACTGCATCAGCGTTCCCATGATCTGTGTCGGTGCAGTCAGCATGGAGGTGCCTGTATCCACGATGGCCTGGCAGCCCTGCCCACACCACCCTGTCTCCTGACCGTTGATCTGGAACCTGGAGATGTACAAGGGTTAGTGTTAGACAGACAGACAGACATTGACAGCGGCCTTAGACATTTTTCATCCCAGCTTTTCCAGTCTCTTGGTGGTTCTGATGTCAGTGTATGGTTAAGTATGTTTGGTTGGTGTGGTTGATCCTGACCCTTGGATGCCGATCTGCCAGTATGTCTGGGAGGTGACGGGAGTCCAGTAGATCTGACCCTGATACTTGGTGTTGTCCACTCCTCCGAACGACAGCTCACTGCCCTGCTGGCCGTCGCTGCACAGAAAAATAGTTTTAAGTCATCTAACAGTTTTACAAATAGGCGGTTGGCAAGAAGATGGTTCACTCACAGAAGACACCTTTCTCCTCAAATCTTGTGCCTTATATCAGTGATATAGTTTCTGGAGCAGGAATAATGAATATAACATTGATTATGTACATAATTAAGTAAGTACATTTTTAAAGTATATTTCCTGGTCAACTAGAAAGCGAACAAATTGGCTTGCAGAACGTTCTGTGATATCTGTGTGTATTTTATAATTAAATCTGGTAGTAGTAGTACATTATATGTGTGGTAAGTAAGTAAGTAGTGGTATGGGTACAGATGTCGGATCTCAACTTGATCACTTTTTTGTCACTATTAATTTTCCTGCTGCATCAGGAAATATAAATGAGCCTTGTGGGTCCCTGTAAAAAGAGCAGTTGTCTTTGTGTCCATGCTGGGGCAGTCTATCAGGGCTTGCTATTTAAATATCAAAATCCTCTCGCTCGCTGAAACGTTTAGGTCTGGGTCAAATTACTGCAACATTCAAATGTACAATTTACTAGATTTATTTACACATTTTAAAAATGGACAGTCAAAGGATATTTAACCCCCGATCTTAATTATAAATGACCATATCAGACACTTTTGGATAACATAAATAGGGAACCAATCAAATTGTAACTAAGGGCTACACCAGCATTAGTGTCAGGTAAATTCCCACAGTAGATAATTTATTTATTTTGTATGAAATAATTGTCAAATGGATAAATCACCCGTAGTCTGTTCAAAAAGTACTCTTGTTCTGATTACAATACCAACCAGAGGGTGAACATATCTTGAAACACTTTGGTTGCAAGCAGGACTAAGGTAACACTGATATCGTCCTTTAGGGAGCGGCAATGAAGTGTGACAACAGCTACTGTTTGTTCCCTGGCTGAGTTGATGAGCTGAGTTGGGCCATCTGATTGACAGATGTAGGCCTACTGTAGAACGATAAACCTTCTCCAGGGTGGACGCTTGTCCGTGTTTTATAGTTCGGCTATGTATTATTTGGGAATATAGTTCTAGTCCTTGGTGTGAATTGGAAGCCTGTACTGTGTGCCTTTTTAAATATTTAATTTCTTAAAGCTGTCAATATGTTTATACATTTGAGCCTATCCAAAGACAATTTAGTTGAGCTGAGATACTCTTCTTTGTGTAAAAAAAATCGGACTATTTGTTTTACTTCTTGAAAACATTTTAAAAAAATGTAATTAACTTGTTGGTCTAATGTCGTCTCAGGCTGGTCACTAGATCACTCGGCACTGGATGCAAACTCATGAGGTTCGGAGTGAGCTGTTTATGGCAGATCACAATGCTCTAGCGAGCGTTAAGAATATTCTGAATACTGATGATACATAGGCACTTCATTTAGTTTTATTTTGTTTTTAAGCCTTCCCTAAACTTACAACTGAATTCATTCCTGAACTGTTAACCCTGGAGTTGTTTCTGTTTTAATCATGTATCCACGCAAAATGAATGTGTCAAAAATAGACATTGATCCATGAGTCAAAGGGCAGTGGGCCGAATTTGAACCCATGTCGACTCTGACATATATGTGCCGGGGTCAGTGGCTGTAACCTCTGGATCACACAGGATTTGAGGAAAACAATGATTAATTCTGCCTATTGCTTTCCTTCAACATATATAATAAAACGGTTAATGTAAAACAACATGTTTTCCCTAACGACAATACATCTACCCCCTAAGAATATGGCCGTTTATTCTAATCCACGTAATAATGAACACGAGACACGCCGTAGCCTTCACTAGCCTACATAAGGTAGAATGTAGGTACGGTACTGCTTTGTGTACAAACACGCTTCCAGCTGCCCACTGGAACAGTTCTAAATCATTCTTCAGATATTCAAATCCTCCTTCTGCAGGATTATTTTCCTCTTGTGATGAAAGCAGTCCAATTAAGAGCTGACATCTGTAGTGGTATATGTGTGGTAGATATGTGGTATAAGTGATGGTAGGAGTACTGACCTGGTCAGGTAGAATGCAAATATGTTAGCCTGCAGAAGGTTCTGAGACATCATGTTGTCCATGACGGGAGTCTCTTGTCCGGCTGAGATGGAAGGGTAGGACAGGCCAAGGATACCATCAAACTGGGCCACAACAAAATTCTGACCTGGCTCGTTAGTACTCAGACCAATCTCCTGGTTGTTGATGACAATACCACCGACCTAAAGAGGTGACAAACAACACACACTCAGCATCATGGAAACACTTTGGTTTTATTAGAATGGAAGTACAGGTACTGTTGTGGCTTTTTATTGCATGTAGTGAAGAATAACTGTGGTAGAAGTAGTTAATTATTTGTAAGGTTGTTATGGTGGGACTCACGTTGACGGTGTCGTATCCGAAGACTCCACTGAGACTGCCAGCTCCGTAGGGCAGGTAGAAAGTTTGCCCATTAGCTGAGTAGGTGGACGACTGCTGGGGGTTGAACTTTGTGTGGGTGTCTGCAGGAGGAAGGGACACAAACACCTTAAAGAGGAAATATACTGTCTACAATGTATTTATCTGGGAAGTGTGTAGAAGTGATATTGGACTTAAATATATCTGATAGTAGTAGAAGTACTGTTGTAGTAGTAGTAGGACAGTTAGTAACATTTACTGTTGAGGAAGTAGTAGTTCATTGATACACATAGTAGATAGCTTCATGACAATATTACAACTATCCAGCTGTACTCACTGCAGGCCTGAGTGTTGCAGAGTACAGAGTCAACCCACAGGTTGGCAGAGCCAGTGTCAAACAACACCTGGAAGGACTGGGGGGGAGTACCGATGGTGATGGCTCCATAGTAGGTGGTCTGGAAAACACAACAGGGAAAGTACAGTTGACAAAAGAGAGGGGCTGCTAATACATTCATACAACAACGCATCAGATCTAGAGTGGTTGGCGTGGTTTAGACTCTACTTCATGGAGTTAGACGTTATCTTGACATGGTTGTTATCTAGTTAGACCTACAATTCAAATTTTCTACGTTCGCCTACATCATAGAATTTCATTCTGGAATATGAAAATAGACTACTGTGGACATAGACAGGACATTGAGTAACATTCTAGAGAGGCCATAAGCTTGTGTATTATAGCATGTACGTACGTCGGCGTAGTTGTTGATGTACATGGTGGCGGAGCCAGCGAACTCGCTAGGAAAGTATTTGAGAGCGGGGTCTTGGTAGGGCAGGCGTTCTCCTTTCTCCATCATTCTCTCACGGATTGACTTATGCTTCACCAGAGGGATCCTAGGGTAACAAGAACACAGATACACTCAGATATGAAGTCGAACTCTGCAAATGCAAATAGGTAGAGAGAGCGACAAGGAGTTATCATTGACTATGAGAGATGAGAAAATAAAATTTGTGTTTTAGAATTTAGGAAAAAGAGCAACTGAAAATGTCACTGAAATTGTGAAAAATAAATAAAGTGAGTACTAACCTGTGGATTCCCTCAGCGAGCACAGCACATACCAGCACAATAACCAGACACTTCATGGTCACTCCTGAAATCACAACCAGTGGTGGATACACCTTAGCTTGGGTCAGGACTGATCTTATATACTGTACCAAACACACATATGTGCACACATGAATGCAAGCGGGTGTGATATGGGTACGCGTGAGTGTGTGTTCACATCCCTTATCAGACTTAAGGAGGTGACTATCAGCTTCTTTTTCCCCTGACTGCACATTCTCTATTCAGTGTGCAGGCAAGCCTCTACTCCCCTGTACCGATAGCAGCGTAAACCAAACATTACTATTAGTTTACTGAATCTTAAGGGAGATAACCAGATTAGATAAGATACAGGGCTCTATTTTAACAAACCAAAGGCAATGGTAAATCTTTTCGCTTACGGTAGCACTATAGGTTCAGTGCAGTCAGAAGTGTTTTTGTTATTTTCAACCACAATTATGAGAAATCTCCAGACACAAACATTGGTAGTAGATTGGCCTTTACTGAAGAGCTCAGTGACTTGAAATGAAAATGATATCCAATTTTATTGGTCATGTATACATATTTAGCAGATGTTATTGTGGGTGTAGTGAAACACGTGTTCCTAGCTCCAACAGTGCAGAAGTATCTAACAGATCACAACATTACAAACTAATCTAAAAGTATTTAAAAAATGTCATTAAGAAATATATAAATATTAGATTGATCAATGTCGGAGTAGCATTGTCTAAAATTATTATAGATTTTTTCCCCCACCTTTATTTAACCAGGTAGGCCAGTTGAGAACAAGTTCTCATTTAGAACTGCAACCTGGTCAAGATAACGCAAAGCAGTGCGACACAAACAACAACACAGAGTTACACATGGAATAAACAAACATACAGTCAACAACACAGAGTTACACATGGAATAAACAAACATACAGTCAACAACACAGAGTTACACATGGAATAAACAAACATACAGTCAACAACACAGAGTTACACATGGAATAAACAAACATACAGTCAACAACACAGAGTTACACATGGAATAAACAAACATACAGTCAATAACACAGAAAAAAGTCTTAACTATAAAATACAATAGAATTGAATACAGTATGAGATGAGTAAAGCAGTATTTAAGTTATTTAAACGACTAGTGTTCAATTATTAAAGTGGCCTGTAATTCCAAGTATATAGGGCAGCAATCTCTTTTTTTATTTTATTTTTAACTAGGCAAGTCCGTTCAGAACAAATTCATATTTACAATGATGACCTGGGAACAGTGGGTTAACTGCCTTGTTCAGGGGCAAAACAACAGATGTTTACCTTGTCAGCTCGGCAATTCGATCTGGCAACCTTTCGGTTACTTGCCGAACACTCTAACCACGAGGCTACCTGCCGCCCCTCTAAGGTGCAGGGTTACGTAACCGCGTCGAAGCCGGCTAGTGATGGCTATTTAACAGTCGGATGGCCTTGAGATAGAAGCTGTTTTTCAGTCTCTTGGTCCCAGCTTTGATTCACCTGTACTGACCACACCTTCTGGATGATAGAGGGGTGAACAGGCCTTGGCTTGGGTGGTTGTTGTCTTTGATTATCTTTTTGGCCTTGCTGTGACATCGGCTGCTGTAGGTCCTGGAGGGCAGGTTGTTTACCCCTGGTGATGCTTTGGGCAGACCGCACCACCCTCTTGAGAGCCCCTGCGGTGGTTCATTTGCCATAGCAGGCGGTGATACAGCCTGACAAGATGCTCTCAATTGTGCATCTGTAAAAGTTAGTGAGGGTTTTAGGGGCCAAGACAAATTTATCAGCCTCCAGAGGTTGAAGAGTCGCTGTTGCGCCTTCTTCACCACACTGTCTGTGTGGGTGGACCATATCAGAATGTCAGTGATGTATGTGTACACCCCATAATACAATTGGCATTTGATTGTGAGGTCTTCTACGTCGGGTGAACAAAAGGACTTGAGTTTCTGTATGTTATCACAATCACATCATGAGTAGTTGATCATGAAACGTACACCCCTGCTTTTCTTCTTCCCTGATAGTTATTTATTCCTGTCTGAGCAAAATACTGAGAACCCAGCTGGCTGTAAGGACGGGGAGATGATATACTGAGAGAGTGATGTTTCCGTGAAACAGAGTATGTTACAATCCTTGATGCCTCTCTGGAAGATCCTCTCCCTGAGCTCGTCTACTTTATTATCCAGAGACTGAACATTATACTCCGAAGCGGTGGATGATGTGCAGGCCTCCTGAGTGGACTTGAAGTCCACTCCAAATACATATTTTCCCCCTGTGATGTGATGTTTTGGAGCAGCTTCAAACAGCTCAAATAAGCAAAGAGAAATTATAGTCCATCATTACTTTAAGATATGTAGGTCAAATCCCAAAATGTTAAGAACTTTGAATGTTTCTTCAGGTGTTGTCGCAAAAACCATCAAGGGCTATGATGAAACTGCTTCTCATGAGGACCGCCACAGGAAAGGAAGAGCCAGAGTTACCTCTGCTGCAGATGTTAAGTTCATTAGAGTCAACTGCAGCTCAGATTTCAGCCCAAATAAATGCTGCACAGACTTAAAGTAACAGACACATCTTGACATCAACTGTTCAGAGAATACTGCATGAATCAGGACTTTATGGTCAAATTGCTGCAAAGAAACCACTACTAAAGGACACAAATGAGAGGAAGAGACTTGCTTGGGCCAAGAAACACAAGCAATGGACATTAGACCGGTGGAAATTTGTCCTTTGGTGTGATGAGTCCAAATTTGCGATTTTTGGAAAGTGAATGGATGATCTCTGTATGTGTGCTTCCCACCGTGAAGTATGGAGGAGGGGGTGTGATGGTGTGGGGGTGCTTTGCTGGTGACACTGTCAGTGATTTAGTTATAATTCAAGGCACACTTCACCAGCATGGCTACCACAGCATTCTGCGGCAATACTCCATCCCATCTGGTGTGCTTAGTGGGACTATCATTTGTTTTTCAACAGAACAATGACCCAAAACACACCTCCAGGCTGTGTAAGGGCTATTTGACCAAGGAGAGTGATGGAGTGCTGCATCAAATGACCTGGCCTTCACACCTTCTGCCCCCCCCCTCCTCCGCCACCCTCATCCTCTTCTCTCTCCCCTTCTGCCCCCCTCCTCCACCACCCTCATCCTCTTCTCTCTCCCCTTCTGCCCCCCTCCTCCGCCACCCTCATCCTCTTCTCTCTCCCCTTCTGCACCCTCCTCCACCACCCTGATCCTCTTCTCTCTCCCCTTCTGCCCCCCTCCTCCGCCACCCTCATCACCCGACCTCAACCCAATTGAGATGGTTTGGGATGAGTTAGACTGCAGAGTGAAGGAAAAGCAGCCAACAAGTTCATCATGTGGGAACTCCTTCAAGACTGTTGGAAAAGCATTCCAGGTGAAGGGTGGCACTTTGAAGAATGTAAAATATAAAATATATTTTTGTTTAACACTTTTTTTGGTTACTACATGATTCCATATGTGTTATTTCATCATTTTGATGTCTTCACTATTATTCTTGTTGTAGAAAATAGAAAAAAAATTAGATATTTTTTTATAAATTAGTAGGTGTGTCCAAACCTTTGACTGGTACTGTATATGTCTACCGTGTTGGTGTGGGTTGGATTTCAGCACACACCCTACTGGCACAAGTAACTCAATCCACACCCACAATCCCCACAATACAGCAAACTGAAAAGAGGAGAGACCCAGGGATGTGTGTGCTTTTTTTGAGCAGAAACCAGACTTAATACCAGAGAAAATACTATTGACATCAAGAAAGCCAGTCTGTTTTTCCAACACTTTAGATAAACATGGCAAAATAGAAATGGTCCTATAACAGTTAGGATCAGCTTCATCTCCCCTTTAAATAAAGGACTCACCGTGGCTGCCTTCCAAGCAATTGGAACCTCCCCAGAGAGGAGAGACAGGTTAAAAAGGTCAGAGATAAGCTTGGAGATGATAGGGGCTGCAACCTTAAAGAAGAATGTATCTAAACCATCTGACCCAGATGGTTTTTGGGGGTCAAGTTTAAGGAGCTCCGTTGGCACCTCGGACTCACTGACTGCCTGCAGGGAGAAACTTTGTAGCGGGGCAGGGAAAAAAAGAGGGAGGAGCATAGGGGCTAGCCACATTAGAAGGGGTGGGAGATGAGGAAATGTTGGACAGACAATGAGGCATGGCTGAGTCAAATAGGAATGCTGACTTAATGAAGTGGTGATTTAAAGAGCTCAGCCATGTGCTCCTTGTCAAGTAACAAACACATCATCAACATAAAGGGACATGGGCAGCTGTGAGGAGGTTTCATTCTTGAGATTAGATCAACAGAGAGCGAGAACTGCTCCTTAAAGTAACTACCTTTGGCCTTCCGGATAGCCTGAGTGCTCTTATTTCACATTTGCCTGAACAAGAGCCAGTCAGCCTGAGTATGTGTGTGCCAAGCATTTCGCCAAATTGAATTTTTGAGGCGGAGTAACTCTGCCAGATCATGGTCTACAAGACTACTGTGCACCTCCACTGGCAAAATCGATGCCATAACCATTTGTGTTACCGCAAAGACCAGCGACCAGTGAGTGTTAAATATCACCACTGCTTGAAATTGGTTTTTAAAGACACACCTACAATATTTCAATCCCTCCCACCTCAGCACAAGCGAGCTGATAAAAGACAGGGTTGGAAAATAGCAGAGCGCTGACTTTTACAAGTCGAAATTGCCCAAGAACTTGTGTTTGACACAAGCGCTGCCTTAACACCAGACTCCACAGTGTTATTACTAATGGTATGTAGAAATATGATCTGATGTTTAGTCAACATGCATGAAATATTGTATACTGTTATGTTTTAATTACACTTTATAGGTAACTTTCAGGCAGACGTCACACCACAATTGTACTACAATTCTGGAGCCATCAACTAAATAAACATTTGAAAAGATGTAGCAACATTTTGGTGTGTGAAAGATGAGAGGTAGAGAGGTGTAGAGAGAGTGTAAGATAAATAGTTTCTTTTAATGAAAAGTAAATGTACATTATTTGCAGTAAAAATACTTAAAATTACTACTTGTGTAGTTTTTTGAGGTACAGTATCTGTACATGACTATATTGTTGACAACTTTTACTTCACTACATTCCTTAAGAACATGTACTTTCTACTCCCTGACACCCAGAAGTACATTTAGCAGAACATGAAAATGGTCCAATTTACACATTATCAAGAGAACATCTGTGGTCATCCCTACTGCCTCTGATCTGACAGACTTACTAAATGCTTTGTTTGTAAATGATGCCTGAGTGTTGGAGTGCGCCGCTGGTTATCCATAATTTAAATAGTGGCATCTAATTTTCTTAATATAAAGATTTTTTAAATATTTTGCTTTTGATCCTTAAGTACATTTTTGAAATTACATTTACTTTTGATACTTTAGTATATTTTAAACCAAATACTTTTGATTTTACTAAAGTAATATTTTACTGGTTGACTTTCACTTTAACTTGTGCCATTTTCTATGAAGGTATCTTTACTTTTACTCAAGTATAACAATTCAGTACTTTTTCCACAACTGTGTATTTGTTTCAAAATGTGGAGAATTCCATTGTTTTGGCTGTGCAATTGGAAATCCCCTAGCTACTGAATAGTAAGCACTTAGTGTTGTTAGGTTCTTATGGTACAGATCTAAATAACTCACGGATACTAGAGAAGCTTTAACCAAGTTTAATTATTCCCAAAGGGTCGACACAAATGTATTCAGACAGCAAAACATTTCTCTCCATCACAGTTATATACATCCTACGTAAGACACGCCTTCTCTCCAATCCTTACATCTTATTGTTCAACAGAAAGAGGGTAACAGGATACCAAACGCTTATTACTCCCTTAAGGGAATTTGTCCTCACCTCCTGACCTCAACCCCTCCTTCACCTAATCCACAGATATCCACCTGTCTTCCCTATATCAACACGTCGCTCTCCACTCCTCCATCAAACACATTCCAAAGCCTGGCTTTCTACAGAGGACCCTTAACTTCTTAACCCATTCTCTTCCACTCCTTATCATTTAGTTAATATCTCAATGTTCAAAGTTTAGCCGTTTCCAACAGTGTTAATCAGCAATACAGATATAAAGCACAATACACTGAGATATGAACACCTGTCCAAGGTCATGAATAACAATGTGCAGGGAAATACTTCTCCAGATATTTACCAAGTTGTCTTTTTTAATGTTAACATAATTGGAGATCTTTTATACACACACTGATACAGAAACAACAGTCCTGTAAAGAGCGCTCACCAAGGCCTGAATAGTTTATTTTCACACAGCACTTCATATTTGATGACATACCAAATTCTGTCCTGCTGGTCAGGAGGTGTGTGTGGGTGGGTGGGTGGGTGGGTGAACTATTCATGATTGTTGATTTAGCACTTGTTTTGTTACTGATTGAGCTTTGATAAGGTTTACAGTTCTGCCCTGATTTAGACAGTTATCTAGCTTCACATTTCTACCCCCGATGTATTTTCTGACTTACCCTGCTTCACAGTGGCTCTATATACATCTGTACGAGGCCCTGTCTGGACTGTCCTGTCCTCACTAGAAAACCTGCAATGCAGCATTTCTGTCAGTCGGTTCCTCTCCTTGTTCGGCGGTGTTCGGCGGTCGACATCACCGGTCTTCTAGCCATCGCCGATCCATTTTTCATGCTCCATTTGTTTTGGCTTGTTTTCACACACACCTGGTTTCAATTCCCTAATTACATGTTGTATATGTTCCCTATGTTTCCCCCATGTCCTTGTTGGGAATGGTTTATTTTGTAAGTACTCGTGCTATGTGTTACTGGTGCGCTACGGGTTTTTTACCCATGTGTTTGTTGTTTGGTATGCCGTTAGTTTAATATATTAAACTGCACCGGCTATACACCAAGTTCTGCTCTCCTGCGTTTGACTTCCCTGCCATCAGTTACGCACCCCTTACAGAATACACGACCACCTATGGAGTCAGCAGGAACAGGTGCCCCTGGTATAGGGGCCGAGGAGCGCATCCAGGAGCAAGCGAAAGTAATCCACCATCTCGGCGCCATCATGGATCAAGTTATCCAGACCCTGGACTGTTGGGAGAGACAGGGAGGTCCTCCAGCGACTTCAACAGCGCAACCCGAACCTCCACTACTCTCTCCTCCTGCAACCGGTCCCAGTGGGATGTGTCTCGCCCTTCCCGGGGAGTATGATGGGACGGCGGCACGGTGCCAGGGTTTCCTGTTACAGCTGGACCTATACCTGGGCACCTTTTACCCGCACTCCCTCGGGAAGGGAGAAGGTGTCCACCCTCATCTCGTGCCTCTCAGGGAGAGCTCTGGATTGGGTCAACACAGTGTGGGGAGAAGGAGATGCGGCGTTGTTGGACTTCAGAGTTCACCCGCCATTTCCGGGCGGTCTTTGACCACCCGAACAAGGATAGAGCGGTGGGTGAGCGCCTCTTCCAGCTGAGGCAGGAGACGAGGAGCGCCCAGGATTTTGCCCTGGAGTTTAGGACTCTGGCTGCTGGCGCGGGATGGAATGACAGGGCCCTGATCGACCACTACTGTTGCAGTCTGCGTGAGGACGTACATCGGGAGTTGGCCTGAAGAGACACCACCCTCACGTTGGATCAGCTGGTGGACCTGTCCATCCGGCTGGACAACCTGCTGGCTACCCGTGGACGTTCAGATCAGGGTCTGGTGGTACCATCCCCTCGCACCCCCTCTCCTGAACCTATGGAGCTGGGAGGGGCTGTGCGTAGGGAGACCGGAGGGGTTTCCAGTTCGTGCACCATCTGTGGCCGCAGAGGGGACACTGCCGGTCGGTGCCGGGTTGGTCTCTCCGGGAGTCGAGGCAGCAGGCAGGGCACTCTGGCGTCACCCCAGGAGAGTGTGCACCACCCTCATCCAGAGTCCTCTGTTGTCCAACTGTTTGTACCTATTTGTTTTTCTGATTTTCCCCCGGATTCCCAGCATAAGGCGCTCGTCAATTCAGGCGCAGCTGGGAATTTTATTGACAGAGCACTCGCCCATTATTCCTGTGGTTAGACCTTTCCCAGTACACGCTCTGGATAGTCGACCATGGGGGTCCGGGCTAATCAGGGAAGCCACTATCTCCCTGGCCATGGTCACGCAGGGTAGTCATGAGGAACAAATCAGTCTCTTTCTCCTGTGTTTCCCATGGTACTGGGCCTTCACTGGTTGGCTCATCATGACCCCACCATTTCATGGAAACAGAGCGCTCTCATGGGGTGGTCGCGAGAGTGCTCGGGGAGGTGTGTAGGGGTTTCCGTTGGTGCTACTACGGTGGAAAGACCAGACCAGGTCTCCACTGTGCGCAACCCCCCCGAATATGCCGATTTGGCTCTCGCCTTCTGTAATAAGGAGACTCAATTACCACCCCATCGGGGGGATTGTGCGAAAAATCTCCTGGTAGACGCTGTACTTCACAGGAGTCACGTGTATCCACTGTCACAAGCGGAGACAGTGTCTATGGAGACATATGTCTCTGAATACCTGCGTTGGGGGTACATTCGGTCCTCCACTTCACCCGCCTCCTCAAGTTTCGGTAAGGTACAGTTACCTCTTATCGCCACTGCGATTTAGTCAATGCACGGGGCGCGCTTCTTCACAAAACTGGATCTCAGGAGCGAATACCACCAGGTGCGTATCCGGGAGGGAGACAAGTGGAAGACTGCATTTAGTACCACCTCAAGGCATTATGAGTACCTCGTCATGCCATATGGGTTGATGAATGCTCCATCAGTCTTCCAATCCTTTGTAGATGAGATTTTCAGGGACCTGCACGGGCAGGGTGTATTGGTATATATCGATATACTCCGCTAAACGCACCGAGCATGTGTCTTTGGTGCGCAGGGTACTTGGACGACTGTTTGAGCATGACCTGTATGTCCAGGCTGAGAAATGCCTGTTCTTTCATCAAGCCGTATCCTTCTTAGGGTATCGCATTTCCACATCAGGGGTGGAGATGGAGAGTGACAGCATTTCAGCCGTGCGCTATTGGCTGACTCCCACCAAGGTAAAGGAGGTGCAGCGATTTTTAGGGTTTGCCAATTAATACCAGAGATTTATCCAGGATTTTGGTCAGGTGGCTGCTCCCATTACCTCACTGCTGAAGGGATGTCCTGTACGTCTGCAGTGGTCAGTTGAGGTGGACAGGGCTTTTGGGCAACTAAGGGCTCTGTTTACCTCGGCGCCCATCCGGATCCCTCTTTGGCGTTCATAGTGGAGGTGGGCGCGTCCGAGGCTGGGATAGGAGCGGTGCTCTCTCAGCGTTCGGGTACGCCACCGAAGCTCCGCCCCTGTGCCTTCTTCTCAAAGAAGCTCAGCCCGGCTGAGCAAAACTATGACGTGGGGGAGCGCGAGCTGTTGGCTGTCGTCAAGGCCTTGAAGGCGTGGAGACATTGGCTTGAGTGGGCAAAACACCCTTTTCTCATCTGGACTGACCACCGCAATCTGGAGTACATCCGGGCAGCGAGGAGACTGAACCCTCGCCAGGCAAGGTGGGCCATGTTTTTCACCCGTTTTTGTTTTCACCCTTTCGTACAGACCAGGTTCCCAGAAGTTTAAGGCAGACTCACTGTCCCGGCAGTATGACACAGAGGAGCGGCCAAAGGATCCCACTCCCATACTCCCAGCCTCTTGCTTGGTGGCGCCGGTAGTGTGGGAGCTGGACGCGGCCATTGAGCGGGCGTCACGTGCAGAGCCCACTCCCCCCCCCCAGTGTCCAGCTGGGCATCTGTACGTTCCGTCTGCTGTCCGCGAGCGGCTGATCTATTGGGCCCCCACGTCACCCTCTGGTCATCCTGGGATCGGTCGGATGGTGCGCTGTCTTAGTGGGAAGTACTAGTGGCCCACTTTGGCTAAGGATGTGAGGGTTTATGTTTCCTCCTGCTCGGTGTGCACCCAGTGTAAGGCTCCTAAGCACCTGCCCAAAGGTAAGTTACAACCCTTACCCGTTCCGCAATAGCCTCGGTCGCACCTGTCGGTGGATTTTATAACCGATCTTTAACCTTCACAGGGTTACACCATGATCCTGGTCGTTGTGGATCGTTTTTCTAAGTCCTGTCGTCTCGTCCCTTTGCCCGGTCTCCCAACGGCCCTACAGACTGCGGAGGCCCTGTTTACTCACGTCTTCCAGCACTATGGGATGCCTGAGGATATAGTGTCTGATCGGGGTCCCCAGTTCACGTCGAGGGTCTGGAGGGCATTCATGGAACATCTGGGGGTCTCGGTCAGCCTTGCCTCATGTTTTCGCCCCGAGAGTAACGGGCAGGTGGAGAGAGTTAACTAGGATGTGGGTAGGTTTCTGAGGTCTTATTGCCAGGACCGGCTGGGGGAGTGGGCAGCGTTCGTGCCCTGGGCAGAGATGGCCCAGAACTCGCTCCGCCACTCCTCCACTAACCTCTCTCCTTTCCAGGTTAGTGGAGGAGTGGCGGAGCGAGTTCTGGGCCATTGTATTGGGTTATCAGCCGGTTCTGGCTCCTTGGCATCAGAGTCAGACTGAGGCTCCTGTGGTGGATGACTGGTTTGGCTCTCGACCCGGAAACCTGCCCCGCCGCCTGCCCTGCCGGAAGCTGGGTCCGTGGTTTGTGGGACCATTTTAAAGTCCTGAGGAGAGTGAACAAGGTATGTTATAGGTTACAGTTTCCCCACCATTACCGCGTTAACCCCTCGTTCCATGTGTCTCTCCTCAGGCCGGTGGTGGCTGCGGGAGGTTCCTCCGCCCCCTCTGGACATCGAGGGGGCCCCGGCGTACTCCGTTCGATCCATCTTGGATTTGAGACGTCGGGCGAGGGGCCTTCAGTACCTCGTAGACTGGGAGGGGTACGATCCGGAGGAGAGATGCTGTGTTCCGGAGGAGGACATGTTGGACCCTTCTATGCTGCGGGGTTTCCACCGTCTCCTCCCGGATTGCCCTGCATCTCCGGGTCGTCGCCGGTGTCGGCGCGCTGCTGGAGCCGCGCGTCAAGGGGGAGGGGGGTTACTGTCACGACTTCTTCCGAAGTCTGTTCCTCTCCTTGTACAGGCGGTGTTCAGCGGTCGACGTCACCAGTCTTCTAGCCATCGCCAATCCATTTTTCATGTTCCGTTTGTCTTGTTTTCACACACCTCGTTTCAATTCCCTAATTACATGTTGTATATTTTCCCTCTGTTTCCCCATGTCCTTGTCGGGAATTTATTATTTTTTCATTTCACCATCTTGGCCATGTTCTGTTATAATCTCCACCCGGCACAGCCAGAAGAGGACTGGCCACCCCTCATAGCCTGGTTCCTCTCTAGGTTTCTTCCTAGGTTTTGGCCTTTCTAGTGATTTTTTTTTTTTCCTAGCCACCGTGCTTCTACACCTGCATTGCTTGCTGTTTGGGGTCTTAGTCTGGGTTTCTGTACAGCACTTTGAGATATCGGCTGATGTACGAAGGGCTATATAAATACATTTGATTTTATTTGATGATTATTTTATAAGTACTTGTAATACAAATAAATGAACTTAGAAAAACATCAGCCACCTTTTGCATTCCCATGGGTTTTGTACCCATGTACCCATGTGTTTGTTGTTTTGTATGCCGTCAGTTGTATATATTAAACTGCTTTGGCTATTCACCAAGTTCTGCTCTCCTGCGTTTGACTACCCTGCCACCAGTTACGCACACCTTACAATTTCCCTCTGATCCTCACACAGTCTCTTACTAATGGAGTGGAGAGCTGAGCCTCTGTTTGAACTAATGGACCACAGATATACAGATGTTTTATAGAAACTAAGAAAAAGGATGATGAACACATTTAAGCACTGTTGTCTGTAAACTGGGGACCTGGAATAATTGAGAATAGTGCTGAACTCCTCTGTCTGCTTAGAGAGCAAAGCAATAGATGGAGGGTGTGTGAGTTCTTGTCTGGTGAATGAGGCACAGACCCAGACAGACAGTGACAGGCCATATCTCAGAGCAGGCTTCCCCAGGGTCGGAGCAATCTGTGTGGACATGAGTCAGAGATGCTCCTCTTTGAAGGGTGGAGGGGTCAGGTACATGAGGACTGGGGGTGAAATCACAAACTGGTGTGTGTGTGTCACAAATGTGGGTGTACGTGTCTGCTATCTCTGCTCCTGACATAAACAGTTTAAGCCAGTTGATGATGGTGTGTGTAGAGACAAAAAAAACACACTTGTATGCACACGCATCCACACACACACCGGCCGCTGACCATGTTAGAGATAAGAGCTCGTAAGCAGAAGTGAAATGCTGAAGCTTTCATTAAAGTCCATTTCACAGTGCTTCTGCTCTCCTGAGGATACTTAGGACTTAATGCCATTTAACAGATGGGGTATTTGACTCTGTGGATGGTTGGATATTTTTACAGGCTCCAATTGGGTAAAGCTGCTCTTGTTGTTTTTTGTTGCAGTTTCTGGCAACAGTCAGTGGTGAATGTGAGGTGTGATTTCAGTCTTACAGTCATCATGAGCTTGATGTGTCAAATACAGTGATTCAAAACAAATACG
The DNA here is from genome assembly GCF_002021735.2 of Oncorhynchus kisutch. NCBI lineage: Eukaryota > Metazoa > Chordata > Actinopteri > Salmoniformes > Salmonidae > Oncorhynchus > Oncorhynchus kisutch. Next base: position 31,619,439 of record NC_034195.2, read on the forward strand.
ATTATTGTGCACTTCAATAGTTTATTCAGTCTAAAATGTAAGCTAAACACCAAATACATCCAGTCTTGAGATGATATGCATTTAAGTGTCAAAAATCATATTTTCATATTTCACTGTGTTTCTGTAAGTCATTTACTTTTTCACTCAGCATCATGATGAAATCAGCAACATGGCTGAACCTGTGTTCACATCCGATGTTGTCTGGGAACTAGGAGGTTGTCGTTGCAATGCCAGAGTAGAAAGGAAACAACCTTACAGCTCAACTGAATATATTAGCAGATGTCATCTAACAAAGACCACAGCTTTAACCCAATGATGTCGATGCTTGCTTTAACCACACTGGACCAAAGCCAAACTGACCCACAGTGGTTGCCATGGGTAATATGTGTATTATAATGAGCAGAGTGGTTGCCATGGGTAATATGTGTTCTAAAATAACCAGAGTGGTTGTTATGAGTGATTCAGAATAGTTGCCATTGGTGATTGATGTTCTAGAATGGCCAGAGGTGGAATAGATTGTGAGTTTTGGGGTGGTAGACTTCTAAGAACGGTCGGTGTCTGTGTTGGTTTGCGGTCATGGTCATGTTGGTCAGATTTATGCTGCGGTGGCAAAGCCCACTTGGTTGTTTGTGCGGTCGTAGACGGAGTAGTACTCCCTGAGAAATACATCTCCCAAAATCCACAGGGGCTGTCCGTTCTGGGACGGCAGGTAGGTGGGGATGATCCCCACGAAGCAGAACTGGTACCCACCCTGGTTGTTCTGGATAGAGAGGAGAACACGCATGAGTGCAATACACACACACAGATAAACAGGCATGCACATGCACTACTGACACAAGGCTTATGGCCTTCATTATCCTAGCATCAGTCATAGAGGGTCACACACGACACACTAACTTACCTGCTGAATGTATGCAGATGGCGGCAGGGGGAAGTTGACTCCATTGATGGTGAAGGTGAGAGTAGGCAGGCTGTTGATCTGGTTACAGTTCACTGTGTACTGCATCAACAAACAATTCACAGACATGAGTGACACAAAACATCCCTGTACTGGTTTACTCTGGTCTGCACTGGTTTTCCCAACTTCTACTTTCTGGATCACACTGTTTTATGGTGTCAGTTAGTACTGGTCTGTTATGGTTTATAATGGATTCCTGCTACCTGTCCGTACTGGTCCTGCTGGGCTCCAATGGACTGCATCAGCGTTCCCATGATCTGTTTGGGTGCAGTCAGCATGGAGGTGCCTGTATCCACGATGGCCTGGCAGCCCTGCCCACACCACCCTGTCTCCTGACCGTTGATCTGGAACCTGGAGATGTACAAGGGTTAGTGTTAGACAGGCAGGCAGACAAGCATTGACAGCGGCCTTAGACATTTTTAAAAAACTTCCTAAAGGAGTTTTTCACCCCAGCTTTTGCAGGCTCTTAGTGGTTCTGATGTCAGTGTATGGTTAAGTATGTTTAGTTGGTGTGGTTGATCCTGACCCTTGGATGCCGATCTGCCAGTATGTCTGGGCGGTGACGGGGGTCCAGTAGATCTGACCCTGATACTTGGTGTTGTCCACTTCTCCGAACGACAGCTCACTGCCCTGCTGGCCGTCCCTGCACAGAATTTTTTTAAAGCCATCAAACAATTTTACAAAGATAGAAGGCAGTTGGCAAGAAGATGGTTCACTCTTCACAGAAGACACTTTTCTTCTCAAAAATCTTATGTCTTATATCAGTGATTTTAGTTTCTGGAGCAGGAATAATGAATATAACGTTGATTAGTTACATAAATAAATAAGTACATTATTAAAATATATCACCTGTTCATCTAGAAAGCGAACACATTGCCCTGCAGACGGTTCTGTGATATCTGTGTGTATTTTATATTGAGGTCCGGTAGCAGTACATTATACGTGTGGTAAGTAAGTGGTGGTAGGGATGTCAGATCTTAACTTGATCACTTTTTTGTCACTGCTCATTTTCCTGCTGCATCAGGAAATACAAATGAGCCGTGTGGGTCCCTGTAAAAAGAGCAGTTGTCTTTATTTCCATGCTGGGGCATTTGAGTCATTGGGATCAGTACTTGGTTTCAAAATAAATGTCTCAATTTTTCACTGAAATGCCATGCCTAGGTCATATTACTGCATTTGAAATGCAGCCATACACATCAACTACTGTCATTTTATATAGCATAACAACACAAGATAGATGTTGGTCTCATCTAGGCTATGACATACAAGCTTCAATTGTATCCTATGTTCAAAATGTAGTTCAATCGTGGGGTCTGGTAGGGTGGTGTGGGTTACGGTTGCTGTCGTCAGCTCACACATATAAGCCTACCATGTTGGCGTTGGTTCAATTCCGGCCCACAACTTTCTGGCACAAATAACTTAATCCCCCGATATACTAGATTTATTTACACATTTTAAATATGGACAGTCTAAGGATATTTAACCCCCGATCTTAATTATAAATGACCATATCAGACACTTTTGGATAACATGAATAGGAAACCAATCAAATTGTAACTAAGGGCTACACCAACATTAGTGTCGTGTCAATTCCCAACAGTGGATACTTTATTTCTATTGTATGGAATGCTTGTCAAATGGATAAATCAACTGTAGTCTGTTAAAAAAGTACTCTTGTTCTGATTACAATACCAACCAGAGGGTGAACATATCTTGAAACACTTTGGTTGCAAGCAGGACTAAGGTAACACTGATATTGTCTTTTAGGGAGCTGCAATGAAGTGAACATTAATCAGTTGTGCGGGTGAATTTAGAGCGTACCGATAATTTAACGGGACATCAGCTGATGATAAGTGCCATTGATGGCTGCAATAGGTCCCTTGTTTTTGATTATTCCACTAGGCTACATTTCGAAGGCTACCCGTTAGTTAGCCTCCATTATTACATTTCCCTGGCTGAGTTGATGAGCTGAGTTGGGCCATCTGATTGACAGATGTAGGCCTACTGTAGAACGATAAACCTTCTCCAGGGTGGACGCTTGTCCGTGTTTTATAGTTCGGCTATGTATTATTTGGGAATATAGTTCTAGTCCTTGGTGTGAATTGGAAGCCTGTACTGTGTGCCTTTTTAAATATTTAATTTCTTAAAGCTGTCAATATGTTTATACATTTGAGCCTATCCAAAGACAATTTAGTTGAGCTGAGATACTCTTCTTTGTGTAAAAAAAATCGGACTATTTGTTTTACTTCTTGAAAACATTTAAAAAAAATGTAATTAACTTGTTGGTCTAATGTCGTCTCAGGCTGGTCACTAGATCACTCGGCACTGGATGCAAACTCATGAGGTTCGGAGTGAGCTGTTTATGGCAGATCACAATGCTCTAGCGAGCGTTAAGAATATTCTGAATACTGATGATACATAGGCACTTCATTTAGTTTTATTTTGTTTTTAAGCCTTCCCCAAACCATAGCCCTAAACTTACAACTGAATTCATTCCTGAACTGAATTCATTCCTGAACTGTTAACCCTGGAGTTGTTTCTGTTTTAATCATGTATCCACGCAAAATGAATGTGTCAAAAATAGACATTGATCCATGAGTCAAAGGGCAGTGGGCCGAATTTGAACCCATGTCGACTCTGACATATATGTGCCGGGGTCAGTGGCTGTAACCTCTGGATCACACAGGATTTGAGGAAAACAATGATTAATTCTGCCTATTGCTTTCCTTCAACATATATAATAAAACGGTTAATGTAAAACAACATGTTTTCCCTAACGACAATACATCTACCCCCTAAGAATATGGCAGTTTATTCTAATCCACGTAATAATGAACACGAGACACGCCGTAGCCTTCACTAGCCTACATAAGGTAGAATGTAGGTACGGTACTGCTTTGTGTACAAACACGCTTCCAGCTGCCCACTGGAACAGTTCTAAATCATTCTTCAGATATTCAAATCCTCCTTCTGCAGGATTATTTTCCTCTTGTGATGAAAGCAGTCCAATTAAGAGCTGACATCTGTAGTGTGTGGTAGTAGTGGAAGTGGTATATGTGTGGTAAGTAGAAGTAGTTGTATATTTGTGGTAAGTAGGGGTAGTTGTATATTTGTGGTAAGTAGGGGTAGTTGTATATTTGTGGTAAGTAGGGGTAGTGGTATATGTGTGGTAAGTAGGGGTAGTGGTATATGTGTGGTAAGTAGGGGTAGTGGTATATGTGTGGTAAGTAGGGGTAGTGGTATATGTGTGGTAAGTCGTGGTAGTGGTATATGTGTGGTAAGTAGTGGTATATGTGTGGTAAGTCGTGGTAGTGGTATATGTGTGGTAATTTGGAGTAGTGTGGTAAGTAGGGGTAGTGGTATAAGTGTGGTAAGTAGGTGTAGTGGTATATTTGTGGTAATTAGTGGTATATTTGTGGTATAAGTGATGGTAGGAGTACTGACCTGGTCAGGTAGAATGCAAATATGTTAGCCTGTAGAAGGTTCAGTGACATGATGTTGTCCATGAAGGGAGTCTCTTGTCCGGCTGAGATGGAAGGGTAGGACAGGCCAAGGATACCATCAAACTGGGCCACAACAAAGGTCTGACCTGGCTCGTCAGTACTCAGACCAATCTCCTGGTGGTTGATGAAAATACCACCGACCTAAAGAGGTGACAAACACACACTCAGCATCATGGAAACACTTTGGTTTTATTAGAATGGAAGTACAGGTACTGTTGTGGCTTTTTATTGCATGTAGTGAAGAATAACTGTGGTAGAAGTAGTTAATTATTTGTAAGGTTGTTATGGTGGGACTCACGTTGACGGTGTCGTATCCGAAGACTCCACTGAGACTGCCAGTTCCGTAGGGCAGGTAGAAAGTTTCCCCATTAGCTGAGTAGGTGGACGACTGCTGGGGGTTGAACTTTGTGTGGCTGTCTGCAGGAGGAAGGGACACAAACACCTTAAAGAGAAAATATACTGTCTACAATGTATTTATCTGGGAAGTGTGTAGAAGTGACAATAGATTAAAATATCTCTGATAGTAGTAGTAGTAGTAGTACAGTAGTAGTAGTATAGTTAGTAATACTTATTGTTGAGAAAGTACCAGTTAGTTTATACATGTTGTAATATTAGCTAGCAGTTGCTTTCATTGTCATGAAGCTATCCAGCTGTACTCACTGCAGGCCTGAGTGTTGCAGAGTACAGAGTCAACCCACAGGTTGGCAGAGCCAGTGTCAAACAACACCTGGAAGGACTGGGGGGGAGTACCGATGGTGATGGCTCCATAGTAGGTGGTCTGGAAAACACAACAGGGAAAGTACAGTTGACAAAAGAGAGGGGCTGCTAATACATTCATACAACAACGCATCAGATCTAGAGTGGTTGGCGTGGTTTAGACTCTACTTCATGGAGTTAGACGTTATCTTGACATGGTTGTTATCTAGTTAGACCTACAATTCAAATTTTCTACGTTCGCCTACATCATAGAATTTCATTCTGGAATATGAAAATAGACTACTGTGGACTTAGACAGGACATTGAGTAACATTCTAGAGAGGCCATAAGCTTGTGTATTATAGCATGTACGTACGTCGGCGTAGTTGTTGATGTACATGGTGGCGGAGCCAGCGAACTCGCTAGGAAAGTATTTGAGAGCGGGGTCTTGGTAGGGCAGGCGTTCTCCTTTCTCCATCATTCTCTCACGGATTGACTTATGCTTCACCAGAGGGATCCTAGGGTAACAAGAACACAGATACACTCAGATATGAAGTCAAACTCTGCAAATGCAAATAGGTAGAGAGAGCGACAAGGAGTTATCATTACTATGAGAGATGAGAAAATAAAATTTGTGTTTTAGAATTTAGGAAAAAGAGCAACTGAAAATGTCACTGAAATTGTGAAAAATAAATAAAGTGAGTACTAACCTGTGGATTCCCTCAGCGAGCACAGCACATACCAGCACAATAACCAGACACTTCATGGTCACTCCTGAAATCACAACCAGTGGTGGATACACCTTAGCTTGGGTCAGGACTGATCTTATATACTGTACCAAACACACATATGTGCACACATGAATGCAAGCGGGTGTGATATGGGTACGCGTGAGTGTGTGTTCACATCCCTTATCAGACTTAAGGAGGTGACTATCAGCTTCTTTTTCCCCTGACTGCACATTCTCTATTCAGTGTGCAGGCAAGCCTCTACTCCCCTGTACCGATAGCAGCGTAAACCAAACATTACTATTAGTTTACTGAATCTTAAGGGAGATAACCAGATTAGATAAGATACAGGGCTCTATTTTAACAAACCAAACGCATTGGTATATCTTTTCGCTTACGGTTGCGTTATGGGTTCAGCGGTGTCAAAATTATTTTTTTTCACAGAGAATTTTTGCTCTGCTTCAAGATATTCAAATGAGCCTCATGAGTCCCTGGAAATGAGCAGTTCTCTTTCTCTCAATAGAGGTTAGTTTAGTCATTGGGGTCAAGGCTTGCAATCAAAAGGATGGTCTCTCTCGCTCCCTCATACGCTAGGCCTAGGTCCTGTTACTGCAACATTCAAATGTACCAAAATATACAGCCATATATATATATATATATATTTCTCTGTCAGTGCTCCTCCTGCTCCTCCTTGCACAAAGGCGGAGGTAGCGGTCCTACTGCTGGGTTGTTGCCCTCCTACAGCCTCGTCCACGTCTCCTGATGTACTGGCCTGTCTCCTGGTAGCGCCTCCATGCTCTGGACACTACGCTGACAGACACAGCAAACCTTCTTGCCACAGCTCGCATCGATGTGCCATCCTGGATGAGCTGCACTACCTGAGCCACTTGTGTGGGTTGTAGACTCCGTCTCATGCTACCACTAGTGAGAAAGCACCGCCAACATTCAAAAGTGACCAAAACATCAGCCAGGAAGCATAGGAACTGAGAAGTGGTCTGTGGTCACCACCTGCAGAACCACTCCTTTATTGGAGGTGTCTTGCTAATTGCCTATAGTTTCCACCTGTTGTCTATTCCATTTGCACAACAGCATGTGAAATTTATTGTCAATCGGTGTTGCTTCCTAAGTGGACAGTTTGATTTCACAGAAGTGTGATTGACTTGGAGTTACATTGTGTTGTTTAAGTGTTCCCTTTATTTTTTTGAGCAGTGTATATATACATATATATACATCCACAACCATAGTTCTATATAGCTTAATAACCCAAGATAGATATTAGTCTCCACTATGCTACAACATACACTAGACAAGTGTATCTTAAGGTTACGAATAAACTGTCAACGTTTTGTTTAATTATCACCTGGGGTGTTCTAGCGGTTAGGGCCAGTATCATACAGTACCAGTCAAAAGTTTGGCCACACCTACTCATTCCAAGGTTTTTCTTTATTTTTACTATTTTTTACATTGCAGAATAATAGTGAAGACATTTAATGTTTAACACATATGGAATCATGTAGTAACAAAAAAAGTGTTCAACAAATCAAAATATATTGTATATTTGAGATTCTTCAAAGTAGCCACCCTTTACCTTGATGACAGCTTTGGACACTTGGCATTCTCTCAACCAGCTTCATGAGGTAGTCACCTGGAATGCATTTCAATTAACAGGTGTGCCTTGTTAAAAGTTAATTTGTGGAATTTCTTTCCTTCTTGTTAATGAGTTTAAGCCAGTCAGTTGTGTTGTGACAAGGTAGGGTTGGTATATAGACGATAGCCCTATTTGGTAAAATAAAAAGTCCATATGGCAAGAGTCAAAATCGAATCAAATCAAATCAGATGTTATTGGTGACATACACATATTTAGCAGATGTTATTGTGTGTTACTGCTCTCGTTGGTGTTAGGAAGAGTGGATGTGCTAAGTGTTCATAATTCATTTTATTTAAAAAAAACACTTAAACAAAATAACAAAGCGAAAGCGAACAGTTCTGTCAGGCACAGACACTAAAAAGAAAACAAGATCCCACAAAACCCAAAAGGAAAATGACAACTTAAATATGATCCTCAATCAGAGACAATGATAGACATCTGCCTCTGATTGGGAACCACACACACGGCCAAAAACAAAGAAATAGAAAACATAGACTTTCCCACCCGAGTCACACCCTGACCTAACCAAACATAGAGAATAATGAGGATCTCTAAGGTCAGGGTGTGACATTGTGGGTGTAGCTGAAGGCTTGTGTTCCTAGCTCCAACAGTGCAGACGTATCTAACAGGTCACAACAATACACACTAATCTAAAAGTAAAATAATGGAATTAAGAAATATATAAATATTAGATTGATCAATTTCAGAGTGCCATTGACTAAAATACAAAAGAATAGAATACAGTATATACATATGAGATAAGTAAAGCTGTATGTAAATATTGTTTAAACATTATTAAAGTGACTAGTGTTCCATTATTAAAGTGGCCAGTGATTCAAAGTCTGTATACAGGGCAGAAGCCTCTAAGGTGCAGTGCTACGTAACCGGATGGTAGCCGGCTAGTGATGGCTATTTTAACAGTCTGATGGCCTTGAGATAGAAGCTGGTTTCAGTCTCTCGGTCCCAGCTTTGATGCACCTGTCTTGACCTCACCTTCTGGATGGTAGAGGGGTGAACATGCCATGGCTTGGGTGGTTGTTGTAATTGATGATCTTTTTGGACTTCCTGTGAATTTGGCTGCTGTTGGTGTCCTGGAGGGCAGGTATTGTGCCCCCGGTGATGCGTTGGGCAGACCGCACCACCCTCTGGAGAGCCCTGAGGGTCTGGGCGTTTGTGCATCTGTAAAGTTTTTTGAGGGTTTTAGGGGCCAAGCCAAATTTATTTAGCTGTTGCACCTTCTTCACCACACTACCTGTGTGGGTGGACGATTTCAGAACATCATTGATGTGTACGCCGAGGAACTTGAAGCTTCCCACCTTCTCCACCTCTGTCCCGTCGATGTGGATAGGGGCGTGCTCCCTCTGCTGTTTCATGAAGTCCACAATCAGCTCCTTTGTTTTGTTGATGTTGAGTAAGAGGTTATTTTCCTGGCACCACTCTCCCAGGGCCCTCACCTCCTCCCTGTAGGCTGTCTCGTCATTGTTGGTAATCAAGCCTACTACTTTTGTGTCATGCAAACTTGATGATTGAGTTGGAGGCAAGCGTGGCCACGCAGTCATTGGTGAACAGGGATTACAAGAGGGGGCTGAGCACGCACCTTTGTGGGGTCCCTGTGTTGAGGATCATCAGCGAAGTGGAGGTGTTGTTTCCTACCTTCACCACCTGGTGGCAGCCCATCAGGAAGTCCAGGACCTAGTTGCACAGGACGGGATTCAATCCCAGGGCCCTGAGCTTAAGGATGAGCTTGGAGGGTAATATGGTGTTGAAGGCTGAACTATAGTTAAAGAACAGCATTCTTACATGGGTATTCCTCTTGTATGGATGAGATAGGGCAGTGTGCAGTGTGATGGCGATTGCATCATCTGTGGATCTATTGGGGCGGTAAGCAAATTTAAGTGGGTCTATGGTGTCAGGTAAGGTATATGTGAAATACTCCTTAACTAGTCTCTCAAAGCACTTCATGATGACAGAAGTGAGTGCTAAAAGGCTATAGTCATTTAATTCAGTTACCTTTTCTTTCTTAGGTACAGGAACAGTGGTGGACATCTTGAAACAAGTGTGGACAGCGGACTGGGATAGGGAGAGATTAAATATGTCCATATAAACTCCAGCCAACTGGTCTGCGCATGCTCTGAGGACACTGCTAGGGATGCCGTCTGGGCCGGCAGCTTTGCGAGGGTTAAAACGCTTAAGTGTCTTACTAACGTTGGTCACTGGGAAGGAGAGCGCACAGTCCTTGGTAGCAGGCCACGTCAGTGGCACTGTGTTATCCTCGATAATGGGCAAAGAAGGTGTTTGGCTGGTCCGGATGCAAGACGTCGGTCAATTTTTACTTTGTTAAAATCTCCAGCTACAATAAATGCGGCTTCAGGATATGTGGTTTCCAGTTTGCATATGGTCCAGTGTAGTTCTTTGAGGGCCGTCGTGGTATCGGCTTGAGGGGGAATATACACAGCTGTGACTATAACCGAAGATAATTCTCTTAAGAGGGAATATGGTCGGCATGAGTAGTTAATCATGAAACGTACTCCCCAGCCTTTCTTCTTTATTCCTGGATGGTTTGCACGCCTCCTGAGTCAGACTTGAAGTCCACTCTGAATACTTTTCCTCCGCTGGTGGTGTTTTGGAGCAGCCTCAAACTGCTCAAGTGGGCAAAGAGAAACGACAGTCAATCATTACTTTAAGACGTGACAGTCAGTCAATCCCCAAAACGTTAAGAACTTTTCTTTTCACATTTTCTTCAAGTGTAGTTGCAAAAAAGTGCTATGATGAAACTGGTTCTCATGAGGACTGCCACAGGAAAGGAAGACCCAGAGTTACCTCTGCTGCAGAGAATAAGGTCATTATAGTTAACTGCACCTCCAGATTGCGGCCCAAAAAATGCTTCATTGCGTTCAAGTAACAGACACATCTCAACAACAACTGCTCAGAGGAGACTGCATGAATCAGGCATTCATGGTCGAATTGGTGCAAAGAAGCCACTACTAAAGGACACCAATAAGAGGAATAGACTTGCTTGGGGCAAGAAACACGAGCAATGGACATTAGACCGGTGGAAATGTGTCCTTTGGTCTGATGGTGGTGGTTGGAACCAAAAATGTTGTGTCTGTGTGAGACGCAGAGCAGATGAATGGTTGATCTCTGCATGTGTGGTTCCCACCGTGAAGCATGGAGGAGGAGGTGTGATGGTATGGGGGTGCTTTGCTGGTGACACTGTCAGTGATTTATTTACAATTCAAGGTACACTTAACCAGCATGGCTTCGACAGTATTCTGCAGAGATATCCCATCTGAATCACCTGGACTCAATCACCTCTGTCCTTAACTTCCCTATATCTGTCTGTTTCCCGCGCTCTGTTCCCTGCTTCTGTATTGATTGTATTATGTCCTTGTACACCCGTGTGCTGACATTGTTCCTGCCTTGTTTTATGTTCCTGAATAAATGTTTAACTCCCCGTACCTGCTTCTCATCTCCGGCGTAGGGCCTTACACCTCCTAGCTGTGTAAGGGCTATTTGAGAGTGATGGAGTGCTGCATCAGATGACCTGGCCTCCACAATCACCCGACCTCAACCCAATTGAGATGGTTTGGGATGAGTTGGACCGCAATGTGAAGGAAAAGCAGCCAATAAGTGCTCAGTATATGTGGGAACTCCTTCAAGACTGTTTGAAAAGCATTCCTCATGATGCTAGTTGAGAGAATGCCAAGAGTGTGCAAAGCTGTCATCATGGCAAAGGGTGGCACTTTGAAGAATGTAAAATATATTTTTGTTTAACACTTTTTTGGTTACTACATGATTCCGTATGTGTTATTTCATAGTTTTTATGTCTTCACTATTATTCTAAGTTGTAGAAAATAGTAAAAATAAAGAAATGAGTTGGTGTGTCCACACTTTTGTCTGGTACTGTGTTTGTCTATTGTGTTGGCATTGGTTTGATTCTAGCCCACACCCTTCTTGCACAAGTAAATCATTCCCCACGACTGAGTTGGTTTCGTTACACATTTCAAATATGGACAGTCTAGGATATTGTACCCCTGATCTTGATAATAAATGATGACACCAGACACTTTTGGAAAACATAAATAGGAAACAAATAAAACAATAACAGTAGGCTACACCAACATTAGTTTACATTCATACAAAGTGTCGGGAAATTGCCACAGGAGATTTGCCGTGGTAAACCAGGAAAGACGATTTTGTTGAGCTGGGACACTTTTCTTTACTATGTACAACAACACTTTTCTTTGATGTGTAAATTATCAGAGAATTCGTTTAACATCATATTTGAACTTCTCCAGAAATAGCAGAAGATATTCCATTGTATTCGAGTCATGTCCGTTCTCAACATAAACTCATGGATGGTGAATCTTTCTAATAAGTTTGGTTTTTAATTAAATTAAATAAAACATTCAATCAGTTTTTTAAAACAACAATATTTTGAAATAAGATTGGGTATCATAAATCGAAAGTCTTGTTTCTATGAGCATAAGGCAATGTGTACACATGTAGGACTAAGGGCTCTTCGACCTGAGCCATGGATGTTTTTACTATCTATTGAACACAGTTTATTAAATAGTATACAGTCACCCTAAATAGGCCTAGTTATAACAAACATTTAGCCAATCTAGTTTTTGTTATTGACTTTAACATGGAAATATTTGTCTACACACATTGCATTCACATTTCTTAAATGTACTGCATATTCGAGCCATGAACGATTGGACAATGCCAAACGTTAAACTCTATAATAACATTAGCCTACCATCACCATTTATATAAACTGTTAGTGACCTTGACATTTGAAAGGTAAACAAACCGGTCAATAGCCGAGGCTACCAAGGACAGCGATCAGAAAAATAATGTCCAATATAAAGACAAAACATGAATGTCTGACTGTTTTGCTGCTCATTATATTTGAATAAGGTTATAGGCTACTGATGAATAAGGTTATAGGCTACTGATGAATAAGGTTATAGGCTACTGATGAATAAGGTTATAGGCTACTGATGAATAAGGTTATAGGCTACTGATGAATAAGGTTATAGGCTACTGATGAATAAGGTTATAGGCTACTGATGAATAAGGTTATAGGCTACTGATGAATAAGGTTATAGGCTACTGATGAATAAGGTTATAGGCTACTGATGAATAAGGTTATAGGCTACTGATGAATAAGGTTATAGGCTACTGATGAATAAGGTTATAGGCTACTGATGAATAAGGTTATAGGCTACTGATTAGGCTACTGATTAGGCTACTGTGCGCCTCTTCTAGCAAAATCAATGCCATAACCAACTGCGTTACTGCCAAGACCAGCGACCAGTTAGTATTGAATATCATCAGTAGCACTGCTGGGAATTGTCACTTTGGCACACATTTTTGAAGACACACCTACAATATTTCCACCCCTCCCACCTCAGCATAAGCATGCTGATATAAGACAGTTACATTACTGGCACCAGGGTTGGAAAATAGCAGAGCGCTGGCTTTTTAAAGTCGAAATTGCCCAAGAACGTGTGTTTGACACAAGCGCTGCCTTAACAACAGCCAAAAATAGAGTCCACAGTGTTATTGCTAATGGTATGTAGAAATACGATATGATCTGATGTTTAGTCAACATGGGTGAAATACTGTAAACATACTGTATGTTTTAATTACACTCTATAGGGGACTTTCAGGCAGACATCACACCAGAATTGTACTATAATTCAGGAGCCATCAACTAAATAAACATTTGAAAAGATGTAGCAACATTTTGGTGTGTGAAAGATGAGAGGTAGAGAGAGAGAAATGATAAAGAAAGAGAGATGAAAGAGAGAGGAGATAGAGTTTATACCGGTCTCTTTCAAATTAAAGTAAATGTATTTGCAGTGTTGTAAAGTACTTAAGTAAAAATACATTAAAGTACTACTTAAGTAGTTTTATGAGGTATCTGTACTTTACTTATATTTATTTATAGTTTTGATTTACTTTTACTTCACTACATTCCTAAAGAGTGGAGAGGTCCATTGTTTTGGCTGTGCAATTGGAAATCCCCTAGCTACTGAATAGTAAGCACTTAGTGTTGTTAGGTTCTTATGGTACAGATCTAAATAACTCACGGATACTAGAGAAGCTTTAACCAAGTTTAATTATTCCCAAAGGGTCGACACAAATGTATTCAGACAGCAAAACATTTCTCTCCATCACAGTTATATACATCCTACGTAGAACACGCCTTCTCTCCAATCCTTACATCTTATTGTTCAACAGAAAGAGGGTAACAGGATACCAAACGCTTATTACTCCCTTAAGGGAATTTGTCCTCACCTCCTGACCTCAACCCCTCCTTCACCTAATCCACAGATATCCACCTGTCTTCCCTATATCAACACGTCACTCTCCTCTCCTCCATCAAACACATTCCAAAGCCTTCTGGCTTTCTACAGAGGACCCTTAACTTCTGACATAAAACCCATTCTCTTCCACTCCTTATCATTTAGTTAATATCTCAATGTTCAAAGTTTAGCCGTTTCCAACAGTGTTAATCAGCAATACAGATATAAAGCACAATACACTGAGATATGAACACCTGTCCAAGGTCATGAATAACAATGTGCAGGGAAATACTTCTCCAGATATTTACCAAGTTGTCTTTTTTAATGTTAACATAATTGGAGATCTTTTATACACACACTGATACAGAAACAACAGTCCTGTAAAGAGCGCTCACCAAGGCCTGAATAGTTTATTTTCACACAGCACTTCATATTTGATGACATACCAAATTCTGTCCTGCTGGTCAGGAGGTGTGTGTGGGTGGGTGGGTGGGTGGGTGGGTGGGTGGGTGGGCGGGCACACTCAACCCCTCCTTCAACTATCTGTGGATTAGTTGAGGTCAGGAGGTGAGGACAGATTCCCTTAAGGGAGTAATAAGCATTTGGTATCATGTTACCCTCTTTCTGTTGAACAATAAGATGTAAGGATTGGAGAGAAGGCGTGTCTTACGTAGGATGTATATAACTGTGATGGAGAGAAATGTTTTGCTGTCTGAATACAGCTGTACAGAACCTTTGGGAAGAATTAAACTTGGTTAAAGATTCTCTAGTATCCGTGACTTATTTAGATCTGTAAAATAAGAAACTAACACGTGTGTGTGTGTGTGTGTGTGTGTGTGTGTGTGTGTGTGTGTGTGTGTGAACTAGTCATGATTGTTGATTTAGCACTGATTTTGTTACTGATTGAGCTTTGATAAGGTTTGCAGTTCTGCCCTGATTTAGACAGTTATCTAGCTTCACATTTCTAGCTTCACATATCTAGCTTCACCCCGATGTATTTTCTGACTTACCCTGCTTCACAGTGGCTCTATATACATCTGTATGAGGCCCTGTCTGGACTGTCCTGTCCTCACTAGAAAACCTGCAATGCAGCATTTCCCTCTGAACCTCACACAGTCTCTTACTAATGGAGTAGAGAGCTGAGTAGAGAGCTGAGCCTCTGTTTGAACTAATGGACCACAGATATACAGATGTTTTATAGAAACTAAGAAAACAGGATGATGAGCTCATTTAAGCACTGTTGTGTCTGTAAACTGGGTACCTGAAAAAATAGAGAATAGTGCTGAACTCCTCTGTCTGCTTAGAGAGCAAAGCAATAGATGGAGGGTGTGTGAGTTATTGTGTCTTGGGTGTCTGGTGAATGTGACAGGCCATATCTCAGAGCAGGCTTCCGCAGGGTTGGAGCAATCTGTGTGGACATGAGTCAGAAAGATGCTCCCCTTTGAAGGGTGGAGGGGTCAGGTACATGAGGACTGCTGGTCAAATCCCAAACTGGTGTGTGTGTGTCACAAGTGTGTGGGTGTCTCTGCTATCTCTGCTCCTGACATAATCAGTTTAAGCCAGTTTATGATGGTGGGTGTGGTATGTCTACTATCTGTGTGTACTTTTAACGTTCTCCCTCCTGTTCTTCCAGACCTTCCCATGACATTAGTCTCGAGGAGTTTGATGATGAGGATCTGTCTGAAATCACAGACGACTGTGGAATAGGACTCAACTATGACTCTGATCCCTATGAAAAGGTAGGACACAAACACACACGCATACAAACACATGCAAGAATGCACACAGACAAACGTACAGGCATACGCACACCAATGTCATGTAGTGAAACAGCAGGTCTGTAATTAAAATAGCTCTCATCATTAAATAGATTAACTTGCAGATGGCTACAAACAACTGCTGCAAACTACTAAAATCTCCATGTAAAATAAAACAAAAATACTTCTGCATGGCTTGCTGTTTGGGGTTTTAGGCTGGGTTTCTGTATAGCACCTTGTGATGACGGCTGATGTAAAAAGGGCTTTATAAATACATTTGATTGATTGATGTCTTCCTACACATTTGAAGGAAAGCAACTTGTATGTCAGACTGTTTGGGTTTCTTTGTGCGGCTGTGTCAACACATGGTGCTCATGGCTTTTATTAACAGTTGCTATTGGTGACTGCCGCTCCCCTTAGGTAGTTAATAACAAGTAGAGATAGAGGGTGAGATAGAGAAAGATCGAAAATGAGAGAGAGAGTGAGTCTGTGTTGCTCTGCTTATCTCTTATATAAGCGGCAGTGTAACTAGCTGTTAATACCTGTGTGACCAGTGCTGCCGTCATTACATTAGTGGCCTTATAGATGCACTAAGCACAGCCCTGCTCTTTCATTTCCATCCTATCGACATCAGCTCCAACATCAGAACAGAATATGAGTGGTACTGTGCTGTAATGTACAACTCAGATCCCCTCTTAGAGACGGAGATCTGGTAGGAATAATCCAGTCCTGTACTACTGGAGAAGCACTGGGTCTGTTTCCTCTCTATCATATCTCCCCCTCTCTCTCCCCCGTTCTCTCCGTATTTGTCTCCCCCTCTCTCTCCCCCGTTCTCTCCGTATTTGTCTCCCCCTCTCTCTCCCTTCCCCCTCTCTCTCCCCCATTCTCTCCGTATTTGTCTCCCCCTCTCTCTCTCCCTTCCCCCTCTCTCTCCCCAGTTCTCTCCGTATTTGTCTCCCCCTCTCTCTCTCCCTTCCCCCTCTCTCTCCCCCGTTCTCTCCGTATTTGTCTCCCCCTCTCTCTCCCCCATTCTCTCCGTATTTGTCTCCCCCTCTCTCTCTCCCTTCCCCCTCTCTCCCCGTTCTCTCCGTATTTGTCTCCCCCTCTCTCTCCCCCGTTCTCTCCGTATTTGTCTCCCCCCTCTCTCTCTCTCTCCCTTCCCCTCTCCCCCGTTCTCTCCGTATTTGTCTCCCCCGCTCTCTCTCCCTTCCCCCTCTCTCTCCCCCGTTCTTTCTCCCTTCCCCCTCTCTCTCCCCCGTTCTCTCTCCCTTCCCCCTCTCTCATCCCCGTTCTCTCCGTATTTGTCTCCTCCTCTCTCTCTCCCTTCCCCTCTCTCTCCCCCGTTCTCTCCGTATTTGTCTCCCCCCTCTCTCTCTCCCTTCCCCCTCTCTCTCCCCTGTTCTCTCCGTATTTGTCTCCCCCTCTCTCTCTCCCTTCCCCCTCTCGCTCCCCCGTTCTCTCCGTATTTGTCTCCCTCCTCTCTCTCTCCCTTCCCCCTCTCTCTCCCCCGTTCTCTCTCCCTTCCCCCTCTCTCTCCCCCGTTCGCTCTGTATTTGTCTCCCCCTCTCTCCCTTCCCCCTCTCTCTCCCCCGTTCTCTCCGTATTTGTCTCCCCCTCTCTCTCCCTTCCCCCTCTCTCTCCCCCGTTCTCTCCGTATTTGTCTCCCCCTCTCTCTCTCCCGTTCTCTCCGTATTTGTCTCCCCCTCTCTCTCCCGAGGGATGTGAATGTTTTATTTGTGTGGCTCTGAGCCATGGCTGCAGCACAGGGTGAATGATCCAGTGCAGTTTGCTGCTATGCAGAGACAACCTTCCTCCTCCCTCATCATTCCCTTCTACCTCTCCTCCCCTCTCTCCCTTGTCTGCCCATTCCTTCCTCCGTGCTATGCAGAGCTCCGCTCAGAGAAAACCTCCCTTCCTCCTACCTCGAAACCCCCTCCTCTCTTCCTCATTCCTCTCTTCCTCCTCTTTTCCTCCCTCGAATCCCAACTGTATGTGTAGGGATACAGGGAGGGAGGGAGGGAGGACCCTAAAAAAAGTACAACCTCAGCAAGTTGAGGGAAATGCTTGTATCCTTGCAATCTCAGATGTCATATTTCAAACACAGATAACCCAACGGTGCACACAGTCCCAGTCTGCTCAGTTCAAAGATGTGTGGGTGTTACTCTGTGTTATGTTACATAACCAACCCCACCCCCACCACGTTGCTCATCCCCACAGAAACTAATCCTGCTGACATCAGACCAACCCTCTGGATTAAACACAGAGCTTCAGTGTGTGTGTGTGTGTAAGTGTGTGTGTGTGTGCGTTTCAAGTTGTTGTCCTGTTGGAAGGTGAACCTTCACCCCAGTCTGAGATCCCGAGTGCTGTGGAGAAGGTTTCATTAAAGATCTCTCTGTATTTTGCTCCGTTCATCCTTTCCTCGATCCTGACTAGTCTCCCAGTCCCTGACGCCAAAAAAATGTCCCCACACCATGATTTTAGCCTGCACCATTATTCACCGTAGTGATGGTGCCAGGTCTTCTTCAGACGTGACGCTTGGCACTTAGGCCAAAGAGTTCAATTTTGGTTTCATCAGACCAGAGAATCTTGCTTCTCATGGTCTGAGAGTCCTCTAGGTGCATTTTGGCAAACTCCAAGTGGGCTGTCATGTGCCTTTTACTGAGGAGTGGCTTCCGTCTGGCCACTCTACCATAAAGTCCTGATTGGTAGAGTGCTGCAGAGATGGTTTTCCTTCTTTAAGGTTCTCCCATCTCCACAGAGGAACTCAGAGGAACTATGGAGCTCAGAGTGATCATTGGGTTCTTGGTTACCTCTTGGTTACCTTCTCCCCTGATTTAAAAAATTGGCTGGGCGGCCAGCTCTGGGAAGAGTCTTGGTAATTCCAAACTTCTTCCATTTAAGAATGATGGAGGCCACTGTGTTCTTGGGAACCTTCAATGCTGCAGAAATATTTTGTACCCTTCCCCAGATCTGTGCCTCGATGCATTCCTTTCTCAGAGCTCTACAGACAATTCCTTCAACCTCATGGCTTGTTTTTTGCTCTGACATGCACTGTCAACTGTGGGACCTTATATATACAGGTGTGTGCTTTTCCAAATCATGTCCAATCAATTGAATTTACCACAGGTGGACTCAGTTAAGTTGAAGACACATCTCAAGGATGACCAATGGAAACAGGATGCACCTGAGCTCAATTTCGAGTCTCATAGCAAAGGGTCTGAATACTGATGTAAATAAAGTATTTCTGTTTTTATTTTTTATTAATTTGCTAAAAAAAACTAATCTTATTTTTTTGTCATTATGGGGTATTGTGTGTAGATTGATGAGGGGTGAAAAATGATTTAATCAATTTAAGAATAACAAAATGTGGAAAAAAGTGAGTGGGTCTGAATACTTTCCGAATGCACTATACATACACACAAATGTTGGCACGTGTGTATACTAACAGAAACCACTGACTGTGTGAGAGAGGCTTAAACGACTGACGATGGCTTGAGACTGGTAGATGACAATCACCCAATCAAATACATTAAACACACACACACCATCATAAACTGGCTTAAATGGATTATGTCAATCATCTCATTTCTTAAAATACCAGAAAGGGCGTTGAGTTGGAGAGAAGACTTGAAAGCTTTAAAATGTCATGTTTTGACAACATAAGCCCATGCCTCTGTCATACCCTGACCTTAGTTATCTATGTTTTATGTATTATTTTGGTCTGGTGAGGGTGGGTATGTGTGTTTTTGTCCTGTCTAGGGTTTTTGTATATCTATGGGTTTTTATATGTCTAGGTAATGTAGGTCTATGGTGGCCTGAATTGGTTCCCAATCAGAGGCAGCTGTTTATTGTTGTCTCTGATTGGGGGATCCTATTTAGGTTGCCATTTTCCATTTTGGTTTTGTGGGTTATTGTCTATGTATAGTTGCATGTCAGCACTCGTTCTATATAGCTTCACGTTCGTTTTGTTAGTTTGTTTAGTGTTCTTTCCTTATTAAAAGAAGAATGTATTCATATCACGCTGCGCCTTGGTCTCCTCTATACGACGAACGTGACAGAATAACCCACCAATCCAGGACCAAGCAGCGTGAAACGGAGGAACAGCACTTAATGGGGAAATGGACCTGGGAGGAGATATTAGATGGAGCAGGACCCTGGACACAGCCGGGGGAGTATCGCCGTCCTAAGGAGGAGATGGAGGCAGCGAAAGCGGAACTGTGATACTACGAGGAGAAATACCGGAGAATAGAGTAACGGCGATGATATGAAGGTACACGGCTAGCACGGAAGCCCGAGAGGCAGCCCCAATAATGACCTGAGCCAACTCCTCGTGCTTACTGTGGGGAGCGTGTTACTGGTCAGGCACCGTGTTATGCGGTAGAGCGCACGGTGTCTCCAGTGCACTATTCTAGCCCGGTGCGCTCTATTCCAGCTCCTCGCAGTGGCTGGGCTAGAATGGGCATCCAGCTAGGAAGGAGGGTGCCGGCTCAGCGCTCCTGGTCTCCAGTATACCTCTTTGGACCTCTTTGGACCTCTTTGGACTCTTTGGTGAGTCTGCACAGCCCAGTGCATCCTGTGCCAGCGCCCTGCATCTGCAGGGTGAAAATAAACATCCAGCCAGGACGGGTTGTGTCAGCTCTACACTCCAGACCTCCAGTACGCCTCCACAGTCCAGTATGTCCTGTGCCTGCTCCCCGCACTCGCCCTGAGGTGTGTGTCACCAGCCCGGTACCACCAGTACCGGCACCGCACACCAGGCCTACAGTGCACCTCGGCAGTCCAGAGCGTCCGGCGACAGTACCCAGTCCAGAGTGTCCGTATGTGTAGTTGCATGTCAGCATCACGTTTGTTTTGTTGTTTAGTTAGTTTGTTTAGTGTTCTTTCTATATTAAAAGAAGAATGTATTCATATCTCGCTGCGCCTTAGTCTCCTCTATACGACGAACGTGACAGCCTCCCTCCATCCTATTGGTGGAAACTGTTGCAGTTACTAATGAATTTTTGAAGATGACACAGAATGCTTTGAGAATGAAGAAAACATAGATATTTTCATGTGTGTAATGATGTTTTTCCACTTGGTTGAACTGTAGTAAGCTGCGATACTTACATGCCAGCACATACTGTACACATACTGCACATACATACAGAAATAATCAACCTAACAATGGTTCATTTCCCCATCACATACAGAAGCAAATCCAGTGGTTTGTAATCCCTAATATTGACATTCCGAATAACATGAATGATTATGTTGTAGTAGTATTATTTTTACCAACTTGGGTACTTACACAGGTAAACATGTTCTCACTGTGATTCTTATGCAGATTGAGTAAAGAAGAGGAGGGGAGAGTAGAGAACACTGGTCTACATTTCCCATAATGCTTCAGTGGAGAGGAGAGGGAGGTTATACCTGATTTCTCCTGACAGTTTCTGTATGTTTCCCTACAGTCTCATGACCTGACTGTGTCTGTGAGTTAGAAATAAGCTACAGCCGAGCTAGAAATGAGCATGAGTCTACGTTGTTTTCCCTCCTCTGTTTACCTCTTATAATGAATCTCAGTGAACGCCTGGTTAGGTGGAAGCAGATGGGTAATTTTCCTGTTAGCCCTTACATTGGCACCTATCAATCTTTGGGAGTTGAATAGAGAAATTAGTAGAGAGAAAAACAGAATGAATGAATGCAAGAGAGCGAGAGAAAGAGGGAGGGGAGTCAGTCTGTTGGGAGCAGACTACCAGTCCTTTGAGTCAGACCCAGGCATGAATCACTGAGCTATCAGATGAAAGGAGTGTCTCCCTTTACCTCCCTACTCTTTTATTTCTTTCTTTGTTTCTTATATCTCTGTCTCACACAATACCTTCTGAAAGTTTTCACACCCCATGACTTTTTCCAAATTGTGTTGTGTTACAAACTAAATTTATGTTTTATCACACACAATACACCATAATGTCAAAGTGGAATTATGTTTTTAGAAATGTGTACAAATTAAAACAAAATGAAAAGTTGAAAGGTATTGTATTGCCCTTCGTTATGGCAAGACTAAAGTTCAGGATTAAAAATGTCCTTAACAAGTCACATAACAAGTTGCATGGACTCACTCGGTGTATCATAATAGTATTTAACATGATTCTTGAATGACTACCTAATCTCTGTACCCCACACATATAATTATTTGTAAGGTCCCTCAGTTGAGCAGTGCATTTCAAACACATTCAAAGACCAGGGAGGTTTTCTCAATGTCTTGCAAAGAAGGGCACCTATTGGTAGATGGGTAAAAAAAAGCAGACATTGAATATCCCTTTGAGCATGGTGAAGTTATTAATTAAGCTTTGGATGGTGTATCAATACACCCAGTCACTACAAAGATACAGGCGTCCTTCCTAAGAGGAAGGAAACCGCTCAGAGATTTCACCATGAGGCCAATGGTGACTTTAAAACAGCTACAGAGTTTAATGGCTGCGAGAGAACTGAGAAAACTGAGGATGGATCAACAACATTGTAGTTACTCCTCAATACTAACCTAATTGACAGAGTGAAAAGAAGAAGCCTGTACAGAATCAAAATATTCCAAAACATGCATCCTGTTTACAACAAGGCACTAAAGTAATGCTGCCAAGAAAAATTGGCAAAGCAATTCACTTTCTGTCCTGAAACAAAGTGTCATGTTTGGGTCAAATCCAATACGACATGATACTGATCTCCATATTTTTACGCATAGTGGTGGCTGCACCATGTTATGGGTATGCTTGTAATCATTAAGGACTGGGAAGTTTTTCAAGATAAAAAAGTAACCGAATGGAGCTAAGCGCAGGCAAAATCCTAGAGGAAAACCTGGTTCAATCTGCTTTCCACCAGACACTGGGAGATTAATTTATCATTCAACAGGACAATAACCTAAAACACAGGCCAAATCTACACGGGAGTTGATTACCAAGAAGACAGTGAATTTTCCTGAGTGGCCGAGTTACAGTTTTGCCTTAAATCTACTTGAAAATCTATGGCATGACCTGAAAATGGTTATCTAACGATCATCAACAAGGATCATCGCAGAATTTGAACACTATGAACAAAAGGAGCTGATCAAAAGCAGGGGAAAGGAGCTTAAAGGGACCAAATTCGGTCTCAATTACCAATTTCCAGGGGAGATCAACGAACGTCGTAATAGACTGTATCCGGTACAGAGGCAACAGAGGGAGAAGTGTAAGCGTGCCTTTCTCATTGTGGAAAAACTCTATCGATAGACAGCTATTCCGAGACAGGTCCATAACACCATCATGGCTGTACTAAATTCTACAGGGACTTCAGATTATGAAAAAAAGAGATTATGGGAACTGTAAAAATATCTGAACACTATAAAGTGGATATAAACACATGTACTCAATTACATGCTCGCTTATACATACGGACTTATACATACACACACCTGATCTCGCTCTCTTCTCTCACTCTCTCACTTTTCTCTTTTCTCTCCCTCTCTCTCTATTGTCGAACTGTTTTATAATTTAATATGTTTCTTGTTTGTCTGTTTTTTCTGTATTTGTCTCCAACTTTATACATGTTTGCAACAAGCAAGGGGAAGATATCAGAATAGGGGCATTGGGGAATAATAACAGCCGTCTAGAGTAATGCAAGGTCTCTTTCATGATCATGTGAAACGTCAATTGCTATGGAAATGCTGGGATGTGTTTTTCAATGATGTTAAAGGTAATTATGATGCAACTATGACGGTGATATGATAAGGATTACAATTATCATCATGAATATTAAGGCTATACGCACTACATGTTACACACATAGACACTCAACCATGCAAATTGGCAGAGTTATTATTTATTTGGACAGCACACATTATAGTGTTACTCTTATACAGACATCTTACACAATCTCACTAAATCACATCCAATATCATACACATTGTTAGGTTCTTATTTTTCAGAGTAAACTACTCACGGATACTAGAGAAGCTTTAACCAAGTTGAATTATTCCCAAGGATTCTGCACAGCTGTATTCAGACAGCAAAACATTTCTCTCCGTCACAGTTATATACAACCCACTTAAGACACTCCTCCTTCTTTCCAATCCTTACATCTTATGGTTCAATAGAAAAGGGTAACAGGATACCAAACCCTTATTACTCCCTTAAGGGGATCTGACCTCACCTCCTGACCTCAACCCCTCCTTCACCTAATCCACAGATGTCCATCTGTCTTTCCTGTATCAACATGGAGCTCTCCTCCCGTCTCCCAACACATTCCAACGCCATCTGGCTTTCTACAGAAAACCATTAACTTCTGACAAAACCCAGTCGTCTCTTTCACTCCTAATATTCAATGCTTCTTCTCTGTCATTTATTTAATATCTCAATGTTCAAAATGTCGAATCCATCAGTCCCTCCTCTTGAACAATAGCATCCTAATGTTCAATTCATATAAACTTGGAAATTACTAATACATGGATAAACAATGATAATAAAACATGAATAAAACAAACTAACAAATTATTATAAAACATGAATTAAACAAACAAACAATTAACAAACAGTTACCGCGAGGTTTACAAATTCAGAGACTTTATGGGGCGGCAGGGTAGCCTAGTGGTTAGAGCGTTGGACTAGTAACCGAAAGGTAGCAAGTTCATATCCCTGAGCTGACAAGGTACAAATCTGTCGTTCTTCCCCTGAACAAGGTAGTTAACCCACTGTTCCTAGGCCGTCATTGAAAATAAGAATTTTGTTCTTAACTTGCCTAGTTAAATAAAATAAAGGTAAAATAAAATGGCCTCTGTATTATGATCACACAATTATTCCCATCTATCATCACGTAACAAAATGCCATTCCAGCTGAATCTGTCGTCTTGTTATATGTCAGATGGAGCAGCTTTCAGTTTCTCCACTTCCCCCTTCTGGTTCCTAAGATAGTGATACTTTCCTGCTAGGTTCCACAAAAATGAATGCTCTAAAAAGCTTCTTCATGCTTTCGCCCAGTCTTCCTCTTTCAGCCCCAGGTTCCGAGAGGTCTTCCTAAGTCATGCCATTTTCACTTTGTTCCCCATCTTCTCCATTTCACCTGATAGGCATGACACCTGATATGCAAGTGCGTATCCCTAATCCACGTTACATCCTCTTGAGGGAACTCAGCACTGTATCTGCTTTCACATCAATGCCTTCAACATTTTGTTCACAGTACAATTACCCCTCTATCCTCTATCATATGTTTCATTAACCAATAAAGCAGATAACCAGTGATCCAACTATGATGTTTATAGTAGCTCCCAGTAGCTCCCAGACCCAACCCATCTGTATGCCTTACAGAGGAATCTAGTTTCTCTCTTTCTCTCCGCTCCTCTGTCATGGTGTCTTCACTCACCCATTATGCAGCTGGACCTCACTTCACATGAGAACTATGCACCCCCCAAGGAGAGACATGACGATCTTTACCACTGCAGGTACTGTACGGAGTAGTGTGTCTACTGCAGGTACTGTACGGAGTAGTGTGCTACTTTCAACATGGCCGATTATTGTCTCACAATACCCCTCATTTGCGCAGTAGTCCAATTCCATGCTATCAATACAGCATTCTTCACTACTAGTACTGCTCCTTCAGTTACTCTCCCTACAGCGACTGCCATGAGAATACCTCCTGCATGTAATCTGTCAAATGTTCACCGGCTGTTAGAAATTGGGGGAAAATGAATGAGTTGGGAATAATATCCAACATAACAAAACTGAGTCACAGTTGTCCTGAACTTTTACCATAGTGTCTGAAATGCCACCACTATCTCTTCTACTCTCACCATGATTTAGGTATGTGTAATGTTCAACTAAATCCCCATATTGTGTACAGTTAGCTGTCCTCCCTCTTCTATGAGCTATCTCCTGTAACAATATGCCGTCTCTGGGAATGATACTCCTCTAGCATTACATTTAACCCATAACACACTATACTCCTAAAGCATTTTCTACAGTTATAAACATACTAACACATTCTCCAATCAGTTAGTCAATATACATCATTCCCTCCTCTGGAAAAATGAACACCCTCAAGTTTCACGAAACCTAAAAACATATTGACTTGAAAAGAAAAGCGAAACAAAGTACATGTTTAATAATTTAGCACCACTCATTGATGCAATGCAACATACAAATTCGGAATACAGGGTAAGACAAAAACCAAAAAACTTTCATGGTTGTCCCAAGCGATCATCCAGTGATACCCCCAAACAAACTACCTCCCCTCAGGTTGACGCTTAGAGATAAGCTTAGAGATAACTCTCTCGGCCAAATAAATGTTAGCAGCGCCCTCCTCTCCTCATCGGGCTTCAGCCATTTTCTCTCGCTGTATCCCAATCACAACTAAAACATTTTTATCAATTATCCAACCTGAATGTAGAATGACTGGCCTCAGTGCTTACTTTGAGTCTAGGGCTCAAATTCCAGTTGATCAACTTAGCACACATCATCCCTGTTAGAACATACATTTATAAACCACCTTTTATTGCCTGTCATAACTCTTCTCATTACAGCCCCCCTTTGTCCCTGTTTTCCTGTCATGAGTGGCCTGGTAAAGAAAGATCAGTATCTCAATGCATTCTTAGTCTAAATAGTTAGCAGGGCGTATACCACCACCCGCATTTACTTCGCCCGGCACAATTCTATCGTGTCTTCTTCAGATATCGTTTACAGTTAATTTTCCCAACGGCACTAGTAACTTTTGCCTGTCACATTTCATGGCCCTTGATAATGTCCCTATTTTAATATCGAAGTAGATATTTCTGTTTCTCCCACATACATGATTCTCTCACCTGAGCTTGTTCTCGGTCTCTACTCTCACTCCACTCGCGCTCTCAGCACCCCCCGACCCTGGTTTATGGCTAGGACTCAGATAGGAGTGGTAAAAGTCACTGACTCTCATTGCACGTCTTTGTCACTCTTTCTTCAGCCAGTTAGGGAGGGTTTTGAAATTTACACACACTGTCTATGGTCAAATTATTCCTACCATGCATTAAGACACGATCTGACGTCACCTTCCATGATAACCTAAAAAAAAACACAGATAATAACAACAGTTATGTTCATTACATTTCTGTTTCAGGAAACCAGACAAACATTGACTATATGACGAACTAAGACATTAACCTTTTCTTAATACCATCTCGAAGACAAATGTCAAAAAGCATAACAATGTTACTGCTAAAACCTTTTTCTAGATTAGCCCATACTCCCTTATTCTACTGGCGACCTCTAGGAAGAGTTAGCAGATCCTGAAGTTAGCACCCTAACCCCTCGCATAATTCCCACTCCAGGATCCCAATCTGGTGAAATCTTTATCAAAACAAAAACACAACATGAAATCAGCAATATACATATCACAATCCATTTGAAGTAACTGTCATCCCTTATTAACATATATTTTCCTTTCTATGTGAAGCCTGAACACAGTACCACTGTATAAGTACCCAAAAACCATGACCTCAGGGAACCGTTAATTTTCCGCTTTCACACACATGATTAAACAAAAACATGTTAAATCAAAAATAAACATTCAAATAACTAATCAACTTAGAATTACAACTCTTTATAACTACCTCTGGAAATAATAATAATCTCCTAAAGTAATGGTACAATTTGGATAGAGAATGGTGTTTCTCATTAATTTTATAATGAAATCCCCCCTTTTCCGTCAATTTCTAATGAGGGTGATCATTTCTCATTAGGAATTTTTTGTATACAGGGCTTTCTACACCATTAAAATGTTTCATCTCCCTTCCTTTCCTTGTCCTTTGGAAACCATTTAAATACCTCTTCAAAACATTTCCATCCTCCTGCAAACCCAATTTAACTGAATTGAAAGACCCCATCCAATACATCCCACAACACGGCGACACACGGTGTCTCTCCACCGAGTCTAACGATTCACTGGTCTCCTCTTCCCCATGATTCTCCATAACCACCAAAAAATGAAAAGTAAATTTTAGGTTTGGTAACCCCTATACTAATTCCTCGTGACCCCTCCACCCTTTCGTTCATTCTAGAATCCTATTCCAGAATAAGACGACATCAAACGTACATTTATTTCAAAATAAAACCACATAAAATGTCTCATAGTTTAAAAAGACAACCCCAAAGCCTTCTGAGTTTGCAAGGAGTGTTTGGCCATATCATTTAAATGTGTTACCTTTAGAATCCATTCCCCTGGCATTTCGCCTAGAATCTTCAACCCAAATACGTTTTCCTGTGGCAAATTTAGCCAATTTAGCCATCGTAAGGAATCCGCAATCTATACATGTGGTTCTCTAACACTTTCTTTCACC
Organism: Oncorhynchus kisutch; assembly: GCF_002021735.2. Taxonomy (NCBI): domain Eukaryota; kingdom Metazoa; phylum Chordata; class Actinopteri; order Salmoniformes; family Salmonidae; genus Oncorhynchus; species Oncorhynchus kisutch. The sequence goes on from NC_034195.2 coordinate 31,647,353, forward strand.
AAGGCAGCCGCCTTAGCCATTCTGTCTGCTTTACGATTACCTATGGCGATTTTATGAGCTATATTACCTATGGCGATAGTATGAGCTTCACATTTCACCACTGTTATCCTCTCTCTCTAAATCCATGATTATCGAAAACTTCAACAAGCATTTCTCAACGGCTGGCCATGCCTTCCTGCCCCCCCCCCCCCCCCCCCCCCCCCCCCTCGCAGCTACTCGCCCAAGCCTCTCCAGGTTCTCCTTTACCCAAATCCAGATAGCAGATGTTCTGAAAGAGCTGCAAAACCTGGACCTGTACAAATCAGCTGGGCTTGACAATCTGAACCCTCTATTTCTGAAACTATCCGCCGCCATTGTTGCAACCCCTATTACCAGCCTGTTCAACCTCTCTTTCATATCGTCTGAGATCCCCAAGGATTGGAAAGCTGCCGCAGTCATCCCCCTCTTCAAAGGGGGAGACACCCTGGACCCAAACTGTTACAGACCTATATCCATACTGCCCTGCCTATCTAAGGTCTTCGAAAGCCAAGTCAACAAACAGGTCACTGACCATCTCGAATCCCACCGTACCTTCCTCGCTGTGCAATCTGGTTTCCGAGCCGGGCACGGGTGCACCTCAGCCACGCTCAAGGTACTAAACGATATCATAACCGCACCACATTGGTAGACAATTTGGCAGAACAGGGTCATAAAGCACAACTAGCAAAGCAAGAGGAAACATATTTGGGAGTTTTGAATTCTAAGAGCAAGATACACATTACCCGGGATTGGGTAGAAACAATGTGTTCTTTGGCACGGCCAAACACTCCTCGCATGCTCAGGAAAACTTTAGGAGTTTTCAATTTATTTTGTCATTCTCTGAAGTTTCTGAGACACGTACAGAGTTGACAAAAGGGGAGAAGGGTCCCCATGAGAGGATAGAGTGGAATCAAGAGTGTGAGGAAGCGTTTGTCGAGTTAAAGGAGCATTTTGTCAAGTGCCAGCATTGGGATTGCCAAATCTAAAATTATCTGTTTTAACATTTTTGTTAATGAACAGGAGGGACGTTGTGACGCGGTGGTTGCGCAGAGTTGTGGGGGTAGATAGAGACCAGTAATGTACTGGAGTAAATCACTAGACTCGGTGGCAAAAGGAATGGCACCGTGCCTTAGGGCGGTACAGGTGACTGAAATGGTGTTGCATAACACAGCTTCCATTACAATGGGTAAAAAAGTAGATTTCTATGATGAAAAGAGTGCCCAAAGTAAACTGCCTGCTACTCAGGCCCAGAAGCTAGGATATGGATATATTGGTAGATTTGGATAGAAAACACTCTACAGTTTCCAAAACTGTTAAAATAATGTCTGTGAGTATAACAGAACTGATTTGGCAGGCGAAAACCTGAACCTTTTTTATTTTTGTAGTTTTCTATTCAATTTCCATTACAGTATCCATTGACTTAGGACTCAAATTACAGTTCCTATGCCTTTCACTAGATGTCAACAGTCTTTATAAATTGTTAAAGGCTTGTATTCTGATGAAAATGAGGGAGTAAGACCAGTCTGAATGACTGGACCCTAAAGTGACACAGAGCTTTTTCATGTGCAATTCCAAGAGCGTGCCACCTTTCTTGTTTACCTTAAATATTGACGACGTTATTGTCCGGTTGAAATATGATCAATTATTTAGGCTAAAAACAACCTGAGGATTGAATGTAAACATCGTTTGACGTGTTTCTATGAACTCTACGGATACAATTTGGATTTTTTTGTCTGCCTGTTGTGACTGCGTTTGAGCCTGTGGATTACTGAAGAAAATGCACGAACAAAGCGAGGTTTTTGGATATAAAGCAAGACTTTATCGAACAAAATGAACATTTATTGTGTAACGTAAAATGAATGTCTTCTGAGTGCAACCATATGAAGATGATCAAAGATAAGTAATTCATTTTTATCTCTATTTCTGACTTGTGTAACTCTTCTACTGGCTGGTTACTATTTGTAATGATTTGTCTGCTGAGCGATGTTCTCAAATAATCGTATGGTATGCTTTCACCATAAAGCCCTTTTGAAATCTGACACCGTGATTGGATTCGCAACAAGTTCATCTTTAAACCTTTGTATAACACTTGTATGTTTTCTGAATTTTTATAATCAGTATTTCTGTTTTTGAATTTGGCGCTCTGCAATTTCACTGGATGCTGGTCAGGTGGGACGCTACCGTCCCACGTATCATTTAAAAAAACGTTTTTTAAATTTCACCTTTATTTAACCTCTAGCGACGAGCAATCCCATATCTGGGATCGTAATTATAGCCTCTAGCTCATTACCATAACGCAACGTTAACTATTCATGAAAATCGCAAATGAAATTAAACAAATATATTGGCTCTCAAGCTTAGCCTTTTGTTAACAACACTGTCATCTCAGATTTTCAAAATATGCTTTTCAACCATAGCTAAACAAGTATTTGTGTAAAGAGTATTGATAGCTAGCATAGCATTAAGCCTAGCATTCAGCAGGCAACATTTTCACAAAAACAAGAAAAGCATTCAAATAAAATAATTTACCTTTGAAGAACTTCGGATGTTTTCAATGACGAGACTCTCAGTTAGATAGCAAATGTTCCGTTTTTTTCAAAAATATTATTTGTGTAGGAGAAATCGCTCCGTTTTGTTCATCACGTTTGGCTAAGAAAAAACCCCGAAAATTCAGTCATTATAACGGCAAACTTTTTTCCAAAATAACTCCATAATATCGACAGAAACATGGCAAACGTTGTTTAGAATCAATCCTCAAGGTGTTTTTCACATATCTATTCGATGATATATAATTCGTGGAAGTTTGGTTTCTCCTCTGAACCACATGGAAAAATGCATGCAGCTGGAGATTACCCAATAATTTCGACGGGGGACACCAAGCGGACACCTGGTAAATGTAGTCTCTTATGGTCAATCTTCCAATGATATGCCTACAAATACGTCACAATGCTGCAGACACCTTGGGGAAACGACAGAAAGTGTAGGCTCATTACTTGCGCATTCACAGCCATATAAGGAGACATTGGAACAAAGCGCATTCAAAATCTGGGGCATTTCCTGTTTGAAATTTCATCTTGGTTTCGCCTGTAGCATCAGTTCTCTGGCACTCACAGATAATATCTTTGCAGATTTGGAAACGTCAGAGTGTTTTCTTTCCAAAGCTGTCAATTATATGCATAGTCAAGCACCTTTTCGTGACAAAATATCTTTGAATAGCGCCCCCTAATGCATAACTGGTTAACCAGGTAGGCTAGTTGAGAACAAGTTCTCATTTGCAACTGCGACCTGGCCAAGATAAAGCATAGCAGTGTGAACAGACAACACAGAGTTACACATGGAGTAAACAATTAACAAGTCAATAACACAGTAGAAAAAAAGAGGGTCAATATACATTGTGTGCAAAAGACATGAGGTAGGCGAATAATTACAATTTTGCAGATTAACACTGGAGTGATAAATGATCAGATGGCCATGTACAGGTAGAGATATTGGTGTGCAAAAGAGCAGAAAAGTAAATAAATATAAACAGTATGGGGATGAGGTAGGTAAAATTGGGTGGGCTATTTACTGATAGACTATGTACAGCTGCAGCGATCTGTTAGCTGCTCAGATAGCAGATGTTTGAAGTTGGTGAGGGAGATAAAAGACTCCAACTTCAGTGATTTTTGAAATTCGTTCCAGTCACAGGCAGCAGAGAACTGGAACGAAAGGCGGCCAAATGAGGTGTTGGCTTTAGGGATGATCAGTGAGATACACCTGCTGGAGCGCGTGCTACGGGTGGGTGTTGCCATCGTGACCAGTGAACTGAGATAAGGCGGAGCTTTACCTAGCATGGACTTGTAGATGACCTGGAGCCAGTGGGTCTGGCGACGAATATGTAGCGAGGGCCAGCCGACTAGAGCATACAGGTCGCAGTGGTGGGTGGTATAAGGTGCTTTAGTAACAAAACGAATGGCACTGGGATAAACTGCATCCAGGTTGCTGAGTAGAGTGTTGGAGGCTATTTTGTAGATGACATCACCGAAGTCGAGGATTGGTAGGAGAGTCAGTTTTACTAGGGTAAGTTTGGCGTCGTGAGTGAAGGAGGCTTTGTTGCGGAATAGAAAGCCGACTCTAGATTTGATTTTAGATTGGAGATGTTTGATATGAGTCTGGAAGGAGAGTTTACAGTCTAGCCAGACATCTAGGTACTTATAGATGTCCACATATTCTAGGTCGGAACCATCCAGGGTGGTGGTCGTGCGGGTGCAGGCAGCGAACGGTTGAAAAGCATGCATTTGGTTTTACTAGCGTTTAAGAGCAGTTGGAGGCCACGGAAGGAGTGTTGTATGGCATTGAAGCTCGTTTGGAGGTTAGATAGCACAGTGTCCAAGGACGGGCCGGAAGTATACAGAATGGTGTCGTCTGCGTAGAGGTGGATCAGGGAATCGCCTGCAGCAAGAGCAACATCATTGATATATACAGAGAAAAGAGTTGGCCCGAGAATTGAACCCTGTGGTACCTCCATAGAGACTGCCAGAGGACCGGACAACATGCCCTCCGATTTGAAACACTATACTCTATCTGCAAAGTAGTTGGTGAACCAGGCAAGGTTCTTGCGATAAGAATATGGTGATTGACAGAGTCGAAAGCCTTGGCCAGGTCGATGAAGACGGCTGCACAGTACTGTCTTTTATCGATGGCGGTTATGATATCGTTTAGTACCTTGAGCGTGGCTGAGGTGCACCCGTGACTGGCTCGGAAACCGGATTGCACAGCGGAGAAGGTATGGTGGGATTCGAGGACTTCCCCTCTCTCTATTAGATTTTACACTCCACAGGCTTTATGCTCAGGGACTTTATCTATGAGATTCTCCACAGGAACTATCCTGCTTGACTCATGAGATTTACCCTCCACAGATCTATTCTGCTCGGGACTTACTCACTATAAGACTTACCCTCCACAGGATCCATCCTGCTCGGGACTTACTATATACTTATATGGTACTAGCATATACCACAAAGCTACGACCGGTCATCACACAATGGGCCTATAGAATTAAACTTAGGCTCTCCAGGTCCGTATCTCATAATTAGTTCAGCCAACAATTCTCATCTTCCCAAGATGTCAAAATGAGAGGAAACAGATATAGGAACTAGCCTACCTTGTTTGTTGCCAGCTCTGCTCCACTGATCTGGACCTTTTGGTTTGACTACAAATCCTGATGAATCCTGCCGACAACACCATCTGTTAGGTTCTTATTTTTCAGAGTAAATAACTCACGGACACTAGATAAGCTTTAACCAAGTTTAATTATTTCCAGGGGTTCTGTATAGGTGTATTCAGACAGCAAAACATTTCAATCCATCACAGTTACATACAACCCACTTAAGACACTCTTTGCATCTTAACAACATCAACCTACTCAGATTTTCTACACACATAATATCTTGACTCAATTTTCTAACATCTGTGGCATTGGCTCACAAGCAAACAGGCAAGGGAATAAAACAAATATTGCAATAAACCTTTTTCTTGAATTCTAAATATAAGACATTTGAAAGCGCTTATTTTGACCGTCATAATACCTCTGATGGCAGTAACTTTACAAGCACTAATTATGGTCAATTTAGACTGAGAATAGTATCGAGTTATGGTAAAGGGTGAAATAAGTATAGCCAGTTATAATTGTAATGGTTTAGCAGGTTATAAAAAAGATCAGTCTTTACGTGGCTAAAAGAAAAGCAATATAACATATACTGTTTACAGGAAACTCACTCTAAATCCTTAAATAAAGTTGCGTGGGAAAATTGGGTGGTGAAATAATTTTCTGTCCTGGACAAAGGAACTCAAAATTTGTGATTATATTAATTAACAAAAATTTCAATCTGAATAAGCAAATAGTCAGGCATGATTCACAAGGAAGGTGGATCTTGTTGAATATGAAAGTGGACGAAAAAGAGATTTGGCTCATTAATCTATATAGTCCAAATCAGGATGAGCCACCGTGCCCTTAAGGAAATCTCAAATATTATGGACACATTAGAAATAGTGGATATTTGGAGACTAAAAAACCCCGACCTAGTGAAATATACATGGAGGAGACTTAATCAAGCTAGTCATCTTGACTACATTGTTGTCTCTTTCTCTCTTGCATCAAAGGTTAAGAAGGTTTTATTAGGAGACAGAATGCGATTGGATCATCATCTAATTGGCATTTACATAACTTTTATAGATTTTCCACGTGGATGGGGATATTAGAAATGTAATAAAAGTTTACTAGAGGACAACTTATTTTTAACTAAGACAAAATCATTTATAACTTAATTTTTTCAGTATAATATTGGTTCAGCAAAACCCCTTATTGTTTGGGATACCTTTAAATGTACCTTCAGAGGTCATTTAATTAAATATTCATCAGTAATTAAAAAGCAGCTTCTGGCTAAAGAGACAAGACTAAGGGAAATCCATGAACTGATAGTTACAGGTAGATAGCAATAAAAACGATACTACAGAGATGCAAAATAAGTTATAGGAAAAACAAAAAGAACTTGAAGAACTTATTCAAGAACGATCTAATGTAGTCTATTACAAAAATAAAGCAAATTGGATGGAATATGGAGAAAAATGCACAAAATACTTAATGAATCTCCAATACAGGAAGGCTAACAAAAAATATTTGCAGAAATTCATTACTGAAGACGAATCTATGATTCTCCTAATGATATTTTAAAAGAGGAAACTAAATATTTTAGGCAGATGTTCTCTTTTCCGTCTCATCCTCTCCCACTGAATGAAGATTAAAGAGGAAGAACTTTGAGGCTTTTAAATCCTTTCAGTCTGGAAAAACCCCAGGGCTTGATGGCATACTGGAAGAGTATCTTAAGTGGGTTGTATGTAACTGTGATGGATTGAAATGTTTTGCTGTCTGAATACACCTATACAGAGTATGTTATGATGCAAAAATACTAGCTAAATGCATAGCACTCATAATTAAAAGGGCTTCACCAGCTATTGTTCATCCTGATCAGACAGGTTTTTTACATGGACGATACATTGGAGAAAATATACCACAACTACTAGAAATAATAGAACATCATGAAACATCTAAGAAGCCAGGCCTGGTATTTATAGTGGATTTTGAAAAGGCATTAATAAAGTAATACTGGATTTTATTTATAAATGCCTGGATATTTTCAATTTCGGTGATTCTCTTATAAAATGGGTAAAAATAATGTATAGCAATGTCAGGTGTAAAATAGTAAATGACAGCTACTTCTCAGAGTTTTGAATTGTCAAGAGGAGTTAAACAAATATCTATTCATTAGGGCCATCAAAATGCTAGTTATTAAAATCAGACCCAATAACAACATTAGAGGATTAGAAATCCAAGGCTTAAAAACAATGGTGTCCATGTATATCGATGACTCAAGTTTTATATTAAGTCCGCAAGCTAGATCCCTGCAATGTCTCATTGAAGATCTAGGTAACTTTTCTGTACTCTCTGGACTAAAACCTAATTATGATAAGTGTACAATATTATGTAATAGTGTACAATATTGTGTAAAAAATTAAACTTTTACATTACCCTGCAGTTTCCCTATAAAATGGGCTGATGGTGAAGTAGACATACTTGGTATTCATATCACAAAATATGTAAATAAGCTCTCCACAATGAATTTCAATCGAAAACTTGTAAAAACAGACAAGATCCTGCAACCATGGTGAGGTAAATACAGTGGCTTGTGAAAGTGTTCACCCTCTTGGCATTTTCCCTATTTTGTTGCCTGGAGTTAAAATGGATTTTTTTGGGGGGGGGGGGGGGGGGGGGGATCAATTGATTTACACAACATGCCTGCCTCTGAAGATGCAAAATATTTTTTATTGTGTAACAAACAAGAAATAAGACAAAAACACAGAACTTGAGCGTGCATATCTATTCGCCTCCCAAAGCCAATACAGCTTTTGCAGCAATTACAGCTGCAAGTCTCTTGGGGTATGTCTCTATAATCTTGGAACATCTTGCCACTGGGATTTTTGCCCATTCTTTAAGGCAAAACTGCTCCAGCTCCTTCAAGATGGATGGGTTCCACTGGTGTACAGCAATTTTTAAGTTATACCACAGATTCTCAATTGGATTCAGGTCTGGGCTTTGACTAGGCCATTCCAAGACATTTAAATGTTTCCCCTTAAACCACTCAAGTCTTGCTTTAGCAGTATGCTTCGGGTCATTGTCCTGTTGGAATGTGAACCTCCGTCCCAGTCTCAAATCTCTGGAAGACTGAAACAGGTTCCCCTCAAGAATTTCCCTGTATTTACAGGCATCCATCATTCCTTCAATTCCCAGTCCCTGCCGATGAAAAACATCCCCACAGCACCATGCTTCACTGTGGTGGATGGTGTTCTCGGAGTGATGAGAGGTGTTGGGTTTGTGCCAGACATTGCGGTTTCCTTGATGGCCAAAAAGCTACATTTTTGTCTCATCTGACCAGAGTACATTGTTCCATATGTTTGGGGAGTCTCCCACATGTCTTTTGGCTTATTTTTATATTTAAGCAATGGCTTTTTTTCTGGCCACTTCTGTAAAGCCCAGCTCTGTGGAGTGTACAGCTTAGTGGTCCTATGGATAGATACTCCAATCCCCCGCTGTGGAGCTTTGCAGCTCCTTCAGGGTTATCTTTGGTCTCTTTGTTGCCTCTCTGATTTAATGCCCTCCTTGCCTGGTCTGTGAGGTTTGGTGGGCGGCCCTCTCTTGGCAGGTTTGTTGTGGTGCCATATTCTCTCCATTTTTGATAATGTTGTTAATGGTGCTCCGTGGGATGTTCAAAGTTTCTGATATTTTTTTATAACCCAACCCTGATCTGTACTTCTTAACAACTTTGTCCCTGACCTGTTTGGAGAGCTCCTTGGTCTTCATGGTGCCGCTTGCTTGGTGGTGCCCCTGCTTAGTGGTGTTGCAGACTCTGGGGCCTTTCAGAACAGGTGTATATATACTGAGATCATGTGACACTTAGATTGCACACAGGTAGACTTTATTTAACTAATTGTGTGACTTCTGAAAGTAATTGGTTGCACCAGATCTTATTTAGGGTCTTCATAGTAAAGGGGGTGAATACATACGCACACACCGCTTTTCTTTTTTTTCCATTTATTTTTTTAAATGTATTTTTTTATTTCAATTTGCCATTTGGACTATTTTGTGTCTGTCTGTTACATGAAATCCAAATAAAAATCAATTTAAATTACAGGTTGTAATGCAACAAAATAGGAAAAACGCCAAGGGGGATGAATACTTTTCCAAGGCACTGTACCTTTCTATTTATGGAAAAATTGCCCTGATTAACTCCTTAGTCATATCTCAGTTTACTCACTTACTTATGGCGCTGCCTACTTCTGATGATTTGTTTTTCAAATCATATGAGCAAAAAAAGATTTAGCTTTATATGGAACACTAAACCAGGCAAAATAAAGTGTGCCTATCTATATAATGAATATGAATTGGGTGGGTTGAGATTATAAAATATAAAAACACTAAACCTCTCTCTAAAAGCGTCACTTATTCAAATGTTTTACTTGAACCCTAATTGGTTCTCAAGTAGATTACTAAGAAAAGCTAATCAATTGTCGAAAAATTGCCTTTTAGCCTTTGTGCAGATTGCCATGTCACATTTTCGATGAAAATAATGATACTTTTTTAAAAGTATCTCTATTTTTCAAACAAGCATTGCAGAGCTGGCTACAATTTCAATTTCATCCCCCTGAAATGATAGAACAAATGTTACAACAAATATTATGGCTGAACTCAAATGTGCTGGTTGATAAAATCCCAGTATTTATGGGAAAGATGTTTGAAAAGTGTATTTTGTTCTTAAATTATTTTGGAATGGTGGAGTTATGTTCTTCATGGAGTTATCAGAATTGTACAGGAAGGTCTGCTCAATCCAAGAGTACAACTAATTGATTACAGCATTACCCCAAAAATGGAGGAGGCAGGTGGCAGCGGGACGAGGTAGGGAACTGGTCTGTCTGCCCAATATAAAGGATCAAAACTGTCAGAGGAATAGAAAGAGCTTAAATAGGAAAGTATACCGGTTTAATTTGAGGACCAGGATGTTGACAACTGTCCCATACAGATTGCAAAATCGTTGGGAAGAGATTTTTGATGTACCGATTCCATGGTACAGGGTGTATGAGTTGATATGTAAAACAACGCAAGATTAAAGACTTTTCAGCGAAAATGATTCCAAACCATTTATTTTGGTATTGCCCTTAGGTAGCCTGTTTCTGGTCTCAGGTTCAGGAATGGCTGAAAATGCATAGCATTGATCTAAAATTTACCCTAGAAATAGTACTGTTAGGAGAACTGGAGAGACCGGGTCAGTCAATTACTAATATACTAATACTAATATACTAATTATTTATTTTCAACTCGCAATATGTGGTTTCTATTCGATTAGATAGATTGAAATTGTACGTTAAACATCACAGCATAGTTGAAAGATATATGTTGCGTAAAAATCCGAAGACGGTGGCCAGCAGAGATAGATGGGATGGGCTGAGGGTTGGGATGTGGAAATGGAGACAAGTGGGAGTGGAGTTACTGTGCTTGAGATACAATGATGGTCGAAGATAAAAGTAAAAAATAAAGTCAGTGTTTTACAGCTAATGCCGGTTTGCCTGAGGCTGATGCCATGCAGGTGTTTGTACACATGCATATGCACACGCTCTCATTCGAATAAACGCATACAAGAACACACACATACATGTAATAGTGCCAGACATGCACACAAACATGTACAGTTGGCATTGCTGTTATGATTTTAGTTGTCCTTTGCTTTAAAAAACAACAACTTTTTTTTACATTGTTGTTCGCTGTTTTCTTCTGTTCTTTTTTCTCTTTAGTTCATTCTCTTGGTTGTTGGTGCTTGGGGGTGGGGAATGGAATGGAATGGAATTATTTAAAAAAATATATATAATTTTCCAATCTTGGGGGGAGCTGTGGGAGGGGTCTCGGATGGTTGAAGGACAGCTATTGGGGAACTGTGGGGTGATCTTGGAGGGTTCGGGTTCACGTTTTTTTGGGGCTTGGTGGGAGATCTGTCAATGTTCCCTTGAGCAGGGCATTGACCCTGGATACTTCTGTGTATCGCTCTGAATGAGAGTCTGTTGGATGACTAGTATGGTGTAATTGTAGAGCGGGTTCACTGCAAGTATATTGTATGTCGTATGTTTCGGGTACATAAAAAATAAATACAAAAAAAATGTAAAACAATGATCAACAACCAATTTGACAGAGCTTGAAGAATTTTGAAAAGAATAATGGGTAAATGTTGAACAATTCAGGTGTGGAAAGCTCTTAAAGACTCACAGCAATACTCACAGCTGTAATTGCTGCCAAAGGTGCATCCACAAAGTTTTGACTTGTGTAAATTAGATATTTCTGTAATTAATTTTCAATACATGTTTTCACTTTGTAATTATGAGGTATTGTGTGTAGATGGGTGAGAAAAAAATGGTTTAATCAATTTAGAATTCAGGATGTATCACAACAAGTATGAAGGTACTTTATATTTTTCCTTTTCTTCCCTGTTCTTTCTTCTCCCTCCATCTCTCTCTCTAACAGTGATTAATGCCCCTGCTCATATGCATTATTCATAGTATGACATAGCAAAGCGCTAGAAGACAAATATGGTCAGTGGGTCTGTGTCTCTCAGATACTGTACTCTGGTAGATCTCTCCTCTATGTGCACTAATTTACAGAAAAGGAATGACATCATTGCTGGGGTTAGAGATGTAATTAGGGCGATGAGAAAAGCCATTAGGATTATTAATCAATCACCAGTGACCAGATGATATTGATCAATCAGGAGGTAATCACTATTAATCCATCTGTTTTAGAATTGACAGATTTAATATGAATATGTGAGTTTGGTTTCCTGTTATTGGATATATATACTCGTAGAATGTGATGAACCGATAATGTGACACAAAGCAAACTAACACATTAACAAATATTACAGCAATTTTCTCCTTCCAACAATATAAATATAGAGAGCTGCTTCAGTTAGCTCCAACATTTCAAATCATGCCTGCCCTCCCCTAAATGAGAGCTGAGAGTCTGGAAGTCTAATCATGCTCCTCTTAGCCTGTGGATCCAGGGTTTATTCTGAAACAAGAACACACTCCCAAAAACACAGCAGAGAAACACACTACCAGCCAGCCAGGTGTATGCCAGCAGACTGTTCTCAGTCGTAACCCAATGCAACACACTCTATATTCTGATTTGTAGTCATATTTTTATAGCTGTAAATGGGAGCTAGGTAGAGTATTCCATTGTAGCTGTTGTTCCTGTTGAGGTTCAATAGAGGTATTTTCCCTATTAGCTGTGATCTATGGGCCTGATTCTAGCTTAGAAAATGTACGCCTTTGATACGGTCTTCTCAGTAGTTGGTATTCAGACTTACCTTATGCAGGTGCGTAAGCAGGATTTACAGGCGTGGTTCCCTTGCACCTGCTGAATACATTTAATTAAGCTGCTGAAAACATTCCCACTTGCTGGCCAACAGATATTTGTGTGGAGTTTTATTCAATAGGGTTTTCAGTGCATTTATCTTAAGGCATCCATTTAAATACGGTGTACCTTTTAATTATAATTTTGTCGACAGACTACCATACATAGAAAGAACACAGGTTCAGATTATAGGGATACATGAAAGCCATCTAAATAAACTCAGAAACATCCCTTTTTCAGGACTCTGTCTTTGAAAAGATAATTTGTAAAAATCCAAATAACTTCACAGATCTTCATTGTAAAGGGTTTAAACACTGTTTCCCATGCTTGTTCAATGAACCATAAACAATTAATGGACCTGTGGAAATGTTGTTAAGACACTAGAAGCTTACAGACAGTAGGCAATTAAGGTCACAGTTATGAAAACTTAGGACACTAAAGAGGCCTTTCTACTGACTCTAAAAAAACACCAAAAGAAAGATGCCCAGGGTCCCTGCTCATCTGCATGAACGTGCCTTAGGCATGCTGCAAGGAAGCATGAGGACTGCAGATGTGGCCAGGGCAATAAATTGCAGTGTCCGTACTGTGAGATACCGAAGACAGTGCTACAGGTAGACAGAAGGGACAGCTGATCATCCTCGCAGTGGCAGACCATGTGTAACAACACCTGTACAGGATCTGTACAACCGAACATCACACCTGCGGGACAGCTACAGGATGGCAACAACAACTGCCCGAGTTACAGGAAGGTACAAATCAAATCAAATTTGTCACATGCACATTGTTAGCAGATGTTAATGCGAGTCTAGCGAAATGCTTGTGCTTCTAGTTCCGACCATGCAGTAATATCAACAAGTAATCTAACCTAACATTTATTACATCAATTTTTCATTATCAAAGTGGCAAGAGATGAGTCAGTATGTTGGCAGCAGCCACTCAATGTTAGTGATAGCTGTTTAACAGTCTGATGGCCTTGAGATAGAAGCTGTTTTCAGTCTCTCGGTACCCACGTTGATGCACCTGTACTGACCTCGCCTTCTGGATGATAACGGGGTGAACAGACAGTGGCTCGGGTGGTTGTTGTCCTTGATGATCTTTATGGCCTTCCTGTGACATTGGGTAGTGTAGGTGTCCTGGAGGGCAGGGAGTTTGCCCCCGGTGATGCGTTGTGCAGACCTCACTACTCTCTGGAGAGCCTTACGGTTGTGGGCGGAGCAGTTGCCGTACCAGGCGGTGATACAGCCCGACAGGATGTGCATCTGTAAAAGTTTGAGTGTTTTTGTGAGTGTTTTTGTGAGTGTTTTTGAGAGTGTTTTTGGTGACACGCCAAATTTCTTCAGCTTCCTAAGGTTGTAGAGGTGCTGCTGCGCCTTCTTCACCACGCTTTCTGTGTGGGTGGACCATTTCAGTTTGTCCGTGTTGTGTACGCCGAGGAACTTTAAACTTTCCACCTTCTCCACTACTGTCCTGTCGATGTGGATAGAGGGCGGCTCCCTCTGCTGTTTCCTGAAGTCCACTATCATCTCCTTTGTTTTGTTGACATTGAGTGTGAGGTTATTTTTCTGACACCACACTCCGAGGGCCCTCACCTCCTCCCTGTAGGCTGTCTCGTCGTTGTTGGTAATCAAGCCTACCATTGTAGTGTCGTCTGCAATCTTGATGATTGAGTTTGAGGCGTGCATGGCCACCCAGTCATGGGTGAACAGGGAGTACAGGAGACTGCTGAGAACGCACCCTTGTGGGGCCCCAGTGTTGAGGATCAGCGGGGTGGAGATGTTGTTATCTACCCTCACCACCTGGAGGCGGCCTGTCAGGAATTCCAGGACCCAGTTGCACAGGACGGGGTCGAGACCCAGGGTAATGAGGAGTTTGGAGGGTACTATGGTGTTAAATGTTGAGCTGTAGTCAATGAACAGCATTCTTACATAGGTATTCCTCTTGTCCACATGGGTTAGGGCAGTGTAATTGCGATTGCGTCGTCTGTGGATCTATTGGGGCAGTAAGCAAATTGGAGTGGGTCTAGTGTGTCAGGAAGGGTGGTGTTGATATGGTCCTTGACTAGTCTCTCAAAGCACTTCATGATGACGGAAGTGAGTGCTACGCCGCGATAGTCATTTAGCTCAGTAACCTTCACTTTCTTGGGAACAGGAACAATGGTGGCCCTCTTGAGCATGTGGGAACAGCAGACTGGGATAAGGATTGTTTGAATATGTCCGTAAACACACCAGCCAGCTGTTCTGCGCATGCTCTGAGGACGTGGCTGGGGATGCCGTCTGGGCTGGCAGCCTTGCGAGGGTTAACACATTTAAATGTTTTACTCACGTTGGCTGCGGTGAAGGAGAGTCTGCAGGTTTTGGTGGTGGGCCGTGTCAATGGCACTGTGTTGTCCTCAAAACGAGCAAAGAAGTTGTTTAGTTTGTCTGGGAGCAAGACATCGTGGTCCGCGACGGGGCTGGTTTCCCTTTTGTAGTCCGTGATTGACTGTAGAACCTGCCACATACCTCTCGTGTCTGAGCCGTTGAAATTGCAACTCTACTTTGTCTCTATACTGATGCTTAGCTTGTTTGATTGCCTTAGAGGGAATAGCTAGACTGTTTGTATTCGGTCATGTTTCCGGTCACCTTGCCCTGATTAAAAGCAGTGGTTCGCGCTTTCAGTTTTGCGCGAATGCTTCCATCATTCCACGGTTTCTGGTTGGGGAATGTTTTAATAGACGCTCTGGGTACAACATCACCGATGCACTTGCTAATAAACTCTCTCACCAAATCAGCGTATTCATCAATGTTATTGTCCGACGCTATGTGGTGCATATCCAAGTCGACGTGATCGAAGCATTCTTGAAGCGTGGAATCCGATTGTTCGAACCAGCGTTGAACATACCTGAATCAAATCAAATCAAATCAAATCAAATTTATTTATATAGCCCTTCGTACATCAGCTGATATCTCAAAGTGCTGTACAGAAACCCAGCCTAAAACCCCAAACAGCAAGCAATGCAGGTGGAGAAGCACAGTGGCTAGGAAAAACTCCCTAGAAAGGCCAATACCTAGGAAGAAACCTAGAGAGGAACCAGGCTATGTGGGGTGGCCAGTCCTCTTCTGGCTGTGCCGGGTGGAGATTATAACAGAACATGGTCAAGATGTTCAATGTTCATAAATGACCAGCATGGTCGAATAATAATAAGGCAGAACAGTTGAAACTAGAGCAGCAGCACAGTCAGGTGGAAGTTGAAACTGGAGCAGCAGCATGGCCAGGTAGACTGGGGACAGCAAGGAGTCATCATGTCAGGTAGTCCTGGGGCATGGTCCTAGGGCTCAGGTCAGTTGAAACTGGAACAGCAGCATGGCCAGGTGGACTGGGGACAGCAAGGAGTCATCATGTCAGGTAGTCCTGGGGCATGGTCCTAGGGCTCAGGTCCTCCGAGAGAGAGAAAGAAAGAGAGAAGGAGAGAATTAGAGAACGCACACTTAGATTCACACAGGACACCGAATAGGACAGGAGAAGTACTCCAGATATAACAAACTGACCCCAGCCCCCCGACACATAAACTACTGCAGCATAAATACTGGAGGCTGAGACAGGAGGGGTCAGGAGACACTG
Source organism: Oncorhynchus kisutch (assembly GCF_002021735.2). NCBI lineage: Eukaryota > Metazoa > Chordata > Actinopteri > Salmoniformes > Salmonidae > Oncorhynchus > Oncorhynchus kisutch. The sequence goes on from NC_034195.2 coordinate 31,663,461, forward strand.
TGGCCCCATCCGAGGACACCCCCGGACAGGGCCAAACACGGGTGCTTCCTGTTTTAGTTTCTGTCTGTAGGCTGGGAGCAACAAAATGGAGTTGTGGTCAGATTTTCCGAAAGGAGGGCGGGAGAGGGCTTTATATGCGTCGCGGAAGTTAGAATAACAATAATCCAGGGTTTTGCCAGCCCGGGTCGCGCATTCTATATGCTGATAAAATTTAGGGAGCCTTGTGTGGTTTCCAGTTTACATAGAGTTAAATGAAGTTCTTTAAGGGCCGTCGATGTGTCTGATTGGGGTGGGATATACATGACTGTGATTATGATCGAAGAGAATTCTCTTGGTAGATAATGCTGTCGGCATTTGATTGTAAGGAATTCTAGGTCAGGTGAACAGAAGAACTTGAGTTCCTGTATGTTGTTACGATCACACCACGTCTCGTTAATCATAAGGCATACACCCCCGCCCTTCTTCTTACCAGAGAGATATTTGTTTCTGCCGGCTGTACCAACTCTGATGACGTATCCCGAGTGAGCCATGTTTCCATGAAACAAAGAACGTTACAATCTCTGAAGGCTCTCTGGAAGGCAACCCTTGCTCGGATTTCGTCTGCCTTGTTGTCAAGAGTCCGGACATTGGCGAGTAGTAGGCTCGGGAGCGGTGCGCGATGTGCCCGTCTACGGAGCCTGACCAGAAGACTGCTCCGTCTGCCCCTTCTGCGGCGCCGTTGTTTTGGGTCGCCGGCTGGGATCCGATTCATTGTCCTGGGTGGTGGACCAAACAGAGGATTTGCTTCGGGATAGTCGTATTCCTGGTCGTAATGTTGGTGAGTTGACGTTGCTCTTATATCCAATAGTTCCTCCCGAGTGTATTTAATAAAACCTAATATTTCCTGGGGTAACAATGTAAGACACATGAAAAAACTAAATACTGTTTCCTAGCATCGCGAAGCGAGTCGGCCATCTCTGTCGTTGCCGTCAGTGCTCTGTCGGCTCCATCAGTGCTCAGACTGTCCGCAATAGGCTGAGAGAGACTGGACTGAGGCCTTTTGTAACACAGGTCCTCAACAGACATCACCGGCAACAACGTCGCCAACAAAGTGCTCTTCACTGACGAGGCATGGTTTTATCTCACCAGGGGTGATGGTCGGATTCGTGTTTATCGTCGAAGGAATGAGCATTACACCGAGGAGGGATTGAGGTGGAGGGTCTGTCATGGTCTGGGGCGGTGTATCACAGCATCATCGGACTGAGCTTGTTGTCATTGCAGGCAATCTCAACGCTGTGCTTTACAGGGAAGACATCCTCCTCCCTCATGTGGTACCCTTCCTGCAAGCTTATCCTGACATGACATTCCATCATGACAATGCCACCAGCCATATTTCTCGTTCTGTGCGTGATTTCCTGCAAGACAGGAATGTCAGTGTTCTGCCAAGGCCCACGAAGAGCCCGGATCTTGAATCTTGTTATGTTCATACAAATATTGACACATGTTAATTAAGTTTGCTGAAAATAAACACAGTTGACAGTGAGAGGACGTTTCTTTTTTTGCTGAGGTTTTATACATATTCGTCTCCGTTTCAGCATCAACTGGTAAAAGTAAAAATACTCTCATATTGTAGGTTATTTAGGCACATTTTGGAGTTCGGAAAGTATGTTATGAGTCATTAAAAAATGCTTTGGAGCCTTTACACACTAAATACTGTATAGTGATGAATACAAAATACAGTGGTTTGAGTCATATATTAAAGTTCAATCCATGACATTTTGGAAGGTGGGGAAAAGTGTACAATAGGGGTTGAACAATAATCCTATAAATATTCCCTAATCCTTACTAATCATGGAACTGTATGACAATGGTCCAGTCATGGTGAACCGTGCACCAGGCTCCAGGTTTAACCTGCTATGTGTGTCTGACTTCCATAATGATTCAAATAGGCTACATGTACATATTATTGCACAACGTTGCCTAATATGGTCCACTAATGCTAGCGACCCTCAGGAACAACTACACAGACCTGAGAGGAAAGAAAGATAATCAGAATGAAATGAAATGATGCAAAATATAACCTACAAATTGAAGAAACAAACACTAAAGTGACAGTTATAAATGTATGTGGTATTACTGATGGTGGCTCCCGATAGTGGCTAATATTTCAAATGATACATGGTCAGAATACTGTGTATCTGTGGACACACCTCCGCCACTTATTCATTTCTTAGATCTCCCCTCCGAACAAATACCAGGTGAATAGCATGCTGTTCTCATGATGAAGTTCAAGGTCAGAATACTCATAGAGAGGAAAGCGCATCAAAATGGAATTACGTTCCATTTACGGAAGCTTAACTCAGCCCATATGAGCTGTGATGGGCTTCTTGCTGTAGCTGTGCTGTTGTGTTATGGCTAACAGCCTCTGTTTTAGCCATGTTCATTAGAGAAGGCTGCTCTCTCTCTTTCTCACTCTCCCTCTATCAGAAAACCCAACCCTGTCAAACCAGGTTACATTCAGGATCACTGAACTTTTCAGTAAGCAATATAGCTAGTATTTAGATCAGAAACAACCCTGAGCTGAAAGTCAGATCTATGTGCATGTCCATTAGCAGAATACTTGTGACCGACACTGCAGAATCATTTAATTTATCTGGATGTAATGATGTTGTCTCCTATCCTTGAGACAGAAAGAGGTGAAAACTCATTCATAATATCCCTCTGGTTTTCCCCAGTCAGCAGAAGGGTTCTGCTTCCGCCAAGCTGCCTGAAAGGCTTGTAACAGGAGGGAATGTCAGCTCTGTCTGTACCCACTAGGAGGGATGTCCTTGGGAACCTGAGAACTGGGGATCGCTCCTCAAAAGACGCACACACACAGTCATATTTATAGTTGTCCACTCTCTCCACTGTCAAGGATCAGATTGTAGTCGTGGTAGAGGAATTCAATTCCTATATGATTAATACCCAATTCAATTAATACACTCAGCCCATTTCTAAGGATTTGTAAGAAACTTATTTGCATAAAATGGGCGGAGACCAGTCTCAAAATCAAGCACTAGCGTTTATTCTCGAGAGTACTGAACATGATACAATTTACAACAGGTTATAAACGGAAAATGACGTCATTAGGTTTCGAACTGTCTGTTGGCAGTTTAGTTGTCAAGCCTTCCAACATCGTCTCTATCACCAATTTAGATAATTTATGACCAAGCCAAGGTCTTCCTGTGTAGATAAGCATTCTAGCCAGTCTGACGATAAGTTCATTCGTTTCTACCAAGGAACAGACAGTCATTGTTCTAATTCTTGATTATACTTACACACATTATATTCAGTACTAGGATTAAAAGAAATGTCATACCTATACAGTAACATAATAGTATTCTGTTTAGTCAGTCCTGATTGAAATGTATACATAATTAGTCATTTTTGATAAAAAAATCCCTTAACAAGTTGTTCAATTTATTTGGGTTATCATGACCTCTTCTGATTGATCTGGTGGTGTTTTACTGTAGATAAATGATGTCATATGTCAATGTTTAGATGTCCTCACTGTTATGAGTACATTATGATATCATAAATACACAACACTATCAATATGACTAAAATATTACTAGGTAATATAAAAATGTAGATCACATATATTATTTTCTACTAATAAAAAGCAATCGCCCATAAATGATGTGAAGTATCTCTTGTACAGTAGGCTATGTCATTGACTTGCTCAGATAAAATATACAGTATCTGTCACATGTATTAAACATTTAGGTACATATAAGTGTCTTATACCGGCTGAAAGCTTAAATTCTTGTTAATCTAATGGCACTGTCTGATTTACAGTAGCTATTACAGTGAAAACATGCCATGCGATTGTTTGAGGACGGCACCCCACATCAAAATATTTTTCCACTGGCACAGGTTTCATACATTCACAAATAACTTACATTTTACTTACATGAAAATCTTCCTCTCATTTGTCTTCCAAAGGGTCCCAGCTATAACATGTAGTGTTGTTTTGTTAGATAAAATCCTTCTTTATACCCCAAAAAGTATGTTTAGTTGGCGCCATTGATTTGAGTAATCCACTTATTCAACTTGCAGAGAAATGAATCCAAAAATCTACCCATTAACTTTGTTTCAACAAGTCAAAATACATTTCTATCTACTCCTCCTTTCTATCTATACCCTAAAATGTAATCAAACTATAATATTTCTTATGGAAAGAAATATGTTCAATAGGAAACCAATTTTAGCAGGTGCGTCCGGTCTTCATGGCGTGCGCAAACATAAATTTCCAAGACTGTGTCCCTGTACTAAAACGGATATTTCTTATTAGTTTTTGAAGTTACAAGCCTGAAACCTTGAACATAGACTGCTGACACCCTGTGGCAGCAGCCATAGGAATTGTATTTGATTGATTTTCGCCTACCATATCTATTGTGTTATATTCTCCTCCATCATTACTTTAACACTTCTACAAACACCAAAGTGTTTTCTTTCCAATGGTACCAATTAAATGCATATCCTGGCTTCAGGGCCTGAGCAACAGGCAGTTTACTTTGGGTACGTCATTCAGGTGGAAATTGAGAAAAAAGGGGCCTAGCCCTAAGAAGTTATTAAATAGTACCCGCAAAACACCAGTTTCAACGTCAACAGTGAAGAGACGAGTTGCAAAGAAAAAGCCATATCTCTGTCCAGTGTCTGTGTTCTTTTGCCCATCTTATTTTTTTATTTTTATTGGTCAGTCTGAGATATGGCTTTTTCTTTGCAACTCTGCCTAGAAGGCCAGCATCCCGGAGTCGCTCCTTCACTGTTGATTGCAGTGCTTTGATGTGTGTTTGAACGCTGATTACGTATACTGCAGTGCATGATTACAGAATGTTGTGTTATATTCTTCTTGTAGGCTGCTATGGGTTTTACCTGTCCCACACCTTTCTCTGAAAATGATTGCAAGGTGACTCTGGGGTTGTTGCTTTTGTTCCCTTTTTATTCTCTCTCTCTCTCTATCTGTCTATCTCTCTGTCAGGACTGTCTGATTCTGGAGAAGAGTGATATGCACCACCCGGTCTGCTCCTTCCAGGACGACTTCCAGGAGTTTGAGATGATCGATGACGAGGATGAGGAGGATGAGGAAGAGGAAGATGAAGACGAGGTGGATCCTGACGCTCCTCCCTCCCCCACCGCTTCCCCTCCTTCTTCCCCCACCCTTGGCACCCTGAAGAGCCGGCCCACCACCCTCAACCTCCCCACCACTGTCTCACAGGTACACATGCACGCACACACTCAACCTCCAACCTTATCACATTTAACACCAAACTTTGCATTCTGCTCTCCTCTGATTTGGTAAATTTTGCTGACCTCGCTTTTTTTTCTCTCTCTCTCAGGACTCACTGAACAACAACAGCAGTCTTTCTCCAAAGAAGGGCAGCTGGCAGGACTCTCTACGCAACCCTACCTCACAGGGTGAGTACTATGCTGTTATACTGTTACCACTCCCCCTACTCATTATTTAGCCAATACTAATCCACTGCCAACACCTAGCAGCTAATTTCCTCCAAATGTCCAAGTATTTAAAAAATAAATGTATACTTTTTTAAATGTTCTTGTTTGGGAGGCTACATGCACAATACAAAAATTCATATAATTGAATAGGTTTTTTTGTCCCTTTGTCCCGCATCCCGCAACCAAACAATCATGCCGGCATTTTATCATCATATTTAAACACAAGTAATAAAAAATAAAAAAGTTTGATTTGTTGTATTTTTCAGTCAGACATTCCGACCTGTCTCTTACAGTCATGTTGTGCTTATGAAAGATATATATCATAAGGATGTGGTACTGGTGATGTTAAACACTCCAATTGTTGTTGAGATCTGATATTCTGCGCAGCGCAAGATGAGACTTAGGCCTATGACATTGGCCTATGACATTGGCCTATCGTCAACCAATCACATTTCTCAAATCCTTTCGGGCTACGTTCCAGCTAAACTTAGCGAGGACAGTTAGCCTTAACTACTTTTAAAAAGTGTGTTTCTGACAAAGGTCATTTCGTTAAACTTTTGAGGCCATACATGGCCATATTTGTTCTACTTTACACAAACTCATTTTAAAAGCTCCCCTTCCTGTTTTAAATTTCCTGAGACCAACCAGAAGTGTTCCTTGTCCAAATATTCCCAGATTTTCATAAAACATGTGGTCTCTTTTCTGCATCACCAAATGTTGTGCGAGGCAAAAGAGTAGGCTAAGTGTGCTTCAATGAGCTTGTTCGGTGCAGCGGGTGCATTGCTCTGCCACTTCTCACAACGGTGCTCCTTCAGTAAAATTAGATCAAAGCTGAATCAAATCAAATCAAATCAAATGTATTTATATAGCCCTTCGTACATCAGCTGATATCTCAAAGTGCTGTACAGAAACCCAGCTTAAAACCCCAAACAGCAAGCAATGCAGGTGTGGAAGATCACATAATTATTCATTTGCATTCTACATAACAGAACCAAATATAATAGCTTAGTATAATGGTACTGTTACACCGAAAAACCCACCTTAGTCATTTCTTATGACATTTTAGGATGGTTAGCTGAATGGTCCAAGTTTTGTTATCATGCAGCCAAAACTCAGCAGCGTGCGCTACTAGGTAGAATTTACTTGGATTGAAACAAAATACAGGAAGGCTTTATAGTTTGTTGACACCATCTGCTCTAATTTGCTTATGAAAAAGTAATTGAAGAAGATTTAAATGCATATTCCTATGAAACTGATTGAGATCAAATGATTGGCATGCAGATGCAGTTTGGACATATCACTGGTAAAACGTGAAGAATTATCATTCCTAATTGACAGTGATGATGGCCTATTTTGAAATGAGCTATACTTGGTGTTTAAAGGTATTAAAAAGATAAACATTTCTTGAGACATTGTGTGCATGCACTGTATGCATATTCTATAATTAAACAAGAAGGCACGAGGGGGTGTGGTATATGGCCAATATACGACGGCTAAGGGCTGTTCTTACGCACGGCGCATCGCGGAGTCCCTGGGCACATCCCTTAGCAGTGGTATATAATCCATATACCACAAACTCCCGAGGTGCCTTATTGCTATTATAAACTGGTTACCAACGTAATTAGAGCAGTAAAAATTTATATTTTGTCAGCCAATCAGCATTCGGGTCGAACTTCCCAGTTTATGATGATATATATGTGGAATTCCTAGTCTCTGGCAGCGTTTGGAACTGCCTATCTGCAGTCAAGAAAGCAGAGTTTATCTCAGTCTATCCTGCCCTTCACTCCCTTGACCTTTTGGCCCTGACGGAGACATGGATCACCCCAGAGAACACTGCTACTCTAGCTGCGCTTCTCTCATACTCCGAGAGCATCTGGTCGTTGCGGTGGTGGCACAGGGATACTCATTTCTCCTAACTGGAGAATTTCTATTTTCTCCCTCACTCACCTGTCCATCACCTAATTTGACTGCCATACTGTCACTTGTCCACTCAAACTTAACATTGTTGTCATCTATCGCCCACCAGGTGCCCTTAGATAGTTCCTCAATGAGCTTGACACCTTGATAAGCTCATTTCCTAACGATGGCTGACCACTCTTCGTACTGAACGACTTCACCCTCCCGACATCTGCCTTTGATGAATTACTTTCCAACAATTTCTTTCCCCTCCTTTCTCACCCTTTCCCAATCCAACTCACTAGTCAGGCAAAATGCTTGACCTCATCTTTTCTAGAGGCTGTTTGCCTACTAACCCCTTCCAGGTCTCTGATCACTACTTTGTTTACTTTTCTGTCTCTCTCTCCTCCATCCCTATCCACTCAGCCCCTACCCAGATAGGCATGCGCCGTTGCAATCTTCTCCTCTCTTTCTCTCTCTCTCCTCATATATCCTATCATTCTCTCCCCCTACTCACTCCTCTTCAAACCTTTCATCTCTTCCTTCTGCTTAATCTTTCTCCCTTTGTCTCCTGATTCAACCTCTTCAACCTTACTCTCTTCTCTTTTCCCATACTATAACTCGCCCTGTATTATTTTCTCCTGGCCGGCTCGGCCCTTCCCTCCTGCTCCATGGCTGAGTGACTCATTGCGAGCTTAAAGTACAGGGCTGCAGGCAGCTGAGCAAAAATTGAAAGGAAAAAAAACTTCCAGAGGACCTATCATCCTTTCATTCCCTCTTCTTTACCTTCTCTTCTGTATCCACTGCTAAAGCCACTTTCTATCCCACCGTACCTTCTCCGCTATGCAATCTGGTTTCAGAGCTGGTCATGGGTGCACCTCAGCCACGCTCAAAGTCCTAAACGATATTATAACCGCCATCGATAAGAGACATTACTGTGCAGCCGTATTAATCGACCTGGCCAAGGCTTTCGACTCTGTCAATCACCACATTCTTATCGGCAGACTCAACAGCCTTGATTTCTCCAATGATTGCCTCGCCTGGTTCACCAACTACTTCTCTGATAGAGTTCAGTGTGTAAAATCGGAGGGCCTGTTGTCCGGACCTCTGGCAGTCTCTATGCGGGTGCCACAGGGTTCAATTCTTGGGCCGACTCTCTTCTCTGTATACATCAATGATGTCCCTCTTGCTGCTGGTGATTCTCTGATCCACCTCTACGCAGACAACACCATTCTGTATACTTCTGGCCCTTCTTTGGACACTGTGTTAACTAACCTCCAGACAAGCTTCAATGCCATACAACTCTCCTTCCGTGGCCTCCAACTGCTCTTAAATGCAAGTAAAACTAAATGCATGCTCTTCAACTGATCGCTGCCCACACCTGCCCGCCCGTCCAGCATCACTACTCTGGACGGTTCTGACTTAGAATATGTGGACAACTACAAATACCTAGGTCACTGGTCACCATAGCAGCACCCAGCCGTAGCACGCTGGTTACCCCCAAAGCCAATTCCTCCTTTGGCCGCCTTTCCTTCCAGTTCTCTGCTGCCAATGACTGGAACAACTGCAAAAATCACTGAAGCTGGAGACTCATATCTAGCATGGTTTTGGAGACTCCTCACTAGCTTTAAGCACCAGCTGTCAGAGCAGCTCAGAGATTACTGCACCTGTAGATAGCCCATCTGTAAATAGCCCATCCAACTACCTCATCCCCATACTGTATTTATTTATTTATCTTGCTCCTTTGTACCCCAGTATCTCTACTTGCACATTCATCTTCTGCATATCTATCATGCCAGTGTTTAATTGCTATATTGAAATTACTTTGCCACCATGGCCTATCTATTGCCTTTACCTCCCTTATCCTACTTCATTTGCACACACTGTATATAGACATTTTCTACTGTATTATTGACTGTATGTTTGTTTATTCCATGTGTAACTCTGTGTTGATTTTGTCGTACTGCTTTGCTTTATCTTGGCCAGGTCGCACTTGAAAATGAGAACTTGTTTTCAACTAGCCTACCTGGTTAAATAAATGTTTTAAAAAACACTACATTTAAAGCTTCAGGCTCTGACCATAGGAAAGCATTTTCCACCTTTTCCTCCCTCCTTAATCCTTAATCCTTCCTCCTCACTCTCTGCGGACAACTATTAACCACTTTGAAAAGAAGGTTGACAATGTCCCACCTTGCTATCTTAAGATGAATGCACTAACTGTAAGTCTCTTTAGATAAGAGCTTCTGCTAATTGACTAAAATGTAAATGTAAGATGTATTCAATAGGCTACATCTGTCTGTAATTTTTTTTATGAGGTCATTTGCAGGTAGGATGACCACATTTAAAATACGAAAATATGGGTCAACAAGATTTTGCGGGACATTCGCAGGACAGTGTACCATACATGAATAGAACATTTTGTCAGCATCCCCTGTAAATGACGTAATCATTTCTCAAAGTTTGTATCAAAAGGTTTAGACTATTTAATATTGTTATAGAAAATGCATAACATGTTAAACAGTTAGGAATTGACCATTTTTTAAACAGGATTGCGTGAAGTAGCAGCTAATATGGCTTTTTACTTGCTTTTGTAGTTCTTTGTCAAAGGCACCCTTTTTGTAAGTAGTTAGGGTTAAGGTTCCCCTCCAAGGTTAGATAGACTTTAGCCTGAAAGGAAAGGAAGGAAAAATGTGATCGGTTGACGATCGGCCTGTGACATTGGCCTACGTCTCGTCTTGCTGTACAGAATATCAGATCTCAACAATGATTGGAGAAGCGTTTAACAACACCAGTACCACATCCTTATGATACATACAGTGCATTCGGACCCCATGACCCAATAATGACAAAGTTAACAGGTTTTTTGACATTTTTGCAAATATATACAAAATTAAAAAACAGAAATACCTTATTTACATAGGTATTCAGACATTTTGCAATGAGACTCGAAATTGAGCTCAGGTGCATCCCGATTCCATTGATAATTCTTGAGCTGTTTATACAATTTGATTGGGGTCCACCTGTGGTAAATTCAAATGCTTGTACATGATTTGGAAAGGCACACACCTGTCTATATAATGTTCCAAAATTGTAAGTGCATGTCAGATCAAAATTCAAGCCAAGATGTCGAAGGAATTGTCCGTAGAACTCCAAGACAGGATTGTTTCGAGACACAGATCTGGGGAAGGGTACCAAACAATTTCTGCAACATTGAAAGTCCCCAAGAACACAATGACTGCCATCATTCTTAAATGGGAGAAAGTTTGGACCTACCAAGACTCTTCCTAGAGCTGGCCACCCGGCCAAACTGAGCAATCGGGGGAGAACAGCCTCGGTCAGGAAGGTGACCAAGATCCCGATGGAACCCAAAGTTCCTCTGTGGAGATGGAAGAATCTTCCAGAAGGAGAACCATCTCTGCAGCACTTCACCAATCAGGCCTTTATGGTAGAGTGGCCAGACGGAAGCCACTCCTCAGTAAAAGGCACATGACAGCCCGCTTGGAGTTTGCCAAAAGGCACCTAAAGTACTCTCAGACCATGAGAAACAAGATTCTCTGGTCTGATAAAACCAAGATTGATCTCTGTGGCCTGAATGCTAAGTGTCACGTCTGGAGGAAACCTGGCACCATCCCTACGGTGAAGCATGGTGGTGACAGCATCATGGTCTGGGGATGATGATTTCAGGATCAAGGGAAAGATGAATGGAGCAAAGTACAGAGAGATCCTTGATGAAAACCTGCTCCAGAGCGCTCAGGATCTCAGACTGGGGCGAAGGTTCACCTTCCAACAGGACAACGACCCTAAGCACACAGCCAAGACAATGCAGGAGAGTCTTTGGGACAAGTCTCTGAATGTCTTTGAGTGGCCCAGCCAGAGCCAGGACTTGAACCTGATCGAACATGTCTGGAGAGACTTTAAAATAGTGGCACTCCCCATCCAACCTGACAGAGCTTGAGAGGATGTGCAAAGAAGAATAGGAGAAACTCCCCAAATACAAGTTTGTAGCATCATACCCAAGAATACTTAAGGCAGTAATCGCTGCCAAAGGTGCTTCAACAAAGTACTGAGTAAAGGTTCTAAATACTTATGTAAATGTAATGTGTTATTTATTTTTAATACATTTGCAAACATTTCAAAAAACAGTTTTTGCTTTGTCGTTTTGGGATATTGTGTGTAGACTGAGAGGGAAAAAATATTTAATACATTTTAGAATAAGGCTGTAACGTGACAAAATGTGAAAAAGGTCAAGGGGTCTGAATACTTTTAGTGCAACGTTACAGGTTGGAGTGTCAGACTTAAATACGGGACAAATCAACAATTTTTGTTAATAAAATGCAGGACATGATAGTTTGGTTACGGGATGTGGTTAACCTATTTTTTTTATTGTTTTTATTTCACCTTTATTTAACCAGGTCGGCAAGTTGAGAACAAGTTCTCATTTACAATTGCGACCTGGCCAAGATAAAGCAAAGCAGTTCGACACATACAACGACACAGAGTTACACATGGAGTAAAACAAACATACAGTCAATAATACAGTAATACAGTATAAACAAGTCTATATACGATGTGAGCAAATGAGGTGAGGGGTAAGGGCAAAAGGGAGGTAAAGGCAAAAAAAGGCCATGGTGGCAAAGTAAATACAATATAGCAAGTAAAACACCGGAATGGTAGATTTGCAGTGGAAGAATGTGCAAAGTAGAAATAAAAATAATGGGGTGCAAAATATATATATTTTTTTAAATACAGCAGGGAAAGAGGTAGTTGTTTGGGCTAAATTATAGATGGGCTATGTACAGGTGCAGTAATCTGTGAGCTGCTCTGACAGTTGGTGTTTAAAGCTAGTGAGGGAGATAAGTGTTTCCAGTTTCAGAGATTTTTGTAGTTCTTTCCAGTCATTGGCAGCAGAGAACTGGAAGGAGAGGCGGCCAAAGAAATAATTGGTTTTGGGGGTGACTAGAGACATATACCTGCTGGAGCGTGTGCTACAAGTGGGAGATGCTATGGTGACCAGCGAGCTGAGATAAGGGGGGACTTTACCTAGCAGGGTCTTGTAGATGACATGGAGCCAGTGGGTTTGGCGACGAGTATGAAGCGAGGGCCAGCCAATGAGAGCGTACAGGTCGCAATGGTAGGTAGTATATGGGGCTTTGGTGACAAAACGGATTGCACTGTGATAGACTGCATCCAATTTGTTGAGTAGGGCATTGGAGGCTATTTTGTAAATGACATCGCCGAAGTCGAGGATTGGTAGAATGGTCAGTTTTACAAGGGTATGTTTGGCAGCATGAGTGAAGGATGCTTTGTTGCGAAATAGGAAGCTGATTCTAGATTTAACTTTCGATTGGAGATGTTTGATGTGGGTCTGGAAGGAGAGTTTACAGTCTAACCAGACACCTAGGTATTTGTAGTTGTCCACGTATTCTAAGTCAGAGCCGTCCTGAGTAGTGATGTTGGACAGGCGGGCAGGTGCAGGCAGCGATCGGTTGAAGAGCATGCATTTAGTTTTACTTGTATTGAAGAGCAATTGGAGGCCACGGAAGGAGAGTTGTATGGCATTGAATCTTGCCTGGAGGGTTGTTAACACAGTGTCCAAAGAAGGGCCAGAAGTATATAGAATGGTGTCGTCTGCGTAGAGGTGGATCAGAGACTCACCAGCAGCAAGAGCGACATCATTGATGTATACAGAGAAGAGAGTCGGTCCAAAAATTGAACCCTGTGGCACCCCCATAGAGACTGCCAGAGGTCCGGACAGCAGACCCTCCGATTTTACACACTGAACTCTATCAGAGAAGTAGTTGGTAACCGGGGGTGTTGCCAACATTTTGTATTCATTTAGGCTACACTGTGTAGCGAATGTCTCGCAAAGTCATCGTGTTGTCCCACATTTGGGTATTTTAAATGTGGTCACCCTAATCCCACCGGTACCTGTGGGCTTAAATAGGTACATATATACAGTACTAGTCAAAGTTTGGACACACCTACTCGTTCAATGTTTTTTCTTTATTTGTAGAATAATAGTGAAGACATCAAAACTATGAAATAACACATATGGAATCATGTAAGGGAAAGGGGTTACCTAGTCAGTTGTACAGCAAAACCAACTCCTCTGAATTAGAGAGATGCGGGGGGCTGCTATAGCTGGGCCAATGCTGGGGGAAAAGGCCAACAAAAACTAATCAGACAATTCCTCCATCAAACAACACTGTTTCATGACGCATCAGTGACATGGCAGGAGATGTTTTGACACAATTGCTACTTCGCATACAAGCCAGTGAATTATATGTGTTACAGCTGGATGAATCGACAGACGTGGCGGGCCTGGCACAGCTCCTGGCAGTAACTGCTCATTGTGTGGAACTGAGAAAAATAGGTTTTATTTACCTTGGTTTCAGAGTAAATGTATGCAGTTACTGCTAACATGACCCCCATTTTCTCCAGAACACAATACAATAGAGGCAGGATACTTGTCCACATGATTAAGCATGTATTTAATATAGCAAAAATGACATTAACTCATTTTCGACCAAATTAGTAGTTACTGCCTTTTTGTTTGGTAGGGCAGTATACTTGCGAACTATTGTTTGTACAGATGAACATGGTACCTTCATGCGTTTGGAAATTGCTCCCAAGGATAAACCAGACTTGTGGAGGTCTACAATTTTTTCTTGACTGATTTCCCCAGGATGTCAAGCAAAGATGCACTGCATTTTAAGGTAGGCCTTGAAATACATTCACAGGTACACCTCCAATTGACTCAAATTATGTCAATTAGCCTATTAGAAGCTTCTAAAGCCATGACATCATTTTCTGGAATTTTCCAAGCTGTTTAAAGGCACAGTCAACTTAGTGTATGTAAACTTCTGACTCACTGAAATTGTGATACAGTGAATTATAAGTGAAATAATCTGCCTGTAAACAATTTTTGGAAAAATTACTTGTGTCATGCACAAAGTAGATGTCATGGCCGACTTGCCAAAACTATAGTTTGTTAACAATACATTAGTGGAGTGGTTGAAAAACTAGTTTTAATGACTCCAACCTAAGTCTATGTAAACTTCTGACTTCAACTGTATGTGGGAGTGGATTCTCGACCCTCACTAGAATGAAGCTAAGTACAGGCACAGACTGTGTGGAAAATGATTTAAGACTGAGACTCTCTCCAATACCACCCAACATTGCAGAGTTATGTGAATCATTTCAAGCACACCCTTCTCATTAACCTGTGGTGAGTAATTCACCATTTTTGATGAACAAATAAGGTTTTATATGTAAGATGGTTAAATAAAGAGCACAATGATTGATTATTATTATATTATTATTTGTGTCCTGGTCCTATAAGAGCTCTTTGACACATCCCATGAGTCGGGTTGTGACAAAAACTCACACTCATTCTTATGTTTAATAAATGTATCGTGTAGTGTGTGTGTGTGGCAGGCTTACAATGATGGCAAAAACAACACGTGAGAGTGTGCTGACCCTGGTGCTAGAGGGGTTAAGCAGCTGGAGGTTGAATGTTTGGAGGGGTACGGGACTATAAAAAGTTTGGGAACCACTGCCTAAAGATATTTTTATGTATAACAGTTTTTGGATGAAACATTAAATTTAGCATTACTGCTATTAACCAATAGAAACGCATTGAATAACAGATTTACTACCTGGAACAACAGATAGTAAAAAACAAATCTGAGAGATAAAAGAAAGATCAGGAAACTTTTTTTTCATTTATTTATTCCCTTATTTAGGCACTAAACTACTGTATCTACATATATACTTACATCATTTTTTTAAACTGGTACCGTGGATCTTCAGGCAAGTCTCGTGAGGCTTGTGGGCTTCCTGGAGAACATCATCATGTTTGTGAGTGTCTCAGCTGTCCACAGAGGGTTCCTATTAGTGTGTAGGCCAAACCGTTCGGAGGCTATAGACGTTTTTGGGAGAAGACCGATTTTTGGGAGAAGAGCGCTCTAGCTCTGCCACCTTTCCACAAGCAACCAAGGCTCTCCAACATATCTAGAAAATAGAAAACTCGATAATAGTATGAAATCGATTCGCGATAATGTTTTCTGCATGTTGGAATAGAAAGTGTACCCTTCTTGCTTTTGATTTATGAGCTCCGCCAGGCATCAATGAGGTTGTTATCAGTTGATGTTATTCTTTAATAACACAGACCCCAAAGCAAATCAGGGGGAGGAAGATTTAGGGGGAGGTGAAGGAAGGTTTATTCTTATTCAAAGAGGATGAATCATGCGGGGAGGTAGATGTTCATGTTCCCCTGTCCTCAGTGATTCTCTC
Source organism: Oncorhynchus kisutch (assembly GCF_002021735.2). NCBI lineage: Eukaryota > Metazoa > Chordata > Actinopteri > Salmoniformes > Salmonidae > Oncorhynchus > Oncorhynchus kisutch. The sequence continues at coordinate 31,679,130 of NC_034195.2, forward strand.
CTGTGATTCTCTCATGTGGTTCTCTCCACAGAACAAAGGGGCAGGATGTAGTGTTATAACTCAGCCCTAGCCTGGTGTTGACCAATTTAGAATTCCTTGCAATAAAACTGGTGCAATGGCCAAATAACAAATATCCTATTTCAGGTTGGACCAATGAGAACGTGCCACAGGACTGACATTCCTAACAGATGTTGAACTGAAAAGCAACTATTTCCATTGATAATTCCCTATTGACTTTTAGTGCTTTTGACCTCTTGTCCTCCGCGTTGTGTATTTATCTTCGAAATGATCTTATGTTGGAGAACCTTGGTTGCGTGTGGATTGTAGTTGGTCTTTTAGATTTGTCCCGCATGTCCAGAATGGTGTTCATGTCTGTCCCAATAACAAGTTGGAATTCAGTTAATTTAGCTTGCGTAGCTGGGATCTCACCTCGTTGTAGGACTCCCTCTGTTTTAGCAGTTTGGTTACACAGGCCTGGGTAGATGCTGATCCTCTTCCGTGCATTGGGTCAGACGCCTGGATTCCGCTGCAAGGTTAACAAATCGCTGCTTACTTCAAAGCTGTGGATCGGTACAATCATACAGCAAGCTGTTGCGGAGTTGACCCATTCGGTGCGTAATGTTAATCAGCGGCATGGGACCACCTTTCCTGAAGGAACAGTTCATAGAAAAGATTGCTTATGAAGGAATGCCCTAGCTTTCTAAGGAAACGTTTTTCTACAAATGTTTGTATGATCATTTATCTACCTCTTAGTATTGTCTTTAGATGCTGTGTCTTTAAATGTTACAGAAAGCTGTTGTCCTCTGCTTGCAGGCCGTCTGTCTCCAACCCACTCTTGTCTGGAGGATGGGAGTCACGTGATGGGCCAATGCCCCTCCCAACCAGCCCCCCAGGCCCCAGGGTCCCAGAGCAAAGGTACTCCCCCCAAACAGGCAGGGGAGGGCGCCTACCCCCAGTCCCCTCGCAGGCCCCTCCTTTGCGACATGGAAGGCAACAGACGGGAGAGGCCTGAATACGGTAACAAACAAAATGGCTGCCTGTCAGAGTTCAGAGGTCATCATTCCCCATAAACATGAAGTGACGTGATGTGAAAGTGTAGTCCTCACTGGCCAGAGCTATAGATAAAGACTTTGGCAAACTCCGTTTGGGATTCTCTAAAGAATGGGCTCTATTTTGACACCAATAGTTCTTAGTCCAATTTGTGAGAATTCATTTGTTATTGAGTATTTGGACGCAACACAAGAATAGTTTGCATAGGTCGGTTTATCTCCTGCTCCCCTCACTGCCATCCCCACTTTGGTGACTTCTGGTTCAAATCTGCTATTGTTATAATGCTCACATGATCAATTCTTATTTCTCTCATTTCTCATTTCTCTCTCTACCATCTCTCTTTATCTATCTTCACTCTTTCTCTTCCCTCTCTCCCCTTTCCCCTATATCTCCCTCTCTCCAACAGGCTCCTTCGGTCAACACAAGTCTCACCCGGGCTCTAATGAGGTCATTAACTCCTCAGCTGACCCTCTGATCTTCAGAGTTCCATCCCTGGATGACCAATCCCAATGCTCTGACACTGAGGTTGACCACGACCTCAACAGCGCTGACCACAACCACAAACTTTCACGGTCCTGCACGTCCACCCAGCGACGTGCCACCGACACCTACACGGTCACCACTGAGTCAGGCCTAGACCCGGAACTGGAGAACGATCCAGACGGGACCAGTCGATGCCTGTCCTCCACTGCTCCCATTGGGGGGAATGACGGAGCTGACACCCCTCTGTCAGATGAGGAGCTGGAGAAAGATTTTGACGTAGAGTTTATGTGTAAGGAGACTTATGACATGGTGTGTAAGGAGAACCAGAGCTCAGTCTATGTTGAGTTCCCCTCCATCGAGCCCTCTGAGCTGGCTTCCTTCTCCAGCTACATGTCATCAAGCCGCTCTGATGTTCTCGACCAATCCCGAAGCACTAATCAGAGCCAGCGTCCAGGTGCAGCTATTGAGGTGGCCAATGACTCCAACTCTCCATCCTCGGACCCGGGCATTGCTGACATGAACGCCAAGCGGTGCTACACCACCTCAGACCAAGACCAGGACCTGAGCTCTCCCGGGTCAGACTCAGACATCGAAGGGGAGCTTGAGGCAGCATTCGCCTGCGGAGGACCCCTGGTCTCCAACATGATCTCTTCCATCTCAGAGACAGAGCTGGACCTGACCAGTGATGACAGTAGTAGTGGACGCTCCTCCCACCTCACCAACTCCATCGAGGAGGCCAGTTCACCCACCTCCGACCAGGAACTGGACCCGGACACCGAGTTAGAACAGGACAGTGGAATTGTGGGAATGAAGGTATCACTCCTCCTTGGCCAGCCCGACCCCATCAAAGAGGACTCACCCTTACCCTCACCTTCACAACTTTTCTCCTCAACCCTGGCCACCCCCTCCCCTGCTGACTCCCTCGTCCTACCTCCAGAGCCCTATGATGACGGCCAGGCTCTGATGGGCCTACAAAGTGTAGATGATGATGATGATAATGACTTGCCCTATGAGCACCAGGCCGACCCAGATGAGACCCTGCCCCCAGCCCAGCACTGTGAGGACAGCATGTCCAGACAGATGGTCCTCCAGATAGAACCAGACCACAGCCTGGAGAGCTTCAAACGCTCCTTCTACCTGCCAGTAGGACCAAGACTCATACCCACCCATGCTGATGACTACGATGGGAACAGTGAGGGAGGGTCTGAGTCGGAGAGCGAGGATGAGCTGAGCGAGAATTCAGACTCACCTTGGTTGCTAAGCAACCTGGTGAACAAGATGATCTCGGAGGGGTCTTATCCAATCAGCTGTCCTGAGGACTGTTTCAAGAGGTCAGTGTCCATCTCGGACACCATCTCACCCTCCTCGGACATCGAGCCAGACGCGTTCACCGAAGCCACGGACGAACAAATGCAGAAATCTGGGACGAAGAGATCGGAGGAGGAGGATAAAGAAGGGACAGGCCTGAGGAAGGAAGAGAAGGATAGAGATAAGAGGGAGAAGAGTGCAGAGCCACCCAAAGGGAATGCAGGGAAAGCAAACGAAAGATTTGGCTCCTGTCTGTACATGAACAATCCTACAGCTGACACCATCAGACCGGTGATCGTGGAGCGCTATGGCAACAGGATATCCACAGACAACAACCACACTCAGGACTCTGAGAAAGACACCAGCCCTAAATCTGGCAAAAACACCAAGAAGAAGGATGAGGAAATGGATGTTATTGTGGAGCCTGATAATGACCTGATGATGCTGGAGCGGAGGAAGGAACTGGACTCTCCCAGTCTGAGTGACAGCGTAGCGAGTGACAAGGACGAAGGCCGCGAGATGGAGGCCAAGCCCACCGGACGCTCTACGGCCTCCCTGGAACGCATCACCACGGTCAAACACAGCATGACGCTGGACATCCCCACTGCCCAGACCAACCGATGCTTCAGCCTCACCTACTCCACCGACAACGATGAGGAAGAGGAGGAGGAAGAGGAAGGAGACTGCTCCCCGTTCCTGAGCTGCCTGAGGAAGCAGTCATCCTATCGTGGCAGCAATCAATATCTGGACAGCTCCCCGCCTATCGATGAGAGCGTCCGGGACCTCCCCCTGTCAAAGCAGGACCCCCCCCTGTGTGTGAGGGACCTCCCCCTGCAGGCCCTGCGGTCCAGGCCAGATGATGATGGTCTGGCGTACGACTCCATGAAGTACACTCTGGTGGTGGATGAGAACACTACACTGGAGCTGGTCAGCCTCAGGCGGTACGTACGGAAAGGGCACACCTTCATTAAGGGTTTAGGTGGACATCATTTAAGTACATGTAGTTGTTTAATTACTAACCTGTGTGAACCGTGTCCCTCCCAGATGTACCTCAGTGCTGAGTGACGACAGTGAGCTGTCTACACTGTGTGATGATGACCCTCTTGGGACGCGGGAGGTGGGAAACGGACAGGGGAATGGAGGGGTGCGGCCAGAACTCCTCAGCTCGTCAGAAGACTCCTCCCCTGAGGCTGACATGCACTTCTCCAAGAAGTTCCTCAATGTGTTTGTCAACAGCACCTCTCGATCCTCCAGTAAGTAGGATGCACACTAACAGACTAACTAACTACAGTGCCTTTAGAAAGTATTCATACCCCTTGACTTATTCCACATGTTGTTGTGTTGCAGCCTGAATTCAAAATGGATTAAATAGGTGTTTCATTCTCACCCATCTACACACAATAACATGTTTTTAGAATGTTTTGCAAATGTATTGAAAATGAAATACAGAAATATCTCACTATCTCACACCCATAAGTCAATACGTGTTAGAATCACCTTTGGCAGTGATTTCAGTTGTGAGTCTTTCTGGATAAGTCTCTTAAGTATTTTGCACAACAGAATTGTACAATATTTGCACCATATTATTTTTTTAATTCTTCAAGCTCTTTCCAGTTGGTTGTTGATCATTGCTAGACAGCCATTTCAAGTCTTGCCATAGATTTCCAAGCCTATTTAAGTTAAAACTTTAACTAGGCCACTCAGGGACAATCAATGTCATCTTGGTGAGCAACTCCATTGTATATTTGACCTTGTGTTTTAGTTTATTGTGCTGAAAGGGGAATTCTGCTGAAAGGTGAATTTGTCTTGGAAAGCGATTGAAGGAGATTTTCCTCTAGGATTTTGCCTGTGTTTAGTTCGATTCCGTTTCTTTTTTCATCCTAAAAAAACTCCCTAGTCCTTGCCAATGACAAGTATCCCATAACATGATGCAGCCACCACCATGCTTAAAAATATAAAGAGTGGTACTCAGTGATGTGTTTTGTTGGATTTACCCAAATAATAATGCTTTAATTTCTTTCGCACATTATTTGCAGTTATACTTTAGTGCCTTATTGCAAACAGGATGCATGTTTTGGAATATTTTTTATGTACAGGCTTCCTCCTTTTCACTCTGTCATTTAGGTTAGTATTGTGGCCAATGTTGATCCATCCTCAGTTTTCACCTATCACCTATCACAGCCATTAAACCATTTGCCTCATTGTAAAATTCCTGAGCAGTTTCCTTCCTCTCCGGCAACTGAGTTAGGAAGGATGCCTGTATCTTTGTAGTGACTGGGTATATTGATACACCATCCAAAGTGTAATTAATAACTTCACCATGCTCAAAGGGATATTCCATTTCTACTTTTTGTATTTTTATCCATCTACCAATAGGTGCCCTTACTTAGTGAGGCATTGGAAAACCTCCCTGGTCTTTGTGGTTGAATCTTTGTTTGAAATTCACTGCTCGACTGAGGGACCTTACGGATAGTTGTATGTGTCGGCTACAGAGATGAGGTGGTCATTAAAAAATGTTAAATGCTATTATTGCACACAGAGTCAGTCAACTTGGTATGTGACTTGTTGCTCCTGAACTTATTAAAAGCTTGCCATAATAAAGGGGTTGAATACTTTTTGACTCCTTAAACATAATTCCACTTTGACATTATGGGGTGTTGTGTGTAGGCCAATGACACAAAATCTAAAATTGATCCATTTTAAACTGAGGCTTTAACACAACAAAATGTGGAAATGGTCACTAACAATGTTACTGCACCTCCCAATCCTCTGTAAGCAGGCTACAAACTAACTAGCTAACTAATTCCTTAACTATCTAACTCACTGTATCTCATAATCCTCCAGTAACTAATACTGAACAAAAATATGAATGCAACATGTAAAGTGCTGGTCGCATGTGCTGAAATAAAAGATCCAATCCATTTTCCATACGCACAAATAGCTTAGTTCTCTAAAACTTTGTGCACAAATTTGTTTACATTCCTGTTTGTGAACATTTCTCCTTTGCCAAGATAATTCATCCACCTGACAGGTGTGGCATATCAAGAAGCTGATTAAACAGCATGATCATTACACAGGTGCACCTTCTGCTGGGGACAATAAAAGGAAACTCTAAATGTGCAATTTTGTCACACAACACAATGCCACAGATGTCTCAAATTTTGAGGGAGCGTGCAATTGGCATGCTGACTGCAGGAATGTCTGCCAGAGCTGTTGCTAGAGAATTTATTGTTCATTTCTCTACCATGAGCTGCCTCTAACGTCATTTTAGAGAATTTGGCTATACATCCAATCGGACTCATGACTGCAAACCACGTGTAACTACGCCAGCTCAAGACCTCCACATCCGGCTTTTACACCTGTGGGAAATCCATACACCAGCCACCTGGACAGTTGAGGAAACTGAGGAGTATTTCTGTCTTTAAAAATGCCCTTTTGTGGGGAAAAACTAATTCTGATTTGCTGGGCCTGACTCCCCAGTGGGTGGGCCCTCCTCCCTGGGTGGGGGTGGGCCCTCCCCTCCCTCCCCTCCCTCCTCCCTCCTCCCAGGCCCACACATGGGCCCTCCTCCCTGGGTGGGGGTGGCCTCTCCCAGGCCCACACATGGGCCCTCCCTCCTCCCAGGCCCACACATGGGCCCTCCCTCCTCCCAGGCCCACACATGGGCCCTCCCCTCCCTCCTCCCAGGCCCACACATGGGCCCTCCCCTCCCTCCTCCCAGGCCCACACATGGGCCCTCCCTCCTCCCAGGCCCACACATGGGCTCCCTCCTCCCAGGCCCACACATGGGCCCTCCCCTCCCTCCTCCCAGGCCCACACATGGGCCCTCCCCTCCCTCCTCCCAGGCCCACACATGGTTGCACCGCTGCCCAGTTATGTAACATCCATAGATTAGGGCCAAATGAAATTATTTCAATTGACTGATTTCTTTATATGAACTGTAACTCAGTAAAATCGTTGAAATTGTTGCATTCTGTTTTTATATTTTTGTTCAGTTTAACTTACTGCATCTCACAATCCTCCAGTAACTAACTAACTAAATATATTTTTTAATAACCTGCCCACGGACTGCGGTTGAAAATTAGCCGGCTGGCTAAAACCGGCACTTTTACTGAAACGTTGATTAATGTGCACTGTCCCTGTAAAAATAAAATAAACTCAAACTCAATCTTACTGCATCTCACAATCCTCCAGTAACTAACTAACTTTCTGGCTCTCACAATCCTCCAGTAAGTAGGCTACAGACCAACTAACTAACTACAAACTAACTATGAGCACCTAAACAATTTTAGCTACTAGCAAGGGGGATGGGGGCTGTAGTCAAACATATTATTGTTGTGATGAAAAAAGTGGTGAATGAAGCTTATACTTGGGGTTTCATACCATTTTGACTCTCATTTAATAAATCATATGATAAATGAGGGTCCATGTTAGCTCTCCCAAGCTGTAGCGTGATAAAAGATCACTGAACCATCATTAACCTCTCCATTCACTTCATTAATGAAGGATCATATACATAATTAATGGTCTATTACAAATGGGAAGAACAAGAATTTCATCAACATAAGTTATTTTGACAGATGCAGTTATCATTTATTTAGATTTTATTCAGAGAGGTCCTATGGGTTACATTAATGTACCGCCCAACAAATGTATCGGCGTTTTCACTGGGGTGTGTGTTTACCTGTGCAGGCACAGAGTCGTTTGGGCTGTTCTCCTGTACCATCAATGGAGAAGAGCGGGACCAGACACACAGGGCTGTCTACAGGTGAGTCATAGCATTCAGAACATCATTTATAGACATACGTACTGTGTTATATAAACAGAGAGCAACACAACAAGCAATCTGAAATCCTGATCAGACAGTGTCGGCTTGGGTGGAATATACATGGCAGTGACAAAAAGCGAAGAAATGTATGCAGTCTGCATTTGATGGTGAGTTATTCCAGATTGGGAGAAAGAAAGGACTTGAGTTCCTGTACGTTACCACAATCGCAACACCATGAGTTGTTAATCATGAGACAAACCCCTCCGCCTTTGTTTTTCCCTGACAGTTCTTTCTTTCTGTGTGCACGATGAATGGAGAACCCCCGCTGACTGGACAGAGCTATGATTCCGTGAAACAGAGTATGTTACAGTCCCTTATGTCTCACTGAAAGAAGATCCTCACCCTGAGCTCATTTACTTTATTGACCAGGGACTGAACGTTAGCGAATAATATACTTGGAAGTGGTGGATGGTTTGCTTGCTGTCTGAGTCTGACTAGCAGCCCACCCTCTCCTTTGGCGTCAATGTTTTGGTGTAGTACATGGACTGCCTCGGGAAGGCAAAAGTTATTTTTGGCAGTAGGAAATAATACTAGAAACGTTCTCAATAAAATAATGCAAAAAATAACGCAAAAATGAACTGCTGAGTTGGCTAGGAGCTAGAAACAGGGTGATTGTGTCTGTCGGCGTCATCTTTTCTATATAGCTACAGTGGGGCAAAAAGGTATTTAGTCAGCCACCAATTGTGCAAGTTCTCCCACTTAAAAAGATGAGAGAGGCCTGTAATGTTCATCATAGGTACACTTCAAATATGACGGACAAAATTATTTAAAAAAATATTTGGTCACCTACAAACAAGCAAGATTTCTGGCTCTCACAGACCTGTAACTTCTTCTTTAAGAGGCTCCTCTGTACTCCTCTGTCCTCCTCTGTCCTCCACTCTGTACTCCTCTGTCCTCCACTCGTTACCTGTATTAATGGCACCTGTTTGAACTTGTTATCAGTATAAAAATCCCTTGATTGATGGCAGCATTCGCACAAAACTGAAAGAGTGAACCACCGCATTTAATCATGGCAAGGTGACTGTGAACATGGACGTGTACAAACAGAAGAACTATAACCTCTGATAGGCAATTAACAGAGGTAAACCGAGAGACTGATTAACATCTCCAGGCCGTCAAACTGTTAAACAATCATCACGAGACAGCTTCTGCCCGGTACCCTGCCCTAAACTGTCACTATCTAGCTAACATCCGGTACTCTACCCAGCACCTGAACCGGCAGGGTAGCCTAGTGGTTAGAGCGTTGGACTAGTAACCGAAAGGTTGCAAGTTCGAATCCCCGAACTGTCACCACCTGGGTATCACTCTGTGTGTGTTTGTGCCCCCTGTTCCATTCCTCAGTAACTGAATCATTTTTATCTCCCTAGCCTTTATACGACTATCATCCAGCACTTCCTCTCCCCCTTCTCTCCCTCCCTAAGTGTGTCTCTGCTGTTTCTTCAGCTAACAGCCTCTCCTCTGGGAGACACCTGATACCCAGACAGATGCTGCTTCCTCCTCACTAAAACCCAATAATGTGTGTGTGTGTGTCTCTACCCTCTGACCTCTGTCTCCTTCCGCGTACAGGTTTATCCCCAGACATGTGGATGAGTTGGAGCTGGATGTGGACGACCCTCTATATGTCGAGGAAGAGGAGGATGACTACTGGTACAGAGGCTACAACATGCGGACGGGAGAGAGGGGGATATTCCCAGCCTTCTACGCCCATGAGGTCATAGGGCAGTCCAAGGAGATAATGGGTGAGTAAAATATTAAGGGGGCAGGTAGCCTAGCAGTTAGAGCATTGGGCCAGTAACTGGAAGGCTGACCCTGCAAAACAACACATTTCACTGCACATATCAAATCAAATCAAATTTATTTATATAGCCCTTCGTACATCAGCTGATATCTCAAAGTGCTGTACAGAAACCCAGCCTAAAACCCCAAACAGCAAGCAATGCAGGTGGAGAAGCACGGTGGCTAGGAAAAACTCCCTAGAAAGGCCAATACCTAGGAAGAAACCTAGAGAGGAACCAGGCTATGTGGGGTGGCCAGTCCTCTTCTGGCTGTGCCGGGTGGAGATTATAACAGAACATGGTCAAGATGTTCAATGTTCATAAATGACCAGCATGGTCGAATAATAATAAGGCAGAACAGTTGAAACTAGAGCAGCAGCACAGTCAGGTGGAAGTTGAAACTGGAGCAGCAGCATGGCCAGGTAGACTGGGGACAGCAAGGAGTCATCATGTCAGGTAGTCCTGGGGCATGGTCCTAGGGCTCAGGTCAGTTGAAACTGGAACAGCAGCATGGCCAGGTGGACTGGGGACAGCAAGGAGTCATCATGTCAGGTAGTCCTGGGGCATGGTCCTAGGGCTCAGGTCCTCCGAGAGAGAGAAAGAAAGAGAGAAGGAGAGAATTAGAGAACGCACACTTAGATTCACACAGGACACCGAATAGGACAGGAGAAGTACTCCAGATATAACAAACTGACCCCAGCCCCCCGACACATAAACTACTGCAGCATAAATACTGGAGGCTGAGACAGGAGGGGTCAGGAGACACTGTGGCCCCATCCGAGGACACCCCCGGACAGGGCCAAACAGGAAGGATATATATCCTACATATCCCATGTATGTTACAATATTTTATATTCATGTCTGGTAGGAGAACAGTTCTACTGGAAAATGTCCTTTCTATACTGAGTATGTCAAGTGTTGACAGTGTTTCATCACTGGAGACACATAACCTGAATGTCAATAAGATAAAATAAGATAAAATGCTTCCCATCTGATGTCACTTCCTGTGTGTGCACTTCCTGTAGGAATGAAGAGGAACCCAGCCTGGATGGACAGTTTCAGTGTTCAGTTCCTGGGTTCTGTGGAGGTGCCCTATCACCAAGGCAATGGCATCCTCTGTGCTGCCATGCAAAAGGTAAACAGGAAATGCATCACTCTGGGTTGGGTGAACCTACAGGTCATAGGGTCCTCAATAGTCTGAATGAGACAGTCTTTAAATAATAAAGTTGATCTGTATTGAACTCTCTCTTAATTCTCTGTCAGATTGCGATAGCGAGGAAGCGGACGGTCCATTTGCGGCCCCCCTCTCTGTGTGAGCTGGAGATCAGTCTACAAGGGGTTAAACTGGTGATGAGCCTGGAGGATGAATACGACACTATGGATGAGGTGAGAGATGAAGGGATGAGAGATGGGGAGTAGTGTAAGTAAGGGGTGCAGGGGAAGGGCGGGGAGGGTAAGGGATGAGTGCAACAAATGTTATAAAAATGGCAGACACTCTTGAGCGACTGTAGTGCATTCAAAAGGAGGCTGAAACCACCCCATAGTATGAGCATCTCTCTCTCAATTTCAATTTAAATTTAAGGGACTTTATTGACATCGGAAACATATGTTTACATTGCCAAAGCAAGTGAAATAGATAATAAACAATAAAAAATTAACAGTAAACATTACACTCACAAAAGTTCCAAAAGAATAAAGACATTTCAAATGTCATATTATGTCTATATACAGTATTGTATTGATGTGCAAATAGATCAAGTACAAAGGGGGAAATAAATATAGGTTGTATTTACAATGGTGTTTGTTCTTCACTGGTTGCCTTTATCTTCTGGCATCAGGTCACAAATCTTGCTGTTGTGATGGCACGCTGTGGTATTGGGAGTTTATCAAAATTGGATTTGTTTTCAAATTCTTTGTGGGTCTGTGTATTCGGATGGAAATGTGTCTCTAATATGGTCATACATTTGGCAGGAGCTTAGGAAGTGCAGCTCAGTTTCCACCTCATTTTGTGGGCAGTGTGCACATAACCTGTCTTCTCTTGAGAGCCAGGTCTGCCTTTGGCGGCCTTTCTCAATAGCAAGGCTATGCTCAAGGAGTCTGTACATAGCCAAAGATTTCCTTACGTTTTGGTCAGTCACAGTGGTCAGGTATTCTGCCACTGTGTACTCTCTTTTCAGGGGCAAATAGCATTCTAGTTTGCTCTGTTTTGGTTGGGTCTAATTGTGTTGCTGTCCTCTCTCTCCAGTTTGACAGATGTAGTCACTTCTTCCAGATGAAGAACATCTCTTTCTGTGGATGCCATCCAAAAAACAATTGGTATGAAAATACATGTTGAGGATACATTTCATTAGACGATAAACACCAAGAATATCAACTTGCTTTATTTACATTTCACCTAATTCCCCCTCTCGCTCTCTCCTCAGCTACTTTGGCTTCATCACTAAGCACCCCATGCTGAACAGGTTTGCCTGCCACGTCTTCGTCTCCCAGGAGTCAATGCGGCGTGTGGCCGAGAGTGTTGGGTGAGTCACACACAGTACCTCAGTGTCTCCCTCTCACGATTCTCATTCCTTTTTAAGCTCTGTTTGTAAACCTAGGGATAAGGACAGCACTCTCTGGTACTCTGCCTCTCCACAGCATTATTTATTTTATTGAAGTTGTAGCATTGGCTGTTCTCCAGTAGTCTAACAATGCTTTCACACATCTCCCAATCTCTGTCATTACCGCTGATGTGAAAAAAAGTGGCATAATGTGGTCGGAATAGTAATGGTGGAAACAATAGCCTACCTATTAAGCAATTTAGTTCAGTTGGCACAATGGAGAGGAGAAGAAAGTACATTAAAAAGTAGAGCGAGAACAAGCTGGGGTTTATAATGACCGCAGTTCCTGTCCTGTTAATCTTGTATGAATCAGGCATATCAGGTTTCAATGATTAAAGTTCGGACACAGCAGAGCAGAGGGCAGAGCAGGGATGGGCTGGTGAGTGAGTCAGTGTACTTTTATTTAACTATGAAAGTCAGTTAAGAACAAATTCTTATTTACATTGACGGCCTACCCCGGCCAAACCCTAACCCGGACGACGCTGGGCCAATTGTGCGCAACACTACGGGACTCCCAATCACGGCCGGTTGTGAAACAGCCTGGAATCTAACCATGGTGTGTAGTGACGCCTCTAGCGCTTAGGTGCAGTGCCTTAGACCGCTGCGCCACTCGGGAGCCTAAAATGGGGAATGATGGTATGGAGAAATGTTTACTAAGCTGAGGCTCATCTTGGACTAGAACCATGATGTTAGTCTGGCTGAGAAATTATTGCTGGGTGATTTAGTAGGACCTCTGTTGTCTGTCTCCCTCTCTAGACGGGCTTTCCAGGAGTATTACCAGGAGCACCTGGAGTATGCCTGCCCCACCGAAGACATCTACCTGGAGTAGAGCAGGCAGGAAATGCAGGAAATGTTGCCATGACAACAGTCTTCTCTTTTTCTTACTGCTGCTGCTTGTATGTTTATCAATTTCAATCACCAGAGGACGCTGGTGGGTCTTCTCTCCATTGCAAAAAATACTCTCTGAAACTGAAATGTTCATTTCAGTTCTACAGTATGCTATGTGTTTTATTCATTTGTTTGTTTATTTTCCCTCTTCTAGATGGATTGCCTGATTTTTACCTTTTGTTTTCTATGATACAGTTGTAGGAATAAGGGTCTTGGCACCTGTTATTTTAGATTATTATATTCCTACTACTGCTATTTCACATGTTTGAATGCATGGTTAGGAGGGTAATGCATACACAGAGCTATTAGGACACAAAACCAGCTCAACATTGAATAGGACCTGGATCATATTATTTGGTCAGATATGGTTTGGTGTAAATATACACTACCGTTCAAAAGCTTGGGGTCACTTGTTTTTGAAAGAAAAGCACATTTTTGTCCATTAAAATAACACCAAATTGATCCGAAATACAGTGTAGACATTGTTAAAGTTGTAAATTACTATTGTAGCTGGAAACGGAGTATTTTTTGTATGGAATCTACATAGGCGTACAGCGGCCCATTATCAGCAACCATCACTCCTATGTTCCAATGGCACATTGCGTTAGCTAATCCAAGTTTATCATTTTATAAGGCTAATTGATGATTAGAAAACCCTTTTGCAATAATGTTAGCACATTTCCAGCTGAAAACTGCCTAGAAGGCCAGCATCCCGGAGTCACCTCTTCACTGTTGACATTGAGACTGGTGTTTTGCGGGTACTATTTAATGAAGCTGCCAGTTGAGGAGTCTGTTTCTCAAACTAGACACACTAATGTACTTGTCCTCTTGCTCAAGTGTGCACCGGGGCCTCCCACTCCTCTTTAAATTCTGGTTAGAGCCAGTTTGCGCTGTTCTGTGAAAGGAGTAGTACTCAGCGTTGTACGAGATCTTCAGTTTCTTGGCAATTTCTCACATGGAATAGCCTTCATTTCTCAGAACAAGAATAGACTGATGAGTTTCGGAAGGAAGTTCTTTGTTTCTGGCCATTTTGAGCCTGTAATCGAACCCACAAATGCTGATACTCAACTAGTTTAAAGCCAGTTGTATTGCTTCTTTAATCAGGACAACCGTTTTCAGCTGTGCTAACATAATTGCAAAAGGGTTTTCTAATGATAAACTTGGATTAGTTAACGCAATGTGCCATTGGAATATAGGAGTGATGGTTGCTAATAATGGGCCTCTGTACATATTCCATAAGAAAATCAGCTGTTTCCAGCTACAATAGTAATTTATAACATTAACAATGTCTACACTGTATTTCTGATCAATTTTATATTTTTATGGGAAAAAAATCATTTTCTTTCAAAAATGTCTAAGTGACTCCAAACTTTTGAACGGTAGTGTATATTTGTTCAATATCGACAAACTGCTTTTCGACTGGTAGTGAGATTGAAGCGAAGTAGAGCAGTTATCTGACTTGGTCCGAGCTAACCCCTGTACCGTATGAGACATTGTGTTCTGTAAATATATGTATAGGCAGTAGAGAAATACAGACACCTCATGCATATAAACTATGTAAGTAGCATCCACAACCAATAATCAAACAGGAGGAAGACAAAGAAAATGAAATGGGAAGATGTTTTAGCCCAGTGTTTATCAAAGTGTGTCGGGAACCAGAGAACTTATCCTTTAACTGGTTTGTTCTGTGGCTTATGCCTGGTTACATTTCTCTTCTGTAGTCCCTTCCCCTAGCTTATTTGATGTCCACCATTTTGAAATACATAGTTTTGAAATTTGTTGGTGTCAGATCAGAAAGAACAGTTGCAGTAGTCATCTCTCATTGGAAAACAACTCCTCTCATCAAATCTCCAGCGGAGTGTCAGGAAGAGGTTGCTATGGAAACTGGGGTGATAACTGTCAGCGCTTTGGGAACAGAGCGAGAAGAAAAAATTATTTAGCTTTTGGACTTCTAATGGTGTAAATACAATAATATAAAAATGTCCAATGTTATATTCCTTTCCATCTTATCCAACAGTGAAGTGTCCTGATGTACTACACCATGTTTAGAGATCAATCTGAATATCAGGTCGAGGACAGGAGAAGCCATAGTTCTCAACACTACTCCCTCACAGGAAACACTATTGTACAGGTGTGTCGGTCTGTTTAAGTTGATGAGTACACTGAGAATAAGGCCACAGTAAAGACATGAGATAGATAATGCTTAGAATTGAGTGGTGTATTCTTCTCGTGTCCCTCCACCTTCTCTTTGAGGTGGATCAGGGTAGAGTTTAAGTTAAACTTAATTTTTTTCTAGTTGATTTTACAATGTCTAATGGCTCATATTCTGCTTAAGAAATGACCCTTCCAAATGTACTCCTTGATTTTCCTCTGGTCATAGGTAAGCCAATATACAGTACATGGTTTGCTTACTTATAGTAGGACATTATACTTTTTAGTTGTCTTTTTCCAGTTCAATTAGCATACTGTAGACTACAGTGCAACATCAAACAGATGGGAGTATAGAACACAGAATGAATTGAAATAACAGGCATCCTACTGCAATCCCCAATATCAGGTTGAGTACAGTAGCGTAGACGAGGGGCTCGCTTCTAGACCCAGATACACATCATCTACTGCTTTTATTCTTCAACTAATATTAAACAGCAAAAAAAGGATAATGTAGTCAAGAGCATCATTGATCTGCTGGTGATGAGTGGAGTCATGGGACCTCCATGGTGACCAGTTTATCATTAGTGACAGTGGGGAGTGTGTATCGCTGTCAGTTAGATCCTGTAAATACTATAAAGAGTGGAAAAGATTGTGCTGTGTCCTTTACGTTATGTATGTTATTGAAATTAAATATTTAAAATAAGAGAAATTCAAAAAAGATGACAAACATGAAAACAAAATTAAATGACCAGTTTTATTTGAGTGTGCTACGTCAACCACTAAGGTGACATTTTGGGTTCTTGCTAACTCAAACATTCACCCCACAGACAGGCTTTAGCAACACCCCTTTAGGCACATATGTGACATCATCATTAGGGGACATGTAATATGTCACCTTTGAGATCCAACACCCACCCAATTGCTGGCCAATCTGTTGATAGAGCAGAACCAATTAAAAACAGCTTTCAGAGAGCCTGCTTTTATACAGGAACCTATCGCATCTTGCCAATATAGCCCATGGCTTTGAGCTCCAGACCTGCTCCATCTCTTACCTGTACCAGTTTGTTTTGTTTTTCTGTCCTGTAAGAGCTTAGTTGAAGCCCTTCTATCTTCCCTGATAGATACAGTACACCAACCAACCCCCAAGGATTCCCTATTCCTGTATAGCAGCTCAAACATCCAGTTAACAGTTCATCAAAACTTTGGACTTCAATACATAAACAAACTAGATTCTTCACTGTATAACTAGAGCATCAGTATGTGACAAATACAAAGTTATCTTTAAAAAATGAGGACTTGTACAAATCTAAAAGTAAAAAAATAAATAAATACACTCTGCCTTGTCATGGGTTTGGTCTTATGAATAAAATATATGCTTGATGTTCAAATGAGTCTGACTGTCTCTTTCTTGTGCTTGTGTCACAATAACAGTTTCATGAATCTGTTAATTTCTAGGGTAAAAACCTAACTTCAGATCTGCCACTGTAATTCAAATGTCAACATTAATGCATGATTTAGGTCCAAGCTACAATCATGTATCTCGGACCAACAACCTGATTATAGACTAGCTAGGCTATATGCAATTGTGATCTGTAAAATACATTTCCCTAGATTTGTACAATTTGTTTACATGAAGGTCTGTCTAGTTCGTAAAGACATGTTTGAACTTAACTACCACTCCTCTCTTCTGGGTGTGAGATGTTACACTATTTTATAGTGAAAGAGAATGTTATTTTTATATTAGTACACAGTCTTTTGTACAAACTAGCCCGGTTTCCCGATAGCGATGGAACTTAGGCTTACGAGTGTTTTAACAATGCATCTTTTCTACAACGGCTGAAGATAAAACACCACACAGTTGCTAAGTGCGTCATTGAGGCATAGTGCTTTTGGGAAACCGGGCGCAGTCTTTGGATGGTGTTGTCACTGGGATGCAGGGTCCACATGAGGGTGCCCGCATCCATAGAATTAGAATTGGTAGATCAGACACTCATGTGGAACAATGGCCATGCTGTATGTACCATTTCTAATGTTTGAAAAGGTGCTCTTTCCACACTTTCAGAGGTTAGGTTTGGGGGTACCTCATCCACAGTAATAGAGGTACTAGAACTAGTCTTACTTAAGGTATAGTACAAGCAGTACTGTAGGTTTGAGGGTGCATCAGCCACACTGGCAGCAGGAAGGTTTGGGGGTGCAGTGCGGGGTGCAGCAGGGCTCAAGATCAGGGTCGCTACCTTTCCCGATCTGGCTCTCCCCAAACACCATGGAGGCTTCAAACTGTTCCTTGACCACGCCTATCCTCTGCAGCAGGGCCTGCAGGTCGGGGCGTCCCAGCGGAGACAAGGGATAGTTCTCACTGGCGTCAGACTCCAAGTCAAACAGCAGGGGAGGATCATGGGGCTTCAGGAAGGAGATTATGTGACAGTCCTGGTCTGGGGTGGTCTCACTGTGGCCTGCACCTGGGGGACAGACAACGAGGGAAAGGTGGTTCAGATAGAAATGTTAGATTTAGGCCAGGTTCCATTTCAGCCTCTGGCTGGCCCCTTTGCCAGTGTTTAGAAATGCATCTTGTTGTTAAAAGGCTAATTACAAAAGAGCACAGCAATCACATCATGAACACAAAACAGGAACTTTGGAGTACCCTATTCTGCAGTATGACATTGTGCGTGACTCTCTCACACACACTTACCACGTGTGTAGAAGTGAGCCTTGTATTTGCCCAGCCTGAGAGCAAACAGACCGTACTTCTCACTGGGGTCTGTAGGGTAGAACATCATGGCCTCTCTCTTACTCTACAACACAGGAAGTTAAATAGGTATGAATAACAATGTCCAAGTGTTTTAAGTCAAGAACACATTATGCAATGTATCCATCTTCTATTCTTCAACCCAAATTACGTTTAACTACACTCAGAGTGAAGTGAATAATGTCTCCCATACCGGTCCATGGTTGACCAAGATGTCCGTCATGTCCACTCCGTCCAGCTGCACCATTGGTAGTTTGGCCCCCGCCAGCCCTGCGATTGTGGGCATGATGTCCAGGGTGCTGGCCAGCTCATGGGTGACCCCTAGAAAATATAGTTCAAATTAGATGTACAGTGCCTTCGGAAAGTATTATAAGACCCCTTGACTTTCCCACATTGTTACATTACAGCCTTATTCTAAAATTGATTTAAACAACTTTTCCCTCAGCAATCTACACACAATAATGATTTTGGCAAAAGAAAACAGATTTCAGACCCTTTGCTAAGAGACATGAAATTTAGTTCAGGTTCATCCTGTTTCCATTAATCATCTTTGAGATGTTTCTCCAACTTGATTGGAGTCTACCTGTGGTAAATTCAATTGATTGGACATGATTTGGAAGGGCTCACAGTTGACAGTGCATGTCAGAGCAAAAACCAAGCCGTGAGGTTGAAGGAATTGTCCGTAGAGCTCCGAGAAAGGATTGTGTCGAGGCACACATGTGCAAAAGGGTACCAAAACATTTCTGCCTCATTGAAGGTCCCCAAGAACACAGTGATCTCCATCATTTTTAAGTGGAAGAAGTTTGGAACCACCAAGACTTCAACGCAGGAGTGGCTTCGGGACAAGTCTCTGAATATCCTTGAGTGGCCTAGCCAGAGCCCAGACTTGAACCTGATCTAACATCTCTGGAAAGATCTGAAAAATAGCTGTGCAGCAACGCTCCCCATCCAACCTGACAGAGCTTGAGAGGATCTGCAGAGAAGGGAGAATCTCCCCAAATACAGGTGAGCCAAGCTTGTAGCGTTATACCCAAGAAGACTCGAGGATGTAATCACTGCCAAAGGTGCTTCAACAAAGTACTGAGTAAAGGGTCTGATACTTATATAAATGTCATATTTTATTCTATGCAAAGATTTCTAAAAACCTGTTTTTTGCTTTGTCATTATGGGGTATTGTGTACATTGATGAGGGAAAAAAACTATTTAATATATTTTTTAATAAGGCTGTAACATAACAAAATGTGGAAAAAGTCAAGGGGTCTGAATACTTTCTGAATGCACTGTAGTTCCGAATCTAGTTGAAATGGAGGGGGCTAAATGTGACCATGCCAACTAACTCCTGCTCTGTGAATACCCCCATACACATATGTCAGCAGTATGATAAGCCTGGCAATTTCTTTATTGAAATTAAACAAGGGATCTTCAAGGCTACAACATTCAGCCAATATGGGTGGGTGAGTGTGATGACATGTATTTTGTAGTTGAGAGGACTACATATCTCTCCTGACAGACCTGGTGTGATGGTCCCAGGCCAGTAGGCGATGGCAGGTTCTCTCATGCCCCCTTCATAGGTGGTGCCCTTACCACACTTCAGAGGACCAGCATTACCCCCCCGAGACATACGCATCAACTCAGGCCTGGGTGGGGAGAGAGGGGGATTGGAGATTCACCAAAGGTTGAAATGTGAAAGGCTCTTAGTCCTTTCATATTTGTTGTAAAACCAGTAGTAAACACAAGCACACATACTGTAGGCAACTAAACCATTACATAATATCCGTACACGCTGCTAGTAAACTACACTGACACACCATCACACACACCAACACAGTTCCTACCCATTATCAGCAGTGAACAGTATGAGAGTGTTGTTGAGGACTCCAGTATGTTCCAGAGCTGAGAGCAGATTCCCTACTGTAGAGTCAAATTCCAGCAGAGCGTCACCAAACGGACCCCTTCGAGACCGCCCTGCCGTTGCCGGGCCTGCATACTGGGGGTAGTGGGTGTGCTGGAGGACAGAAAGGGGGGAAGAGACTGTTCACCTGGAAGGTTGTTGGAGGAGCACCCACTTCCTTTGAACTTGAAACGATTGTTAGCTTCTCACATGAGAGGAAGAAGAGATGACTACATGAGAGGGGTAGTAGAGGAAGAAGAGATGATTACATGAGAGGGGTAGTAGAGGAAGAAGAGATGACTACATGAGAGGGGTAGTAGAGGAAGAAGAGATGATTACATGAGAGGGGTAGTAGAGGAAGAAGAGATGATTACATGAGAGGGGTAGTAGAGGAAGAAGAGATGATTACATGAGAGGGGTAGTAGAGGAAGAAGAGATGATTACATGAGAGGGGTAGTAGAGGAAGAAGAGATGATTACATGAGAGGGGTAGTAGAGGAAGAAGAGATGATTACATGAGAGGGGTAGTAGAGGAAGAAGAGATGATTACATGAGAGGGGTAGTAGAGGAAGAAGAGATGATTACATGAGAGGGGTAGTAGAGGAAGAAGAGATGATTACATGAGAGGGGTAGTAGAGGAAGAAGAGATGATTACATGAGAGGGGTAGTAGAGGAAGAAGAGATGATTACATGAGAGGGGTAGTAGAGGAAGAAGAGATGATTACATGAGAGGGGTAGTAGAGGAAGAAGAGATGATTACATGAGAGGGGTAGTAGAGGAAGAAGAGATGATTACATGAGAGGGGTAGTAGAGGAAGAAGAGATGATTACATGAGAGGGGTAGTAGAGGAAGAAGAGATGATTACATGAGAGGGGTAGTAGAGGAAGAAGAGATGATTACATGAGAGGGGTAGTAGAGGAAGAAGAGATGATTACATGAGAGGGGTAGTAGAGGAAGAAGAGATGATTACATGAGAGGGGTAGTAGAGGAAGAAGAGATGATTACATGAGAGGGGTAGTAGAGGAAGAAGAGATGATTACATGAGAGGGGTAGTAGAGGAAGAAGAGATGATTACATGAGAGGGGATGTAGAGGAAGAAGAGATGACTACATGGGAGGGGTAGAAGAGGAAGAAGAGATGATTACATGGGAGGGGTAGTAGAGGAAGAAGGGTTGTTTCTTGCTGGTAGACTGGGTGATGAAGTCTGTGGCAAAGTCACTGTAAGCCCTCTCCAGATCCAGGAAGTCCACAGGCTGCTGCTTTATGACATCATTGTGCATTAGTGGGATGGTTACCACGCCGACGTCACAGTTTCCGAAGCATTTAACATCTGGAGGGAAACATGTCAGATTCTGACAGGGTCCCTGGGAAAGAAAGAGACAAGGAGAGAGAGTTAAGAGAGATACAAACAAAAGGGGAAGGAAGAGAGGGAGAAGAGGATGAGAGCAAGATTGAGAAAGAGAGCAAACAAATGCAAAAGTGTCAATGTCATTTCTCTCCCTTAGCTGTGGCAATGAATACAGAGACACTGACAATATACAGTGCTTGAGGAAAGCATTCAGACCCCTTGACATTTACAGCCTTATCCTAAAATGAATTAATAAAAAAAATGTAAAATCCTCAATCTACACACAATACTCCATATTGACAGTGTAAACAGGTTTAGAAATGTTTGCAAATGTATCAAAAAATAAAAACATTTAGCACTTGAGATTTAGCTCAGGTGCATCCTGTTTCCATTGATCATCCTTGAGATGTTTCTGCAACTTGGAGTCCACCTGTGGTGCATTTAATTGATTGGACAGGATTTGAAAAGGCACACACCAGTGTCCCACAGTTGACAGTGCATGTCAGAGTAAAAACCAAGCCATAAGGTCGAAGGAATTGTCCGTAGAGCTCCGAGACAGGAGTGTGTCAAGGCACAGATCTGGGGAAGGGTATAAAAAAAGAAAATTCTGCAGCATTGAAGATTCCCAAGAACACAGTGGCCTCCATCAGACTTAAATGGAAGACGTTTGGAACCACAAGACCCTTCCTAGAGCTGTCCGCCCGGCCAAACTGAGCAAGGAGGTGACCAAGAACCCGATAGTCACTATGACAGAGCTCCAGAGTTCCTCTGTGGAGATTGAAGAAACTTCCAGAAGGACAACCATCTGGTTGGTCATGACTCACAGAAACACCATTATCCCAGAAACCCTAGACCCATCCCAATTTGCACACCGCCCCAACAGATCCACAGATGATGCAATCTCAAATGCACTCAACACTGCCCTTTCCGATCTGGACAAAAGGAACACCTATGTGAGAATGCTATTCATTGAGTAGATTTCATCGTTCCAACACTATAGTGCCCTCAAAGCTCATCACTAAGCTAAGGACCCTGGGACTAAAACACCTCCCTCTGCAACTGAATTCTTGACTTCCTGATGGGCCGCGCCTAGGTGGTAAGGTTAGGTAACAACACATCCACCATGCTGATCCTCAACACAGGGGCGTGTTCAGTCCCCTCCTGTACACCCTGTTCACTAATTACCGCATGGCCAGGCACGAGTCCAATACCATCATCAAGTTTCCCGATGACAACAGTGGTAGGACTGATTACCGATAACAATATGACAGCCTATAGGCAGGTGATCAGAGAACTGGCCGTGTGGTGTCAGGACAACAACCTCTCCCTCAATGTGATCAAGACAAAAAAGATGATCGTGGACTACAGGAAAAGGCCGTAGTGGAGCAGGTTGAGAGCTTCAAGTTCCTTGGTGTCCACATCATCAACAAACTATCATGGTCCAAACACACTAAGATGGTAGTGACAAGGCTACGACAAGGCCCATTTCCCTCAGGAGACTAAAAATATTTGGCATGGGTCCTCAGATCCTCAAAAGGTTCTACAGTGCACCAGAGACCATCCTGACTGGTTGCATTACTGCCTGGTATGGCAAGTGCTCGGCCTCCGACCACAAGCCACTACAGAGGGTAGTGCATTTGGCCCTGTACATCACTGGGGCCGAGCTTCCTGCCATCCAGGACCTCTATACCAGGTGGTCAGAGGAAGGCCCTAAAAATTGTCAAAGACTCCAGTCACCCTAGTCATAGATTGTTCTCTGCTACCGCACGGCAAGCGGTACCAGAGCTCCAAGTCTTGGTCCAAATGGCTTCTTAACCCCGTTCCGCTAGCGGAATCCCTCGCCAACAGCCAATGAAATTGCAGGGTGCCAAATTCAATCAACAGAAATCTCATAATTCAATTTTCTCAAACACAAGTATTAGGCACCATTTTAAATGTAAAATTATCGTTAATCCAACCACAGTGTCCGATTTCAAAAAAGATTTTAGGCGAAACAAATCATTATGTTAGGTCAGCAACTATTCACAGAAAGCATACAGCGATTTTCCAAGCAAAGAGAGGAGTCACAAAAAGCAGAACAATTGATAAAATGAATCACTAACCTTTGATATTCTTCCTCAGATGACACTCCCGGGACAACATGTTACACAATACATGTATGTTTTGCTCGATCAAGTTCATATTTATATCCAAAAACCTCAGTTTACATTTGGCTTTGC
The DNA here is from genome assembly GCF_002021735.2 of Oncorhynchus kisutch. Lineage (NCBI taxonomy): Eukaryota > Metazoa > Chordata > Actinopteri > Salmoniformes > Salmonidae > Oncorhynchus > Oncorhynchus kisutch. The sequence continues at coordinate 31,702,416 of NC_034195.2, forward strand.
CTCCAAAACATCCCGTGAATTTGCACAAAGCCACATTAAATCACAGAAATACTCATAATAAAAGATACAAGTGTGATTCACAGATTTAAGGATATACTTCTCCTTAACTTGTAATCCCTCTATCGGGATAAGCATCATCAACAACCGCTGAATAGCATAGCGCTACATACAAATATTACTATAAATATTTATAGTGCAATATAGGAAAACACAGTTTAGCCTTTTGTTAATCCACGTGTCGTGTCAGATTTTGAAATTATGCTTTACAGCGAAAGCAATCCAAGCGTTTGTGTAAGTTTATCGATCGCACGATAAAGCATTAAGTACACTTAGCATCAGGTAGCTCGGTCACGAAAATCAGAAAAGCAATCAAATTAATCGTTTACCTTTGATGATCTTTTGATGTTTTCACTCACGAGACTCCCAGTTACACAACAAATGTTCTGTTTGTTCCATAAAGATAATTTTTATATCCAAAATAGCTCCGTTTGTTTGTCGCGTTATGTTCAGAAATCCACAGTAAAGAGCGGTCATGACAACGCAGACGATAATTCCAAATAATATCCATAATGTCCACAGAAACATGTCAAACGTTTTTTTATAATCAATCCTCAGGTTGTTTTTAAAATATATAATTGATAATATATCAACCGCAAATGTCTTTCACAGTAGGAGAGGGGAAGACAATGGCTGTCCAAATTCTGTTGCGCAAGCAGTTATCGTTCTGGCTAATTTTCAAAATAAAAGCCTGAAACTATGTCTGAAGACTGTTGACACCTTGAGGAAGCAATAGGAAATGTGGAGGTGGGGTTATGGTATAAGCTATGGAAAACGAACACAATTGCATTTGATAGGTTGCTATTTGAATTTGTCCAGCGACAGCCCCAAAACCTGAAGGATCTGGGGAAGGTCTATATGGAGGAGTGGGCCAAAATCCCTGCTGCAGTGTGTGCAAACCTGGTCAAGAACCACAGGAAACGTATGATCTCTGTAATTGCAAACAAAGGCTTCTGTACCAAATATTAAGTTCTGCTTTTCTGATGTATCAAATACTTATGTCATGCAATAAAAGGCTAATTAATTACTTAAAAATCATACAATGTGATTTTCTGGATTTTTGTTTTAGATTCCGTCTCTCACAGTTGAAGTGTACCTATGATAAAAATTACAGACATCTACATGCTTTGTAAGTAGGAAAACCTGCAAAATCGGCAGTGTATCAAATACTTGTTATCCCCACTGTATGTGGAATTGTGTTGTCTGACAAAACTGCCCATTTTAGAGTGGCATTTTATTGTTCCCAGCACAAGGTGCATCTGTCTAATGATCATGTTATTTAATTAGCTTCTTGATATGCAACACCTGTCAGGTGGATGGATTCTCTTCTCAAAAGAAAAATGCTCAGGATGTAAACAAATTTGTGCACAAGAGAGAAATACGCTTTTTGTTAGTTTGGAACATTTCTGAGATTTTTCAGATCATGAAACATGGGACCAACACTTTACATGTTATATTTATCTTTTTGTTCAGTGTAGTAACTACCAGTTACCCAATCAATTAACAACTACCAGTGAACACACTGACCATGTCATGGGAGTAGGGGACCCCCAGGTAGTGGTCAAAGCCCTGTTGGGTGGGCAGGTACATCCCGTTCTCCCCCACGCCCAGGTGCCATTTCCCCATGGCTGCCGTGGCGTAGCCCAGGGGCTTTAGCATCTCCGCTATGGTGGTCTCGTTCAGCGGTAGACCCCCGCGGGAACCAGGGTAGAACACCCCCGGGTACACCCCTGACCGGGTCTGGTAGCGCCCTGTCAGCAAAGACGCCCTGATGGGAAAAGACGACCATCATTTAATTTATTTAAAACATTGATACAAGTGGTTGATGAACACAAAATAGATGTAGACCTATCCTATCCATAGCACAACATCGAAATGTTTCTTACAGAAGAAATATGGAAAGCATATGCATAACCATGGTCGCAATTAAAAGGGAACAGTTTGGAGATTATGGAAAAATGATTAGACTAAAAGCTGAGGACAACTGTTCGCATGATACAAGACTGAATCCAAACATTACACTGTTGATTGGATGTGCATTTTACATTTACTGTACTTTTCACTGCATTTGTTGATAACGAAATCTGGAAATACTCTTGAAACATTCTGTAACATAATAAGAATATTCTTGGAAAACTTGGGACAAAACAAAACAATGACAAGGGGTTTGAGTGAAAGGTCTAACTGGTGTTTTCAAGTTTCCAAACACACCTCTCCAAAGTGTGCACAGTTCATAAGTAATTTCAGTGCACTTTTATGACAAAGAAGATTCTAACAAGAACAGTGCTCTTAAGAGCCCTCCTAACTGTGCTGTTGAGGAACTAGAGCAAGCACACTTGTAGTGTGTTTGTTTGGAACACAGCCCCGCATCCACACCTTCACACAATTACAGTAGTTCTTTAAGCACTCCAAAAACAGTCCATTATAAATCGCAATCTGGGTCAGGTGGGCATATTATATATTTTTTTAATATGATCTTAGCGTTATGCTTTTACAAGGCAATTCAGAGAAGCAGATTGTAATTTTGGTGAGCATAGAATGAGTGTATTTAGATGAGTGGTCTGCGGCAATACAACAAACATAGGCTAATTCTGTTCAGGACAACCCAGGGTATAAAGCCATGCCATCTTGTAACTGTACATCAAACATAGGGATCATAAATGTTGACATGAGTTTTATGATATGGATATCTGAAAAGCACATTTGGACTAACGGGTGTTTGGCTTGCTTGTATGGCATATCTCTCTAGTCACCCCCAAAACCAATTATTTCTTTGGCCGCCTCTCCTTCCAGTTCTCTGCTGCCAATGACTGGAACGAACTACAAAAATCTCTGAAACTGGAAACACTTATCTCCCTCACTAGCTTTAAGCACCAACTGTCAGAGCAGCTCGCAGATTACTGCACCTGTACATAGCCCACCTATAATTTAGCCCAAACAACTACCTCTTTCCCAACTGTATTTAATTTTAATTAATTTATTTATTTTGCTCCTTTGCACCCCATTATTTTTATTTCTACTTTGCACATTCTTCCATTGCAAAACTACCATTCCAGTGTTTTACTTGCTATATTGTATTTACTTTGCCATCATGGCCTTTTTTGCCTTTACCTCCCTTCTCACCTCATTTGCTCACATTGTATATAGACTTGTTTATACTGTATTATTGACTGTATGTTTGTTTTACTCCATGTGTAACTCTGTCGTTGTATCTGTCGAACTGCTTTGCTTTATCTTGGCCAGGTCGCAATTGTAAATGAGAACTTGTTCTCAACTTGCCTACCTGGTTAAATAAAGGTAAAATAAATCAAATAAATAAATAAAAGCGGTATTTATTATAGTCTCATCTTTTAAAATACATTTTAGGGGCCTCCCGAGTGGCTCAGCGGTCTAAGTCACTGCATCACTACAGACCTGGGTTTGATCACGGGCTGTATCATCATCGGATGGCGCACAATTGGCCCAGCGTCGTCTAGGTTAGGGGAGGATTTGGCCGGGGGATCAAACCCGGATTTGGCCACTCATCGAGCTCTAGCAACTCGTGGTGAGCCGGGTGCCTGCAGGCTGACATCGGTCGTCAGGTGAACGGTGTTTCCTCCGACACATTGGTGTTCGGCTGGCTTCCGGGTTAAGCAGGTAGGTGTTAAGAAGTGCAGTTTCGGAGGACGCATGACTCAACCTTCGACTCCCGAGCCTGTTGGGGAGTTGCAGCAATGAGACCAGATCAAAATTGGGGAGACATTTTACAAAAAATTTATAATACATTTAGTCCTCATAAATTACAGCATTTCCCAAAAGATGGGGAGTGTCGCTGCACAGCTATTCTCAGGTCTCTCCAGAGATGTTCGATCGGGTTCAAGTCTGGGCTCTGGCAGGGCCACTCAAGGACATTCAGAGTCTTGTTCCGAAGCCACTCCTGCGTTGTCTTGGCTGTGTGCTTAGGGTCGTTGTCCTGTTACAAGATTAACCTTTGCACAAGTCAGAGGTCCTCAGTGCTCGGGAGCAGGTTTTCATCAAGGATCTCTCTGTACTTTGCGCCGTTCATCTTTCCCTTGATCCTCACTAGTCAACCAGTCCCTGCCGCGAAAAACATCCCCACAGCATGCTACATGTGACAGGTTTCCTCCTGACGTGACACTTGGCATTCAGGCCAAAGAGTTCAATTTTGGTTTCATCAAACCAGAGAATATTGTTTCTCATGGTCTGAGAGTCATTTAGGTGCCTTTCGGCAAACTCCAAGAAGACTGTAATTTGCCTTTTACTGAGGAGTGGCTTCCCTGGCCACTCTACCATAAAGGCCTGATTGGTGGAGTGCTTGGTTGGTTGTCCTTCTGGAAGGTACTCCAATCTCCACAGAGGAACTCTCGAGCTCTGTCAGAGTAACCATTGGGTTCTTGTTCACCTCCCTGACCAAGGCCCTTTTCCCCGGATTGCTTAGTTTGGCCGGGTGGCTAGCTCAAGGAAGAGTCTTGATGGTTTTTGGTACCCTACCCCCAGATCTGTGCTTCAACACAAACCTGTCTTGGAGCTCTACGGACAATTACTTCGACCTCATTCCTTGGTTTTCGCTCTGACATGCACTGTCAATATAGACTAGAGGTCGACCGATTATGATATTTCAACGCCAATACCAGTTATTGGAGGACCAAAATAAGCAGATACAATTAATTGGCTGATTTTTATATATATATTTGTAATAATGACAACTACAACAATACTGAGTGAACAATGAACACTTTTATTTTAACTTATTATAATACATCAATAAAATCTAATTTAGTCTCAAATAAATAATGAAACATGTTAAATTTGGTTTAAATAATGCAGAAACACAGTGTTGGAAAAGAGAGTAAAAGTGCAATATGTGCCATGTAAAAAAAGCTAGCGTTTAAGTTCCTTGCTCAGAACATGAGAACTTATGAAAACTGGGGGATCCTTTTAACATGAGTCTTCAATATTCCCAGGTAAGTTTTAAGTTGTAGTTATTATAGGGCTATTTCTCTCTATACCATTTGTATTTCATATACCTTTGACTATTGGATGTTCTAATTGGTACTTTAGTATTGCCAGCCTAATCTCTGGAGTTGATAGGCTTGAAGTCATAAACAATGCAAACGCAAATGCACGAAAGTGCTGTTTGAATGAATGCTTACGAGCCTGCTGCTGCCTACCACTGCTCAGTCAGACTGCGCTATCAAATCATAGACTTAATTATAATATAATAACACACAGAAATACGAGCCTTAGGTCATTAATATGGTCGAATCCGGAAACTCTCATTTAGAAAACAAAACGTTTATTCTTTCAGTCAATTCCGGAACTATTCCATATTTTATCTACCTGGTGGCATCCATAAGTCTAAATATTGCTATTACATTGCACAACCTTCAAATGTTATGTCATAATTATGTAAAATTCTGGCAAATTAGTTTGCAACGAGCCAGGCGGCCCAAACTGTTGCATAATAGTGATTAAGTTAAGATTGATTGTTTTTTATGAGATTAGTTTAATGCTAGCTAGCACCTTACCTTGGCTCCTTGCTGCACTCGCATAACAGGTAGTCAGCCTGCCACGCAGTCTCCTCGTGGAGTGCAATGTAATCGGCCATAATCGGTGTCCAAAAATGCCGATTACCTTTGTCATTATGGGGTATTGTGTGTAGATTCATGAAAAAATAAAATATTTAATCAATTTTAGAATTAGGCTGTAATGTAACAAAATGTGGAAAAGGGAAGGGGTCTGAATACTTTCCGAATGCACTGAATTTTGTATTATCTATTATAGACCTGTATCGGTTAGTGATATGACACTATCTGCCCACAGCATGCATTTTTTGACAACTCAATGTCTAAAGAATCTGTTCTTCTGCAATATGAACACAGAACATTTTCTACTATTATTGTGGCAATTTGACACAATTACAATCATGGTCTTGAATTGGACTCGTCTGGTCTCGGTCTCGATTTGCTCAGGTCTTGGTCTTAAATCAGTCTCGCTTTAGGTTGTCTTAAACACTGCTATCTGCACTGACTCGAGATCAAAGCGAGCCTAGCTGCGTTTGTACATTTGTTGATTATATTTACCTAGTTAAAGCACATTTTTGGTCAGCAATGAAAATCCAGGAAAAGCCAAGGTGTGTGCATCACCTGCGTGTTTGCGCCAGTGGTCCATTGCCGGGGGGGGGGGGGGGGGGGTCCTAAAATAACTCCACTGGCACTCGTGTATAACCGCAAACACGCAGTTGACGAAACAAATGCTCCATACACCGGTTGTAAAACTCCTCTATTCAATACTGGCTATGCAATTCTGACAAAGTCAACAACAAAAAAAGTTATTACAATAGCCTAATTGACAAGTAACTCCTATGCTGTCAAGATCTCCTGTGAACACTTAATATTTTAACCTTACAAATAGATAAACATCTTAGTTAGCTACCTTAGCCATTTGATCCCTGGTTCATTGAATGAGAGAATCATTTTACAAAGACATAACAAGTATTTGGTTGTAACTGTAATGTTGCAGGGTGACCAATCCTCTTCCCAGAGAGTCCAGGAGAGCTACTTGATATGCAGGAGTTTGCTCCAGCTGGGTTGGCTAAAAAGCCTGCAAACAAGGAAAAACGTGTTCCAAGGATCAGGCAAAGCTAATTTTCCAGTGTATAAGAGTTGTATTCAAGCAATTGCCAGGAAGTTCCCTCTCAGGATAAAGCTAAATCTGTATTTACACTTCATCTACACAAAGAGCTGTTTACCCCACAAAGAAGGTGGTACGCTTACAAAAGAGATAAGGGGTAATTGGCTCCATTCCCTTAGTAGAATAGTCAAAACAAGAACAGGTTCTAACCAGTTCTCACAGACTGTGTCTCTAAGATCAATGTGCAGAGGAACAAGGATAGATAAGTACATGAAGGCAGAATAATGTGACTAGGCATACGGAGAGATAATAATAAAAGTAAAATAAAGAACAATGTAGCAGCAACCAATGAGGAGTGTAAAAGTGTGTGTGTATGAGTGTGCATTTATGTGTGTTTCTGTTGTGTAGGTATGCGTGTGTGTTCTGTGTGTGTGTATACAGTGCCTTTGGAAAGTATTCAGACCCCTCGACTTTTTCCAAATGTAGTGTATGAGAATGTGTGAGGGTTTTGTGTGTGAGTGACAGTGTAGTGTGTGAGTGAATATATGGTGTGCATTTAAGTCTCGTGAGTGTGCGTAGGGTCAGTGCAAGATAGAGTCACAGTACAGATAGTTTGGGTAGCATTAATTGACTATTTAGCAGTCTGGCTATTTAGCAGTATTATGGCTTGGGGGTAGAAGCTGTCTCAGGTAGAGGTCGACCGATTATGATTTTTCAACGTCGATACCGATTATTGGAGGAACCCCCCCCCCCCCCCCCCCGATTTAAAAAAAGATGTTTTTGTAATAATGACAATTACATCAATACTGAATGAACACTTATTTTAACTTAATATAATACATCAATAAAATCAATTTAGCCTCAAATAAATAATGAAACATGTTCAATTTGGTTTAATCTCTAGCGTCGAGCAATCCCGTATCCGGGAGCGTAATCATAGCCTCAAGCTCATTACCATAATGCAACGTTTCCTATTCATGAAAATCGCAAATGAAATGAAATAAATATATTGAAACACAAGCTTAGCCTTTTGTTAACAACACTGTCACACAAGCATTTGTGTAAGAGTATTGATAGCCTAGCATAGCATTAAGCCTAGCATTCAGCAGGCAACAAAACAAGAAAAGCATTCAAATAAAATCATTTACCTCTGAAGAACTTCGAATGTTTTCAATGACGAGACTCTCAGTTAGATAGCAAATGTTCATTTTTTTCCAAAAATATTATTTGTGTAAGAGAAATAGCTCCGTTTTGTTCATCACATTTGGCTAAGAAAAAAAAAGAAAATGCAGTCACTTACAACGCCAAACCTTTTTCCAAATTAGCTCCATAATATCGACAGAAACATGGCAAACGTTGTTTAGAATCAATCCTCAAGGTGTTTTGCACAATTCTATTCGATGAAAAATTATTCCTGGCAGTCGGTTTGTCATCATAGGCAAACGGAAAAATACTGCAGCTGGAGATTACGCAATAATTGCGACGGAGGACACCAAGCGACCACCTGGTAAATGTAGTCTCTTATGGTCAATCTTCCAATGATATGCCTACGAATACGTCACAATGCTGCAGACACCTTGGGGAAAACGTGGAAAAGGTAAGCTGACTCCTAGCTCCTCCACAGCCATATAAGGAGTCATTGCCATGAGGCGGTTTCAAAAAATGCGGCACTTCCTGATTGTATTTTTATCTGGGTTTTTTCTGTAACATCAGTTCTGTGGCACTCGAAGACAATATCTTTGCAGTTTTGGAAACGTCCGAGTGTTTTCTTTCCAAAGCTGTCAATTATATGCATAGTCGAGCATCTTTTCGTGACAAAATATATTTTGTCCAAAAATTAAAAGAGCGCCCCCTATATCGAAGAAGTTAAATAATGCAAAAACAAAAAGTGTTGGAGAAGAAAGTAAAAGTGCAATATGTGCCATGTAAGAAAGCTAATGTTTAAGTTCCTTGCTCAGAACATGAGAACTTATGAAAGCTGGTGGTTCCTTTCAACATGAGTCTTCAATATTCACAGGTAAGAAGTTTTAGGTTGTAGTTATTATAGGAATTATAGGACTATTTCCCTCTATACCATTTGTATTTCATATACCTTTGACTATTGGATGTTCTTATAGGCACTTTAGTATTGCCAGTGTAACAGTATAGCTTCCGTACCTCTCCTCGCTCCTACCTGGGCTCGAACCAGGAACACATCGACAACAGACACCCTCGAAGCAGCGTTACCCATGCAGAGCAAGGGGAACAACTACTCCAAGTCTCAGAGCGAGTGACGTTTGAAAAGCTATTAGCGCGCACCCCGCTAACTAGCTAGCCATTTCACATTGGTTACACCAGCCTAATCTCGGGAGTTGATAGGCTTGAAGTCAAGAACAGCGCAATGCTTGAAGCATTGCGAAGAGCTGCTGGCAAAACGCACAAAAGTGTTGTTTGAATGAATGCTTACGTGCCTGCTGGTGCCTACCACCACTCAGTCAGACTGCTCTATCAAATCATAGACTTAATTATAACATAATAACACACAGAAATACGAGCCTTAGGTCATTAATATGGTCAAATCCGGAAACTATCATCTCGAAAATAAAACATTTATTAATTTTAGTGAAATACAGAACCGTTACGTATTTTATCTAACGGGTGCCATCCATAATTTTAAATATTGCTGTTATATTGCACAACCTTCAATGTTATGGCGGCCCAAACTGTTGCATATACCCTGAAGTGACACAATTTTCCCTGGCACCTGTGCTGCCTGCTAACTTGGATTTCTTTTAGCTAAATATGCAGGTTTAAAAATATATACTTCTGTGTATTGATTTTAAGAAAGGCATTGATGTTTATGGTTATGTACATGTTGGAGCAACTACAGTCCTTTTTCGTGAATGCGCACCGCATCGATCATTTGCAATGCAGGACACGCTAGATAAACTAGTAAAATCATCAATCACGTGTAGTTAACTAGTGATTATGATTGATTGATTGTTTTTTATAAGATAAGTTTAATGCTAGCTAGAAACTTACCTTGGCTTCTTACTGCATTCGTGTAACAGACAGGCTCCTCGTGGAGTGCACTGTAAGGCAGGTGGTTAGAGCGTTGGACTAGTTAACTGTAAGGTTGCAAGATTGAATCCCCGAGCTGACAAGGTAAAAATCTGTCGTTCTGCCCCTCAACAAGGCAGTTCCCTGACCGTTTCTAGGCCGTTATTGAAAATGAGTTCTTAACTGACTTGCCTAAAATATAAATATATCTTTTTTTAATAAATAAATAAAATCTGCCAAATCGGTGTCGAAAAATACCGATTGTTATGAAAACATGAAATCAGCCCTAATTAAATCGGCCATTCCAATGAATCGGTCAACCTCTAGTCTCGGGGGCTGTTGGTTCGAGAGCTGATGTTCCGGTACCATTTGCCGGATGGTAGCAGAGTGAACAGTCTATGGCTTGGATGGCTGGATTCTTTCCCTTGACAGCACCTGATAGAGGTCATGGATGGCAGGGTGCTCGGCCCCAGTGATGTACTGGGCTGTCTGCACCACTATTTGTAGCGCTGGCATTCAAGGGTGGTGCAATTGCCATACCAAGCTGTGATGCAGCCAGTCTCAATGGTGCAGCTGTATAACCTTTTGAGGATCCGAGGGACCATGCAAAGTATTTTCAGCCTAATTATTATGTGTATATAATTTCTTACTACTTGTTGGGTGATAAATGCATATTGCACTGTTGAGGATAGCTTGAAAGTAAGCATTTCACTGTACCTTTCACACCCTGTATCCCAGCAAAACTCAACTGGCGGACCGCGGTCCGGGTCCAGACCCAGAGAAGGGTCAATCCGGGCAACATCGCATTTTGTTATATACAAAAGTCAATACATCGTTTTTTAGACAGCTTTTTAAAAAATCTACTGGGCACAGCGGCCTCTTTAACTAACAAACTCTCTTTCTCACGCGCTCTCTCTCGAAGCAATGCCCACCTCTACTAGTGCCCCGTCTAATCCAATCATGTGGTTATATGCAAATACAAAAGGTTGCATCCTACCCAATCACATTAATCCAAATATCCTCTGTGAAACCCTGGGACAAGCAGTCAGAAAGAAACAAAGATTTGACCGCAGTTCAACTGTAAATATCACAGATAGGAGCTTAGTTACCAGAAGTTAATTAATATGGCTTGACGAGTGGACGGAACCGTATGTGTTCATTCTCCCCGCAACTAGCACAAAACCAATGTGCCTGATATGCAGCGAGTCCGTAGCTCTCGTGAAAAGTGCCCATGTTAAGCGCCATTATAACACCAGGCATAGTCAATTCGATTAGACATATACCCTGAACATGGAGGTGAGAACAATCAAGATGAATCAACTCAAATCCCAATATGAGAGTTCCACCAATATGAGAGTTCCATCCTTGTCAATTCCCTGATAGCCCAACAACGTGCAATGGAGTGTTCACTGAGGATAGCCTGGGTTTTTGGGAGAAAAAAAGAAAAAAAACATTTTCAGACGCTGAGATGGTAAAATAATGCATGTGTGAAGTTTTTGACACCTTATAAACAAAAAGATGAGCTCAGAGAAAGATCAAACAGATCCCACATCAATGACGACAACTGAAATATTAGCTGAAGATTTACCTTCACAAAATTGATGAGGCCATTGAGAATGCACCATGCATTTCATTGGCTGTGGATGAATCAACTGATAATACTGATAATGCCCAGCTTCTGGTGTTTGTCAGATTTTATAACGAAACCAAGAAAGAATTCTTGAGGAGCTGTTGGGCTTAACACATCTAGAAGCACCAACATGGTGAGAGGATATCCATGAGGCCATCAAAGGGATGCTGACAAGAAGGGGGATAGATCTGAAGTCAGGGGACTCCATCAGCACAGATGGAGCTCCAGACATGATAGGAAGAGGGAGGTGACTGGTGCACATTTGAAAGAGGACCACCCTGACCTGACATCATATCACTGCATCATCCACCAATCTGTCCTGTGTGCCAGTCTGGGAAAAGAGTTTGAGGTCATGACAACAATGATGAAACTGATCAACTTTTTGAGAACAACTTCATCCCTACAACACTGCCATTCTGACAAAGACCAATGCCAGTTGATGACTTACTACTGCACAACAATATCAGATGGCTCAGCAAAGGCAGGGTTTTTGAACGCTTTTGAGCCATTCAGGAATAAATCAAAGCTTTCTTATCAGAGCAAAAGTGTGATATGGCAACTAAGTTTCCTGAGTTTTTGGAAGATGAGAAGATGGAAACAGTGGAATTTTTGACAAACATTACATCACACCTCAATGTTAAGCTGCAGAGACGGGACAACACTGTGTGTGATATGATAACAGCAGTCTGAGCTTTCCAAAATAAATTTGAGCTTTTCAAGAATGATCTCCAAGGAGAACTTGTCCACTTCCCCAGTCTTCTGAGGTGTTCCGAGATGTTCCCAATGATCTCCAAGGAGAACTTGTCCACTTCCCCAGTCTTCTGAGGTGTTCTGAGATGTTCCCAATGATGTCCAAGGAGAACTTGTCCACTTCCCCAGTCTTCTGAGGTGTTCTGAGATGTTCCCAATGATGTCCAAGGAGAACTTGTCCACTTCCCCAGTCTTCTGAGATGTTCCCAATGATCTCCAAGGAGAACTTGTCCACTTCCCCAGTCTTCTGAGGTGTTCTGAGATGTTCCCAACCATGTTGATTTCATCTAGAAATTGATGGATAGCTTTAAGGCTCACTTTGATGACTTCGCTGTTGGAAGAGAACTGCTGCTGCTAATCCAGAAACCCTTCTTGGTCACAAAGAAGCTAAAAAAAAAAATCTTCAGATGGGTAGGTGTTGCATCACTGCAAATGGGGTTGACTAAGCTGCAAGAAGATGTGGCTTTGAAGGAGCAGGCTGGTGATTGTGACCCTGTCACTTTCTGGGGAAAGATGGTGCCTGCAATTGATGTCCCTGTTCTCAAGAAACTGGCACTATACATCCTGACCAGAAAGTATAATGTATCTCATTAATGCAGGGCAATGCCCAGAGTGACATATATACGTGATTATAAACTCGGCGGTTTAAGCCCTGAATGCTGATTGGCTGACAGCCGTGCTATATCAGACCGTATACCATGGGTATGACCAAACATGTATTATTTCCTAGAGGTCGACCAATTAATCGGCATGGTCGATTAAATAGAGCCGATTTCAAGTTTTCATAACAATCGGTAATCTGCATTTCTGGATGCCGATTATGGCCGATTACATTGCACTCCACGAGGAGACTGGTGGCAGGCTGACCACCTGTTACGCGAGTGCAGCAATGAGCCAAGGTAAGTTGCTAGCTAGCATTAAACTTATCTTACAAAAAACAATCCATCTTAACATAATCACTAGTTAACTACACATGGTTGATGATATTACTAGTTTATCTAGCTCGTCCTGCGTTGCATATAATCAATGCGGTGCCTGTTAATTTATCATCAAATCACAGCCTACTTTGCCAAACGGGTGACGATTTAACAAGCGCATTCGCAAAAAAAGCACTGTCGTTGCATTGATGTTTATGGTTAGGTCCACATTGGTGCCTTTCTTAAAATCAATACACAAACACATTTTTTTTAAAACTGCGTATGTAGTTAATATTGCCTGCTAACATGAATTTCTTTTAAAACTAGTTAGGGATAGGCGGGACGCAATGTCTCAACTAGCCAATTGCCAGGGGAAATGCAGAGCGCCAGATTCAAATAAAATACTATAAAATTCAAACTTTCATTAAATCACACATGTAAGATACTCAATTAAAGCTACACTCGCTGTGAATCCAGACAACATGTCAGATTTAAAAAATGCTTTTCGGCGAAAGCATAAGAAGCTATTATCTGATGATAGCACCAGCAGTAAACAAAGGGGTTAGCATATTTCAACCCTGCAGGTGCTACACAAAATGCTGAAGTAAAATATAAAACATGCAATACCTTTGACAAGCTTCTTTTGTTGGCACTCCAATATGTCCCATAAACATCACAATTGGTCCTTTTGTTCGATTAATTCCGTCCATATATATCCAAAATGTCCATTTATAAAGCGCGTTTGATCCAGAAAAAAACAGCTTACAAAAAACACAACGTCACTACAAAATATTTCAAAAGTTGCCTATAAACTTTGCCAAAATATTTCAAACTACTTTTGTAATACAACTTTAGGTATTTTTAAACGTTAATAATCGATCAAATTGTAGACGGGGCAATCTGTGTTCAATACAGGAATGAAAACAAACCAGCGCCACTTTTCAGGTCTTGCGCAACTCTCAACAGTGTACCCAGTTCCTGGTTGGCCTACTTCTTCATTGCACAAAGGAATAACCTCAACCAAATTCCAAAGACTGGTGACATCCAGTGGAAGCGGTAGGAACTGAAAACAAGTTCCTAAGAAATATCCCTTGGCAATGACAAGGCAGTGAACGGAGAGAGGCAAAAAAATATATATATTCTGAACAGTTAGTCCTCGGGGTTTTGCCTGCTACATAAGTTCTGTTATACTCACAGACATGATTCAAACAGTTTAAGAAACTTCAGTGTTTTCTATCCAAATCTATGAATAATATGCATATCTTATATTCTTCGCATTAGTAGCAGGAGGTTGAAATTGGGAACGCTATTTATCCAAAAGTGAAAATTCTGCCACCTAGCCCCAAGAGGTTCTAGGGAAATTGTGTCACTTCTCTTGTGATCTGTGCAAGCAGAGTCAGGGTATATGCATGCGAACTGTGTGAAGACCATTTCTTCCTAAAAAATACTAATTAATTTGCCAGAATTTTACATAATTATGACGTAAAATAGAAGGTTGTGCAATTTAACAGCAATATTTAGACTTAGGGTTGCCGCCCATTCGATAAAATACAGAACGGTTCCGTATTTCACTGAAAGAACAAACGTTTTGATTTAGAAATTATAGTTTCTGGATTTGACCATATTAATGACCTAAAGCTCGTATTTCTGTGTGTTTATTATATTATTATTAAGTCTATGATTTGATATTTGATAGAGCAGTCTGACTGAGCGGTGGTAGGCAGCACTTTCCTGCGTTTGCCAGCAGCTCTTCGCTGTGCTTCAAACATTGTGCTGTTTATGACTTCAAGCCTATCAACACCCAAGATTAGGCTGGCAATACTATTGTGCCTATAAGAACATCCAATAGTCAAATGTATATGATATGTATATACCAGGTGGTATCCGATTTTAAGTACCATGTCATCATACTTGATTCCAACCTCTCTTTTAAAAAGCATGTGAAAAAGGTAATTCAAATAACCAAATTCAACCTAGCTAATTTCCGATTTATACGAAATTGTTTGACTACAGAGGTAGCAAAACTGTACTTCAAATCTATGATACTCCCCCACTTAACATACTGCTTGACTAGTTGGGCCCAAGCTTGCTCTACAACATTAAAACCTATTCAGTCTGTCTACAAACAGGCTCTCAAAGTGCTTGATAGGAAGCCCAATAGCCATCATCATTGTCACATCCTTAGAAAGCATGAGCTCTTGAGTTGGGAAAATCTTGTGCAATACACCGACGCATGTCTTGTATTCAAGATCCTCAATGGCCTGGCTCCCCCTCCACTCAATATTTTTGTTAAACAGAAAACCCAGACATATGGCAGCAGATCCACAAGGTCTGCCATGAGAGGTGACTGTATAGTTCCCCTAAGGAAAAGCACCTTTAGTAAATCTGCATTCTCTGTGAGAGCTTCCCATGTCTGGAATACACTGCCATCAGACACACATAACTGCACCACATATCACACTTTCACAAAATGCTTGAAGACATGGCTAAAGGTCAATCAGAATTGTGAACATGGTCTCTAGCTGTGTGTTGCCGCTCTCCATGTTGTCTGTTGTCTGTAGCTTGTGAGGTGTGGAAACACTTTGTTGCTTTTATGAATTTTGTCTTGCTGCTTTTTGTTTTATGCTGCTCTGTCTGTATGCTACATCTTGCTTGTCCTATGTTGCTCTGTCTGTATGCTATGTCTTGCTTGTCCTATGTTGCTATGTCTTGCTTGTTCTATGTTGCTATTGTCTATATTGTAATTGTTTTTAATAACCTGCCCAGGGACTGCGGTTGAAAATTAGCCGGTTGGCTAAAACCGGCACTTTTACTGAAATGTTGATCAATGTGCACTGTCCCTGTAAAAATAAAAATAAACTCAAATGAAATACAAATGGTATAGAGAGAAATAGTCCTATAATAACTACAACCTAAAACTTCTTAACTGGGAATATTGAAGACTCATGTTAAAAGGAACGACCAGGTTTCATACGTTCTCATGTTCTGAGCAAGGAACTTAAACGGTAGCTTTTTTACATGGCACATATTGCACTTTTACTCTCTTTTCCAACACTGTGTTTTTGCATTATTTCAACCAAATTGAACATGTTTCATTATTTATTTGAGACTAAATTGATTTTATTGATGTATTATATTAAGTTAAAATAAGTGTTAATTCAATGTTGTTGTAATTGTCATCATTACAAATCTATAAATAAATAAGTCTGCTTTTTTTGGTCCTCCAATAATCGGTATCGGTGTTGAAAAATCATAAAAAATTTTACACCTTTAATTACAGATTATACTGGCAATAAGGCACCTCAGAGGTTTGTGGTATATGGCCAATATACCACGGCTAAGAGCTGTATCCGGGCACTCCGCATTGTGTCTCACAGAAGTGCTTTATTGCTTAATTATTGCATGGCACACAGTGAAGTTCTGAGCATTCAGATGATTATTTAGGTTAAACTCTTTTGTTCTCCAGAAAACATGCACTTGATTTAATTTTTATTTTATTCAAGGCCCATGTACAATGATTCACAGTGAACCTTTTGCATAGATAAATATGCAAGCACTTTTCATCTTGCGCAAAGTTGATGAAATATTGCACATGTTTACATTCGAAAGAAGTTGTATTTCATTCACATTTTAGTGTAATTTAATGTACATTTTATATAACAACATGTTTCCCAAGTCGTAGACGACTATGTTTGTTACTACGCTGTATCACAGCGCCGATAAAGTACGATATCCATCCGGACTTTTGCCACCTAGGAAATGTGTCACTGTACCTTCTCAAATAGTAGTTGAGTATCCCTGCTGTATCCTGTGCACGTGACCAATATTTAGATTTTTTTTCACTGCCCACCTCACTCACCCCTAAACTGTAGAGTTGTTCCTCATATATACCCCACAGCCTCCTGATTTTGATAAGGATATTAGCTATTGTTACTGCAAATATGTTGCTAGTTAGTTACTACCTGGAGGGGCTGCAGACGGGACTGGTGCAGTAGAAGTCAGTGAATCTCAGTCCGTCGGCCGCCAATCGGTCCAGGTTGGGCGTGAGCGAGGTTGGATGACCGTAGCATCCTAGGTCGCCGAACCCCAGGTCGTCCGCGAACAGGAGGATGAAATTCGAGGGAGGGGAGCCCGAGCAGCTCGTAACAAGCAGGTACAGTAAGGTGGTGAAAGATAGAAAATGGCCCATTCTGACTGACTGTTGCAACAAGCAGAAGTTAGTCATGAAAAGGAAAAGTGCTTAACATTAGCTATCTAACGTTTAAAGCTACTTCGCTTTTAAAAAGTGTTCAAGGTCGAGGCCTAACGATTTAAATAAATTGCTCTACGTGTTCACTTATTCTCCAATGTTATGTAATATTCCCTGTATCGTTGAGATAATAGCTGCGAGAGTTTGCTACACTAGACAACTGACGCAACATAAAAAAATCATGTGATTACCGAGACACAGTTGGCGCATTTGAACGTCGTCAGCAGTGTTTTGGAAATGAAAGTCCGTGGTCTACCACAAGGGGTCACCATATCACCATGTTTTGCTTGGCCGTGGCAGGTTTCCCCATCACCCCATCCTACTCTCTAAGTTTGCTTTGAAGATTCTTACCTTGACTCATTAAACTCCTGTCAACTGGTCTATGTGACACCTACTGCCTGCCTTGTCTTGGTCATGCTCACGGTATGATGGGTGGCCAACCCTCTTCCAGGAGAGTTACTGGTTAGAAAACCTAAAAACAGGCTTTTGCTCCAGGCCTAGGTTTGGGATCACACCCAAATCAGCTGACTATTAGAATCAGATGTGTTTAGAGCAGGGATGGAGCAAACTCATATCGTTCTCTAGGATAGGAGTTGGCCACTTGCCGGCTTTTCTTCTTCGATGAGTTTTACGGCGGTTGGCATCCAATGTTAATGGCCATTACCGCCACCAGCTGGATGGGGTATTAAATAAGAAAAAAATTATAATAATTCCAGTAAAATGATATCATACAAAATAAAACGACAAAAAAAAGGTTATTTAAAAAAAATTCAACATCATACTTCTTCAATCACAGTCCACTCCAAAATACATCCCTACACAGGCTCAGGGGCCTGTCATTGTGCTACTTTCACCGACTGGATTTCCTGCACCGCCTTGGCTGTAAAATCACAAAGACCCAAAAAACGTTCAGCGGCATTCAATGATTCCAATTTTCTTAGACTTCTTCCCCACTTGTGCTGTACAGTTTATGACCATTGCAATAAATAATACAAAGTACACCTTTTTAACATGTAGCATTTCCCTATCCCTCGGTTGATGAGAAACCTTCACTGGTCTTGGTGGCTCTACTACTGTTGCTTCTTCCTCGCTACCCGTTCCTTCCAAATGTTCTCACCACCTCCAGATAGGACACTCCTTACCCTTACCACCTCATTCTCCTTCACCAGGACACTCCTTACCCTTACCACCTCATTCTCCTTCACCAGGACACTCCTTACCCTTACCACGTCATTCTCCTTCACCAGGACACTCCAAGAGTTCAGGAGCATGTTTACCTCCAAAGTTGCAGAATTTCCCTTCATCTGGCATATGATATTGTTCCCTTCTGCACACACTTGACACATGATCAAATCTTTTACATTCATGACACTGAAGTGGCTTGTGCACAGAAGCTCTTACAGGGTATCTCATGAATCGTAACTATATATGAGAAGGGAGAGACTTCATCAAAAAACAGTAGCATGGATGAAGTGAACTTCTTTTCTCCATCTACTGTTACCATGCAGGTCCATTGACGTGCACCAACCACTCCATCGATTCTTCAGTTAAATCCTCTGCCTTTCTTTATTGCACCACCCCAGACATAACCCCCTTTAAAATCCATGCAGGAAACATTCCACTCCATATCTTTTTTAGTCTTAACACACGCTTCTTCTGCTCCGCAGACACACAAAAAAACACACTCTCACCGACTCCACACTTTCTTCCAACACATTCCAGATTTTCCTGGAGACGTTTAAACAGATTTCCCAAGTAGCATTCATCCAAAACCCTGACTCCAACCAAAAACGAGTCTAGTGGTTTCCTATTTTCCCAACATATCTTTACTTCTCGTTTCCCTTTTTCTTCACCACTGTAACCCACCCACTCACTTTCTGTACTATTAGCTTCACCAGACCCACTAGCAGTTTCAAACAAAACCTCAGTTTCCGGACCCACTAGCAGTTTCAAACAAAACCTCAGTTTCCACCAATGAACATCTACGTCACTTTTATGCTGGCCACTAAATGGGTTGAGAGTTTTAACCTTACCGGCTAACCTTACCGGCTAACCTTACCAGCTAACCTTACCAGCTAACCTTACCAGCTAACCTTACCAGATAATAGTGTTCCTTCAGTCCTATGTTCCCTCAGTACCCACTGAACCAATTTCAATAACAATTGGCACAAATGCTTATTGTCCAAATCATTTGTATTGTAATCAAATTTTGGCCTTGTTTGGGGACAGGGATCACTAGAATTATACCCAGTGTGCGTTGCAAGTGTTCATTTTCACATAACATTTTGGTCATTTAGCAGACAGTTTTTATCACACCTTTTATGGCATCAGACTTCTGACACCAATGCAGTAAATTTGAGTTGATAGGGGGCCACAAAATGTTGAGCCGGTATATGAAAGTATTTAGTATTTTGAAATTGTGTAACTTACTCAATCATTGCATTGTAGTTCAGGCCAGGGAGATAAAAATGACAAAATTCTCAAAAGTAATTGAAATACGCATTTCAAAAATATGTATCAGAAATACTACCCATCTTTGTTCCATCATGCAACAACAATGGCTCAACTAACCAAAATACATACATCATGGGTGTCAACATATAAGCTATGTAAGATATTTGTTTCCTGACTCCTGGTTTATAACATAGAACTGAGGGAACTTATAAGGCTGAGGGAACATAGGGCTGAGGGACGGAACATAGGGCTAAGGGAACAGGTCTGAGGAACAAAGGGCTGAGGGAGGGAACATAGGGCTAAGGGAACAGGTCTAAGGAACATAGGGCTGAGGGAGGGAACATAGGGCTAAGGGAACAAGTCTGAGGAACATAGGGCTGAAGGAACAGGTCTGAGGAACATAGGGCTGAGGGAGGGAACATAGGGCTAAGGGAACAGGTCTGAGGAACATAGGGCTGAGGGAGGGAACATAGGGCTAAGGGAACAGGTCTGAGGAACATAGGGCTGAGGGAACAGGTCTGAGAAACATCACATTGAAAATCACATTGTATGATTTTTAAGTAATTAATTTGCATTTTATTGCATGACATAAGTATTTGATACATCAGAAAAGCAGAACTTAATATTTGGTACAGAATCCTTTGTTTGCAATTACAGAGATCATACTTTTCCTGTAGTTCTTGACCAGGTTTGCACACACTGCAGCAGGGATTTTGGCCCACTCCTCCACACCCCCACTCCTCCATAGGCCCCAGGGTCCAGGGAACATAGGGCCCAGGGAACATAGGGAGCATAGGGCTGAGGGAACATAAGGAACATAGGGCCCAGGGAACATAGGGCTGAGTGAACGTAGGGCTGTGGGAACATACGTAGGTTAAGGGAACATAGGGCCAAGGGAACATAGGGCCAAGGGAACATATGGCCCAGGGAACATAGGGCCCAGAGAACATAGGGCTGTGGGAACTGAGGGAACATAGGGCCCGGGGTACATAGGACCCAAAGAACATAGGGCTGTGGAACTGAGGGAACATAGGGCCCAGAGAACATAGGGCTATGGGAACTGAGGGAACATAGGGCCCAGAGAACATAGGGATATGGGAACTGAGGGAACATAGGGCCCAGAGAACATAGGGCTATGGAACTGAGGGAACATAGGGCCAAGGGAACATACTGTAGGGCTGAAGGAACATAGACATGGTCCCGTCATTGGGTATAGCCAAGCCACTGTCCTCTGCAGCGCCCTTGCACACACTTTGCCATTAATTCAACCTGACACCCAGTCAATGAACTTAACAGGAAGAGAAATATATTTCTGATTCAGTGGCCTGTGAGTCACCGGCTGAGAAAAGAGAACGTCAGGGTTGATTTTCTAAAGTAAAGACGAGCCTGAGCCTCAGCATCCACTGTCCTCCGGCTTGGTAGTTATTTGTTTATATATTATTTCGGGGCCACGCTTCGCTGGTGTGGAGAGGGAAGGAGTGCACTACCTGCATTTGAATGAAGTGTGTGTGTGTGTGTGTGTGTGTGTGTGTGTGTGTGTGTGTGTGTGTGTGTGTGTGTGTGTGTGTGTGTGTGTGTGTGTGTGTGTGTGTGTGTGTGTGTGTGTGTGTGTGTGTGTGTGTGTGAGAGAGTGATAGGGTGCGCTATCTGTCGCGCTAGATGAGTTCCCTATGGTAACCGGTTGACTAATGTTATTTTTTATTGCCGGGCAAAAACGTCTGAGGCTAAGCAGAGAATAAAGGTATTCTACTCTAATGTATCCTGGCTGAATTGTATCCTGCATGCACAGATGTCCTCACTCAGCAGTCTTAGGACAGTGCTGCCAATGTAAGAAATATGTCAAACTGGAAGAATATTAAAGTGATGTGGGCTGCTGCTAAAAAAAATCTGACTGTATTTTTTAACTGGTCCTTTTTATTATGCAGGAGTTCCACCTTTCTGTAGCCAGTACCATGCCTTAATTAGAGAATGTGTATGTGTGTGTGGTGTGTGTGTGTGTGTGTGTGTGTGTGTGTGTGTGTGTGTGTGTGTGTGTGTGTGTGTAGTTGTCAGTTAGCCTGCCTGCTGCCCAGCACCAGTGTTGTGCCTTAGGGACTTGTTGCCGTGGCACCAGGTGATTTGATTTACCATTTACTTTCACTTCTCTCTGTAGGACTGGCCTACATGTACATTCAGATCACTGTGTGTATGTGCATTGCATGAGCTTACACTGGCTCAGGAGGGAGGGAGAGAGATGGATAGAAAGAGGGAAGGAGAGGGTGGCCTGAGAGCGAGAACAGATGAAAAAAGACTGATTCTTTTAAAGGGTTCCTCCATGCCCCTCTGTGTCATTTTATCACCTGCTCTCTGGCCTCCTCTCTCTCTTCCCTCTCTCTCTCTCTCGCTTTCATCTGTCACTTATGTATCACACTGAGGCTATTACTTCCATCTCTGGGGGGAAGTGGGAAGATGTTTGCGTGCCTGTAATGTTAATTCCTATGATCCTAACATACTTAATGCTGCAGAATATATTGGAAGGGTCTGATAAAGGAAGAGGGGAAGGAAAAGGGAAGGGGGATGGCAGGCAGACTCTCTCCCCTTCACACTCTGCTGTGCTGAAGGATAGAGAAGCCTGTTGCATTATGGAGCATCTGTGTTGAGTTTCCCCTTTCTTCTCTGTCGCTCTCTTTCTCTCTGTCTCCCTCTTTCTTTCCTTCTCGCTTCCTCTCTCCCTGTCTTTCTCTCTGTCTCCCTCTTTCTTTCCTTCTCGCTTCCTCTCTCCCTCTCTTTCTCTCTGTCTCCCTCTTTCTTTCCTTCTTGCTTCCTCTCTCCCTCTCTTTCTTTCCTTCTTGCTTCCTCTCTCCCTCTCTTTCTTTCCTTCTTGCTTCCTCTCTCCCTCTCTTTCTCTCCTTCTCGCTTCCTCTATCTCTCTGTGTATCTCCCTCTCTTTCTTTCCTTCTCGCTTCCTCTCTCCCTCTTTCTTTCCTTCTCGCTTCCTCTCTCCCTCTCTTTCTTTCCTTCTCGCTTCCTCTCTCCCTCTCTTTCTCTCTGTCTCCCTCTTTCTTCCCTTCTCACTTCCTCTCTCCCTCTCTTTCTTTCCTTCTCGCTTCCTCTCTCCCTCTCTTTCTCTCTGTCTCCCTCTCTTTCTCTCCTTTCTCTGTCTCCCTCTCTTTCTCTCCTTCTCGCTTCCTCTTTCTCTCTGTGTATCTCCCTCTCTTTCTTTCCTTCTCGCTCCCTCTCTTTCTCTCTGTCTCCATCTCTTTCTCTCCTTCTCGCTTCCTCTCTCCCTCTCTTTCTCTCTGTCTCCCTCTTTCTTTCCTTCTCACTTCCTCTCCCTCTCTTTCTTTCCTTCTCGCTTCCTCTCTCCCTCTCTTTCTTTCCTTCTCACTTCCTCTCTCCCTCTCTTTCTTTCCTTCTCACTTCCTCTCTCCCTCTCTTTCTTTCCTTCTCACTTCCTCTCTCCCTCTCTTTCTTTCCTTCTCGCTTCCTCTCTCCCTCTCTTTCTCTCCGTGTGTGTGTCTGTGTCTTCCTCGTCTGGTTTTGAGGGATCAGCAGAAGATGTGGGTCAGCTGTGCTGACCCAGTTCCCAGCCGTGTGTGTGTGTGTGTGTGTGGTGAGGTTTAAAGACTCATAGGGCTCAGGGGATGAAGCCAGACTAGACTCTTATCAGTACCTGCGCAGTGCCTACCTACACACACGCACACACATGCCCGCACATATGTGACAGGGGGGGGGGCAGCATCTGTTTTCATGACCTTATGAGGAGACGGGGAGAAAGAGGAGACAAGGGAGAGGGAGCTGCAGAGGTGTAGCACACATTTCAACACCCTGAGAACAACTAGAAAACAAATTTTGCCATCTAAACTCCCTCAGGACACAGTAGAGAGGGATGAGATGAGAGGGGGATGAATAAAAATGAGACTTAATCTCTAGACTGCTGCTCATACCTACAGGAGAACATCCCTACACCACTTTCTCTCTGTTTGTTCCTCTCTCTCTCACTGTGGGTTTCGAGAATAAATGTTGTGTTTTTTTAAAGATACACTATGGTGCCAGTGCTCATGTCTTTTCCCAGTGCAATCAAGTCGTCAGTCAGTGTACAGGACTTATAATAGAGCTTATAATAACTGTCTGTGTACAGTACCTAAATATACAGATATTCAGTAGTGGAGGAACAGGAGTGAGTGAGCTAGTCACAGACTGTTTCCCAAGTGAGCAGTAGAGGTCGCCACTTTATCAAACCACAGGAATTCTCTGCCTACTAGCCTTATGAGACTGATCTTCACTTCTGCTTTCATTTCAGCACCACTGCTTGAGAGGGCCATGGCAGGTGCTATCAATAGACTTGACTGCTCCAGCACTGCTACTAATAAAATCCATAGAGATCCTATATATTATGTCATTCTATGATAAAATATACAGTGGGGC
The DNA here is from genome assembly GCF_002021735.2 of Oncorhynchus kisutch. NCBI lineage: Eukaryota > Metazoa > Chordata > Actinopteri > Salmoniformes > Salmonidae > Oncorhynchus > Oncorhynchus kisutch. The sequence continues at coordinate 31,726,552 of NC_034195.2, forward strand.
AAAACAGTATTTAGTCAGCCACCAATTGTGCAAGTTCTCCCACTTAAAAAGATGAGAGAGGCCTGTAATTTTCATCATAGGTACACTTCAACTATGACAGACAAAATGAGAAAAGAAAATCCTGAAAATCACATTGTAGGATTTTTAATGAATTTATTTGCAAATCAGCTGCTAGGGCGAGTAATGTTCAGTGAGCTGTTCTCTCTCTCTCTCTCTCTCTCTTAGATGTCTGGAAGTAACTGGCAAGTTAGTACAGAATGCATGGATCAAACCTTAAAGAGATGGGTGTGGCTAAGGCTTAAAAGGGTGTGAACAATGCTGAATGGGTGTAGACAAAGAAGGGCTCCCCAATAGTAGTACCAAAACATTGAAAGACGGTTTTCTCAAAAGTGAGTTTACAAGTTGATCAACTTTCAAAGCATAATTAATTTCCCATTGTTTCATCAAATGCAGTGTATGATTCACCATTTTGTAGGGTTTGAGTCTCTACTTTTATCCAATGTAAAAAAAACAGAAATTCAAATGTTGCCACATAAGACAGAATCCAGGTGGTGAGTCACATTTGTGTAGGGGTTGATACATTTTTCAAAAGGAATATGGAAATTACAAACTTCAGAAGCCTTTAAAACCTCAATTACATTACAAGTTTAAATGTCCTGCATTGCAGAAAAGTTATGCTGCAACAGGGTGATCAAATTAAGATCCTACATCTGTACTCTCACTGTTTACAGTACTTTCAGAAAGTATTCACACCCCTTGACTTTTTCCACATTTTGTTGTGTTACAAAGGGGATTCAAATTGATTTAATTGTTTTTTTTTTTGTCAACGATCTACACAGAGTACTCTAATGTCAAAGTGGACTAAAATTAATAAAAAATGTAACACTAATATATCTTGATTAGATTGGTATTCCACTCCTGAGTCAATACATTTTATAATCACTTTTGGCAGTCAATAGCTGTCTTTCAGGGTACGTCTCCAAAGAGCTTTCCAAACCTGGATTGTGCAACATTTGCCCATTTTTTATTATTTTCAAAATTCTTCAAGCTCTGTCAAATTGCTTGTTGATCATTGCTAGAAAACCTTGCCATAGATTTTCAGATTTAAATCAAAATGTGCACTCAGGATCATTCACTGTCTTCTTGGTAAGCAACTCCAGTGTAGATTTGGCCTTGTGTTTTAGGTTATTGTCCTGCTGAAAGGTGAATTCATCTCCCAGTGTCTGGAGGAAAGCAGACTGAAACAGATTTTCCTCTAGGATTTTGCTTGTGCTTAGCTCCATTCCATTTATATTTTATCCCAAAACCTCCCCAGTCCTTAACGATTAAAAGCATACCCATAACATGATGCAGTCACCACCATTCTTGAAAATATGGAGTGGTACTATAACGATATTCATAGGTGGAAGAAGGTGAAGAGGACCAAGGTGCAGCGTGGTACGTGTTCATGGTAAATTTAATAAAGAAACTGAACACTAGAACAAAAAAACAACAAAGCAGAACAAACTAAACAGTTCTGTCTGGTGCAGAAACACAAAGACGGATAACAACTACCCACAAACACAGGTGGGAACAGGCTACCTAAATATGGTTCTCAATCAGAGACAACGATAGACAGCTGCCTCTGATTGGGAACCATACCAGGCCAAACACATAGAAATACAAACATAGAACAAAACATAGAATGCCCACCCCAACTCACGCCCTGACCAACCTAAAATAGAAAAAGGAACTAAGGTCAGGACGTGGCAGGCTTCCTTTTCACTTTTCCAGTTAGATTAGTATTGTGGAGTAACTACAATGTTGTTGGTCTATCCTCAGTTTTCTCTTATCACAGCCATTAAACTGTTTTAAAATCTCTATTGGCCTCATGGTGAAATCCCTGAGTGGTTTCCATCCTCTCTGGCAACTGAGCTAGGAAGGAAGCCTGTATCTTTGTAGTGACTGGGTGTATTGATACACCTTCCAAAATGTAATTAATAACTTCAACATGCTCAAAAGGATATTCAATGTCAGTTTTTTACACTAATATTGCATACTTACGTGACTTGTTAAGCGCATTTTTACTCCTGAACTTATTTAGGCTGGCCACAACAAAGAGGTTTGATACTTATTGACTCAAGACATTTCAGCTTTTCATGTTTTATTCATTTGTAAACATAATTCCACTTTGACATTATTGTCACGCCTTGACCATAGAGAGCTTTTATTCTCTATGTTGGTTAGTTCGGGTGTGATTAAAAGGGTGGGTTATCGAGGTGAATTATATTTCTATATTGGCCTAGTAAGGTTCCCAATCAGAGGCAGCTGTTTGTCGTTGTCTCTGATTGGGGATCATATTTAGGTAGCCATTTCCCATTTGTGCTTTGTGGGATCTTGTCTATGTATAGTTGCCTGTGAGCATTATTATTAGCGGCACATTTCGTTTGGTTGATTTGTTTTTTAAAGTTTTCTATTCCAAAATAAAGGATGGGAACATACCACTCTGTATCTTGGTCCACTCCTTATAACGATTGTGACAATTATGGGGTATTGTGTGCAGGCCAGTGATAAAACAAATCAAAATTTTAGCCATTTTAAATTCGGGTTAACACAACAAAATGTGAAAGAAGTCAAGAGGTGTGAATCCTCTCTGAAGGCACTGTATGTAGTGCTACACAGTTCTTGCCTGAGCCCTTCCTCAGTACTTTGATCTATGAGTGACCGTGACATGCCCCCTGTCCCCGAGTCCAGCTCTGCCCTGTAATCTTATAAAACCTGGCCCTTAGTGTGTATGTGTGTGTTTTTTTAGAGCAAAACAGTGAAGGGTGGGGAGATCTGTGTGTGTCCAACCCCTGCCAAGTAATCTTATAAACCACTCTGAGTGACCCTCATGCAGCCTTTGTCCTGTCCACTCACCAGTCTGACCCCACAATTTGTTATTACCTGAACAAAATAGCTCTCTCAAAATGTGATTTGTCCTTTTTCTGGGCTCACTTCTTTCTCACCCACAGAGATGGACACTGCCCAGAACCCCAGACACCTCCAGTGACACATATGCATCAGGTCCAGTTAGTAAATGAGGATAGAGAGTGTGTGTGTGAAGCCAAATACAAAGAATGGATGAACAGACTAGTCAGAGGCTGCAACATGGCGTCCAGCTGTTAAATTGGCCAATACACACTGGAATAATGAGCAGAGTTGATTCATACTTAATCTCTACATACAGTGCCTTGTGAAAGTATTCGGCCCCCTTGAACTTTGCGACCTTTTGCCACATTTCAGGCTTCAAACATAAAGATATAAAACTGTATTTTTTTGGTGAAGAATCAACAACAAGTGGGACACAATCATGAAGTGGACCGACACTACATTTATTGGATATTTCAAACTTTTTTAACAAATCAAAAATGGAAAAATTGGGCGTGCAAAATGATTCAGCCCCTTTACTTTCAGTGCAGCAAACTCTCCAGAAGTTCAGTGAGGATCCAATGTTGACCTAAATGACTAATGATGATAAATACAATCCACCTGTGTGTAATCAAGTCTCCGTATAAATGCACTGTGATAGTCTCAGAGGTCCGTTAAAAGCGCAGAGAGCATCATGAAGAACAAGGAACACACCAGGCAGGTCCGAGATACTGTTGTGAAGATGTTTAAAGCCGGATTTGGATACAAAAAGATTCCCAAGCTTTAAACATCCCAAGGAGCACTGTGCACGCGATAATATTGAAATGGAAGGAGTATCAGACCACTGCAAATCTACCAAGACCTGGCCGTCCCTCTAAACTTTCAGCTCATACAAGGAGAAAACTGATCAGAGATGCAGCCAATAGGCCCATGATCACTCTGGATGAACTGCAGAGATCTACAGCTGAGGTGGGAGACTCTGTCCATAGGACAACAATCAGTCGTATATTGCACAAATCTGGCCTTTATGGAAGAGTGGCAAGAAGAAAGCCATTTCTTAAAGATATCCATAAAAAGTGTCGTTTAAAGTTTGCCACAATCCACCTGGGAGACACACCAAACATGTGGAAGAAGGTGCTCTGGTCAGATGAACTTTTTGGCAACAATGCAAAACGTTATGTTTGGCGTAAAAGCAACACAGCACATCACCCTGAACACACCATCCCCACTGTCAAACATGGTGGTGGCAGCATCATGGTTTGGGCCTGCTTTTCTTCAGCAGGGACAGGGAAGATGGTTAAAATTGATGGGAAGATGGATGGAGCCAAATACAGGACCATTCTGGAAGAAAACCTGATGGAGTCTGCAAAAGACCTGAGACTGGGATGGAGATTTGTCTTCCAACAAGACAATGATCCAAAACATAAAGCAACATCTACAATGGAATGGTTCAAAAATAAACATATCCAGGTGTCATATCCAGGCCAAGTCAAAGTCCAGACCTGAATCCAATCGAGAATCTGTGGAAAGAACTGAAAACTGCTGTTCACAAATGCTCTCCATCCAACCTCACTGAGCTCGAGCTGTTTTGCAAGGAGGAATGGGAAAACATTTCAGTCTCTCGATGTGCAAAACTGATAGAGACATACCTCAAGCGACTTCCAGCTGTAATCGCAGCAAAAGGTGGCGCTACAAAGTATTAACTTAAGGGGGCTGAATAATTTTGCACGCCCAATTTTTCAGTTTTTGATTTGTTAAAAAAGTTTGAAATATCCAATAAATGTCGTTCCACTTCATGATTGTGTCCCACTTGTTGTTGATTCTTCACAAAAAAATACAGTTTTATATCTTTATGTTTGAAGCCTGAAATGTGGCAAAAGGTCGCAAAGTTCAAGGGGGTCGAATACTTTCGCAAGGCACTGTACAAACATAAGTTGTTCACTGGACATGATTCAAACATTTCCATGGACCAGCACTCTAGATAATAGCTTCCCTAAATGTAGCTACATAAATGCTAATATCACCTCTAATAATCATTAATAAACATATCCAAACATGTTTAACATGCTACATTGCTGTAATCTCACATTACCCATTTACATAAGGTACATTCAATCAACACGCTATATTGGTTACTCTGCATTAAGAAGATAGATTAGTGTTGCACCGCGTTTTGAGAAGCAGTAATGCTTTAGATTTTTATGCTACTGTCCAGTACATTGAGTGTCATTGAGTCATCATGCTATGTTGGCCTTGTGTCCAGTTAGCATGCTAAATTACCATTTGGAGAAGAGATAAACCAGAGCAATTAATTTACTTTACAGAGATCAAATAATTTGGCTTCCTATAATATTTTGAGTGATAATGGGTTGTAGATGCTATGGTTTTCTATGGCAAGACTACAGGGAGGTATTGGTCTGAAATGAGATTATGTTATAAAAGATACCAGGAAGTAATCCTAAATATAATCTACCCATGCTTTCATTCAGTGAGTGATCCACTTCTGTATGAGATCTGCTCTGATCTTGACCTGCCTTTGGCCATGATAAGACCTCAGTGGGATACTTCAGGATTTTGGCAACAAGGAACTTTATCTACTTCCCCAGAGTCCGATGATCTTGTGGATGAAAATTTTGTGATGCTAGCAGATACCCATAGACTTCCAGTCATTGAGCTAACGCTAGTTAGAATTGGCTCTCAAAACTACCTCTAACTTCCTTCATACTGGACACAGAGACATAAAAATGGTATCCACAAATTCATCGAACTCTGGGGAAGTAGATAAAGGCATCATTTCCAAAATCCTGAAATATCCCTTTAAAACTGTAAATAACTCACAACGTCAGAATAGATTATTATTTTGGCTTTCTTACACGCTTCAGGTTTAACCAAATATTTTTCCTCATTGGGCTAATTTCCATATTTATGCAAATGCTGCTGTCAAAGTTAATAGTAATTTATTTAGTTTTCAAAATGTTCAATGGGAAGCAGACCATTTTATATATTTCTGTAACCTTTATTTAACTAGGCAAGTCAGTTAAGAATAAATTCTTATTTACAATGACGGTCTACCAAAAGGAAAAATGCCTGCGGGGACGGGATATAATAAAAAAATAATATATATATATATAGAACAAAACACACATCAAGACAAGAGAGACACCACAACACTGCATACAGTTGAAGTCTGAAGTTTTTCAGAATTCCTGAAATTTAGTGAAAATTCCCTGTCATAGGTCAGTTAGGATCAACACTTTATTTTAAAAATGTGAAATGTCAGAATAATAGTAGAGAGAATTATTTAGTTCAGCTTTTATTACTTTCATCACATTCCCAGTGGGTCAGAAGTTTACATACACTCAATTAGTATTTGATAGCATTGCCTTTAAATTGTTGATCTTGGGTCAAACATTTCAGGTAGCCTTCCACAATAAGTTGGGTGACTTTAACCCAGAAGCTTACAAGAAATCCTGCTATGCCCCGTGACAAACCATCAAAGAGGCAAAGCGTCAATACAGGGCTAAGATTGAATCATACTACACCGGCTCCAATGCTCGTCTTATGTGGCAGGGCTTGCAAACTATTACAGACTACAAAAGGAAGCACAGCTGTGAGCAGCCCAGTGATATAAGCCTACCAGACGAGCTAAATCACTTCTATGCTCGCTTTGAGGCAAGCAACACTGAGCCATACATGAGAGCATCAGGTGTTCTAGACGACTGTGTGATCACACAGTGCTGACCAACTGGTGCTGACCAACTGGGAGGTGTCATCAGCATGTGCTGACCAACTGGCAGGTGTCATCACTGACATTTTCAACATGTTCCTCATTGAGTCTGTAATACCAACATGTTTCAAGCAGACCACCATAGTCCCTGTGCCCAAGATCCCAAAGGCAACCTGCCTAAATGACTATAGACCTGTAGCACTCACATCCGTAGCCATGAAGTGCTTTGAAAGGCTGGTAATGGCTCACTTCAACACCATTATCCCAGAAACCCTAGACCCACTCCAATTCGCATACCGCCCAAACAGATCCACAGATGATGCAATCTCTGTTGCACTCCACACTGCCCTTTCCCATCTGGACAAAAGGAACACTTATGTGAGAATGCTATTCATTGACTACAGCTCAGCGTTCAACACCATAGTACCCTCAAAGCTCATCACTAAGCTAAGGATCCTGGGACTAAACACCTCCCTCTGCAACTGGATCCTGGACTTCCTGACGGGCCGCCCCCAGGTGGTGAGCGTAGGTAGCAACACATCTGCCACGCTGATCCTCAACACTGGAGCCCCCCAGGGGTGCGTGCTCAGTCCCCTCCTGTACTCCCTGTTCACCTACGACTGCATGGCCAGGCACGACTCCAACACCATCATTAAGTTTGCAGATGACACAACAGTGGTAGGCCTGATCACCGACAACGACGAGACAGCCTATAGGGAGGAGGTCAGAGACCTGGCCGGATGGTGCCAGAATAACAACCTATCCCTCAACATAACCAAGACTAAGAAGATGATTGTGGACTACAGGAAAAGGAGGACCGAGCACACCCCCATTCTCATCGACGGGGCTGTAGTGGAGCAGGTTGAGAGCTTCAAGTTCCTTGGTATACACATCACCAACAAACTAGAATGGACCAAACACACCAAGACAGTCATGTAGAGGGCATGACAAAGCCTATTCCCCCCCAGTAAACTAAAAAGATTTGGCATTGGTCTGAAATCCTCAAAAGGTTCTACAGCTGCAACATTGAGAGCATCACTGGTTGCATCACTGCCTGGTACGGCAATTGCTCGGCCTCCGACCGCAAGGCACTACAGAGGGTAGTGCGTACGGCTCAGTACACCACTGGGGCTAAGCTGCCTGCCATCCAGAACCTCTACACCAGGCGGTGTCAGAGGAAGGCAAAAAATTGTCAAAGACCCCAGACCCCCAGCCATAGACTGTTCTCTCTACTACTGCATGGCAAGTGGTACAACTGTTCTGCCTTATTATTATTCGACCATGCTGGTCATTTATGAACATTTGAACATCTTGGCCATGTTCTGTTATAATCTCCACCCGGCACAGCCAGAAGAGGACTGGCCACCCCACATAGCCTGGTTCCTCTCTAGGTTTCTTCCTAGGTATTGGCCTTTCTAGGGAGTTTTTCCTATCCACCGTGCTTCTACACCTGCATTGCTTGCTGTTTGGGGTTTTAGGCTGGGTTTCTGTACAGCACTTTGAGATATCAGCTGATGTACGAAGGGCTATATAAATACATTTGATTTGAAGTGGTACCGGAGTGCCAAGTCTATGACAAAAAGGCTTCTCAACAGTGTTTACCCCCAAGCCATAAGACTGCTGAACAGGTAATCAAATGGCTACCCAGACTATTTGCATTGTGTGCCACCCCCCAACCCCCCTTTTACGCTGCTGCTACTCTCTGTTTATCATATATGCATAGTCACTTTACCTATACATTCATGTACAGTGGGGCAAAAACGTATTTAGTCAGCCACCAAAAGTTCTCCCACTTAAAACGATGAGAGAGGCCTGTCATTTTCATCATAGGTACACTTCAACTATGACAGACAAAATTAGGGGAAAAAATCCAGAAAATCACATTGTAGGATTTTTTAATGAATTTATTAGCAAATTATGGTGGAAAATAAGTATTTGGTCAATAACAAAAGTTTATCTCAATACTTTGTTATATACCCTTTGTTGGCAATGACAGAGGTCAAATGTTTTCTGTAAGTCTTCACAAGGTTTTCACACACTGTTGCTGGTATGTATTTTGGCCCATTCCTCCATGCAGATCTCCTCTAGAGCAGTGATGTTTTGGGGCTTTTTCTGGACAACATGGACTTTCAACTCCCTCCAAAGATTTTCTATGGGGTTGAGATCTGGAGACTGCCTAGGCCACTCCAGGACCTTGAAATGCTTCTTACGAAGCCACTCCTTCATTGCCCGGGCGGTGTGTTTGGGATCATTGGCATGCTGAAAGACCCAGCCACGTTTCATCTTCAATGCCCTTGCTGATGGAAGGAAGTTTTCACTCAAAATCTCACGATACATGGCCCCATTCATTCTTTCCTTTACACGGATCAGTCGTCCTGGTCCCTTTGCAGAAAAACAGCCCCAAAGCATGATGTTTCCACCCCCATGCTTCACAGTAGGTATGGTGTTCTTTGGATGCAACTCAGCATTCTTTGTCCTCCAAACACGACGAGTTCAGTTTTTTACCAAAAAGTTATATTTTGGTTTCATCTGACCATATGACATCTCCCAATCTTCTTCTGGATCATCCAAATGCTCTCTAGCAAACTTCAGACGGGCCTGGACATGTATTGGCTTAAGCAGGGGGACACATCTGGCACTGCAGGATTTGAGTCCCTGGCAGCGTAGTGTGTTACTGATGGTAGGCTTTGTTACTTTGGTCCCAGCTCTCTGCAGGTCATTCACTAGGTCCCCCCGTGTGGTTCTGGGATTTTCGCTCACTGTTCTTGTGATCATTTTGACCCCACGGGGTGAGATCTTGCGTGGAGCCCCAGATCGAGGGAGATTATCATAGTTGTCATAGTTGAAGTGTACCAATGATAAAAATTACAGGACTCTCTCATCTTTTTAAGTGGGAGAACTTGCACAATTGGTGTTTGACTAAATACATTTTTGCCCCACTGTACATATGTACATACTACCTCAATTGGCACCACCAACCAGTGCTCCCGCACATTGGCTAACCAGGCTATCTGCATTGTGTCCTGCCATCCACCCCCTGCCAACCCCTCTTTACGCTACTGCTACGCTCTGTTCATCATATATGCGTAGTCACTTTAACAATATCTACATGTACATACTACTTCAATCAGCCTGACGAACCGGTGTCTGTATGTAGCCTTGCTACATTTATAGCCTCGCTACTGTATAAGCCTCACTACTATTTTTCACTGTCTTTTTACTGTTGTTTTTATTTCTTTACTTACCTATTGTTCACCTAATACCTTTTTTGCACTATTAGTTAGAGCCTGTATACAAATTAGTTTTGATTTGATTTGAATCAGGGTTAGTCTGGCAGCTGGGGTGAAAGAGGAGGAATTACAATAGAGGAAACCAAGTCTAGATGTAACTTTAGCCTGCAGCTTTGATATGTGCTGAGAGAAGGACAGTGTACCGTCTAGCCAGACTCCAAAGTTTTGGTGTCTGAAGTTAAAACTGGCAATACAGCATTGAATGCGGCAGAGGAACAGTACCAGTAGCCAAGGCAATACATTGTCACTATTCTCCACCATTTTTTTTTCAATTTCCAATGATTGTGATGTGATATACAGTAGCTTTTTATGGAATGATTTACTATCCAGCATCAACTTATTTAGTTCTATAGCATATCAGGTTAATTGGATGGTCTCTGGCTGAGATGAAATGGCATGATAGATTAGAGGCATTGTATATGATACTCCAATAACATCATTGCGTATGTTTGTAAAATCATCATTTGATAGTGAAATTGATCTCTTGAATAACACAACTAGCCTGCTCAAAATGATTTATGACTGTGGCTCTAGATTTTTATGAGAACTTCGCTCCTATGTCATGCATTATAATGCATTATGAAGATGTTAATGTGAAGAGATACTTGGTATGATATAATGAACAGAGATAAATCCAATTTAGGTGAATAATGTGTTTCTCTCAAGCCCACCCATTGCTCTTTTGTTAATGTGGTGTGTATACATGTCAATGATTAAGAATGTGTGATCTGAGCTGGTCTTTGTAGCATGTCATTACTGCCTCAGAGCTCAGAACAAGGCTCGTTAAGGTTACTGAAGTGGAACGTCTGGCCTTCTCTGACTCTCCATTATACAAAAAGTAAGGATGAGGAGTGTTTCCATTGTAATAATAAAATAGAATTGAGCATAATAGTTATCATAAAAAACACAGGATCTCTCCCAGACATCACTTCATCACGGTTGAATCTCAGAATGTGATCCGTAATAAATTTAAACCCATGGCATAATTTCAATGGATTCTATGTTGCTGCATTTTTTGCCTTGATAGAGGACCATTATAATTATGATAAGAGATATGAAAAGTATCCATTATACTATGCTTCAAATCAACAGGATAACATCTCAGCTTCCCTGATACTGTATCATCACCAGTGCTGGCTCAATCAGATTAAACATATCTTGTGCGGAGGTATGCAGACTATGAATGAGTAACTAAAGTACAGCAGTGCCAACTCTATCTCATTGAGAGACCCATCTATTACCCTGATGGGATTGGCCTCATCCAGACCCATGACCCATCCAGACCTCCCTCCCTCTGTCAGAGTGTTTAAGCTATCAGGCTGCATCTCAGATCCAATAGACCAATGTTCGCTGAGTTAGCCTCCCAGTGGAGCACAATCCTCAAATCAATTACCACCCTGTAACCACAACCCCAAATCCCATTCCTCTGTGTCACGCCCAATAAAATATATTCCCTCTCTCTCTGTCTTTCTGTCTCTCTGTCTCTCTCCCTCTCCAATCTCACTCTCTCTATTCTCTATCTTTTATCTTTCTCTCTTTGCTGTACTCTCTCTCTCTCTGTCTCTCTCCGCAGACTTTCTGTGCTCTTTATATAACCAACTCTCCATTTGCCCCATATATGTGTTGATGTTGCATGTACTGCACAAACCCATAGCCCTTGCCACTAGATCAAGAAGTGTATTACTCTGAGCCATCAGTTGACTAAAGGCTTACCACCTGTTACACTCTATGACCTCCCTTTGACCTGACCTGCTCTCAGCAGCTGATAGTCATCAACGGTAAGATATCAAAATCAAATCAAATTCTATTGGTCACATACACATGGTTAGCAGATGTTAATGCGAGTGTAGCAATGCTTGTGCTTCTAGTTCTGACAGTGCTGTAATATCTAACAAGTAATCTAACAATTCTCCAATAACTACCTACTGTAATACACACAAATGGGTGGATGAGAATATGTACATATAAGTATATGGATGAGCGATGGCAGAGCGGCATAGGCAAGGCGCAAAATATGGTATAAAATATAGTATATACATGTGATATGAGTAATGTAAGATTTGTAATCATTATTTCAAGTGGCATTGTGTAATGTGACTACTGATCCATTTATTAAATTGTCCAGTGATTGAGTCTCAATCTTGGCAGCAGCCTCTGAGTCAGTGATTGCTGTTTAGCAGTTTGATGGCCTTGAGAAAGAAGTTGTTTTTCAATCTCTCAGTCCCATTTTTGATGCACCTGTACTGACCTCGCCTTCTGGATGATAGCATGGTGAACAGGCAGTGGCTCGGGTGGTTGTTGTCCTTGATGATCTTTTTGGCCTTCCTGTGACATCGGGTGCTGTAAGTGTCACGGAGGGCAGGTAGTTTGCCCCCGGTGATACGTTGTGCAGACCGCACCACCCTCTGGAGAGCCTTGCGGTTGAGGGCAGTGCAGTTGCAGTACCAAGCTGTGATACAGCCAGGCAGGATGCTCTCGATTATGCATCTGTAAAAGTTTGTCAGGGTTTTGGGTGACAAGCCAAATTTCTTCATCCTCCTGAGGTTGAAGAGGCGCTGTTGCGCCTTCTTCACCACACTGTCTGTGTGGGTGGACCATTTCAATTTGTCTGTGATGTGTACGCCCAGGAACTTAAAACTTTCCACCTTCTCCACTGCTGTCCCTTCGATGTGGATAGGGAGCTGCTCCCTCTGCTGTTTCATGAAGTCCACAATCATCTCCTTTGTTTTGTTGACGTTGACGTTGTTTTCCTGATACCACACTCCGAGTGCCCTCATGGCACCTATCTAACATGTACCAGTATGAGCCTGGATGTGATACCATATTCCCAAATAGTATTCCCACATTCTTAACCCTATAGAAGACGAGTGTTAAAACATTGGTTCATCTATGCGTTGAGTATTTGGGAGTAGTGTGGGGCTTTTTTTACATTCTGAAGCCGAACAACCACCCTCCAAGACCAGATAACACCCAGATACTGAAACAGTTCAGTTTGTAGGGATTGTTATGTCAAACTAGCTTCAACTACCTTCCTCTGCTACACTTTTACACAGAAGCCAAAGTAGCAACAGCAGTTCTGAACAAAGTGAGTATATTCCCATTAATGTTTACATAGAGATTCTGTATTCTTTTATCAGATAGTGTCCCAAGTGGCATGGGACTCAGTGTGTGTTTTAAGATGACTGTCCTCCTTTCACAGCTTTGAGTATTGAGCATTATTAAATACTGATTCCGTGGACTGTTGAGTCATCTTTACTTCATAACACATCCCCACTGTTAATGCTTGCTGGTGTGAGACTCTCAGACACTTCTTTATAAAAGGAAGATCGAAAAGCAGCATCACCAGACACACAAGCACACACACAGGGCTGACAGGAGTTGGCATGGTATCAGATCCACTGCTATAGCTGAGTGTCTGTGGGGGATTGAGGCGCGAGTTCTGTGTTTTTATAAAGAAAACCTAGTTAACATCTACCTGCAGCATGCTGATAACACTGAGCGTCTCATTCCCTGGTGAAATGGAGGGAAACGTACCTCACATTCATGCCTTTGTCGTCAACAAAATAGAAAACGACTTCGCTAGGGATTAAGTTGTGAATTTGGAAAACAGATTGTGTTGGGACATACAGTGGGTTTCATTGACTGGGGGGATTACTGCTAGACACCCAAACACAATACAGTCCCATGGGAACAGAGGCGAGGTGGGGTGTTCCATTTTACATTGACTACAACAGAAGCAGACATAAAGGCATTCAGTCAGAGATGACTGGTAATTGGGCACCATGGGGTGTATCTCAATAGTCTAAATAAAGGCTACTTCTCAATAAGATATGAAGCACTTCTTCCCCTCGTCTCTCTTCCTTCATCAAGCACCGGCTCTACAGGTGGCAAAGCCGGGCATGGACCCCCCCAGATAGAATTTGTGCCCCCTCCCATAAACATAACAAATGGTATATGAATTACTATGCCCGGGTTTGCCAATGTAGCACCTCTGGGCCTCCCAGTAGTGCAGACCGGGACAGAGGCTACATGCCGGTGTGCGCTCATGATCTGAGAAAGGGGGGATGTAATAATTTCATATTTTGTAGTTAAAATCCCAAAATGCATTCTGATTGGGCACTTAGCCATGCAATGTCCTAAGGCACTGCCTTCATTACCTTGTTTAAGATGCTCATTGACCCCCCCAGGGTGGGGTCAAATGGACATTGTTTTTCTCTCACAGAGAGGGAAAAAGGTTGTTCGCTTTTGCAGGTAGCTACAGATAGCTTTGTTAAGTTTTGGTAGTGGTGCACTGAATAATTATAGCTAGTTGGCTAAGCTTTGAACAGCATGGATTCTGAAAATGTCTGGGCACTATTAATAGCAAAAAAACTGAGGACCACCATGTCAAGGCCAACGCAGAGCTCACCGAGCAGCCTGCTAGCCTAGTAGCAAATGCAATACCTGCCCATCCCCTACACCGCCTCTGACCAACAACAATCAAAATGAGCCATGGACCAGCAGCATGAGGGTAACATCACAACAAGCACCTGCACCTCCGTTACCCCAGCCACTAGCACCAGCAGCATGAGGGTAACATCACAACAAGCACCTGCACCTCCGTTACCCCAGCCACTAGCACCAGCAGCATGAGGGTAACATCACAACAAGCACCTGCACCTCCGTTACCCCAGCCACTAGCACCAGCAGCATGAGGGTAACATCACAACAAGCACCTGCACCTCCGTTACCCCAGCCACTAGCACCAGCAGCATGAGGGTAACATCACAACAAGCACCTGCACCTCCGTTACCCCAGCCACTAGCACCAGCAGCATGAGGGTAACATCACAACAAGCACCTGCACCTCCGTTACCCCAGCCACTAGCACCAGCAGCATGAGGGTAACATCACAACAAGCACCTGCACCTCCGTTACCCCAGCCACTAGCACCAGCAGCATGAGGGTAACATCACAACAAGCACCTGCACCTCCGTTACCCCAGCCACTAGCACCAGCAGCATGAGGGTAACATCACAACAAGCACCTGCACCTCCGTTACCCCAGCCACTAGCACCAGCAGCATGAGGGTAACATCACAACAAGCACCTGCACCTCCGTTACCCCAGCCACTAGCACCTGACCACCTCTGTGATTAGGAGCCAGCACGCATTTGTCTCGACACTTACCTGAGCCGCATTTTCAGTGGGAGAAAGTGGACCTTTTGTAATGTCTGGTTCAAGGTATGCATTTGGTTGTAGTGCACGCTATGTCTTCTAAAGAGGCGATAGAGGACTTTTGTAATGTCTGGTTCAAGGTATGCATTTGGTTGTAGTGCACGCTATGTCTTCTAAAGAGGCGATAGAGGACTTTTTTAATATGTGTAGCTCCCTGTACAATTTCTTTAGGAAACCCATGGTGGCTGCACAGTACGTACACTGGGGAAAAACTGAGAAGACTTCTTGATTAGTGATGGACTGGCCACCTCGCCACAATGTCAGTCATTTTTAAATCAATTGACAACATCACAGAGAGGCACGGTGAAATTTAATTTACTCCTGCATATGGCACAGATGTGAGACTTGAGGCCACAGGCTTATTGAAAGCAGTGACAGATCCAAGCTTTAAGTTTATTGCTAACATGAATCACAAAACTCTAGGACTCCTCCACTGTCCTAACCAGTGACTGCAGTCAGAAGCTACTGATCTGTACTCCTGTGTCAAACTTGTCCGAAGTATTGGTGTGTTGAAAAACTGAGATGTGATGCTAAATTTGAGAGAAAAAAACTTTAGGAGGCACGCCAGGAGGGCATGAGCACACCAGCTCCAAGCAAAATGACATAAGTAAAACTCTGCAAGAGTATGTAGTTGTATAAGGAGTGACGCCGGACAGGAGAAGCAGGTACGGGGAGTCAAACATTTATTCAAGAAGGACATAGAACCAGACAAGAACAGCGTCAGTACACGGGAAAATAAGGACATATGACAAACATCAATCCCGAAGCAGGGAACAGAGCTAGGGAACAGACAGATATAGGGAAGGCAATAACACAAGTAATAGAGTTCAGCTGAGTCCAATGAGTGCAGATGCGCGTGACGGGGAAAGGTAGGTGTGCGTACTGATGGTGGCTTGATTGCATAATCCTGGAGAGCCTGGCGCCCTCGAGTATCCCCCTCCTCCCCTCTAGGGGCGCCACACTGCGTCCCACTTGGGCGGACCGGCCGAGACATCGGCGCTGGGCTAGCCAACTGGGGGAGGAAGACCGGGAGCAGCCGTGAACCCCCCCCCCAACCGGCCGAGACATGAGCGCCGGGCAAGCCGACTGGGGTTAAACTCCCGACTAACCAGCAGGGGCGTGGGAGCCTGGCGAGCCGGCTGAGGCATGGGAGCCTGACAATCCGGCTGAGGCGTGAACGCTTGTTGATACCGCAGCGACGTGGAAGCCCGATGATCCAACGGAGATGTGACAGCCTGACGAGCCGGCTAGGCGAACAGGACCTGACAATCCGGCTGAGGCCCGACGTGGGATGGGCGCCTTCCGAGCCAACCGGTGCAAGGGAACCTCACGAGCCAGCTAGGGCAGGGAAGCCCGACGAGCTGCCTGGGCACCCCCGGTTCCATCGGCGGCGATCCAGAACCGACGTCACCACCAACCGGAACGCCAGTACTCCCCGATGCTTCATGTGATGGCTTCGGGATTCTGTAAGGAATGACGCTGGACAGAAGAAGCAGGTACAGGGAGTCAAACATTTAATCAGGAATGGACATAGAACATGACAGGAACAGCACACGGGAAAACAAGGACATGTGACAAACATCAAGTTGAACCCACAGTGGGTCAGCATGATAATGGAGACAAGAGGAAGTGTAAACAACTGTTTTTCAGCACTTTGGATGCCGTTCTGGGGGAAATGTCCTGAAGGGAATATTCAACTGGTGGAAACTCTGTGCACCATGGATCCCAAGAGCCCAAACTTTTTGTATGTGAACAAGGTCAAGCTACTGTTTAATCTAACCAAAACTGAACCAGTGGAGGCGGAGTTTATTGTGGCTGGCACATTCTTGCAAATGGACCCCACTCAGTGTTCTTCAAAGATACGGTGGGCCTTTGTCAACAATGCCGACTGTGCTGTTGGCACTGAAACATGGATTAACATTTGGGGCATCTAAAGCAATGTACGAAAGTTCCTTCTCGACCCTAAAGAACGTATTCAGTGAACACAGACTATCATAGAATTGCAGTACTGAGAGAGACTTGGTCATTTCTTCAAACAATCATCTTTATTTAATATTGATTCATTATTGCAATACCGGCTTAGTTTCTCAGATGCAAGGATGATTTTGAGACAATGAGGGATTGTTCTACTCCTAAGATATATCTAGTAAAACACATCATTGTCTATGTAATGCAGTCTTTAACTAATTTGTCAGCTCAAGCCATCTCTTTATTTTATTTTATTTGACCTTTATTTAACCAGGCAAGTCAGTTAAGAACAAATTCTTAGGAACAGTGGGTTAACTGCCTGTTCAGGGGCAGAATGACAGATTTGTACCTTGTCAGCTCAGGGGTTTGAACTTGCAACCTTCCAACGCTCTAACCACTAGCCTAGTGGTGACCATAGGCCCAGATTAGCTGCAGGGAACTAGAGTGGAGCCCATGAAAACACAGAAATAAACAGAACATAAATGTCCTATTTCTTAAGTAATTGCTAACTATTAATATCAAACAAACCAGGTAAATATGTCAGTTTTCTATTACAAGACGCAGCATGCTACATCAATGAAAATCCCAGTTTGTCCAGCTGGCATTTGAGATGGACCTGACAAGTACATTTCACCAAGAAGGAGAATGGAATCAGAAACTTCACATGAGGTTCAACACATCATCGAGGAGGCTTCAGGTCTTCTAAATGGTAAGCTACAACCTTTATGGCCCTGGCCGCTGTGCCAGAATAATTCATGAATTGGTTTTCCCTCCTATAAGCCTGTTTTTTTTGGCAGATGTTTTATTGTAATGTATAGTTACTTTAGGCCTTTGCTTTTTACTTCAATGCATGTTAGATTTATCTGTGATTGTTCATGTCATTGCTTGCTTTTGTGGGTCTAATTGCTATTGATAAATATATAGCTTTGCATTATTTGATGGGTATAGGGACAATGACCAATGTAGCCTGTTGGTTGTCCTCTGAGGTGAGCCCTGGCCTGGTGCATCTTGGGCTACCAGTCTTAGTGTGGCTTCTCTTCAATGTTGCATGCTTTCTTGTGTGCAAAATGACAGCTGTTGTGTATATAGGCCTTTTTTTGTAAAATTTTTGTACATTTTATATGTCGCAGCAGTATAGGACCAATACCGTGTGTAGCCTACTAAAAGAAGTAGGCAAATGTTCACTCTATAATTCATTTGCATTACACGTTGTGTGATTGACTACTGTACAAGTTGTCAATACTATGATAACAACACAGACTACTTTTTCTCCCCCTCCCTGAGCTTTTGATATAGCGTGTGTGTGTTGCACTTTGAATGTGTATTGCTCTCTGAATTCACTCTTATTCATGGCAGATTCAAATTGGCTACTCTTATGGAGGACATTTCACATCAGCTATGAATATAGAATATGCACTTAGTTTGACTTAGTTTGCTTTTCTGAAACTCTCCAACAGAAAATATTTTGCACCTGGAGAAGTGGCGGATTGGCTTATGTGGAAGTTGAAGTTTAGGTGTTGAAGTTTACGCTAAGTGTTGAAGTTTACGCTATGGAGCCTGTAAGAATCTTTGATAGCCTAGTGGTGCTCATCCTGTCAAGCTGATCTGTGCATGTTGGTCAGTGCAAATTATGTATAGGCCTATGGCAGATATGGCTGCATTTCGGATACACTTGTACAGTACCTTTAGAAAGTATACACAAAACTTCACTTTTTACACATTTTGTTACAAAATACTTTGTCATGTCAAATCTGAAGAAAAATTCAAACATTGGAAAATAGAACACTAATATATCTTGATTAGGTAAGTATTCAACCCCCTGAGTCAATGTTAGAATCACCTTTGGCAGTGATTACAGGTGTCTTTCTGGGTAAGTCTTTAAGAGCTTTGCACACCTGGATTGTACAATATTTGTCAGTTATTCCTTTAAAAAGTCTCCAAATATCTGTCAAGTTGGTTGTTGATCATTGGTAGACAGGCATTTTCAAGCTGATTTTCAAGCTGATTTTCAAGCAGATTTTCAAGCTGATTTTCAAGCTGATTTACAGTACCAGTCAAAATTTGGACACACCTACTCATTCAAAAAGAATTTTTACTTTGTTTTTACTATTGTCTATATTGTATAATAATAGCGAAGACATCAAAACTGGAAACTTTTTTTTTCACCTTTATTTAACCAGGTAGGCAAGTTGAGAACAAGTTCTCATTTACAATTGCGACCTGGCCAAGATAAAGCAAAGCAGTTCGACACATACAACGACACAGAGTTACACATGGAGTAAAACAAACATACAGTCAATAATACAGTAATACAGTATAAACAAGTCTATATACGATGTGAGCAAATGAGGTGAGAGGTAAAGGCAAAAGGGAGGTAAAGGCAAAAAAAGGCCATGGTGGCAAAGTAAATACAATATAGCAAGTAAAACACCGGAATGGTAGATTTGCAGTGGAAGAATGTGCAAAGTAGAAATACAAATAATGGGGAGCAAAATAAATAAATAAATAAAATAAATACAGCAGGGAAAGAGGTAGTTGTTTGGGCTAAATTATAGGTGGGCTATGTACAGGTGCAGTAATCTGTGAGCTGCTCTGACAGTTGGTGCTTAAAGCTAGTGAGGGAGATAAGTGTTTCCAGTTTCAGAGATTTTTGTAGTTCGTTCCAGTCATTGGCAGCAGAGAACTGGAAGGAGAGGCGGCCAAAGAAAGAATTGGTTTTGGGGGTGACTAGAGACATATACCTGCTGGAGCGTGTGCTACAGGTGGGAGATGCTATGGTGACCAGCGAGCTGAGATAAGGGGGGACTTTACCTAGCAGGGTCTTGTAGATGACATGGAGCCAGTGGGTTTGGAGTATGAAGCGAGGGCCAGCCAACGAGAGCGTACAGGTCGCAATGGTGGGTAGTATATGGGGCTTTGGTGACAAAACGGATTGCACTGTGATAGACTGCATCCAATTTGTTGAGTAGGGTATTGGAGGCTATTTTGTAAATGACATCGCCGAAGTCGAGGATTGGTAGGATGGTCAGTTTTACAAGGGTATGTTTGGCAGCATGAGTGAAGGATGCTTTGTTGCGAAATATGAAGCCAATTCTAGATTTAACTTTCGATTGGAGATGTTTGATGTGGGTCTGGAAGGAGAGTTTACAGTCTAACCAGACACCTAGGTATTTGTAGTTGTCCACGTATTCTAAGTCAGAGCCATCCAGAGTAGTGATGTTGGACAGGCGGGCAGGTGCAGGCAGCGATCGGTTGAAGAGCATGCATTTAGTTTTACTTGTATTTAAGAGCAATTGGAGGCCACGGAAGGAGAGTTGTATAGCATTGAATCTTGCCTGGAGGGTTGTTAACACAGTGTCCAAAGAAGGGCCAGAAGTATATAGAATGGTGTCGTCTGCGTAGAGGTGGATCAGAGACTCACCAGCAGCAAGAGCGACATCATTGATGTATACAGAGAAGAGTGTCGGTCCAAGAATTGAACCCTGTGGCACCCCCATAGAGACTTCCAGAGGTCAGGACAGCAGACCCTCTGATTTGACACACTGAACTCTATCAGAGAAGTAGTTGGTGAACCAGGCGAGGCAATCATTTGAGAAACCAAGGCTGTCGAGTCTGCCAATGAGGATGTGGTGATTGACAGAGTCGAAAGCCTTGGCCAAATCAATGAATACGGCTGCACAGTAATGTTTCTTATCGATGGCGGTTAAGATATCGTTTAGGACCTTGAGCGTGGCTGAGGTGCACCCATGACCAGCTCTGAAACCAGATTGCATAGCAGAGAAGGTATGGTGAGATTCAAAATGGTCAGTAATCTGTTTGTTGACTTGGCTTTCAAAGACCTTAGAAAGGCAAGGTAGGATAGATATAGGTCTGTAGCAGTTTTGGTCAAGAGTTTCCCCCCCTTTGAAGAGGGGGATGACCGCAGCTGCTTTCCAATCTTTGGGAATCTCAGACGACAGGCTAGTAATAGGGGGTGGCAACAATTTCGGCAGATAATTTTAGAAAGAAAGGGTCCAGATTATCTAGCCCGACTGATTTGTAGGGGTCCAGATTTTGCAGCTCTTTCAGAACATCAGCTGACTGGATTTGGGAGAAGGAGAATTGGGGAAGGCTAGGGCGAGTTGCTGTGGGGGGTGCATGGCCAGCCGTAGAAAAATGCTTATTGAAATTCTCAATTATGGTGGATTTATCAGTGGTGACAGTGTTTCCTATCTTCAGTGCAGTGGGCAGCTGGGAGGAGGTGTTCTTATTCTCCATGGACTTTACAGTGTCCCAGAACATTTTTGAGTTAGTGTTGCAGGAAGCAAATTTCTGCTTGAAAAAGCTAACCTTGGCTTTTCTAACTGCCTGTGTATAATGGTTTCTAGCTACCCTGAACAGCTGCATATCACGGGGGCTGTTCGATGCTAATGCAGAACGCCATAGGATGTTTTTGTGTTGGTTAAGGGCAGTCAGGTCTGGGGAGAACCAAGGGCTATATCTGTTCCTGGTTCTAAATTTCTTGAATGGGGCATGCTTATTTAAGATGGTTAGGAAGGCATTTAAAAAAATACCCAGGCATCCTCTACTGACGGGATGAGATCAATATCCTTCCAGGATACCCCGGCCAGGTCGATTAGAAAGGCCTGCTCGCTGAAGTGCTTCAGGGAGCGTTTGACAGTGATGATTGGAGGTCGTTTGACCGCTGACCCATTACGGATGCAGGCAATGAGGCAGTGATCGCTGAGATCTTGGTTGAAGACAGCAGAAGTGTATTTAGAGGGCAAGTTGGTTAGGATGATATCTATGAGGGTGCCCGTGTTTAAGGCTTTGGGGAGGTACCTGGTAGGTTCATTGATAATTTGTGTGAGATTGAAGGCATCAAGCTTAGATTGTAGGATGGCTGGGGTGTTAAGCATGTTCCAGTTTAGGTCGCCTAGCAGCATGAGCTCTGAAGATAGATGGGGGGCAATCAGTTCACATATGGTGTCCAGAACACAGCTGGGGGCAGAGGGTGGTCTATAGCAGGCGGCAACGGTGAGAGACCTGTTTTTAGAGAGGTGGATTTTTAAAAGTAGAAGTTCAAATTGTTTGGGTACAGACCTGGATAGTAGGACAGAACTCTGCAGGCTATCTTTGCAGCAGATTGCAACACCGCCCCCTTTGGCAGTTCTATCTTGTCTGGAAATGTTGTAGTTGTATAATTTTTGGTGGTCTTCCTAAGCCAGGATTCAGACACAGCTAGAACATGTTTAACAAATCCAAATACATACTTAATATATACTTAATACTTATTTACTGCTGTCACCTCAGTACAGAAGGACATTTCTTGCCTTTAGCATGGGTTTAACGCAATTCAAAACTTAATTGCTGATCATAGTGTTAAACTTAAAGAGAATGGTTTTCTGAACGTTCTGTAATATTGACCTTAGGGACCTGCATAATGGACATGCATATTGGACCTGCATAATGGACATGCATATTGGACCTGCATAATGGACATGCATATTGGACCTGCATAATGGACATGCATATTGGACCTGCATAATGGACATGCATATTGGCACATCACATTGATCCATATTTGATATGTACAAGTTGTTCTTGTTTTGATTGAATTAATTTAATTGTATTCTATTTTTGTAGTTATTCTATGGTATGTTCACATTGAGGGCTTCATTTTAAATGAGACTAAGATTTCATGACTCAACTTTTAAGAAAAGTCATCAGTGCTAAAGTTGATAGACCACCTTTAAATGAACCTCCATACAAATGAATTAACTACATATTGCATTTAAGTTATTTACATGAAGGGCATCTGTACTTTAAAGTACCTAAAACATCATATCAGGTGTTAAACAAAAGGACATCTTACAAGAGTCATGCAAAATGTCACATATACTGTTCTTCCACAAACTGAAATCATCACTGGAGATATACTGTTCTTCCACAAACTGAAATCATCACTGGAGATATACTGTGATTGTTCCTGTCTCAGTGTTTTGTATTTCACCAGATAGGCTGTATAGGTTTTCAGGTTACGGTTGTTGTTTTGTATTTCGTGTTTATTCGTTTATTAAACATGTATCTAACTTACCACTCTGCATTTTGGTCCGACTCTCTTTCGACGGAAGAAAACCGTAACAGAATCACCCACCACACCAGGACCAAGCAGTGTGGTGACAGGCAGCGGCAGCAGGAGCTACGAAGTTTCGAGTATACGACTTGGGAGGAAATAGACAGGTGGGCGGTCGACCCAGAGAGAGTGCCGGAGCCCGCCTGGGATTCGCTGGAGCAGTGCGAAGAGGGCTATAGGAGAATGGAGTCGAAGAGACAAGCACGGCGGCGCAGAAGGAAACCCGAGAGTCAGCCCCAAAAATGTCTTGGGGGGGGGGGGGGGGTGCTCAGGGAGAGTGCGGCAGAGTCAGGGTACAAACCTGAGCCAACTCCCCCTGTTTATCGTGAGGAGCAGCGATCACAGGACTTCTGGACGTGGGAGGAGATATTGGACGGAAAAGGACCCTGGACACAGCCTGGAGAATATCGCCGCCCCAAAGAAGAACTGGAGGCGGCAAAAGCGGATAGGCGCTGGTATGAAGAGGCAGCACGGCGACGCAGATGGAAGCCTGAGAGTCAGCCCCAAAAATGTATTGGGGGGGGGGGGGGCTCAGGGAGTGTGCCAGAGTCAGGGTTCAGACCTGAGCCAACTCCCCCTGTTTATTGTGAGGAGCCAAGGAGGAGACCAGAACCAGAGCCGGTGTTGGAGGTGAGTGAAGCAGAGACTGTGAAGGAGTTAATGGGGAAAGTGGAGGAGAGAGTTATGAGGGAGTTGCTAGTTTGGTGCTTTAGGTATGATATTCGTCCGACGGAGCGTGTCGGGATTTGATGGCACCTGGGTCAGCTCTCCATACTCGTCCTGAGGTGCGTGTTTGTCGGCTGGTGAAGAGTGTGCCAGCCTCACGCACTAGGCCTCCTATGTACCTACCTAGCCTTGCACGTCCTGTGCCAGTCCTGCTCTCAGGCTCTCCAGTACACCTTCACGGTCCGGTCCATCCTGTGCCACCTTCACACACCAGTCCTCCGGTGGCAGCTCCCCGCACCAGGCTTCCTGTGCGTGTCCTCGGTCCTGTACCACCAGTGCCAGCACCACGCACCAGGCCTTCAGTGCGCCTCGCCTGTTCAGCGCTGTCAGAGCCTTTCTCCTCTCCAGCGCTGCCGGAGTCTCCAGCCTGTTTAGCGCTGCCAGAGCCTTCCTCCTCCCCAGCACTGCCGGAGTCTCCCGCCTGTCTAGCGCTATCAGAGCCTTCCTCCTCTCCAGCGCTGCCGGAGTCTCCCGCCTGTTTAGCGCTGCCAGAGCCTTCCTTCTCTCCAGCGCTGCCGGAGTCTCCTGCCTGTTCAACGCAGCCAGAGCTGCTAATCTGCATGGAGAAGCCAGAGCTGCCAGTCTGCATGGAGAAGCCAGAGCTGCCAGTCTGCATGGAGCAGCCAGAGCTGCCAGTCTGCATGGAGCAGCCAGAGCTGCCAGTCTGCATGGAGCAGCCAGAGCTGCCAGTCTGCATGGAGCAGCCAGAGCTGCCAGTCTGCATGGAGCAGCCAGAGCTGCCAGTCTGCATGGAGCAGCCAGAGCCGCCAGTCTGCATGGAGCAGCCAGAGCTGCCAGTCTGCATGGAGCAGCCAGAGCTGCCAGTCTGCATGGAGCAGCCAGAGCTGCCAGTCTGCATGGAGCAGCCAGAGCCGCCAGTCTGCATGGAGCAGCCAGAGCTGCCAGTCTGCATGGAGCAGCCAGAGCTGCCAGTCTGCATGGAGCAGCCAGAGCTGCCAGTCTGCATGGAGCAGCCAGAGCTGCCTGTCTGCATGGAGCAGCCAGAGCCGCCAGTCTGCATGGAGCAGCCAGAGCTGCCAGTCTGCATGGAGCAGCCAGAGCTGCCAGTCTGCATGGAGCAGCCAGAGCTGCCAGTCTGCATGGAGCAGCCAGAGCTGCCAGTCTGCATGGAGCTGCCAGTCTGCATGGAGCAGCCAGAGCCGCCATTCAGCCAGGATCTTCCAGATCCGCCAGTCAGCCAGGATCTGCCAGTCAGCCAGGATCCGCCAGTCAGCCATGATCTTCCAGATCCGCCAGTCAGCCAGGATCCACCAGTCAGCCAGGATCTTCCAGATCCGCCAGTCATCCAGGATCCGCCAGTCAGCCATGATCCTCCAGATCCGCCAGTCAGCCAGGATCTGCCAGAACCACCAGCTAGCCAGGATCCGCCAGTCAGCCAGGATCTGCCAGAACCACCAGCTTGCCAGGATCTGCCAGAGCCTACTACCTGCCTGAGTTTCCTCTCAATACTGGGCTTCCTCTCAGTACTAGGCATCCTCTCAGTGTTGAGCTTCCCCTCAGTGCTGAGCTACCCCTCAGTCCCGAGCTTCCCCTCAGTCCCGAGCTTCCCCTCAGTCCCGAGCTTCCCCTCAGTCCCGAGCTGCCCCTCAGTCCAGTGGGGTCCTTGGTGAGGGTTATTAGGCCAAGGTCGGCGGCGAGGGTCGCCAATCAAAGGACGCGTTACAGGGGGACTAAGACTTGGTTGGAGTGGGGTCCACGTCCCGAGCCGGAGCCGCCACCGTGGACAGACGCCCACCTGGACCCTCCCCTATGGGTTTTAGTGTGCGGCCGGGAGTCCGCACCTTGGGGGGGTGGGTTCTGTCACGCCCTGGTCTTAGTATTTTGTGTTTATATATTTATTTGGTCAGGCCAGGGTGTGACATGGGTTTATTTTGTGTTGTGTTTATATATGGGGGTTTTTCGTAGGTTTTGGGATTGTGGCTTAGTGGGGTGTTCTAGCAAAGTCTATGGTTGCCTGAGGCGGTTCTCAATCAGAGGCAGGTGATTCTCGTTGTCTCTGATTGGGAACCATATTTAGGCAGCCATATTCTTTGAGTGTTTGTGGGTGATTGTTCCTGTCTCAGTGTTTTGTATTTCACCAGATAGGCTGTATAGGTTTTCACATTCCGGTTGTTGTTTTGTATTTCGTGTTTATTCGTTTATTAAACATGTATCTAACTTACCACGCTGCATTTTGGTCCGACTCTCTTTCGACGGAAGAAAACCGTAACACACATATATGGTTCTTCGTCTGTAGGACTCACTTGTTGGCTGCTTTTCCTTCACTCTGCGGTCTAACTCATCCCAAACCATCTCAATTGGGTTGAGGTCGGGTGAATGTGGAGTCTAGATCATGATGCAGCACTCCATCACTGTTGGGTCATTGTCCTGTTGAAAAACAAACAATAGTCCCACTAAGCGCAAACCAGATGGGATGGTGTATTGCTGCAAAATGCTGTGGTAGCCATGCTGGTTAAGTGTGCCTTGAATTCTAAATAAATCACTGTCCCCAGCAAAGCACCCCCACACAATCACACCTCCTCCATGCTTCACGGTGGAAACCACACATGCGGAGATCATCAAAATCCTCAAATCAAATGTTATTTGTCACGTGCCGTATAGAACAGGTGTAGACCTTACAGTGAAATGCTTACTTACAAGCCCTTAACCAACCATGCAGTTCACCTACTCTGCGTCTCACAAAGACACAGTGGTTAGATCCAAAAATCTCAAATTTGGACTCATCAGACGAAAGAACAGATTTCCACCGGTCTAATGTCCATTGCTTGTGTTTCTTGGGCCAAGCAAGTCTCTTCTTAGTATTGGGGTCCTTCAGTAGTGGTTTCTTTGCAACATTTCGCCCATGAAGGCCTGATTCACTCAGTCTCAGTTGATGTTGAGATGTGTCTGTTACTGGTAATAAGGAACTTAACCTCTGCAACAGAGGTAACTCTGGATCTTCCTTTCCTGTGGCGGTCCTCATGAGAGGCAGTTTCATCAAAGCGCTTGATGGTTTTTGCAACTGCACTTGAAGAAACTTTCGAAGTTCTTTACATTTTCCGTATTGACTGAACTTCATGTCTTAATGTGACAATGGACTGTCATTCTCTTTGCTTATTTGAGCTGTTCTTGCCATAATATGGACATGATATTTTAACAAATAGGGCATTCTTCTGCATACCACCTCTACATTGTCACAACACAACTGATTGGCTCAAATGCAATATGAAGGAAAGACATTCCACAAATTAACTTTTAACAAGGCACACCCATTAGAAATGCATTCCACCTCATGAAGCTGGTTGAGAGAATGCCAAGAGTGTGCAAAGTTGTCATCAAGGCAAAGTGTGGCTACTTTTAAGAATCTCAGATATAAAATATATTTTGACTTGTTAATAAAACTTCTTAGGGATAGGCCCCTTTTTTCTCCATTCCTGTCTGAATGACGTGCCCAAAGTAAACTGCCTATAGCTCAGATAATTAGAAAATATACAGTGGGGAGAACAAGTATTTGATACACTGCCGATGTAATTTTTATCATAGGTACACTTCAACTGTGAGAGACGGAATCTAAAACAAAAATCCAGAAAATCACATTTTAATGATTTTTAAGTAATTAATTTGCATTTTATTGCATGACATAAGTATTTGATCACCTACCAACCAGTAAGACCTGCACAAGGCTGGGATGGGCTACA
This sequence comes from Oncorhynchus kisutch, assembly GCF_002021735.2. Classification (NCBI taxonomy): domain Eukaryota; kingdom Metazoa; phylum Chordata; class Actinopteri; order Salmoniformes; family Salmonidae; genus Oncorhynchus; species Oncorhynchus kisutch. Next base: position 31,754,180 of record NC_034195.2, read on the forward strand.
GGACAATAGGCAAGCAGCTTGGTGAGAAGGCAACAACTGTTGGCGCAATTATTAGAAAATGGAAGAAGTTCAAGATGATGGTCAATCACCCTCGGTCTGGGGCTCCATGCAAGATCTCACATCATGGGGCATCAATGATCATGAGGAAGGTGAGGGATCAGCCCAGAACTACACGGCAGGACCTGGTTAATGACCTAAAAAGAGCTGGGACCACAGTCTCAAAGAAAACCATTAGTAACACACATGGATTAAAATCCTGCAGCGCACGCAAGGTCCCCTTGCTCAAGCCAGCGCATGTCCAGGCCCGTCTGAAGTTTGCCAATGACCATCTGGATGATCCAGAGGAGGAATGGGAAAAGGTCATGTGGTCTGATGAGACAAAAATAGAGCTTTTTGGTCTAAACTCCACTCACCGTGTTTGGAGGAAGAAGAAGGATGAGTACAACCCCAAGAACACCATCCCAACCGTGAAGCATGGAGGTTGAAACATCATTGTTTGTGGATGCTTTTCTGCAAAGGGGACAGGACGACAGCACCGTATTGAGGGAAGGATGGATGGGGCCATGTATCGCGAGATCTTGGCCAACAACCTCCTTCCCTCAGTAAGAGCATTGAAGATAGGTCGTGGCTGGGTCTTCCAGCATGACGACGACCCGAAACACACAGCCAGGGCAACTAAGGAGTGGCTCCGCTCCGTAAGAAGCATCTCAAGGTCCTGGAGTGGCCTAGCCAGTCTCCAGACCTGAATCCAATAGAAAATCTTTGGAGGGAGCTGAAAGTCCGTATTGCCCAGCGACAGCCCCGAAACCTGAAGGATCTGGAGAAGGTCTGTATGGAGGAGTGGGCCAAAATCCCTGCTGCAGTGTGTGCAAACCTGGTCAAGAACTACAGGAAACATATGATCTCTGTAATTGCAAACAAAGGTTTCTGTACCAAATATTAAGTTCTGCTTTTCTGATGTATCAAATACTTATGTCATGCAATAAAATGCAAATTAATTACTTAAAAATCATACAATGTGATTTTCTGGATTTTTGTTTTTGATTCCGTCTCTCACAGTTGAAGTGTACCTAAAAATTACAGACCTCTACATGCTTTGTAAGTAGGAAAACCTGCAAAATCGGCAGTGTATCAAATACTTGTTCTCCCCACTGTATAAGGATATGTATTGGAAAGAAAACACTTAAGTTTGTAGAAATGTTAAAATAATGTAGGAGAATATAACAATAGATATGGTAAGCGAAAATCCAAAGAAAAACCAACCAGAATTTTTTGTTTGAGAGAGACCACCCTCTTAGAAATACAAGAGAAAAGTCATGTTGTAAATTAGCTTCCTGGATGCAATTCCTATGGCTTCCACGTGGTGTCAGCAGTCAATGTTCAAGGTTTCGGGCTTGTAACTTCAAAAACGAATAAGAAATAACGGTTTCAGTAGAAGGACACAGTCTTGGAAATTCGTGTTTGTGGGCACCTTGAAGAAATTACGCACCTGCCTAAATCTGTTTCCTATTGAACATACTTCTTTCCGAAATAAATATTATAGTTTGATTACATTTTAGGGACGCGTATTTTATTTTATCTGAAGAGTAAATAGAAATGTATTTTAACTTGTTGAAAGAAAGTTTATGCTTAGATTTTCGGATTCCTTTCTCTGCAAGTTGAACGAGTGGATTACTCAAATTGATGGCCCCAACTAAACAGACTTTTTGGGATATTAAGAAGGATTTTATCTAACAAAAACGACACTACATGTTGTAGCTGGGACCCTTTGGATGACAAATCAGAGGAAGATTTTCAAAAAGTAAGTGAATATTTAATCATTATATGTGAATGTATGAAACCTGCGCCGGCGGAAAAATATTTTGATGTGGGGCACCGTCCTCAAACAATCGCATGGCATGTTTCCGCTGTAATAGCTGCTGTAAATCGGACAGTGCAGTTCGATTAACAATAATTTAAGCTTTCAGCACATATAAGACACTTATATGTACCTAAATGTTTAAAATCCATCATATTTATGATTATTTATTTGAATTGCGCTCCCTCCAGTTTCACCGGAAGTTGTTCAGCTACCGGGACACCGATCCTTAACACTTTTTTGGTTACTACAGTCGTTGCCAAAAGTTTTGAGAATTACAGAAATATTAATTTTCACAAAGTCTGCTGCCTCAGATTGGATGATGGTAATTTGCATATACTCCAGAATGTTATGAAGAGTGATCAGATGAATTGCAATGAATTGCAAAGTCCCTCTTTGCCATGCAAATGAACTGAATCCCCCCAGAATATTTCCACCGCATTTCAGCCCTGCCACAAAAGGACCAGCTGACATCATGTCAGTGATTCTCTTGTTAATTGACAGCATGTCAGGCTGGATTGCAAAGGTCTTGAAAAAGAAGGGTCAACACTGCAAATATTGACTCTTTGCATCAACTACTGTACATGTAATTGTCAATAAAAACAGTTCACACTTGAAATGCTTGTAATTATACTTCAGGATTCCATAGTAACATCTGACAAAGATATCTAAAGATTCTGAGGCAGCATACTTTGTGAAAATTTATATTTGTGTCATTCTCTAAACTTTTGGGCAAGACTGTACATGATTCCACATGTGTTATTTCATACTTTTGATGTCTTCACTATTCCTATACATTGTCGAAAATAGAAAAACACTTGAATGTGTAGTTGTGTCCAAACTTTTGACTGGTACTCTAAGTCAATACTGTAACTAGGCCACTCAGGAATGTTCAATGTCCTCTTGGAAAGCACCTCCAGTGTATATTTGGCCTTGTGCGGAAAGGTGAAGTTGTTTCCCAGTGTCTGGTGGAAAGCAGACTGAACCAGGTTTTCCTCTAGAATTTTGCATGTGCTTAGCTCTATTCTGTTTCTTTTTATCTCAAAAACTCTCTCGTCCTTGCTGATGACAAACATACCCATAATATGATGCAGCCACCACATTCTTCAAAATATGAATAAAATCAAATCAAATCAAATTTTATTTGTCACATACACATGGTTAGCAGATGTTAATGCGAGTGTAGCGAAATGCTTGTGCTTCTAGTTCCGACAATGCAGTAATAACCAACAAGTAATCTAAGGAAGAGGAAGATCCATGTGCAACTAACAATTCCAAAACTACTGTCTTATACACAGTGTAAGGGGATAAAGAATATGTACATAAGGATATATGAATGAGTGGTACTCAGTGATATGCTGGATTTTCCCCAAACATAATGCTTTGTATTCAGGACAAAAAGTTAATTCATAGCAAATAAACTCTGTAACTGTTTTAAAGTCACCATTGGCCTCATGCTGAAATCCCTGAACGGTTTTCTTCCTCTCCGGCAACTGAGTTAAGAAGGATGCCTGTATCTTTGTAGTGACTGCGTGTATTGATACACCATCCAAAGTGGCATTAATAACTGCACCATGCTCAAAGGGATGTTTTAATGTCTGCTTTTTTTTACCCATCTACAATTAGGTGCCCGCCCTTCTTTGCAAACAGTTAACTGTCTGTGCGTGAAATTCACTGCTCGACTGAGGGACGTGTGGGGTACAGAGATAGAGTAGTCACTATTATTGCACTCAGTGAGTCCATACAACTTATTATGCAACTTGTTAACATTTCAGCTTTTCTTTTTTTATGAATTTGTATACATTTGTAAAAACATAATTCCACTTTGACATTGTGTGTGTGTGTGTGTGTGTGTACTGTAGGACCAATCTACCTTGTTTTTATTAAGGCTCTAAACCAATACTAGTTGTGCCCCCCATTGGATTTAAAATCCCCCCTCAGGCATTTCATTCTGGATCTGGGCCTGGCTGCTGGTACGTACAGCAACAAAGTGAAAGATATTCAAAACACCATTACATTATGAAACAACAAATGAGGTGCAAGAAAGCATAGGACTGATGTTTCCAAACCTGGGGGTAAGTTGAAAATCCTACTTGGAGAAGAATGTTGAGGAAGATCCATGTGCATCTACTCTCCCTAGCAAAGCTGGCCAGTATATTACATCAGGCTTGTCCTCAGCTGCCATTCATAGATACATTTTGACTCAATTTGGGATCAGTTTGAGGCTTGAGAGGTTTGAGAGAGGCTAAATACCCAGAATCCTCATTGACATGAGTGAGACACGCTATCCTTTCTATAGCAGAAGGGATGTGAGGAGAATAGCTGTGAGGAATGTTCTGTGTGTGCGCTTCTGAACACAAATCTCAATATCAAACACAGGAGTTAGGGGTTTCTACACACACACACACACTTATCTATTGTTAATGCTGGTGTGGATTACCTCTAATTAAAGAGAGTGTTTACCCAAACACCAGACACAGGTACGCACTCATGCACACACACAATCTCCCTGCTGCTGACAGGAGGCCTCCCCTAGTCTTTCTGGCAGGACACAGTGTGGGTATTCTATATTATAAACCTGGTAGTTCAAGCCCTGGATGCTGATTGGCTGAAAGCCGTGGTATTTCAGACCGTATAACATTGGTATGACAAAAAGCAACTATTTATTGGTTTACTTACGTTGGTAACCAGTTTTTAATAGCAATAAGGTACCTCAGGGTTTTGTAGTATATGGCCAATATACCATTGCTAAGGGCTGTTCTTACGCACAACGCAAAGCAGAGTGCCTGGATTCCACTCCTCCTCGGGCCTTATTGCTTAATTTACCCCAATCCCCACCTCTGCTAGCCTGTCTGAGTCTAGTTGAGCTGAGCTCAGACCTGGCCAGCCTGCTTGATTGAACAGGTATTGTTTCCCAGCTCCATATCCCCTTACAGCTTTTCCACAGGAGACAAAGACAGGCCGACATACCTCCCTCTCACACACACACGCACACACATGAGAACAGACTGACCTGTGTGTGTCATCATTCCGTCCCAGGTCTAGGATGGCAGTAGGAGTGTATAGCATTCTCCTCAGAAAGCAAGACAGAGTGTTGCAGGTACGTAGAATGCGTCTGTTTTCATGTCTGTTCTCTCAATCTGTGAAAATATCTGAGGATGTGAATTGTTGACCCTCCCCCCCCCCCCCAGTGTCCTGTACTGTACCTCTGTCTCCTCTTTTCATCGCTTCCACCCCAGAGGCTCCTTCTCATCCCTCCTCCCCTTTCTAACTCTCCATCCTTCAATTAGTATGAGTGCATGGCGGGCTGGAGAGGCAGGCTACAGTGGGAAACATCACTCTGTTCTCACCGCTCAGCGCTGACAACAGAGAGGACTCTATCACTGTGCACTTAATGTGACTGACAGTATAGGGCTATTTCACTGTATCCTATTGAAAGGTAATGTTGTCCCCTACAGGTATTATTCCAACCTTTATTTTGATATAGCTGGCCAGAGGTATGACAATTTGACTTTGGACAGTGTTTTAGGGGGATTGATTCCGCAGAGGGATCTCCACTGTGGTATATTGTTGCGTTATTGTTTTACCATGTCTATGTTGGTGTGTATAATTATAAACCAAAACAAATCTATCATCTGAGTTTAGCAGAGCTGGTATAAGAAAATATGATAATCAAGAACTGTAGCTAGTTAGAATGGTACGGCCCATTTCCCTTGAAACTACTAGTTACATTCCCCACTTCACCTTTTATTTATTTTGTCTCCTTTCAGAGAAAGTATGCTAATTATGTGATTCCAATTTAAACTAGTGAAATATGCTCCTTGTAAACTTTATTCATACATTGATTCGGATCTACAGTGTTTAGCTAGAATGTTATCTTTGTACACAAGCTGAATGGAATGTTGGCCAAGAGCGTGAGCTGCTAGCTCTCCTGTTATTTTTAGCATTTGCTAAGAACCTCACTAGTAATGCAGCTAAGGATGTTAGCATTTTAGCCAGCTATTAGCCTTGATAAAATAAATTCACCTGGCAGGAACTGAGGGTTTACTTCTATCAGCGAGTTGTTTTCTCTATGCAGGAAGTCCTACTATCTTAATTTGATCATAAAAAATGGTTTTATATTTTTATGTCATTGTATTTTATGATGTAGCTAATATACCTTGTGGTATCATATGTGCGTGTGGAGATTCAAACAGTGGCAGTCGGTGACGTTTAAGATGAGGGAGGACGATTATTTTTTAAATGAGCATGGTCTTATTTCTATTACAGCATATTAGATGACTGTCATTCATATTCCATTCACCCAGCTCATTGTAAAATCGATAGGTTTAGTCTACTACATGATACTCAAATTGTCCCTATACCCATCATGAGGTTGCTATAACCTTGCCTATGAATGAAAGTTTACAACGTCGGTTCCCAGGTCGAGAAAAATATTAGAGTAATCAAGGTGACAGATATTGACACATGCAATACCGCTTGCACACTCTTGCCTGCATCTATCTGCTCTAGGGTGTAATCATTAGTCCAACAGTTGCAAACGAGAGTTTCTATTGGACAAAGTCAGGTATGTTCTTCCCTGTTTCGTTCCATTTGCTTCTGTTTTAAGAAAAAAAAATCTACTAAATCGGCAGAATGAATACACCCCTGATCACACGCAAACACAGTTCACTTTCATAGCAGCCACATACAAACAGCATAATAATTTTGCTCATCGTGTAATTCCTTCTCCTCCTCTTGCCTTCTCCCTTCGCTTGTGGACTACAGTGCACAACATTACAGCTGTCTGTGACTAGGTGGAAAATCTTTCTAAGTCAAACTTTATATCATAACCGCTAACTGCTATGCATAGCCTACGTTGTTGTCACCATATTAGCTAACGTCATAGTCAACATACAGTGGGGCAAAAAAAGTATTTAGTCAGCCACCAATTGTGCAAGTTCTCCCACTTAAAAAGATGAGAGGCCTGTAATTTTCATTATAGGTACACTTCAACTATGACAGACAAAATGAAAAAAAAATCTCCAGAAAATCACAGTGTAGGATTTTTAATGAATTTATTTGCAAATTATGGTGGAAAATAAATATTTGGTCACCTACAAACAAGCCAGATTTCTGGCTCTCACAGACCTGTAACTTCTTCTTTAAGAGGCTCCTCTCTCCTCCACTCGTTACCTGTATTAATGGCACATGTTTGAACTTGTTATCAGTATAAAAGACACCTGTCCACAACCTCAAACAATCACACTCCAAACTCCACTATGGCCAAGACCAAAGAGCTGTCAAAGGACACCAGAAACAAAATTGTAGACCTGCACCAGGCAGGGAAGACTGAATCTGCAATAGGTAAGCAGCTTGGTTTGAAGAAATCAACTGTGGGAGCAATTATTAGGAAATGGAAGACATACAAGACCACTGATAATCTCCCTCGATCTGGGGCTCCACGCAAGATCTCACCCCGTGAGGTCAAAATGATAACAAGAACAGTGAGCAAAAATCCCAGAACCACACAGGGGGACCTAGTGAATGACCTGCAGAGAGCTGGGACCAAAGTAACAAAGCACACTATGCCGCCAGGGACTCAAATCCTGCAGTGCCAGACGTGTCCCCCTGCTTAAGCCAGTACATGTCCAGGCCCGTCTGAAGTTTGCTAGAGAGCATTTGGATGATCCAGAAGAAGATTGGGAGAATGTCATATGGTCTGATGAAACCAAAATATAACCTTTTGGTAAAAACTGAACTTGTTGTGTTTGGAGGACAAAGAGTGCTGAGGTGCATCCAAAGAACACCATACCTACTGTGAATTATGGGGGTGGAAACATCATGCTTTGGGGCTGTTTTTCTGCAAAGGGACCAGGACGACTGATCCATGTACAGGAAAGAATGAATGGGGCCATGTATCGTGAGATTTTGAGTGAAAACCTCCTTCCATCAGCAAGGGCATTGAATATGAAATGTGGCTGGGTCTTTCAACATGAAAATGATCCCAAACACACCGCCCGGGCAATGAAGGAGTGGCTTCGTAAGAAGCATTTCAAGGTCCTGGAGTGGCCTAGCCAGTCTCCAGATCTCAACCCCATAGAAAATCTTTGGAGGGAGTTGAAAGTCCGTGTTGCCCAGCAACAGCCCCAAAACATCACTGCTCTAGAGGAGATCTTCATGGAGGAATGGGCCAAAAACCTGTGAAAACCTGTGAAAACCTTGTGAAGACTTACAGAAAACGTTTGACCTCTGTCTTTGCCAACAAAGGATATATAACAAAGTATTAAAATAATCTTTTGTTATTGACCAAATACTTATTTTCCACCATAATTTGCAAATAAATTTATCAAAAATCCTACAATGTGATTTTCTGGATTTTTTTCCTCATCTGGTCTGTCATAGTTGAAGTGTACCTATGATGAAAATTACAGGCCTCTCTCATCTTTTTAAGTGGGAGACTTGCACAATTGGTGGCTGACTAAATACTTTTTTGCCCCACTGTAGCTACTAGAACTAACGCATTAGTAAACCCGCTACAATCATGCAGTACAGTCAGCAAGCAGTTTATCAGTTACACCGGTGGGTCCCGGTGGCAATAAATGAATCAAACTTACATTGACTTGGACTTGGAAGAGTTCCGGTGTTGGATAGCCATAGCCAGATAGCTAACATATCATCCCTCTCTGTTTGAGCCAGGTGTTTGAGTAGGCTAAACTAGCTAGCTGATTTTGCTAGCAAAGTGAATGTGAAAAATAACAAATCGATCTCTGTCATTCTCTCTATCGCTTCTCATCGCTTCTTCATCGTTTTTAAATAAATAAATTTGTTCAAAACTGTTCAACTATTATTTTCTCTCTCTTTGAGTCAACTACTCACCACATTTTATGCAGTTCAGTACTAGATTCATTTTCTGATCCTTTGATCGGGTGGACAACATGTCAGTTCATGCTGCAAGAGCACTGATAGGTTAGAGGACATCCTCCGGAAGATGTCATAATTACTGTGTGAGTGCTATTGAGGCTATTGTAGATCTCATTAATTACAAAACTGTGTAAAACTGTGTTTTAATCAATTATTTGGTGACGTGAATATATTTACTGTAGTTTCATCTGAAAAGGATAATCTTTTCAATGTTTAACTATTTAAATTTATGTCTGAAATTCACTGGGGAGGATTGGCCTTCCCTTCCTCCTCTGAGGAGCCTCCGCAGTATTCAATAAATCCAAATCAAAACAAATTTTATTTGTCACATACATATGGTTAGCAGATGTTAATGCGAGTGTAGCGAAATGCTTGTGCTTTTTACATTTAAAGCCACACAAGAACTACGATGGGTGTTAAAGAAACACGAGAATGCAGATGTATATACCGGTCAGGGCCAGTATCTTTTTCAATGGAATGGTTGAGGTGGGTTTATACCTAGGTTTATACCTAGTAGGATATACAGTTGAAGTCAGAAGTTCACATACACCTTAGCCAAATACATTTTAACTCAGTTTTTCACTATTCCTGACATTTAATCCAAGTAAAAATTAGGATCACCACTTTATTTTAAGAATGTGAAATGTCAGAATAATAGTAGAGAGAATTATTTATTTCGGCTTTTATTTCTTTCACCACATTCCCAGTGGGTCAGATGTTTATATACACTCAATTAGTATTTGGTAGCTTTGCCTTTAAATTGTTTAACTTGGGTCAAATGTTTCGGGTAACCTTCCACAAGCTTCCCACAATAAGTTGGGTGAATTTTAGCCCATTCCTCCTGACAGCTGGTGTAACTGAGTCAGGTTTGTAGGCCTCCTTGCTCGCACAAGCTTTTTCAGTTCTACCCACAAATTTTCTAGAGGATTGAGGTCAGATCTTTGTGATGGCCGCTCCAATACTTGACTTTGTTGTCCTTAAGCCATTTTGCCACAACTTTGGAAGTATGCTTGGGGGTCATTGTCCATTTGGAAGACCCATTTGCTACCAAGCTTTAACTTCCTGACTGATGTCTTGAGATGTTGCTTCAATATATCCACATAATTTTCCTGCCTCATGATGGCATCTATTTTGTGAAGTGCACCAGTACCTCCTGCAGCAAGGCACCCCACAACATGATGCTGCCACCCCCGTGCTTCACGGTTGGGATGGTGTTCTTTTGCTTGCAAGCCTCACCCTTTTTCCTCCAAACATAACGATGGTTATTATGGCCAAACAGTTCTATTTTTGTTTCATCAGACCAGACGGCATTTCTCCATGAAGTACGATCTTTGTCCCCATGTGCAGTTGCAAACCGTAGTCTGGCTTTTTTATGGTGGTTTTGAAACAGTGGCTTCTTCCTTGCGGTCTTTCAGGTTATGTCGATCTAGGACTCGTTTTACTGTGGATATAGATACTTTTGTACCTGTTTCCTCTAGCATCTTCACAAGGTCCTTTACTGTTGTTCTGGGATTGATTTGCACTTTTCACACCAAAGTACGTTCATCTCTAGGAGACAGAACGCGTCTCCTTCCTGAGCGGGTGTTACTGCTGCGTGGTCCCATAGTGTTTATATTTGCATACTATTGTTTGTACAGATGAACGTGGTACCTTCATGCGTTTGAAAATTGCTCCCAATGATGAACCAGACTTGTGGAGGTCTAAATTTTTTTTCCGAGGTCTTGGCTGATTTCTTTTGATTTTCCTCTGATGTCAAGCAAAAAGGTCCTGAATACATCCACAGGTAACCTCCAATTGACTCAAGTTTCTAAAGCCATGACATAATTTTCTGAAATTTTCCAAGCTGTTTAAAAGGTACAGTCAACTTAGTGTATGTAAACTTCTGACCGCCTGGAATTGTAATACAGTGAATTAAAGTGAAATAATTTGTCTGTAAACAATTGTTGGAAAAGTTACTTTTTTCATGCACAAAGTAGATTTCCAAACCGACATGCCAAAACTAAAGTTTGTTAACAATAAATTTGTGGAGTGGTTGAAAATCCAGTTTTAATGACTCCAACCTAAGGGTATGTAAACTTCTGACTTCAACTGTACATGTACAGTAAACAGGGCTGAAAATGTATTCGTAGCAGGAATATATACATACTTATGGTAATGTACTAATGGTAATATTTACTTGTAAACAGGAGTAAAAGGAGGATAAATAGATACATACTAATGGTAATGTACTAATGGTAATATGTATTTGTAAACAGGAGTAAAAGTGACCAGTAGCAGGATACATAAATAAATACTAATGGTAATATGTACTTGTAAAAGTGACCAGTAGCAGGATAAATAGATAAATACTAATGGTAATATGGTAATGTACTAATGGTAATATACATGTACGTCCTGGAGGACTCGGAGCTCACTCCCAGTGATGCGCTTGCCTGTCCGGACCACCCTTTGCACAGCCTTCAGGTCGTGGGCGGTGTAGTTACTATACCAGACAGTGATACAACCAGTCAGGATACTGTCAATGGTGCAGCTGTAAAAGTTCCTGATGATTTGAGGGTCCATGCAAAATGATTTCAGCCTCCTGAGGGAGAAGAGGCATTGCCGTGCCTTCTTCACGACAGTTCTGGTGTGAGAGGACCATGTTAAGTCATCAGTGATGACACTGAGGAACTTGAAGCTCTTGCTCCACTGTTGTTCTGCCTTCCGGAACAGATATTTGACAGTCTGCACACACCCACACAGGAACAGGCTTTCTCTAGCAAAACGCTGTATTCTATTAATCTGTTCATATAACAAAACTCCTATCAAAGCTATTGTGGCTGTCTGTATCCAGGGTAGCGATCAAAGCACCTCAGCAGCCCATCTGTGTTCCTCTGCATCTATTACTAGTTTCTTCCAGCCTCCTACCACCTCAGCGTTGGGTGTAACCTCCCTGTCCTGGTGCTCATATCAAACAGACCCATTCTCACACAACAATTGGCCTAATGAGCTGGAATGACAGCCGGGTTGGCGAATGCCGCGATCCCATTATCTTTCTCTGGTTATGAGTGGCAGTGGAAGTGACACGGGCTGAACTGTAGCAGAGGCTCCTCTGTCTCCCCCTGTCAGGACTGTGTGATATGATAATTAGTTGCAGAAAGGTCCTGAAAAATATGATGACTGAGAGAGAGAGAGTGGAAGAGAGAGAGAGGTGTGGGAGAGAGACAGAGAAAGAACGGTGGGGAAAGAGTATAGAGAGATAGTAATGCTAGTCCCTTTCTAGTCCTGGATAGGTAGGCCTGTTAGAAGCCAAGGCAGAATAACAAGTTGTTTTGAGTCTGTTCAGTAACAACTCCACAAGGGAAAATGTCAGCCATTAGCCTGAGTCAGTGTGAGATGACAAGTGAAAAACAGGAGCACAGCTTACTGACAGTGTCAACAGTAGACTTTCGCCATTGGACAGCTTCATACAAGCACTTGTGCTGCCATCGACAGATAAACTAGTAGGCTAGTATATGACTTCTGCTCTGGTGTCAAACATCAATGACACAAAGGTCACTCTTTAAGAGGGAAAAGTGAATGAATCCAAAGTAGAATATCATGTGGGAGTCAAGTGTGAGTCGACCATATAAACACTATGAAGTGTATAGCACATTTTCAGCATATTATGCACCTTCCTAATATTAAGTTGCACCCCCTTTTCTAATATTAAGTTGCACCCCCCTTTCAATTCATCAAGCTTCGCCGAAAACGCTTTCGCTTTCCCCAGGGATGCTGGCCCATGTTGACTCCAATACTTCCAAAAGTTGTGTCAAGTCGGCTAAATGTCCTTTGGGAGGTGGATCATTCTATATACACACAGGAAACTGTTGAGTGTGGAAAACCCAGCAGCATTGTAATTCTTGACATATTCAACCCGGTGCGCCTGGCACCTACTAACAAATCCTGTTCAAAGGCACTTAATATTTAATCTATCCCATTCACCCTCTGAATGGCACACAAACATTCCTTTTTAACCTGTCTCCTCGCCTTCATCTACACTGATTAAAGTGGATTTAACAAGTGACATCAATAAGGGATCATACATTTCTCCTGGATTCACCTGATCAGTTTATGTCTTGGAAAGAGCAGGTGTACCTAATGGTTTGTACACTCAGTGTAAAGCGTTAATTTGTGTTCTAGAGGAATGTTTTGCTGAGTCCCAGACTACTCTATGGCAGGCCTAATGGAAGAAGGGTGAATAATTGGCGGTACTAGCAGCTCTACCATCACTGCCTCTGAGACTCCCACCATGATTAGTGAACTAATTGTGCCCTAGCGTCGGACACACACACACACACACACACCACACTACAAGCACACTTTACCTCAGTGACTGATTTAGTGATATTGCAGCAGCAACAGGGTGTAATTTTAACATAGCCTTCAGTATCAGCTTCCCTGAGGAAGTCACGGGTCCTGTGTGGCTCAGTTGGTTGAGTGTGGTGCTTGCAACGCCAGGGTTGAGTGGATTCGATTCCCACAGAGGACCAGTACAACAAAGTATGAAAAATCTATGCCCTCACAACTCTCACTAAGTGGAATTACATGGTGTTAATATTCTCCATTCATTTGGGATGAAGGCCTCCAGATATCTGTTAAAACATGTAACAGGATCTTCACAACATATCACTCAACTTGACTTTAAACCACTTTCAAAGTTGAGAAAAGGTTCATTTTGGAGTGAACTGTCCCTTTGATATTACCACTTCAATTACAGATTTACCCTTATTGTGAAAACAAATACGTTCTGCTAAACTAGACATTTAAGATTCAGTCTTTGGTTATTTTTATCTTGTTATGTAATGTAACATACTTTGGCATGGGGAGCTTTGAATTGTTTTCTTTTGGACTATGTTTTTCTTTAGAATAAATATTCTTTAACCTGATTGTCTTACCTGCACCAAATCAGTATTCAAAGAAGTAAGCAGCATGTTTCAGAGGTCTTATTTTCAGTGTTGGTGTTTCATGTTTTAACCCACAAAACCCCCATAACTGTTGCTCCGGCAGCGCTGGAGAGGCGGGAGCACCTGTAGGGATGAGAGGGAGAGACAGCCTGGTGCGGGGGGCTGCCACCGGAGGGCTGGTGCGTGGAGGTGGTACCGGATAGACCGGACCGTGCAGGCGCACTGGAGTTCTTGAGCACCGAGCCTGCCCAACCTCACCTGGTTGACTGCTCCCGGTCGCCCTGCCAGTGCGGCGAGGTGGAATAGCCCGCACTGGGCTATGCAGGTGAACCTGGGACACCATGCGCAAGGCTGGTGCCATGTAAGCCGGCCCAAGGAGATGCACTGGAGACCAGATGCATAGAGCCGGCTTCATGGCACTTGGCTCGATGCCCACTCTAGCCCGGCCGATACGAGGAGCTGGTATGTACCGCACCGGGCTATGTACCCGCACTGGGGACACCGTGCGCTCCACAGCATAACACGGTGCCTGCCGGTCTCTCTCGCCCTCCGGTAAGCACAGGAAATTGGCTCAGGTCTCCTACCTGGCTTCGCCATACTTCCTGTGTGCCCCCCCAAGACATTTTGGGGGCTGCCTCTCGGGCTTCCTTGCCAGCCGTGTTCCCTCATATCGCCGGCTCCTCTCTCCGGCTGCCTCTGCTCTCCTAGCTGCCTCCACCTGTTCCATTGGAAGGCGATCCTTTCCCGCCAGGATCTCCTCCCATATGTAGCAACCCTTGCCGTCCAATACATCGTCCCATGTCCATTCCTCTTTGCGCCGCTGTTGCTGTTGCCCGTTACCACGCCGCTTGGTCCTGTTATGGTGGGTGATTCTGTCACGGCTTTCTTCTGTTGAAGGAGAGACGGACCAAAACGCAGCGTGGTTATTTTGATACATCTTTAATGAAGATGATAAATGAACAATATACAGAAACGTGAAAAACCGAAAACAGCCTTATCTGGTGTAACAAACACAAAGACAGGAACAATCACCCACAAAACCCAACACCAAACAGGCTACCTAAATATGGTTCCCAATCAGAGACAATGACTAACACCTGCCTCTGATTGAGAACCATATCAGGCCCAAACACAGAAACAGACAAACAAGACATCCAGCATAGAATGCCCACTCAGATCACACCCTGACCTGAATGCCCACCCTGTTTATTAGTGACAGTGGCAGTGGTGTAAACTACTTAACCTCTCTGGGATATTCGGCACAGTAGCGTCCCACCTCAACATCAGCCAGTGAAAGTGCAAGGCGCCAATTTCAAAACAACAGAAATCTCAGAATTAAAATTCCTCAAGCATACAAGTATTTCACACCATTTTAAAGATCAACTTCTCGTTAATCCAGCCACAGTGTCCGATAAAAAAAAAAAAGGCTTTATGGCGAAAGCACACCAAACAATTATGTTAGGTAAGCACCTAGTCACAGAAAAACACAGCCATTTTTCCAGCCAAAGCGAGGAGCCACAAAAAGCAGAAATAGAAAGAAAATGAATCACTAACCTTTGATGATCTTCATGAGATGACACTCATAGGACTTCATGTTACACAATACATGTATGTTTTGTTCGATAAAGTTCATATTTATACCCGGAAATCTGAGTTTACATTGGCTTGTTATGTTCAGTAGTTCCAAAACATCTGGTGATTTTCCAGCGAGCCACATCAATTTACAGAAATACTCATCATAAATGTTGATGGAAATACAAGTGTTATTCATGAAACTTTAGATAAACTTCTCCTTAATGCAACCGCTGTGTCAGATTTCAAAAAAGCTTTACCGAAAAAGCACACCATGCAATAATCTGAGTACAGCGCTCAGACAACAAAACAGCCATGTTGTGGAGTCAACAGAAATCAGAAATAGCATTATAAATATTTACTTACCTTTGATGATCTTCATCAGAATGCACTCCCAGGAATCCCAGTTCCACAATAATTTTGTTTTGTTCGATAATGTCCATCATTTATGTCCAAATACCTCCTTTTTGTTTGCGCGTTTAGCCCAGTAATCCAAATTCATGACGTGCAGGCAAGTCTATGCCAAAGTTCAGACGAAAAGTTATATTACAGTTCGTAGAAACATGTCAAACGAAGTATAGAATCAGTCTTTATGATGTTTTTATCATAAATCTTCAATAATGTTCCAACCGGAGAATTCCTTTGTCTGTAGAACTGCAATGGAACGCAAGCTAAGTATCACGTGAACGCATGTGGTCAGCTCATGGCACTCTGCCAAATCTCTGACTCAATCCCCTCTCATTCGCCCACACTTCACAGTAGAAGACTCAAACACGGTTCTAACGAATGGTGAAATCTAGTGGAAGCCTTAGGAAGTGCAATATGACCCTATAGACGCTGTGTATTCGATAGGGAATGAGTTGAATAACTACAAACCTCAGATTTTCCACTTCATGGTTGGATTTTTTTCTCAGGATTTTGCCTGCCATATGAGTTCTGTTGTACAGACATAATTCAAACAGTTTTACAAACTTCAGAGTGTTTCCCATCCAAATATACTACTAATATGCATATATTAGCAACTGGGCCTGAGTAGCAGGCGGTTTAGTCTGGGCACCTTATTCATCCAAGCTACTCAATACTGCTCCCTAGTCCCAAAGAAGTTAAGGAAAAATAAATTGAACTACTACTAAGAATGTAGGCCTATAAAACTGGTGAGGTTTGGCAAAACAGCACTTTTTGAGATTGTTTTATAAATCCATGTTATGTACAACATAATGCACCCAATTTGTACTTGTATTTGAATGGGAATTTAAAAATACCATTTAAAAAAAGAATAATCATCTGAACTTATTTATATTTTTTACATCTTTTACTCCACTACATTCCTAAAGAAAATAATGTACTGTTTATTCCATAAATTCTTTCCTAACACCCAAAAGTACTCGTTACCTTTCGAATGCTTAGCAAGACAGGAAAATTTTCAATTCACGGACTTATCAAGAGAACATCCCTGGTCATCTCTACTGCCTCTGATCTGGCGGACTCACTAAACACAAATGCTTCATTTGTAAATGATGTTTTACATTGTTATCCATAAATGTAAAAAAAAATTACTTTTACTTTTGATACTATTTTACTACTTACATTAGATTCTTAAGTATATTTAAAACCAAATACTGTACTTTTAGACTCAAGTAGTATTTTACTGGGTGACTTTCACTTTTACTTGAGTCATTTTCCATGAAGGTATCTTTACTTTTACTCAAGTATGACAATTGGGTACTTTTTTCCACCACTGGACAGAGACATGGTAGTGGCATTGTCACACCCTGATCTGTTCCAGCTGTTCCTGTGATTGTCTCCACCCTCTCCAGGTGTCACTTATGTTACCCATTGTATTTATCCCGGTGTTTCCTGTCTCTCTGTGCCAGTGTATTTATCCCTGTGTTTCCTGTCTCTCTGTGCCAGTGTATTTATCCCTGTGTTTCCTGTCTCTATGTGCCAGTTCGCCTTGTATGTTAGTCAAGTCAACCAGCGTGTTTTTCATGTACTCCTTTTGATATTCTCTTTTTGATAGTCTTCCCGGTTTTAACCCCTACCTGACTCTAGACTACTTCCCCGCCTGCCTGATTATCCTGCCTGCCCTGACCTTGATTCTGACTGCCCTTCGGTACCTTTTGGACTCTGAACTGGTTTTGACGCTTTTGTCTATCCACGACCATTCTCTTGCCTACCCCTTTGGATTAATAAACATTTTAAGACTCCAACCATCTGCCTCCTGTGTCTGCATCTGGTTCTCACCTTCAATAACTTAAGCAAGTGACTACCTAAGATGACTGTGTTTCAATTAGAAGTAAACCCTTCATGACCACATATTATTCATTTCATATTATTCATTTCATATTATTCATTTCATAAGGCCTTTAGTTATTTCCTAGTTATCCTCAACATTGTGGTCTAAAAGTCCTGGCTCATGGGCCACAGACCTGCAAGTCACAACACGCTGGTTTGTGAAGTGATTACTATCAGAAACCAGCCAGAGGGAGGATATCCAAGAATTTGAATATTTTATCACCCACAACCTGCACTCAGAATGACTGCTATGGTAAAGGATTTACCAAACAATACCTAAAACATCTAAACTGGAAATATCTTAGTAATGGGTGCAATAAGTCCAACCCCTTACAGATTGGATTAGTTTAGAAACATTTAAGCTATTTATCTTTGTATAGTATAAGATACATTAATCAATCAATGTGTATGAGGAAACATAGATATTAAAATAAACTATTCAAAAAAATTGACCTACAACTAAGCGTGCTGGGAAATATGATAAGGAGGCCCCTCACGTATTTTCACTCTGATACAGTTAACTGAAATGAACTCAACTCATTTGAGTAAAAACAACACCATGCCATTTGAAAATATATCATGTTCAGTGCTGAAATGTAGGTAAGGTGACAGACATTCCTAATACTGATCTGAATAAAAGGCATGGAAAGTCACAGCAATTTCCATTGACTAAATGCACTCTAAACAGGACGACAGGAAAGTAAACACTAGTGTCTAAAATCTGAACACGTAGTAGATATAGGTGTTCTCCTGGTTGGAAACTGACTCGAAAAAGCTAACTATCATGTTTAATGTTGCATTCTAAACGCCTGTGTTTACAATCTATTGGCAAATCTCAATGCCAATAAAGTATGTTTTAAACACTGACGTTTAGGTTTTAAACATGTCACGGTTTCATGGTTTTATAGTGTAGTGTAAAAGTAATCTGATTACGTAACACATTACTTTTGTAACACGTTACTCCCAATACTGGTCATCACAAACAGCCTATCACACAATACATGAACTGCAGGGCAGAAGCTGAATGCATCCTTCACTCCCATGTTCTTTGCTGCTGTGTAGATTTCACAACCTAGGGGTCTGAAAGCTGACTCTGAATAAGCTGTTCTCAGTAGACCATTTCACTCAGGGGTCAGTGAACTATGTGTGTGTCTGTCCACACTGGCGCTTGATGGCAGAAGTTTGAAATCGTAACTTTTTGGGGGGTTGGATTTAGCAATAACAACAGGACAAATGTAATTGAAAATAACTAAATACACTTGGATATGTCTACACACCAGAAGTAAATCCCAGTCTTCTGCCAAAACAAAAGTCCAGAACAGTCTGTATTTGGTCTTATCAATCCCCTGCTGTTTTAGCCATTATCATCACTCTAAAACAAACAGAGCAATATGCACTTTGACTGAAACGCTGTATTTTGATCCTGTGAATATGATACAGTCCATGTCAGAAACAGGAGGAGTGGTGAGATGTACAGTACATTCAGCATACACTAGACTGTCCTTTTCTCTCTGCACCTCATTTGGTGTCACTGAACTTTTCAACCTCCTAAATGTCAAACCGGTACCTAGAGGGATTATGTCACTCAGTGATGGAGAGTTTAGCATGTTTAGGATCCTTTCATGACAGTTTGTGCTTTAGCTTACTGCTAGATGGTCAGCATATGTGGTGGTCATCAAATGAATGTGAATTAGTGGTAGCTGTATAGTGAGTTTTGGGGTAATCAAATATAGCTCTGTGCTGTGTTATTAGTGGTTAGCATGTATTTGCATTTAGTGCCTGTGCTCCCCAGTTCACCCTGCCTGCTATTCTAATAGCTGCTGTAATGACAGTGTTGACTTTACTGATGGGGCAGCTGTCTCTCCCACTCTCTCTCTCTTACCTTCATCCATTTATCCTCTGGGGTTGATTTAGCACTGACCAAGCCTGAAGTCATAAACACTTTGTAATAAAGCTGCTCCACTCAACATGTACAACCTGTTAACACATTCTCTCTCCCTCTCTGTCTCTCCTATACTCCATCTTCAATGGCCTGAGGCATGGTCACTCACTGTGTGCGTGACTAGGATCAGTAAATTAATATGAGAGAGCAGAAGCTGGCACGGAACATGCTCTGTGTAAGCCCAGCTCACATCGCACACATTTGACAGCAGCATTGATTTGTGTTGCAAATCTAGCTCAATGTTTTATTAACCTCTCTAGGGTACGTGGGACGGTAGTGTACCACCTGTCAACAGCCAGCGAAACTGCAGGGCGCCAAATTCAAAACAACAAAAATCTCATAATTAGAATTCCTCAAACATACATGTATTTTACATCATTTTAAAGATACAATTATTGTTAACCCAGCCACATTGTCTGATTTCAAAATTGCTTTACAGCAAAAGCACCACAAATGATTATGTTAGGGCACCACCAAGCCAGAGAAAAACACAGCCATTTTTCCAGCCAAAGAGAGGAGTCACAAAAAGCAGCAATATAGATCAAATTAACCACTAACCTTTGATGATCTTCATCAGATGACACTCATAGGACTTCATGTTACACAATACATGTATGTTTTGTTCGGTAAAGTTCATATTTATATCCAAAAATCTGAGTTTACATTGGCGTGTTATGTTCAGTGGTTCCAAAACATGTGGTGATTTTTGCAGAGAGCCGCATCAAATTACAGAAATACTCATAATAAACATTGATAAAGATACGACTATTATACATGGAACTTTAGATAAACTTCTCCTTAATGCAACCGCTGTGTCAGATTTTTTTTTAAACTTTATGGAAAAAGCAAACTATGCAACAATCTGAGTACAGCGTTCAGACGACAAAATCAAGCCAAATTGATATCCGCCATGTTGGAGTCAGAAATAGCATTATAAATATTCACTTACCTTTGATGATCTTCATCAGAATGCCCTCCCAGGAATCCCAGTTCCACATCTAAATGTTTGTTTAGTTCTTATAATGTCCATAATTTATGGCCAAATAGATCTTTCTGTTAGCGCGTTTGGTAAACAAATCCACACTCACGAAGCACGTCCACCAGTTGCAGACGAAATATCCAAAAGTTCCGTTACGGTCCATAGAAACCTGTCAAACTAATTATAGAATCAATCTTTAGAATGTTTTTAACATAAATCTTCAATAATAGTCCAACCGTAGAATTCCTTTGTCTATAGAGAAGCAATGGAACAGGGCTCGCTCTCACGGGAGCGCGAGAGACTGATCTCAAGGCTGCTGGCAGACACCTGACTCATTCCCCTCTCAGTCGGCCATATTTCACAGTAGAGGCATCAAACAAGTTTCTAAAGACTGTTGACATCTAGTGGAAGCCTTAGGAAGTGCAACATAACCAATATCCCACTGTAAATTCAATAGAGGTTTTTGCCTGCCATATGAGTTCTGTTATACTCACAGACATCATTCAAACCGTTTTAGAAACTTCAGAGTGTTTGCTATCCAAATCTACTCATTTTATGCATATTCTAGCTTTTATGGAAGAGTAGCAGGCAGTTTAATTTGGGTATGCATTTCATCCAAAATTCCCAATGCTGCCCCCTACCCTAGAGAAGTTAAAGCCAACCTCTATTATTTGCATTGTCAAATTGATGATTACATCGACTGTGTGTGTTTTCAATATTTCACATAATCCTCAGGGCTGGATCCGATATCTTGTAATTAATTCCTTTGTTTCCACTTAAAGATTGTATACATGTTGATCAGTGGTACAAGGGTTTTAATCGGTTTCAGGAGTCAATTTGTAGTTTAGTGCAAACCAGTGCAACTCTGTCCTCCCATTCAACTTTAGTTCACCCCAGGGGGAGGTGTCAGACCTTCTTAAGATGGCCACCAGTGCCTCAGTTATGGGCTTCCTCTGGGTAGCACCTATCACTGTTCTACATGAGACCCAGATGTTGTCATGGTGAACAATCAATACCTCTGTCTGCACAGTGTGTGTGTGTGTGTGTGTGTGTGTGTGTGTGTGTGTGTGTGTGTGTGTGTGTGTGTGTGTGTGTGTGTGTGTGTGTGTGTGTGTGTGTGCGTTTCTGTTTGGTACTGTTTGGGACCCTGATGAAGACAGCTTGGCTGTCGAAACATTGGTTATAAAATTATTGCTTCTGAGCTCCTAAAGTGTGCGGCTCTCCTTTTACTTTTCATCTGTTCGGTATATTGACATTAGGACTTCCTTGAAAAAAACGATTCTCTGAGGATAATGTTGGTATGTCACTTAAAATAAATAATTTTCATTAGAGCCTACATTTCTTCTGTAAATCCCTTGAGAATAGACCAGGAATACTGTGTAGCTAGGCTACAGTCCTGTGGGCCCATGTTTTCCATCCATATCTTCCTTAATCAGAACACAATCTTTCATCATGGATTTCTTACAAAACACTTTATATTTTAAGGGAGGCGAGGTGACTCATACTCGCCATTTTAAAACCTGAATACTGAAGGTATGATATGAAGTCTAATCTTCAAAGATCACACTTAATTTACATCCAGTGTTCTGTGTACACACTGTACCTCATTGTACCGCACACACCGTACTGTACTGTTCTACAGGTCATCTGGTAATCTGCCACAAATGTTTACAGCAGCTGTCATATTTGTAAGAGCATAATGTACCTGCTATTACTGACAGTCTCAAGTCCAGATTTTCTTGTACCAAAATAGCTTGACAAGTTCCTGACAAACTTAGGTAATGTTTGTTTAGTGAGAGATCGGAATTTACACAATAGTTACCCGGAGGAAAATGGGGGAGGGTGAGGCTTTTTCAATTTCAGTCAAGGGGAGGGTTTAGTATATATTTTTTCATTAGTCCAGGGGAGGGTCATGTAATTTGTAATCCATTAAATGTCATGTATTGCTCATGGTTTGAGAATTAGTTGCTTTTTATAGTATCTTATTTGCCTGATGATGCCCCTCATCCCTGTTTCTCTGGTAGGCATGCAACATGAGGTGTGCCTAGTGTGGTCTTAATAAATTATCCATAGCCTATACTAGGCTATTAGAAGAGCATGCTCGGAGAAGAACAGGGCAAAGTTATATTTCTAAGAAAATGTATTTCCTTCCTGAGTTTTTGCGCTGCTGCAAGGATGGTGTATATAAAACTATGCTACACTGCATTACACACAGACATTACACACTGCCCTGCTCTTGCTGATGTACACTATTTTGTGCTGCCTAACCAATGACTGTGCTGTGTATGGTGACACTTCAGGCGGCAAGTCAATTTGTCCAAAAATGCAATATGTGAGCACGGACTCGGTTTACTGATGTCCTGTTCAGTTTGAGAGGGAGAGCGTGAAAATGAGAAAGAAGACCAGAGGTATTTTTTTATTTTATTCCAGATCCCCATTAGCTGCTGCCAAGGCAGCACCTACTTTTCCTGGGGTCCAAAGCTTGCTACTGCTATAATAGATTTTAATACAAATTAAATGGACCTAGTTTAATATAATTATATACAATAGTGCTTTATGCTAGGAACAAGCTGTAGAGTGCTGGGGAAAGACTCCGATGCATATGGACTATCTTTGGTTTGTCTGTATGACTTTGAGGCTGCGCTACAGCCTTCTACAGCTGAGGAGCAGTGCTATTTTAGTTCTATTAGTAGTGCTAATTTTTTAGGTGATATATTACACTGAACAGAAATATAAATGCAACATGCAACAATTTCAAAGATTTGACTGAATTACAGTTCAATTTAAATAAATTCATTAGGCCTAATCTTTTGATTTTACATGACTGGGAATGCAAATATGCATCTGTTGATCAGATATCTTAAAAAATGGTGGGACCACCATTTGCCTCATGCAGCGTGACACATCTCCTTCACATAGAGTTGATCAGGCTGTTGATTGTGGACTATGAAATGTTGACCCATTCCTCTTCAATGGCTGTGCAAAGTTGCTGGATATTGGCGGGAACTGGAACACGCTGTCATACACATTGATCCAGAGCATTCCAAACATGCTCAATGGGTGACATGTCTGGTGAGTATGCAGGCCAACTTTTTAGCTTCCAGGAATTGTGTACAGATCCTTGCAGCATGGGGCCGTGCATTATCATGCTGAAACATGAGGTGATGGTGGCGGATTAATGGCACGACAATGAGCCTCAGGATCTTTGCCATTGATAAAATGCACTTGTGTTCGTTGTCCGTAGCTTATGCCTGCCCATACCACAACCCCACTACCACCATGGGGCACTCAGTTCATCAGCAAACCGTTCGCCCACACGACATCTGGTACAGTTGAAATGGGGATTAATCCGTGAAGAGTACACTTCTCCAGTGTGCCAGTGGCCATTGAAGGTGAGCATTTGTCCACAAGTCGGTCACAACGCAGAAATGCAGTCAGGTGAAGACTGGTGAGGACAACAAGCACGCAGATTTTTTAAAATTGATTTATTTCACCTTTATTTAACCAGGTAGGCTAGTTGAGAACAAGTTCTCATTTGCAACTATGACCTGGCCAAAATAAAGCAAAGCAGTGTGACACAGACAACAACACAGATAGGAGCGAATAATTACAATTTGGCAGATTAACACTGGAGTGATATGACCAGATGATGATGTAGAGATACTGGTGTGCAAAAGAGCATAAAAGTACATAAAATAAAAACAGTATGGGGATGAGGTAGATTGGGTGGGCTATTTACAGATGGACAGATGGAGAAGGTTTCTGACAGTTTTTGCAGAAATCCTTCGTTTGCATAAACCCACAGTTTCATCAGCTGTCCAGGTGGCTGGTCTCAGATGATCCCGCAGGTGAAGAAGCCAGTCTGCGATTGGTTGTGAGGCAGGATCATAGCCCATAACAAAGAGGAATACAAAAAGAGATAAAGAATAAAAAACATATTTATTAAATAAAGTAAACTATATGCAAGCAACACTGGTGTGTGTAGTCAGTAGTGTAAGTGAGTGGATGCAGATGGTGATAATGAGGGGCGTTGAGAGGTGCCAAAAACTAACTAACACAAAGAAGCGCTGAAATGCCACAACCAAAAACAACAGTGTGTCTCCATGGAGAGAGTCTCCTCAATATATGGGGGAAAGGTGTATATATCCCCAAGATACACCCGAGCCCAGGTGTGCCCCATTTCGTTGACCACCCACCAGGCTCGAGAGAGAATTTGGCAGACAGAGTGGGTGTGTGTGTCCCCCCCCCCCCATAAAACCCGGGACCACCAAGGACCCCGAACATCACACCAACCAAACATACACAAACTTAAACAAAATACTGCCCTGGTAAATGCTACCCCACGGCCCCAGCCAACCTCATCCTCCTCAGACCTCAGCAACCTTTGCACACAGGACGCAACCTTTAAGAGGATTTTATTTTTAAACGAAGGCAGCAGGGAACAGGAGAGACAGAACACAAAACACGAATTAAACAGTGACCGGTCACGTGGACACGCATATACTCGGGGACAACGTGTATGAGAATGCGTGTCCATAGGACCAGACATGTTCAGGAACAGGGAGCAAGAGAAAGCTCATCAGCAACAACATTATCAGTCCCCCTAATGTGCCGCACATCGAGATGGAATGCCTGTAAAAACAAATGCCGTCTCATTATCCTCTGGTTAGGAGACATCATAGATCTGAAGAAGGTGAGAGAATTATGGTATGTGTAGACCACAATAGGTACAACACCCAACCCGACACCTCGAAGTGTCGTATCGCCTCGGCAAAGGCTGCCCCAGTGGTACCTACGAGTGTACCACACTCCATCAGATTGGTCTTCAATATCTATCTAACATCATTTTAGACGTTTATCACTAAATTCTAAACCTGTTTTTGATTTGTCATTATGGGGTATTGTGTGTATTTACGTAACAAAATGTGGAAAAAGTCAAGTCTGAATACATTCCCGAATGCACTGTACAGTATGTGCATAAAATGCATCCTTCAATTGCAACATCTGCCTATTTGCACACACATCTTGTCCTGAGAAAATTTTATATTTTTAATACCTTCAAACACCAAGTTAGGCATATCTCATTTCAAAGTAGGCCATTATAACGGTCAATCTTGAATAATAATTATTCCCGTTTTACCGGTGAAATGTCCAAACTGCATGGCAATCATTTGATCTCAATCAGTTTCATGAGAATATGCATTTAGAATGTCTTGTATTAAAAGTTTTGCGAGCTAATTAAAGAAGATGGTGTTAACAAACTATTCACATTTCTTGTAGGCCTATTTTGTTTCTAGCAAAGTAAAGTTGAGCTTTGGCCACATGAGGAACATATTTGACTATTCAGCTTCAGGTAAGAAATGACTGACAAGGTGTTTTTGGTAACATATTATAGGCTTGCTATGTATGCTACAGTAGGCTTATATGGTATTATATTCAGATCTGCTATGTAAAATACTAGTTCATCATTATGTGATCTTGTGAAACATCGATTCAGCTTTGATCTCACTTTACTAGACGAGCACCATTGTGAGAAGTGATAAGCTTCTATCGTTTTCATGTGATTTTAGTGGTCATTAGGGGTAAACATATATTTTTTTACATAATTTATTAGAATACATTTTCTATAAATAATTTTACCATGCAGTCCGGTGTATTCTCAAATTGAAAAAAGCGAGGTAGCGCTGCAACAGGCTATTATTAAACAACATACCAACTCTAAATTCGTCACGCACAAGCCAGGTAGCCTAAGAAGGAAGGAAAATAAATTATATGAGGCTATATTTATTTTTTATTTTTTCAAGGCTAGCCTGCCATTTAAGCCTGCTTTAATGAAACTCTACAGGCTGGCAGGAACGCTCAGCATTTCAACAACATGTCTATACATTTAGCATTTAGGCTGTATAAAATGACATTTAAAAAAAAATATTGTTTAATGAAATAATAATAAAATTAAAAAATGCATTTTTAAGCGCTACAGTCATTCTACAGTGCCTTTGAAGTCACTTTTAGAAACAGGAGTATGGCCATTCTTTGGTTTGAGGATCATGTTGTGAGCTATGCATGCCTAGTTTGTTCATTTAGCCTAGCAGATGCTTTTATATTCCCATGTCGTAATCACAGTCAACACACATCTATTTTGTGACAACAATATCATAGAATAAAATAGAATAAATTAGAAAATTATAGTTTCCCAAATGTTTTGTGCATATAAGCCTACCTCAAATCAAATCAAATACATTTTTATTTGTCACATGAGCCGAATACAACAGTGAAATGCTTACTTACAAGCCCTTAACCAACAATGCAGTTTTTTTTTAAATACAAAGAAAAAATAAGAATAAGAAATGAAAGTAACAAATAATTAAAGAGCATCAGTAAAATAACAATAGCAAGGCTATATACAGCGGGTACCGATACAGAGTCAACTTGCAGGGGCACCGGTTAGTCGAGGTAATTGAGGTAATATGTACATGTAGGTAGAGTCATTAAAGTGACTATGCATAGATCATAACAGAGAGTAGCAGCCGTGTAAAGGGGGGGGGGGGGTGCAAATAGTCTGGGTAGCCATTTGATTAGATGTTCAGGGGTTTTATGGCTTGGGGGTAGAAGTTGTTTAGAGGCCTCTTGGACCTAGACTTGGCGCTCCGGTACCATTTGCCATCCGGTAACAGAGAGAACAGTCTATGACTAGGGTGGCTGGAGTCGGTGACAATTTTTTTGGTTTTCCTCTGACACTGCCTGGTATAGAGGTCCTGGATGGCAGGAAGCATGGCCCCAGTGATGTACTGGGCCGTACGCACTACCCTCTGTAGTGCCTTGCGGTCGGAGGCCGAGCAGTTGCCATACAATACAAGGCAGTGACGCAACCAGTCATGATGCTCTCGATGGTGCAGCTCTAGAACCTTTTGAGGATCTGAGGACCCATGCCAAATATTTTCATTCATTTTCGTGCCCTCTTCACGACTGTCTTAGTGTGCTTGGACCATGTTAGTGTGTTGAGGATGTGGACACCAAGGAACTTGAAGCTCTCAACCTGCTTCACTACAGCCCTGTCGATGAGAATGGGGGCGTGCTCGGTCCTCTTTTTCCTGTAGTCCACAATCATCTCCTTTGTCTTGATCACGTTGAGGGAGAGGTTGCTGTGCTGGCACCACACGGCCAGGTCTCTGACCTCCTCCCTATAGGCTGTCTCAGCGTTGTTGTCGGTAATCAGGCCTAATACCACTGTTGTGTCATCGGCAAACTTAATGATGGTGTTGGAGTCATGCCTGGCCATGCAGTCATGGGTGAACAGGGAGTACAAGGAGGGGACTGAGCACCACCCCTGAGGGGCCCCCGTGTTGAGGATAAGCGTGGCAGATGTGTTGTTACCTACCCTTACCACCTGGGGGCAGCCTGTCAGGAAGTCCAGGATCTAGTTGCAAAGGGAGGTGTTTAGTCCCAGGGTACTTAGCTTAGTGATGAGCTTTGAGGGCACTATGGTGTTGTAATCAATGAATAGCATTCTCACATAGGTGTCCCTTTTGTCCAGGTGGGAAAGGGCAGTGTGGAGTGCAATAGAGATTGCATAAGCTGTGGATCTGTTGGGGCGGTATGCGAATTGGAGTGGGTCCAGGGTTTCTGGGATAATAGTGTTGATGTGAGCCATGACCATCCTTTCAAAGCATGGAGCGGTAGTCATTTAGGCAGGTTACCTTAGTGTTCTTGGGCACAGAGACTATGGTCGTTTGCTTGAAACATGTTGGTATTACAGACTCAGTCAGGGACAGGTTGAAAATGTCAGTGAAGACACTTTCCAGTTGGTCAGCGCATGCTCGGAGTACACGTCCTGGTAATCCGTCTCGCCCTGTGGCCTTGTGAATGTTGACCTGTTTAAAGGTCTGACTCACATCGGCTGCTGAGAACGTGATTACACAGTCGTCCAGAACAGCGGATGCTTTCATGTATGTTTCAGTATTACTTGCCTCGAAGTGAGCATAGAAGTGATTTAGCTCGTTTGATAGGCTCGTGTCACTGGGAAGCTCTCACCAGTGCTTCCCTTTGTAGTCTATGATAGTTTGCATATTCTGACACATCCGACGAGCATTGGAGCTGGTGTAGTATGATTAGATCTTAGTCCTGTATTGACGCTTTGCCTGTTAGATGGTTCGTCGAGGGCATAGCGTGATTTCTTATAAGCTTCCGGGTTAGAGTCCCGCTCCTTGAAGCGGGAATCCATGGCTTCTGGTTGGGGTATGTATGTACAGCCACTGTGGGTACGACGTCATCGATACACTTACTGAGAAAGCCAGTGACTGATGGGGTGTACTCCTCAGTGCCATAGGAAGAATCCTGGAACATTTTCCAGTCTGTGCTAGATAAACAATCCTGTAGCTTAGCGTCTGCTTCATCTGACCACTTTTTTATTGACAGAGTCACTGGTGCCTTCTGCTTGAATTAGATAGAATTATGGTCAGATTTTGCAAATGGAGGGTGAGGGAGAGCTTTGTAGCATCTCTTTGTGTTGAGTAAAGCTAGTCTAGAGTTTTCATATATACCTGAAAATATTTGGCTACTGTGTTAAATAATGAATGGCTTTTTTCTCAAATGCATTGATGATCAGATACTTCAGTTGTAACTGGTTTTGTTGCCTTAACTTTAGCACGGTTCCAAACTTAGACTATCCTCTTTTTTACAATAGCCTTTATAGAAATCAAAATGTCTCCGTTGCTGCACATGCGCTCATTGGTTGTCATGCTCTGTTGTGGTATTAAAAAAGATTCTGCTTGGCTCCAGTGATGTGAAATGACACAAAATTGCATGAAATGTGTTCATTAAACACAATTTCTTTCAGACTGAATGTAAGATGATAGATTAATGCAGTGCTTTTATTATAAATTATATATTTTGGGGTTTAGGGGAGTGTCACTTGTTGTTTCTCAAGTGTTCAGGGAGGTCAGAGAGATGAGATTTGCTCCAGGTATCCCTCAGTATAAATAATGTACAGTCCCCTACCGTCTTTTCTTGCTCTTCTAATCTTGCAATCAGTTTCATTATTATTTCATTATCTCCGATTCCAGCAGGGTTCCACTCTGAGGTGCTGAGCCCCAGTATAGTAACAAATAATGGCAGAAACTGTAATGGAGGTTTTGAGCCGTCATGGAGCTGATGGAGGAGCGAGTTTCAGGGTTAACCTGCTGGTTTGCATGCAAGAGAAGTCAATAGCTGCACTTCGGTGGGGCTCGGACAGTGATTGAGGTGTTGCTATTCACATGCTGCAGAGAACAGGAGGAAAGGTTCCTGTCTGAATCTCACAGCCAACTGACTCCTGGGTTTTTACGCTAATACAAATAGAGTTCTTTCTGTTGCATGCTGTTGCATGCAGACAGGCAGGCAGACAGGCAGGCAGACAGGCAGGCAGGCAGGCAGACAGACAGACAGACAGACAGACAGACAGACAGACAGACAGACAGACAGACAGACAGACAGACAGACAGACAGACAGACAGACAGACAGACAGACAGACAGACAGACAGACAGACAGACAGACAGACAGACAGACAGACAGACAGACAGACAGACAGACAGACAGACAGACAGACAGACAGACAGACAGACAGACAGACAGACAGACAGACAGACAGACAGACAGACAGACAGACAGACAGACAGACAGACAGACAGACAGGCAGGCAGACAGACAGGCAGGCAGACAGACAGGCAGGTATAGACAGAGACACACACACACACACACACACACACAGAGAAAAATCATTCATAGACAAACACTTCTCAATGTAATTATATCTAACCATGGGGGGGCAGATATAAAGGCATGGTTGTTACCGTTTCAATATGAACAATATCAACAACGCCTAGGCGTCACGAATAGAAGATAACGACAGAGATAATGCAGTTTAGATTACCCTCCAATCCCCTCTCTCTGAGTTAATGGAACTACTGATTGAATTATTGTTTAATTTTAATATTAAAAAAATGCTTGTCCTAATGACCAAGCTGCTGCTGCCGTAAGCCTCAGGCTATCCTTCCAAAATAGTTTGAAAAACTTTTCATTGAAACTAGCAGTGCTTGACTTGGGATGAAAGAAATGCAGGAGCTGTCTTTTTCCAAGTTGGTCCATTAGACTATGTTCACCAAAATTCACAAAGACATGCTATAGAAACCTCTGATTATTCACTGTAAAGGGTTTATACACATTCTCCATGGCTTTTAACCAAATGTTCATGACTATTATTACAGCCTACATGAAAAATGTATGAATTATTGACACTGGAAGGCTGCTGTGTCTACCGTTGTGCCCTTGATCAAGGCACTTAACCCCCACAAAGTAGAACTGTACTGTTAGCCACACATTGTCAACCTGTGGTCAACCCTCCATCTGGAGAGCTCCTGGGTTTGCAGGCTTGGCTTTTGATCCAGCCCTGAAACACCAAAGTCTGCTTATCAAGGTCCTGTTGAGCAGCTGATGTTTAGGCTACAATGTGGTTAGACGAGGACTTGAACAAAAGCCTGCGAACCCATGCAGTAGCTATCCCGGAGGATGTTGCCACCCTTGATACAAAATATTGCAACATTGCAACCAAATACTTTGGTCTTTATAAAATGATTCCCTCATTCACTGAATCGGCGATCAAATGGATAAGGTAGGCTACTTCAAAGCAAGGTATATAACTAGACATGTTTATACATAAGGCTCAAATATTCATGTTTCAGGGGAGATCTATGCACAGCAAGTTTCTTGTCATTTAGGCTATTCATAGAATATGTTATGCATTGTCTCAATTACTGGACCAGGTCTCTCTTGGAAAAGAGATGTTATCTCAATGAGACAAAACCTGTATAAATAAAGGTAAAAATGAAACATGGCTCCTGTTTAGATGGCCAATAGAGGGGAATCCCAGTTTTCCAACGGTGCAGATTTATTTAGGCTCTACAGTGTCGGTGGAAAGGTGACAACAACATTAAGATTTTTGAATTGGCCATCTAGTTAATCTGTTGTCTGTCATTATTTTATACCTGCTGCTCTCTCTTCTTGGGTAACGGCCCACTCGCACTGCCACACACCCAGCACACACAGACACGCACTGATTTAAAAGTGTGCCTTCATGAATACCATTAAAACAAATTATGAAACTAATTTCCATTACTTTTGATGACCTTACAAACCCCCATTGACCATTTGGAACAGCGCATCATGTACATTCAAACAGGCACATTTTCAATCTGCGCAATCTTGAACGGCCTACTGTCACGCACATTTTCACAGACTAGCAGCAAATAGATTTGAGCAAAGCGGAATCAAGAAATGAATGCACACTCTCCATTGCTATTCAATGCAGATCCTGCCTTAATTCCTATTTGATCAGCCTTTTTTTGCCTCGGTGTGTGAATCTGGGCCGGTGATAGAGTACGTTGTCACAGTTTCTAAACCCAGAGGCGCAGCATCGCGAGACTCCTGGGAACGCTTGCGAAACAGACCACGCTGAGCAGGCTGGGGCTTGGGGTTTGAGAACTCAATGAGAGAAGTGAAAAATTCTTCCTTAGCTGTTAATTTTCTCTAAATCTAAAGGCACAACCTAGATTCGAGCGAATGTCTTAAGTTGTTGAACAAGTTATAACTACAACTTTGTGAAAGTGAAAAACTGACATGTTTTAATTTTCATAAAAACGACTTTATATCGAAGGAGTGCCTTTGATTTGGCCTGCACATGTGCAGTTCGGTGCGAGACTCCCATTAGACCTGATGATCCTTTTCTACGCATGAGCTTAGCCAGCCAACGTCGTGATGACATCGCCTATAAGTGTGGAGAAGCAGTTGCTGCCTATCTTCATACTGTACTTTCTTTGACTTTGTTTTCCTAGAGGAGCCAGTATGGTACTCCGGCCCAAGTCAAGCATTGGTCATCTTGCGAAAATGTTATTTTATGAAAATGTTATTTTATGAAAATGTGTTCTCTTAGTACTCTGTCTCTCTATTCAGCTGACACTGTTAAGTCGTGATTCTGCTGTAAACCACACAAAAAAGAAAACATTGCAAATCATTACTGCAGTAACACTGACGGCCTTCTGGTCAGGTCAGCAGAATAATGGAGCGAGGGAGAAACGTCAAAGTTGGTGTGTGAGTGTTTGAGTGGATAAATGGAGATACTGTACATAGCCCCCTCCCCTGTCTTTGTTTACCATGGAGGGGCAGACCTCCTTGTCAATTTGTTTGTGTAAGCATCTGATTGTGTTCAAAACATTATCCAATCCATACATTTTCACTGTCTGATATGAGCTAATGTGGTATCCACTGTGTGTGCTGGTGCTAATCATTAAAGTGGGTTGAGACACTGAGTGGGTGGTTGGGTTTGTGGTGTTTGTGATTGCTATGTATAAGGGCCCCTCACCAGGGATAGGACCGTAGTAATTGGTCTGCAGTGTGTATGTCCCTCCTCCCTCTGTCTGCTGGTGACTCCTCACCACAGTCCTCTGCAGTAGCTTTAGTATTCAGTGAGAGAAGCAGTTGATGCATCATCTCACACACACACACACACACACACAAATGGATGCACGCACACACACACACAAGCACCAACACGCATGCACACACACACACACAGAGACTCTGTGCAGCTCAATATCCTGAAGCTTTATTAGGAACACCAGTGGCCAAACAAAACAGTGGAGGAATACAGAGAGGAGGATTCACCTTGACTGACCGGGCCAGGCACAGAGGGCTGTGTTGACATGATACACACACCTCATTTGAATTGTAGTGTAATCATGCATTGATGTAATCTGTTTATGACAGTCAGTGTGTTCATATGAGTTCATATGAGTTCATCCTGGCCTGTGTGTTTGTTTCAATCAATTGGGTTGGGTCTAGTTGACGTCTGTACTGTAGTGGCTTGGGACTGTGGTGAATGTGTGGACTAACCAGAATATACTGGGACTAGTGAACTGCACAAAACCAAAATGTGTACGTATCGATGTGCAGTTTTGCACTTTCATATATCTTAACTGTACAGCACAAAGTGTACTTTTTTTATGTGCCCTC
The DNA here is from genome assembly GCF_002021735.2 of Oncorhynchus kisutch. Lineage (NCBI taxonomy): Eukaryota > Metazoa > Chordata > Actinopteri > Salmoniformes > Salmonidae > Oncorhynchus > Oncorhynchus kisutch. The sequence continues at coordinate 31,787,697 of NC_034195.2, forward strand.
ATCAGATGTCAAATGAATCCCCAGATGGGGTAGGCTACACACTATTTCAGTGGCCTCAAAGTCAACTCCTAGAAGGTCACAGCGCTGATAGATCTTCCTCTTTACTTTAATGTCTGATTTGTCCCTGGGAATCCAGGTGTGTGGACTCCCTAGCCAATCAGTGTCATTAAGTGATCAGTCACGTGCCAGGGAAAAACAGTTAGGCTATGGTCTGTTCCCTGCTGTGGTGCTGTAGCAGACAGTAGCAGACTCCCGATATTCATCTGGTCCCTGGACCCCAGAAACCCAGGCAAGTAGGACATCTCTTCAGTACCATTGTCAAGTGGTTCTACTCCCCAAGCAGCTAAAGCCATTACATTCATTAACACTAGTCGTTAAACGCTATACATTGGGTGTGTGATTGATTGATAACCTGTATATTTTGCCTATTCTGTGTGTGTGTGTGATTAACTATACTTTCCTGCTGTGAGTGACAGTGAAAGGTGAGGTAAAATTGAGTGGGCACTGCGTGCATGCATTTCTGTTTGTGTGTGAGATCAATAATCTGTAAAAGTACAGTATCTGAAAAGGCACAGAGTAAATTAAATCAAGGTTTATTGGTTGTGTATACAGTTTAGCAGATGTTATTGTCACGACTTCCACCGAAGTTGGGTCCCCTGCCTGTTCGGGCGGTGCTCGGTGGTCGTCGTCATCGGCCTACTAGCCGCCACCGATCCCTTTTTTCGTCTGTTTGTTTGTCTTATTAGTTTCACCTGTGTCCTGTTGTATGTGCTTGATGGGCTTCCTTATTTAAAGTACATGTACCCGCCCTTGTTTTGTGTGGGATTGTATTTTTGTTACGTGTGTGCATTAGGTAGAGGTGTACGTGTTCTGGACCTGGCACCCTTTGTTTTGGGTGGTCCACATTATTGTCCGCACCCTGTGTTGTGGGCTTGTTATTTTGTGCCACATTAAAGTGCACCTTTTCCCTGTGGAACTCTCTGCGCCTGACTCCTTCCTCACCCACCTAGTCCCGCGTGACAGTTATAGCGGGTGCAACGAAATGCTTATGTTACTAGTTCCTAACAGTGCAGTAAAATGTCAAACAGGTACACAAATAATCAATAAAAACTCAATACAAACAGAAAGAACAACAAAAAAATCAAGAAATGTCAGAACAATTAACAACCCAAATAACACTGTCACAGTAATCCAAATGCAATCTTAATCAAATCAAACTTTATTTGTCACATGCGCCGAATACAACAAGTGTTGACCGTGAAATGTTTAATCACAAGCCCTTAACCAACAGAGCAGTTCAAGAAGAGTTAAGAAAATATTTACTAAATAAACTAAAGTAAAAAATAATAAAAAGTAACACAATAAAATAACAATAGTGAGACTATATACAGGGGGTACCGTATCTACACCGTATCTACACCGGCTGTGTAACGGTTTTCCTCCTCTTCTGAGGAGGAGTAGGAAAGATCGGACCAATGCTCAGCGTGGATACAAAAGAACAAGATAAATAAATGAAAACCGAAACAGTTCTGTATGGTAAAACACAGAAAACAACTACCCACACCCCATAGTGGGAAAACAGGCTGCCTAAGTATGGTTCTCAATCAGAGACAACGATCGACAGCTGCCTCTGATTGGGAACCATACCAGGCCAAACACAGAAATACATAACCTCGAATACACAACATAGAATGCCCACCCCAACTCACACCCTGATCAAACTAAAACAGAGACATAAAAAAGGAACTAAGGTCAGGACGTGACAGGCTGAATTTACACAAGATATACTAGTGATGATATGTACAGAAGTAGATATATTACAGTGAGCTATGTCAAGAATCCAGTATATACTGTAAATATGCGGTGTGTATTAACGGTGTAACTAAAATGCAATGTACAGTAGTCACAACAGAATAAGCTATGTTGAGAATACAGTATATAAATACGCAGTACAAAACCCCATTGCAAAATGGATAGAATTGCAGGGAATTAGCGTCCGGACCTGAGTCTGGAATATAAATAATATACACTGAACAAAAATAAAAACACAACATGTAAAGTGTTGGTCTCAAGTTTCACGAGCTGTAATTAAAGATCCCAGAAATGTTCCATAGGCACAACAATCTTATTTCTCTCAAATTGTGTACACAAATGTGTTTGCATCCCTGTTAATGAGCATTTCTCCTTTGCCAAAATAATCCATCCACCTGACCGGCATATCAAGAAGGTGATTAAACAGCATAATCATTACACAGGTGCACCTTCTGCTGGGGACAATAAAAGGAAACTCTAAATGTGCAGTTTTGTCACACAACACAATGTCACAGATGTCTCAAGTTGAGGGAGCGTGCAATTGGCATGTTGACTGCAGTAATGTCTTGCCAGATGATTTAATGTTCATTTTTCTACCATAAGCCACCTCCAACGGTGTTTTAGAGAATTTTGCAGTACGTTCAACCGCCTCACAACCACAGACGTATGTGTGTTCTGGCGTTGGGATTATGGTATGGGGAGGCATAAGCTATGAACAATGAACACAATTCCATTTTATTGATACAATTAGAATGCACAGAGATAACATGATGAGATCCTGAAGCCCATTGTCGTGCCATTCATCCACCTCCATCACCTCATGTTTCAACATGATAAAGCACAGCACCATGTTGCAAGGTTATGTACTGTACACTTCCTGAAAGCTGAAAATGTCCCAGTTCGTCTTCCATGGCCTGCATACTCTTCAGACTTGTCACCCATTGAGCATGTTTGGGATGCTCTGGATTGACGTTTACTACAGCGTGTTCCAGTTCCCACCAATGTCCAGCAACTTTGCACAGCCATTGAAGAGGAGTGGGACAATATTCCACAGGCCACAATCAACAGCCTGATCAACTCTATGCGAAAGAGATGTGTCACGCTACATGAGGCAAGTGGTGGTCACACCAGATACTGACAGATTTTCTGATCCACGCCCCTAACATTTTTTAAGGTACCTGTGATCAACCAACATATGCATATCTGTATTACCAGTCATGTGAAATCTATAGATTAGGGTCTTGTAGAATTGCGGACCCAGAGTACCCAAGGGAGTGATAGGTGGGAATAAGGAGGACCCATGATTGTACAAAAACAATACTTGAATTTATTACAGGGGCAGGATTTGTGAGTACATGTGGATTAGGGTGAGGGAACTCCCTACATTAACCGTGAGTAAAACCCAAACAAACTTCGACAGATGACAACTTCGACAGATGACAATGCGTTCTGGTTGTGTTTCAAGTTTGTCCCAGTCTTTCTGTACCAGGCCTTAATCAGAGCAGTGACTGAGAAGCCTATGACTAGGCAGGTGCACCTGCCAAGACAGTTGAAGTTCTTTGTTATGTGTCTGTTAATTGGTAGTGTTTGATGGGCTGGGCTGTTGGACTGTGAAGACCATACACTTTCGTTTATTCAGGCTTAGAGACCAGCATGGACACTCCGTTTCACAGCCAGAAATGCACACAGAGCCTTGGAGAACTATCAAAGGATAAGCTTATCAGTCTGTGACAGGCCTCTAGTGGTATTATTCAGTCTCTAGTGTAGGGCCACACCATACTTTCGCTCTTCATCTTTCCTGGATCTGGGGTCCTTCATAGGCTTGCGATGGCATCTATGAGAAAGTGATTATTGGTTGTCCTTTAAGAGGCTTTTACTTTCGGTTGGTTAACCAAGTCTTTAGAGGTCATTGATGCGAAGCCTTCTCTCGGGAGCACTCACATACACATGTCAAAAACAGGTACTAAGATCTCAGGCCACCACACAGACAAAGTTATACAGGTTGGGTTTTTTAATAAAAATCAATGATATCAGGTTCACATCATCCATAGGTTCAGTCCCAGAGGTAGTCCATGCTGCTGGCGTGGTCTCGGTGACGGCAGCGGTGGTCACTAATTCGTTGTGGTCCTCCTCGTCTTCTGTAAGGTTTAACGGCGGTTGGCATGTTGACTGCTGGAATGTCCACCAGAGCTGTTGCCAGAGAATTAAATGTTCATTTCTTTACCAATGTTGTTTTACAGATTTTCGCAGTGCGTCCAACCAGACCCAAAACCACAGACTATATGTAACCACGCCAGCGCAGGGCCTCCACATCCGGTTTCTTTACCTGCGGAATCATCTGAGACCAGCTACTCGGACAGCTGATGAACCTGAGGAGTATTTCTGTCTGTAAAAAAGCCCTTTTGTGGGGTAAAAACTCATTCTTATTGGGTGGGCCTGGCTCCAAAATGGGTGGGCCTGGCTCCTTAGTGGGTGGGCCGATGCCCTCGCAGGCCCCTGCCCAGTCGTGTGTAATCCATATAGGGCCTAAGGAATTTATTTCAATTGAGTGATTTCCTTATATGAACTGTAACTCAGTAAAATCATTGAAATTGTTCACTATATAATAAAGGTCACTGCAAACTAGAAATAAGTAAACATACACAAAAAGGTCTGGTCTCCAATTTGGGGAAAATACTGGATAAGGTAGGGCAACATGTGTAACACATACACACACATAGTGACGTTACTCACCATGATTGGCAGTATAGAGATTAATCAGTGTGTACTTTGGCATGATAGTGTAAAGAGAGGCTGGAGTAGCTGCTCAACATCAGCCTACAGTAAATATTCACTGTCTGCTGCCCTGTTTGTGTGTACATGTTTGTGCGTGTGTGTTTGAGAGAGAAAGAGAATGCAAGACAACGTTTTATGGTGGTTATCAGGTGCCTGTAGAGCAGGGCTGACTCACAGAAGACAGTTCCTGCCCCAACCCTGTTGCTTCCTCTCTGGCTGTTATACAGCTACTGTAGACCCAACGTTTGGGACTTATCTCTAAAGTTTGTAAGTGTTGGAGTGTTTGAATATTTTCTTAATCTCCACACCCACCTCTCTCTCTTTTTGTGTGTGAGTGTGCTTGCGCTCCAATGGTAGGATTGGGTGGAGGAAGGGGAGGAGGGGAGAGGGTGGATAGGAGAGAAGGAGGAGAGGGAATTGTTCTGAAGGCTGCTGTGTGAATGCAGTATAAAACAACTTGACCAGACCATTGAATGACTGTTGATCTGAGAAATACATTATTTTCAGGTACTCCCCATTTCTCTCTGTCTTTACCATACAAGCACGAACAGATCTTGGTCTGTGTGTGTGCGTGTGTGTGTGTGTGTTTACTCACTGGACAGCCTGTGAAAGAGATTAAGGGTTTGCCTCTGAAATCTCTTTTGTCTTCCTTCCTTCTGGAAGTTCCTTCCCTGTACATGGGTTTCCATGGAGACACCTCAAACAACATGCTGTATGTAGTCTCTGAGTGTGTGTGTGTGTGTGTTGTCTGCTGCTGTAAGCCGTGTTCAAAGCTCTTATCCCAACTCTCTGTCTCTCTCTCTGTCCAGGCCAGAAATTCTGCCTAATCTCTATGGTTACCTATGGCCTACGTCTCTTTCCTGTCTCCACTGAAACACTTCGTCCTTCTCTGAGGGTAAGTTACACAAAACCTACATTTTCTTTCTTCTTGATTTTCTCATCTATTTCTCATTGAAATCTCATCAAGTTTTTATAGATTGAATGTCCTAAGGACACACAGCTGCGCTGTGCATACTGACTTTTTCATACATTTTTCAGAAATAGTATTTGTTATGTATTTTTTATTAAACCCCTCATGGTAAACTGCTCTTTTGTTCCTGCTAATGATCTTTTAATCTGTCTGCAGCACATTGTGGAGTTCTGTAGCACTCTCACTGTGACATGCATTTCTGATTTCCGAGTGTGCTGTTTCTTTGCTGGGAATTTAGAAATATAATTTTCGAAGATTTATTTCAGTAAGAGGGAGCACAGGTATAGTCTGACATTTGTCACCATGAGGAGATCACGAGATCTGATATACGTGTGCATTTCTGTGGAAGACCACACAAACCTCTAGGCACTAATTGGAGGACAAGGTTAACATGTTGTAGATAGGCAGGCCCTAATGTGTGTTTGTGTAAAGCCTCTGCTGTGCAGGACCATTAACCCAATGAGTCATGCCGCAAAGCCAACGCGATTTGGACTTCTAACCCCTTTTAGCCTTTACTGCAGTGGGCTAAATCAGAGTCACACAGAGTGAATATTGGTATTCGTATAAAAGAAAAGTACACACCTCACACACATGATTTTGGGCTTAAAAAGAAGATGACACCTGTGCCATGTCAGATATTATCACGTTTAGGTAAGACCCAGATGCAGACAGTGTAGAAGTAACGATTTTATTACAAACCACAGGGGCAGGCAAATGACAGGTCAAGGCAGGCCGGGGTCAATAATCCAGAACGGTGGGGTAAGGTACAAAATGGCAGGCAGTCTCAGGGTCAGGGCAGGCAGTACAGTCAAAACCGGGAAGGACTAGAAAACAGGAGCAGGAAAACAGGCAGGAGCAGGAAAACAAACGCTTGTAGGTTTTACGAACAAAATGAACTGGCAACAGACAAACAGAGAACACAGGTATAACTACCCAGGGGATAATGGGGAAGATGGGCGACACATGGAGGGGGGTGGAGTCAAACACAAAGACAGGTGAAGCAGATCAGCGTTTGACAGATATAGAGTTTAAATGTATTACATTTTGAGTTTGCGTCCCAATATTACAGTTTATATACACCACAGACGACTGAAATATAGCAAAACTGTTTGACATAGACACACCAGATTTTCTGGATTTAAAAACAATCTATGTTTGTTCATGATAAAATCATGAAAAATAGGGATAACATTCCACCCATGAGGCCACTAGGTCATTTGACTGCGGGAAAGGGCTACACATTGTGTGTTTGTGCTACAGACTTCTGGGTGTGCCATTGGATTTGTCAAATTACCAAGTTACCAAGTTTATGTGATTAACTTGTTATGGCTGCAATCCCGTTAACGGGATAAGTGTCATCAACAACTGCTGAATAGTATAGCGCTACATTCAATGAATATTACAAAAAATATTTATATTCATGAAATCACAAGTGCAAATAGGAAAACACACCTTAGCCTTTTGTTAATCCACCTGTCGTGTCAGATTTTTTAATTATGCTTTACAGCGAAAGCAATCCTAGCGTTTGTGTAAGTTTATCGATCGCACATGGTCACAAAAATTAGAAAAGCAATCAAATTAATTGTTTACCTTTGATGATCTTCAGATGTTTTCACTCACGAGACTCCCAGTTACAGAACAAATGTTCCTTTTGTTCCATAAAGATTATTTTTATATCCAAAATACCTCCGTTTGTTTGGCGCGTTATGTTCAGAAATCCACAGGAAAGAGCGGTTATGACAACGCAGTCAAATTCCAAATAGTTTCCATAATGTCCACAGAAATATGTCAAACGTTTTTTATAATCAATCCTCAGGTTGTTTTTCAAATATAGAATCGATAATATTTCAACCACAAATGTCTTTCACAGGAGGAGAGGGAAAAGCAATAGCTGTCCAAACTCTGTTGCGCGAGCAAAACTCATGTGACAACTTGACGCGATGTTATCTTTCTGGCTCATTTTTCAAAATAAAAGCCTGAAACTATGACTGAAGACTGTTGACACCTTGAGGAAGCGATAGGAAAAGGAATCAATTTAAATGGAGCAAAGGGAGGCTATGGGACATGGAGTTTTCAAAATAGAAGCCACTTCCTGTTTAGATTTTTTCCTCGGGGTTTCGCCTGCAATATCAGTTCTGTTATACTCACAGACAATATTTTGACAGTTTTGGAAACATTAGAGTGTTTTCTATCCAATACTAATAATAATATGCATATATTAGCAACTGAGACTGAGGAGCTGGCCATTTACAATGGGCACCTTTTCATCCAAGCTACTAACTACTGCCCCTGCAGCCATATGAAGTTAATGTGTGCTGAACTAGAGCAGTGTTTGTAAGACAAGGGCGGATGCCGAAAACAAGGTCTGTTTACAAAAACGTCTGTAAGAGTCCTAATGGTTTGAGCTACAAACTATTAAAAGCTATCTACTCTCACAAACACTCACATGCAACATGTGTTGCTCTGTGATGCCACGCAAGAGTCGTTAGAAGGTAAGGGGTTCTTCTTCATAGAAAATCATAGGAAAGCCAAGAACATAGTGTTTATAAAACTGCAATAAACTCACATAGTTGCTGTCATCAACTCCAAACTCCACACAGTTGTTTTTGACTAGTTGAATATTAATTTCCCACTGAGCAAACAATTTGTGACTCGTTTCAGGGAACTAGGCTTATGTTGCGCGTCACTACTTCACAGGAGAGCCGTTTGAATGTAAACTTTAAAAAAAATATTTTTCTCAGAAATGCCTTCTGGAACATGTGAACTTTCATGTGCTTTAATAACAGACTTGTATGCCATCTTTAAATACAATTAAAATGGTTAAATTACGAGCCTAGTTGGTTTAGACACAGGAAAAAGACAGGAAACTTCCCGCTAGCCATGATTGGATGAGCTGGATATGCCGACAAATGTGTTGAGATTGGTCTGCCATGTAGCACGTTTCTGTCTATAACATGAGCCGATCAGTACGTGTAGGTAATCCTTTCTAATGCTGCTTTTTTGAAAGATATCACGTAGTAGAACTGCAAAAGTGTTGCTCTGCACTTTCTGGAGGACTGAGTTTTGAAATCAGTGGAATGCCCGGTGGAATTAGAGTATGATAGCTATGGAGATGGAGAAAATGCTGGCATTTGATTACAAATATGCAGAGGGAGTCGAAAAGAGAACCCACAGAAGGCTAAAAACACTTGTCTCCAGATTACATCTTCAAACTAAGGGCAACCATGGCATCCGTGACAGAGAGGGAGAAGCGTCCATCCATGTATATGGGTAAGATGGTCTAGCTAGCTACATTTTCAGATAATACACGTTTCTAATTTTGTCAGAAAGTCGTTTTCATATGAAGTTAAAGCGTTAGTTAGCTAGCTAACGTTAGCTGTCTGGCTCTGTGTAGTATTATAATTTGTATCTCAGAGCCATTTGCATTGCTGGTTATAACCTAATGTTAGCTAGCTAACATTGAACCTGGCTGCAGATTCATGCAGGGTAGTAACGTTATGAGTTGGGATTATAGTTAGCTTGCTAGCTACATGTCTAAACAAAAGACTCCACTATGCAAGTAACCACTGCGACAACTGTTGGATTTATCAGGTAAATTCGCTCTGGCTAGCCTACTCCGATTTCAGTGCAAAAATGGTCAAAGTGAGTTGTTCTCTCATTTGTGTCTGGAAGTTGCTAGCAAGCTAGCCAACGTTAGCTTGGATGCTTGACTGCTGTTGTTAGGTCAGAACGTTCGGATCAACCCTACTCCTCGGCCAGAGCATCCAGTGTGGGCTCTGAACACTCCGAGAGTGAAACGCTCTAAATTTATGAACTGACAATCTGACAGTGCTCTGAGTTTACAAACGCCCAGAGTGCACTCTGGCACTCCAGATTGAATTTACAAACACACATGTAGTATAAACTAGCCTTTAGTCTTGAAATCTTTGGTTGTTTAGAACATGCCTCACATGTAAATCCTTAAAGAGATGGGTGGGGCTAAGGCTTCAGAGGGTGTGAACAATGTTGAATGGGTGTAGACAAGGAAGAGCTATCCGTTATGTTTAACAAAACATTCAGGGCAATTTTCTCAAAAGTTTATCAACTTTTAAAGCAGAATTACTTTCCCATTGTTCCTCAACTGTAGTGTATGATATACAATTTTCTAGCTCTGAATCTCTACTTTTATCCTATGTAAAAATAAAAAAAACATTTCAAATGACCGAATCGAGCCGGTCGTTCATATTTCTTTATAAAAAATGTAATTAAATGGTGTGTAATTTTTACCCCCCTTTTTCTCCCCAATTTCGTGATTAATGATCTTGTCTCATCGCTGCAACTCCCCAACGGGTTCGGGAGAGGCGAAGGTCGAGTCATGCGACCTCCGAAACATAACTCACCAAACTGCGCTTCTTAACACCCGCTCGCTTAACCTGGAAGCCAGCTGCACCAATATGTCAGAGGAAACACCATTCAACTGACGACCATTGTCAGCCTGCAGGCGCCCAGCCTGCCACAAGGAGTTGCTAGAGCGCGATGAGCCAAGTAAAGCCCCTCCTGCCAAACCATCCCCTAACCTGGACGATGCTGTGCCAAATGTGCTCCGCCCTATGGGACTCCCGGTCAAGCCCGGTAATGACAGTCAAACCCCAGGCTGCAGTGATGGCACAACACTGATGCAGTGCCTTAGACCGCTGCGCCACTCGGGAGGCTGGCCGGTCACATTTCTGTACTTACAGCATGCAAATAAATTCATTTGTATTAGGTTTCTGCTTTGGCTGACTTTATTTCTTTAAATTGAAATTTGTCAATATAGCTCATGAATTCAACTGTTTATGTCAACTTGTTTTGTGTTCTACTTGTAGCCTTGGTTGTCCTGAAAAGAAAATGGTAAAAACTACATTGTGAGGCTAAATATAAGGGCTGGACATGCAGATACTGTATATGAAAGTCAGATAAATGAAAATCTTATTTTTGCTGGGGCCTCGGGACTGATAGGGTTAACAGTCAACTGGAAGGCATTTCTTCTCATTAGCCCACAATGACAAATAAATCATCTTAGATGAATTAACAAACGTTGGGAAACCTTGAACTGTCGGCATGGTGCCAGACACACGCGCGCACACACGCACGCACACACACACACAGACACACACAGAGACACACACAGAGAAAGAGAGGGAGCAGAGGATAATTGGCAGCTATTGTTTTCTGAGCGAGTGTTTGTTTGTGTGTTAATTAACTAAATAAGGCTTCAGTCTTACAATGCTAAAGAGCAACCGTCTGATATGACAATCCCTAAGATTAGAGATAACACTTTCAACTCTTAGTTCTTTTGTTATGTCTTTGTTTTAGTATGGTCAGGGCGTGAGTTGTGTGGGTAGTCTATGTTCTTTTTCTATGATTTGGTATTTCTGTGTTTGGCCTGGTATGGTTCTCAATCAGAGGCAGCTGTCAATCGTTGTCCTTGATTGAGAACCATACTTAGGCAGCCTGTTTTCACCCTTGAGTCGTGGGTGATTATACTTTCTGTTTAGTGTGGTTTGCACCTGACAGAGCTGTTTCGGCTCTGCTTTTTTGTTTCTTTGTTTGATGTTGTTCAGTGTAAATACATAACATGAACAAGTACCACGCTGCGCATTGGTCCTCACCTTTTTCCACCGATGACCATTACAAATAGTCACACACACACAGTAACAGCGAGACACAGACAAATATAAACATACAGTCTGTCTAAGCTTTTTGCTTGCAATTCATATTAGGGAGACGGTTATCTTATTTAGCTAAAATTCTGTATAATACTTGTTTTATTATACTGCTTGTGTTTTTCTGAATTGTGTATATTTGCAGAGAGTTTCACAGTCTTTTGGCTTCCTGAAGAGAGAGGCTACATGCAACAAGTGGAAAGGGGGCAGAGCATCATACTGTACATTCTGTAGCTGTGGGGGTTAGACCTTTAGTTGATTAGTTAAATTAATAATCAGCTCAGTAATCATGATAATAATAACAATCATAGCCTGTCTGATTAGGAACCTACAGTTGAATTCGGAAGTTTACATACACATTAGCCAAATACATTGAAGCTCAGTTTTTCACAATTCCTGACATTTAATCCTAGTCAAAATGCCCTGTCTTCGGTCAGTTAGGATCACCACTTTATTTTAAGAATGTGAAATGTCAGAATAATAGTAGAGAATGATTTATTTCAGCGTTTATTTCTTTCATCACATTCCCAGTGGGTCAGAAGTTTACATACACTCATTTAGTATTTGGTAGCATTGCTTTTAAATTGTTTAACTTGGGTCATACGTTTCGGGTAGCCTTCCACAAGCTTCCCAGAATAATTTGGGTGAATTTCGGCCCATTACTCCTGACAGAGCTGGTGTAACTCAGTCAGGTTTGTAGGCCTCAATGCTCGCACACGCTTTTTCAGTTCTGCACACAAATATTCTAGAGGATTGAGGTCAGGGCTTTGTGATGGCCACTCCAATACCTTGATTTTGTTGTCCATAAGCCATTTTGCCACAACTTTAGAAGTATGCTTTGGGTCATTGTCCATTTGGAAGACCCATTTGCGACCAAGCTTTAACTTCCTGACGGATGTCTTGAGATGTTACCTCATGATGGCATCTATTTTGTGAAGTGCACCAGTCCCTCCTGCAGCAAAGCACCCCCACTTATTTACATAAGTATTCAGACCCTTTGCTTTGAGACTCAATATTGAGCTCAGGTGCATCCTGTTTCCATTGATCATCCTTGATATGTTTCTACAGCTTGATTTGTGTCCACCTGTGGTAAATTCAATTGAATGGACATGATTTGGAAAAGCACACACCTGTCATTGTATTGATTAATGTGGCGACTGCTGTTCGTCGAATGATTAACGGTTCATAATTACGTGATTAAATTAATCAGGCAAGTGTCAGTTATGCTTATTTTAACCCAGCCTTGCCCCGATGGTCCGTCCTGCTGACCGGGTGGTCCTGCTTGAATTCACCAACTTTAGATACAGCTACTCGTCCGTAGCATAGGTTGGGGGGGTTTGCTGACCACTCAGACCTTGGCTGCAGCTCAGGGTCACTTAGTCTGGCATGTTAATTCACATGTTTTATACCTTCGGGTCAGAAATGGGCGTTTCCGCCTTTAGGGCAATTCTGTGGGCTTTACAAAAACATTATCTTTGATCTGGACATTTTCCACACAAGTCCTATATGCAAACATCAGGCACATATTTGGAAAACTCTTCAAGTTTCAATGTTTTCTTTATAAAGTCGTCCTTTAATGAACTTCTTATGGACAGGACGGTAGCGTCCCACCTGGCCAACATCCGGTGAAATTGCAGAACGTGAAATTCTACAGAATTATAGAATAATACATATTTAACTTGAATAAAATCACAAGTGTAAATACATCAAAATAAAGCTTAACTTCTTGTTAATCCAGCTGCTGTGTCAGATTTCAAAAAGGCTTTACGGCGAAAGCACACCATGTGATTATCTGTGGACAGCACCCCGTGTACAAAACCATGAAAACATATTTCAACCAGGCAGGTGCGACACAAAAGTCAGAAACATCGATATAATAAATGTCTTACATTTGATGATCTTCTTCTGTTGGCACTCCAAAAGGTCCCAGTTACATCACAAATGGTCCTTTTGTTCGATAATGTCCTTCTTTATATCCATAAAATCTCAGTTTAGCTGGCATGCTTCAGTCGATAATCCACCCAGCTTCCCTCCATCAAAATGCATACAAAATGAATGCCAAACGTTACTAATAAACTTTTCCAAACAAGTCAAACAACATTTATAATCAAACCTTAGGTACCCTAATACGTTAATAAACGATACAATTTAAGACGGAGAATCGTTATTGTCTTTACCGGAGAAAAATACCAAAGAACGTGCTCTCATTCAAGCGCTTGGAAACACTACAGACAAATTGGGAGCCACATAGAAAAACTACAATTTCTGGCTCAGTTTTCCAAAAACCAGCCTGAAACTCTTTCTAAAGACGGTTGACATCTAGTGGAATCCCTAGGAACTGCAATCTGGGGGGACTTTGTTAATAAAAGTGACAGCCATTGAAAATAGTGGTAGGCTGAATTATTTTGTTTGTCCTCTGTGTTTTGGGTTTTGTCCTCTGTCCTCTGGGTTTTGCCTGCGATATCAGTTATGTTATACTCACAGACATTATATTAACAGTTTTAGAAACTTTAGAGTGTTTCCTATCCAAATCTACAAATTCTATGCAGATCCTAGCTTCTGTGCCTGAGTAACAGGCAGTTTACTTTGGGAACGCTTTTCATCCAGACGTGAAAATACTGCCCACTACCCAAGAGAGGTTAACTTTGATTAACATAACATTTTCATATTCCATCTATCGTCATTACCACCATTGTTGCTGACAAAACCTATTGTCCCAAAGTCCATTTATTGCATGTTAATGTTCTGAGAACAGCTCCATAGTGAGAGGACAAAGGGATTTACTCTGCTGCCCTCATCTACATACCTCTCGATCTCTTCCCCACTGCTAGATGTGAGAGAGCTCTATGTAGGATTCTGGTCCACGGTAACCTGATCCGAGCAGGCCAGTCATGACACAGTGCATGTCAGAGCAAAAACCAAGCCATGAGGTCGAAGGAATTGTCCGTAGAGCCCCGAGACAGGATTGTGTCGAGGCACAGATCTGGGTAAGTGTACCAAAAAATGCCTACAGCATTGAAGGTCCACAGGAACCTTCAATGGCCTCCATCATTCTTAAACGGAAGAAGTTTGGAACCACCAAGTCTCTTCCTAGAGCTTGCTGCCCAGCCAAACTGAGCAATCAGGGTAGAAGGGCCATGGTCAGGGAGGTGACCAAGAACCCGATGGTCACTCTGACAGAGCTCCAGAGTTCTCCTGCGGAGATGGATGGGAGAGCCTTCCAGAAGGAGAACCATCTCTGCAGCATTCCACCAATCAGGCCTTTATGGTAGAGTGGCCAGACAGAAGCCACGCCTTAGTAAAAGGCACATGACAGCCCGTTTGGAGTTTTTCCAAAAGGCACCTAAAGGACTCAGACCATAAGAAAAAATATGTTCTGGTCTGATGAAACAAATATTTAACTCTTTGGCCTGAATGCCAAGCTCCACGTCTGGAAGAAACCTGGCATCATGAAGCATGATGGTGGCGTCATCATGCTGTGGGAATGTTTTTCAGTGGCAGGGACTAGGAGACTAGTCAGGATCAAGGGGAAAAAAATGAATGGAGCAAAGTACAGAGAGATCCTTGATGAAAACCTGTTCCAGAGCGCTCAGGACCTCAGACTGGTGCAAAAGTTCACCCTTCAACAACCCTAAGCACACAGCCAAGACAACGCAGGAGTGGCTTCGGGATCTGGCCCTGCCAGAGCCCGGACTTGAACCCAATCAAACATCTCTTGAGATACCAGAAAATAGCTGTGCAGCAATGCTCCCCATCCAACCTGACAGAGCTTGAGAGGATCTGCAGAGAAGAAAGGGAGAAACTCCCCAAATACAGGTGTGCCAAGCTTGTAGCGTTATACCCAAGAAAACTTGAGGTTGTAATCGCTGCCAAAGAATATTCAACAAAGTACTGAGTGAAGGGTCTGAATACTTATGTAAATGTGATATATCGGTTTATTTTTAATACATTTGAAAACATTTCTAAAAACCTGTTTTTGCTTTGTCATTATGGGCTATTGTGTGCAGTTATATTAATCAACTGTTATTACTATACCACAGGATGTGTGGGTGTGATATGGTACTAGTTTGCTGGGATTCATTGTAGTCGTGACGGTTTGTGTCGGTTTCTGTCTGTTTTTCTCTCCATTTGATTGCTGTTGCTCTGAGTAAGCATTCTGCAAGAGAACACACATTGACATGACTTAACCTTAATACCACACACACACACACACACACACACGCACACGCACACACACGCACACGCACACGCACACACACACACACCTTAGATGGCAGGGGTCTAGTTTATTCCCTCTGCCAGCTGTTCACACCAATCAAGCAGGCTGACAAACCAAGCCCTTGTCACAAACACTGTTACCATAGTAGGAGATGAGACAGGGGAATCACCTCCAGAATTTATTTTACATCTATTTATTCAGCTATCAAACCAATTAAGTAGTCAGTAGTAGTTTATTGTGCAATAACTTTGGTTAGTCACCTCCATATTTGTTCACCGTAATAAAAAATGAAGAAAACACATTTACACACAACAACAAAAAACAACTGATCATACATAATTTCTGTACATTGAGATGAGAACATGCATTGATTGAGAACATACAGCCAGTGAGTCTTTAGGGACTTGATAGATAGATAGATATATAGATAGATAGATAGATAGATAGATAGATAGATAGATAGATAGATAGATAGATAGATAGATAGATAGATGTTTTCTGAATTGGCTGTGGAGAGTTGAATCTCTCTCTCTCTGTCTCTCCATCCTCTCTACTCCATCACCTAATGTCCCCAACACTCACACAGCTGACCTTCTACATTTCCCAGCACATCTATCTACCACTTTCATCCACCTGCTTTCTCTCTCCTTTGCTATCATTCTTTCTCCCCTTCTTCCTTTATCTCCCAGCCCTGCTCTCTCTTAATCATTCTCTTGTGCGTCATAGGTGCTCTCTTATTCCTTTATTCATTTTCTTCAGCTCTCTATCTACCTTTCTCCTCGCATGTGCATAGGTGCTCTCTCTCTCCTTCTCCCTCTTACATCTCTATGCTAGTCATCACTTTCATCCTTTATCTTTGTTTCTCTTCATTATTTCTCCCTCTCTCTTGCTCTCTCTTACTTTCTCTGTTCCAATCAGTCACTCTTTTCCTCCCAGTGTTTGGGTAAAATCACCATGAAAGGAAGCCATGAAAAAAATGCCACACGTGACCCACCATCTATATTCGGTCCTATGTATTGTAGCAAAATCTGATTTAAAACTTTTTTTTAAACGTTGGGATCTATAAAATGGTATATCGCTCACTGCAGATGAGGAACAATGAAAGTTGATGAACTTGTAACCCCACTTTTGAGAAAAATGGCCCATGATTGTTTTGTTACACCTACTGGAGAGCACTTCTTTGTCTACACCCATTCAGCATCATTCACACCCTCTTAAGCCTTAGCCCCACCTCTTTAAGGAGTCATATTTATTAATATAAATACACTATCTTGTCCTTGGCTTATATCTTAATCTTCGGTGCAAGTCTTGTTGTTCTTCACATTACTGTCTCTGGTAAACACAAACTATATGAAATAAAATCAAAGTTTTATTTGTCATGTGCACAGGATACAGGAGGTGTAAACAGTACAGTGAAATGGCTACTTGCATTGTGGAGTCTTTTGTATTAACATTATAGCTAGCCAGCTAGGTAGCTAAACAATGAACCATAAATTTATCCCAACTCATACTACCATGCACCATGCATGAATCTGCAGGTAAACCTAACCAACTATGTTCAATGTTAGCTAGCTAGTCGGCCATCAATGCAAATGGCATTCTGAGATACTAAAAATATTACTAGATCATACATGTAACGATAGCTAGCGAGCCAGCCAGCAACAGTATGCTTTAACTTGCAATGAAAATGACATTCTGACAAAATTAGAAATGTATAATAACTGAAAATGTAGCGAGACTCTTACCCGTGTACATGGATGAACACTGGTTGCCCATAGTTTGAAGATGTAATCTGGAGACAGGTGTTACAACAACCTTCCGTGTTCTCTTTTCGACTCTCCGCATTTGGCAATCATCTCTCTGCTTCCACCGGGCATTCCACTGATTTCAACTTCTTCTGTCACAACAACACCGTTGTCTCTGTTTCTTCCCCATAGCTGTCATCAGAATATTCTACAATGTCTGGTTCAATTAAAATGTTTGACCTAAATCAGGAATTTCCTCATTGTTTTATATATTTTCAGAGTCAGAGAGAGTGGCACATGGCACAATCATTCTCCAGAAAGTAGTCCATCACAACTTTTTCCCTCTGATTTTTGTCAATAGTGCCTGTTAACATGTCCAACCCTTCCATTATCTCAGCCAATCATGGCTAGCGAGAAGGATCCTGTATTTTTATGTGGCTGAACCAACTAAGCTTGTAATTGAACAATTTTAATATTTACAGATGGCATACAAGTTTGATATTAAGGCACATGAAAATGCACATGTTGCAGAAGGCATTTCTGCCCAAAACACAAAAATAAACGTTCAAATGGCTCTCTTGTGAAGTAGTGATGTGCGACATATGCCTAGCTTCTTGAAACGGGTCACATATTACAACCTATGTGTTGTGATAATTGTGTTTGCTCTATAGCCTGTTAGTTCAACGCCTTTCCCCGCCTTTGTATATAAGCATAAGCCCGAGATAATAAGAAGACACAGTGGCAGAATAAATCAACCACACCTTTGTTTCTTCATAAAACCGAAGAGCAACATCTGTCTGGTGAAGTCCACAAACAAACAGTGGCATGACCTAACTACCGTTCAATTATTTTCCATGGAGGGCCACGTTAGAATATATTTTTGCCATCGCACACGCACACACACATAAACTTAAAACTCTTTAAAGGCCACAACATGATATCAGTCTTTCCTTCAAAATGAGTTGATTTACTGCACAGTGGCTGCCTTCCATAGACACCGACTGGAATGCTAGTTTTATTATCCTGACAAATTGCCATTAGCTGAAATAATATTTAAAGAAAACACTAGAACCAGATACCACAAACAGAAAAAAAAAGTCTGTACGTATTAGTCAAACCAACCTCTCTCTACTTCTACTATGCTGTTACTGTAGTTCAGTGTTTGCCTGTGCCATGAGCCTTTTGTTGTTACAAGTATTCTGTGGTCCCAAAATGAACATGTAGAAAATGCATTGAAAACATCGTTCTGCTCAGGATTATTTTATGTATCCTTCCAAAGCCATTGTGTGTAAAATAATTCTGTGAAATTTGAATTTGTTTGTCCTGAATATAATTATAATTCACCTGGCAGTCGTGCTCTGACGCACCTCTTACTCACATGGCTCTCTGATATGGGTCCTTCTCACATGCATCTCAGCCCCGAAGTAGGCTACAAGTGAAGACGGACACATCAGAGGCGCATATTTAAGATGTTAAAACTGTCTATATTTTACTTTTTGTAAAGTAGTTGCTTCCCTTGATGCCCAGTCCTGTGCCATTGGTTCGTAATGAGGCTTCGTATTGTGAGGTTGACAGTGTTTTGATATGCAGTTGGGTAAACGGTTAACAGCACAAATGTTTTGCATGTTTATCCATGTAATGTTTCAGAACAAGTTATCCTGATTAATATGATCCACAATCATATTACAGGATTATACATCATGTGTATGACTGTGTTGACAGATATATCTACTGTAAATCACATCTATGCACAGAAATAAACCACATACATGTTCTCCTTTTAGTAGGTATTTTCATTATTAAACATGCAAAGAACTACACGGAGTAAAAAGTACACTGTGCATTCAGCACCACAGGCTCTCATGCCTCAGACAGATTGCCAGGCTCCTCTGCCTCTGCTGGGTCATCAGGCTCTCATGCCTCAGCCGGATCGCCTAAGGCTTTCATGCCTCAGCCAGATCACCAGGCTCCCCTGTCTCAGCCGGAATGTCAGGCTTTCATCCCTCCGCAGGATTGCCAGACTCCCCTGCGTCCACCGGCTCGTCAGGCTCTCATGTCTCAGCCGGATCGCCAGTCTCCCCTACCTCAGCCGGCCTGTCATGTTCCCACGCCCCAACCGGCACGACAGGTTCCCGCGCCTCAGCCGGCGTGACAGGTTCCCGTGCTTCAGCAGGGGTGACCGGTCTGCTCCTGATCCCTGGGTTCGTCCCCTTTGTCGGCGTCCTGCGGCTGGAGCCGCGCCTCGGGCAGGGAGTACTGTCACGTATACTCCCTCTCCGGCCTCTAGGTCATGAGGCTGCTGATTATCACGCACACAAGTCACCATCGTCAAGTGCACCAGCGTCTCATGACACTCACCTGGACTCCATAATCTCCTTGATTATCTTCCCTATATCTGTCACTCCCATTGGTTCTTTCCTCAGGTGTTATTGACTCTGTTTCATGTCGGTGCGTTGTTTGTGTTTCATGTTTATTGTTTTGTTTATTTATTAAAACACTTACTCCCTGTACTTGCTTCCTGACTCTCAGCGCACTCGTTACATCAGGTATATTTTCTGACATCGCTATGCACAGGATTGGTGAGAGTTGAGAGTCAGAGATGACCTGTGCCTTCACTTGTTATATTTCATCACTGAAAATGTCTGTTCACATATGTTGTGTATTGGACTACAATTAATGTTATATTATCAAATCAATTCTCTAGGTGTAATTATTACATGACCAATCTAATCATGTAAACATTAATTAACTAGAAAGTCGGGGCACCACAGGAAAATGTTGTTTAAGGAGTTGCTATTTCCCAAATGTAGCTCTCTTCAGATATTTTCATATCTTATTGATTACAGTCACTTATTAATGTATTATTACCTTATCAGTCATATTCTGAATGTCGCAAACCCTTGTATATCTGCACGAACCCTAGCATAAATGATGAATCAGCGATATACAAATTGGCTTAATTTTTTATTCACTAACTAAATAATCACACAGAAATGGATAAACACCCACACAGGTTACAATGTTACACATTGAGTACTACATAATGCAATGAAAAGTCCCTAGTGAACTAAACCAATATGATGGCTTGTTACACCAAATGAAAAGGGGGGGACAGGTAAGAAAGAGCCTGAGAAAAGACAAAGGACTCCACTATCGTACACACAGCTGATAACTACGTTTGTGGAAATGCTAATACTTTGCACATGAACAGCCACTCATTCGAAAATAATTGCAATTTACATATTTATGATTGTATGCCTTTGTCTCTGTTGAAATCGCTGGTCCATCAGCTGGAGAGTCAGTCGACAGAAAGTCTCTGGTCATGTTCCCCAGAATTCACAATGTCTTTCATGGATGTAGCTTGTCCTCTGTTATACTGGATACGTCAGACATACCAATGGTCATTTGATAGGGAAGTGTTCTCCAGAAAGGATCTTTCAGAGTACATTCAGTCGTTCGATAGGGAAGTGTTCTCCAGAAAGGATCTTTCAGAGTACATTCAGTCGTTCGATAGGGAAGTGTTCTCCAGAAAGGATCTTTCAGAGTACATTCAGTCGTTCGATAGGGAAGTGTTCTCCTCTCGTCTTCGGTCGAGTTTACTAGACTATTTTACATATACAGCTGCAGACTGTGAATGTGTAGTCTCATTGTTTTCTTAACCATCTCCATACTCTCTGGTCTATAGAGTAGTAGCCATTTCAGTGCGGGGACTCCCGTCCCTGTGTTTTCTTGTACATTTGTACATTTTGTCACATGTGCTATTTAAGCACTCAGGGGAAAACATGGCATTCCCCCCTTTTTTCGTAATCTCTATGCTCCTGTGGGCGTAGCCACTGACTTTGTTAAGACTTCATATCAAAAACGATTATCTCATTTAGAAGGCTAACATCACATTACATCTTCTCACAAATAGTTTCATATTTATTCATATCCGTTCCCTCACATTTGGATGCGACCTGACAACTGGGAAATATATATACATTCAGAGATACAGTTATGTTGTTATACTGTCCTTCATGAGATCCCCAAACACATCTGATCTGACATAATGTTCTTCGAGCACCCACGGACCACTCCAATCATTTCGATTTACATAAATATTGTTTAATTCCACACTTTAGGATGATAAAGTTTTGGCAGGAAGAATATATTTGTTCTACAGAGTACATCCTCCTCTCAATACTGCATGTCCAGTGAAGAGAGTTTCTGAAAGGAATTTATGACCGTCATAAAATGGCCAACTTCACCCCTCTTCCCCTCTGCAGGAGAGAGAGATTACGCTGTAGAGAGGACCCACTGTCACCTGATCCTTCAGATCTGAACAGGAGAGCCATGACATACATAGGTTGACCCAAAGAGTACAAACATCTTCTGAGCATGACTCCTAATCTTTGGAAAGTGTTGTTCATCGAGAGATGCATAGAATCTCGTCAGTAACAACATTGTTTTGAATAGTTCTCCAATCACTGCGTCAGACTGAAGATCGATAAGCTCAAGTCAAAATGAGAATTTATTGTCAACTAGCCTACCTAGTTAAATTAAGGTGAAATAAATAAATACAATTTAAAAAGTTGCAGGTCAGTGGGAGCATTATCCACATTGAAGGTGAAAGGAGAGGAAACCAACAGCATGTAATTTTCCAACACTTTGAAATCATCAAAACGACGAGAAAACTCACCGTTCAAATACGTGCCTTCAAAATAAATGTCCCACAAGCAATCATTACACAAAGGCGAGTATTCATTGGGCTTTTCATTTGAATAACAAATATGTTTTTCAAAACTTTCATATCGCAAATTCTTTATGTGATCTGAGCAGGATTCCGCGGGCCGTATTGAATCAGGTTGTGGGCCGCAGACTGGGACGGCTCTGGGACGGCTCTGGGACGTCTCTGGGGCGGCTCTTGCCCAGGCCTGTACTACAGGATGGTCAAGCAAGATAATGTTTCTGACATTTTCAGTCTACTAATTAACTATTGATTTAGAAAAATGCAGAGTTACCGCAAGCCGCGTGCGTGCGTGCGTGCGTGCGTGCGTGCGTGCGTGCGTGCGTGCGTGCGTGCGTGCGTGCGTGCGTGCGTGCGTGCGTGCGTGCGTGCGTGCGTGCGTGCGTGCGTGCGTGCGTGCGTGCGTGCGTGCGTGCGTGCGTGCGCAGAAGTCACTGTTATAATCATTGGCCAGTACGGAGAATTAAGTAAAACCACACGTCCAAATCCATCCATCTCCATCCATGGCTATTTAGGAAAGGAACAATTTTAGCCAACGGAGGACAATGACACAACGAGATGCAACAGTTAAAGTTTTTGCTGTAAATTATGTTTGGCTTGTGATTGGTGTGAAGCCTAATCCAAACTGGCTTCCCTGTCACGTTCTGACCATAGTTCTTTTGTGTTTTCTTTGTTTTAGTGTTGGTCAGGACGTGAGCTGTGTGGGCATTCTATGTTTTGTGTTTCTATGTTAGGTTTTTTGTTTGGCCTGATATGGTTCTCAATCAGAGGCAGGTGTTTGTCATCGTCTCTGATTGGGAACCATATTTAGGTAGCCTGTTTTGTGTTGGGTTTTGTGGGTGGTTGTCTTCTGTCTTTGTGTCTATGCATCAGATAGGACTGTTTTGTTTTTTTCACATTTGTCGTTTTGTATTTTGTAGTGTTCTCGTTTATCATCTATATTAAACATGTTTAACACTAAACACGCTGCATTTTGGTCCTCCTCTCCTTCAACGGAAGAAAACCGTTAGATTCCCTTTACACTTTCTTTTGTTGCGCCAGGACCATTCACAGTTGAGCTCACTTAGTTTAAAAATATCAAGGGAAGCCAAATGCTCGCTGGCTTCCCTTGCATTCAATGTTACAGCAGCAACAATGTTATACTCTTTTTGACCAGACAGCATCAGATAGATGGCCTACACATATTAAGACAGAGGGGCACTGTTTCGCTCGCTCGGATGATTTCTCTGGTGAGCTACTGTACATTCAGCCTCTTGCGAATTGAAGGGAATAAATTAAACACAGAGAGACGTAAGATAAATTATTGTATTTTTTTCTTGGTCCATTTTTTGGGCCTGGCTTCCCTTTGGCATCCATGAATATACATCACTGCTTTCTCCATATCTTTTTCCTTCATCAGTCTCTCTCTCTTTCTCCTGTGTCTGGTGAATACTGAGCTAAGTGATGGTTCCATTGGAATGTAAAGTGATATTCGTTTCCATCTCCACTCTGATCAATGTCTCAGAAACCTCACTGATACTGCTTCTATTGACCCAGGGAAAGACAGCCCCCTCAACAACAATCCATATACTGTATGGCCATGCACCCATCATCTAGAACAGCTCTCTGCGCATATAACTAATCACATCAGCATTTAAAACAGCTTTTTTCCCCATGACAGATTATAACATGATGTATGGGCTCATTCGGAGGTAGGCAGGATACATTGGCCTGTCAACCAGCTAACATAAGTCCTGTCACATTACAAGACATAACTGCATGTGAGGGCAATACTGAGGTGCTTATCATAAAATAACATGCATTTGTAGTGGCAGGTCTTTAGTCATGTTATGTTTGTAATAGCATCATATACAGGCACCCGCTGAAATGTGGAACTGTGACTGATGATCATTAGCAGTCCTTGAGAGTCATAGAGATTGAAAGATTTGGAGAGAGAGGTTCATAAAGTGAATGAGAAATACTAAGGGGATAAAGCAAGGGATGAGGCAAAAGAGAAATAGATTGGGATAAAATAACAGAAAGAGAGATGGTGTCTCTGAAAGGGAAGAGGTGCTTTTGAACCTATCGCAATGGGAAGAGGATCAGACAATGAGAGCATCCCAAACCATGGCCTGACTCTCTGCAGCTCCTATCCCCAACTTATAGTCCAATATTATATATTACACTATAGTGTATAACAGCTGATAAGTCCCAATTTAAACCAGTCCTAACCCTGCCAGCTCCCTGCTCTAAGCTCTTAGCTCTCTTATACACATAGACTGGATTCATTAGTTCTATCAGTGTGCCTTTGTCCTTACAGTACACTTAAGGCCCCTTAACTCACACCCTACATAGGGTCCCTATCACTTTGTAAGGCCACCAACTCTCCTGTAATGGCTTCTTACCTCATTGGGGTAACATAACATTCCAAAGATCCATAACTCCTTCCTTACTTAGATAATCTTAGGGCACCAAACACTTCCCATAGAGCCCCTATCTTCACTCCTTAGAGCCCCTAACTGCCCTGATGTGGCCAGTTACATCCTTCTTAGTGTGTTCTTACCCTCCATTTGTAGGACATCCAACACTCCATAGGCACCTTTCATCTTGTAACCAGAAGCACTTTGTCCTTTCCTTAAGGCTATTATTCCCCTCTTTATGGCCACTTGCTTCCTCCATGCATAGGACCCCTAACACCCTATTACCTCTTCCTTTGAGTCTTAACCTCATCCTCTCCAGCAGGCCTGAACCTGCTCCTCTGGGCAGCACTCCAGCAGAGAGGAACATTTCAGGCACTGCCAGAGAGGGATAGAGATGTTTGTGTGTGAGAGTGTGTTTGGGCAGCAGAGTAGCATCCCTGTCCTCTCCAGCCCAAAACAGCCTCCTCCTGCTGCCAGTGCCAGTCCTGATGGAATCTCTCTTTCTCTCTCTGGGCCCAAAACAGCCATCTGCCTCCAGACAGACCAGACCAACCGCTTCAGAGGATTACTGATGCCTGAGTGCATGTGTGCCTTTTTGTGTGTGTGCCTTTTTGTATGTGTGCCTGCGTGTGTGTGTGTGTGTGTGTGCATATGTGTGAGTATCTGTGCACTGAAATACATACTTTATAGAAGGACTCAATGTCTTTAACCTTGTACTGTGATTCAGTACAAGGTTAGAACCACGGCGCAAACATAATTTTGAACCCGTAAAGTTAAACCCTGAACCCCCTTCTGCTTCTCCTGATTCCATTCTCATATCTATTTTCAAAGGCACTCCCAAGTCCTTTTCTACTCATTGTTCTTGGATGTATTTAAGAGCAGCAGTAAGGAAATGGTCCATTAACCTCTAGCGTCGAGCAATCCCGTATCCGGGAGCGTAATCATAGCCTCAAGCTCATTACCATAATGCAACGTTTCCTATTCATGAAAATCGCAAATGAAATGAAATAAATATATTGAAACACAAGCTTAGCCTTTTGTTAACAACACTGTCATCTCAGATTTTCAAAATATGCTTTAACCAAAGCTACACAAGCATTTGTGTAAGAGTATTGATAGCCTAGCATAGCATTAAGCCTAGCATTCAGCAGGCAACATTTTCACAAAAACAAGAAAAGCATTCAAATAAAATAATTTACCTTTGAAGAACTTCGGATGTTTTCAATGACGAGACTCTCAGTTAGATAGCAAATGTTCATTTTTTCCAAAAATATTATTTGTGTAAGAGAAATAGCTCCGTTTTGTTCATCACGTTTGGCTAAGAAAAAAAAACGAAAATGCAGTCAACACAACGCCAAACTTTTTTCCAAATTAGCTCCATAATATCGACAGAAACATGGCAAACGTTGTTTAGAATCAATCCTCAATGTGTTTTTCACAATTCTATTTGATGAAAAATCATTCCTGGCAGTCGGTTTCTCATCCGAGGCAAACGGAAAAATACTGCAGCTGGAGATTACGCAATAATTGCGACGGAGGACACCAAGTGACCACCTGGTAGATGTTGTATCTTATGGTCAATCTTCCAATGATATGCCTACAAATACGTCACAATTCTGCAGACACCTTGGGGAAAACGTGGAAAAGGTAAGCTGACTCCTAGCTCCTCCACAGCCATATAAGGAGTCATTGCCATGAGGCGGTTTTAAAAAATGCGGCACTTCCTGATTGTATTTTTATCTGGGTTTTTGTGGCACTCACAGACAATATCTTTGCAGTTTTGGAAACGTCAGAGTGTTTTCTTTAAAAAGCTGTCAATTATATGCATAGTCGAGCATCTTTTCGTGACAAAATATCTTGTTTAAAACGGGAACGTTTTTCATCCAAAAATTTAACTAGCGCCCCCTATATCCAAGAAGTTAAGGGGTACAATAGTGTCTGTCTGGGTATGCATTGGGTGGTGCCACTGATGTTATAATATCTCACAGATATGAATATACTGTAACCTATTTCTATGGGAAGGAGACATTGGCAGCTGTAAAACAAGGCTGGATGGTATTCTGTTGTTTATACACTGTGTACAAAACATGATCGTTCTATGACAGACTGACCAGGTGAATCTAAATGAAAGCTATATTCACTTATTGATGTCACTTGTTAAATCCACTTCACTCAGTGTAGATGAAGGGAAGGAGACAAGTTAAAGAAGGATTGTTAAGCCTTGAGACAATTGAGACATGGATTGTGTATGTGTGCCATTCATAGGGTGAATCGGCAAGACAAAAGATTTAAGTGCCTTTGACCGGGGTAGGGTAGTAGGTGCCAAGCGCACTGGTTTGAGTTTGTTAAGAACTGCAATGCTGCTGGGTTTTTCACTGTTTCCTGTGTGTGTCAAGAATGGTCCACCAACTGTGGGAAGCATTGGAGTCAACATGGGCCAGCATCCCTGTGGAATGCTTTCGACACCTTGTAGAGTCCATGCCCCGACAAATGGAGGCTTTTCTGATGGCAAAAGGGGATGCAACTCAATATTAAGAAGGTGTTCCTAATGGTTTGAAAACTCAGTGTATGCCTCTGTTGAATGTACAGCATTTGAAATAATACCACGGCCATAGTTTATCCTTTGTGGCTCAGTTGGTAGAGCATGGTACTTGTAATGCCAGGGTAGCTGGTTTGATTACCGTGAACCCCCATACGTAAAATGTCTGCACGCATGACACACATTAGTTATTTTGTGGTACTTTCAAAGTCAAACAGAAGACACCCGAGCCCAGGTGTGTCCCATTTCGCTGATGAGCCACCCAGCTCCGCCTACCGATATCCTGTTAAAGAAAACAAGAGCAGAGAGGAATAATTTGGAAGACAGAGTGGGAGGGTCATCACACTAGCTGGTAAAATGATTTACAGTTGCTGATGTTGTACGCTTGCTAACAAGTTACAAATGCGAGGTGTGGCGCATAATAAGTTAGCATGCGCCAGGCTAACCAGCTAGCCAACTAACATTTGTTGGTAAACCTAGGTTTAGGTGGCTGGTTGTAGCTTGCTGTTTAGTAGCTAGCCATATCATATCATAATCCAGGTAGAATCAGGAATTCCCCAGGGCAGCTGCCTAGGGCCATTACTTTTTTCAATCTTTACTAATAACATGCTATTGGCTTTGAGTAAAGCCAGAGTTTCTATGTATGCGGATGACTCAACTCGATACATGTCAGCTACTACAGCGACTGAAATGACTGCAACGTTAGTTTCAGAGTGGGTGGCAAGGAATAAGTTAGTCCTAAATATTTCTAGAAATAAAAGCATTGTATTTGGGACAAATCATGCACTAAACCCTAAACCTCAACTAAAACGTGTGGAAATTGAGAAAGTTGAGCTGACTAAACTGCTTGGAGTAACCCTGTATTGTAAACTGTCATTGTTAAAACATGTTAATACAACAGTAGCTAAGATGGGGAGAAGTCTGTCTATAATAAAGCACTGCTCTACCTTCTTAACAGCACTATCAATGACTAATGTTCAGTCCTCTTGTCAGGTGCCACAAAAAAAGGACTGCAATTGGCTCAGAACAGGGCAGCACGGCTGGCCCTTGGATGTATACAGAGAGCTAACATCAATAATATGCATGTCAATCTCTCCTGGTTCAAAGTGGAAGAGAGATTGGCTTCATCATTGACATATTGAATGCACCGAGTTGTCTGTTTGAACTTCTGGTGCACAGCCCGGACACCCATGCATACCCCACAAGACATGCCACAAGAGGTCTCTTCACAGTCCCCAAGTCCAGAACAGACTTTGTGAGGCGCACAGTACTAGATAGAGCCATGACTACATGGAACTCTATTCCACGTCAAGTAACTGATGCAAGCAGTAAAATTTCATTTTAAAAAACTGATAAAAATACACCTTATGGAACAGAGGTGACTGTGAAGGAACACAAACATAGCCACAGACACATGCATACACACACGATAACATGCGCACTATACACACACACATACACATGGATTTTGTACTGTAGATATGTGGTAGTGTTGGAGTAGGGGCCTGAGGGCCCACAGTGTGTTGTGGAATCTGTGAATGTATTGTTATGTTTTTAAAGTTGTATGAACTGCCTTCATTTTGCTGGACCCCAGGAAGAGTAGCTGCTGCCTTGGCAACAGCCAATGGGGATCCATCATAAATACAAATACAAATATCTATGACTAAAAAGAGAAGAGGTTTGATTGTATAACCTCTTCTATTTTTTGTCTTAGATATGGCTACCAGTAGTTGTTTAGCTAGCTAACTTAGCTTAGCCAATAGGAACATCACTAAAAGATGTTTAATTGCTCTATCGAACATGGACAACCATATCTACATTCACAAAAATGTATTGTGTGATTAGTATAACATAGAGCCTTGGCGAAATGCCACAAAGCAGGACTATATGTATTTTTAGATCTTGCTCCCCTCCATCAATACACTGGAAGCCGTCATAAGGTGCACAAAACCCTGACCTGCCTTCCTCCTTGGGTAATTATGTGTGAAACATATCTCACTGTCCTAGAAATGCCCTAGACATGATAAAAACAAGCCCAGATTCCCCCAGGGTGAAATTCCCCTTTTAAAAGAACATGGTCCTCTTCTGTCCATCTGCTTGGTTTACTACAGAACAAAAAGTTTTCACACAAGAATGCATGCTACTCCCACATGTATATACACACACACACACACACACACACACACACACACACACACACACACACACACACACACACACACACACACACACACACACACACACACACACACACACACACACTCACACACACTGTCACACAGAATTGCATCAGTAAGTCAGGTGTGTGACTTTGACCAGAGGTCATCTTTGATGGTGACTGCTTGAAAGCCTTGAGAAAGAAATGAACATTGAGACCCATGTTCACTCATCTGACTTACTGGTGCAAGACTGGTGTCACTCTATGTGAAAGACAGAGTTATTAAACATTTGCCTGCAAGGAATGTTCAGACACCTGTACATTGATCTTCACTATCTTATTTTATCAGATCCGTGCAGATGAGGTAGACTAGAGGAGGAGGAGAGTGGAGAAAATAGATGAGGAGGGGGAGGAGAGGAGGAGAAAGGAGAGGTGAGAAGTAGGAAGATGGAGGAAGAGGAAGAGGACAGGAAGCCATTTTAGACTATTGAGATACACCCTGGCAGTTGCTCCCTCTCTGTCTAAGTGGGTCAGTGCTCTCTCTCTCTCTCTCTCTCTCTCTCTCTCTCTCTCTCTCTCTCTCTGTGTGTGTGTGATCTCTCCTTCATTTGGTATTCCCTGTGAGTACGGGCTCGTTACGGCATTCCCTGTGAGTACGGGCTCATTATTGCATTCCTGGGGAGTATGCTGCAGTTTGACAGGGATACAGAATACTGTAATGACTGTGTCATGTGTCAACTGCCTCACACGCCAACAGACATACACCCTGTCATCATAGATACATAACCTACTGCTACTGCTCTTTCTCTCTCAAAGGGCTTTATTGACATGGGAAACGTGTTTACATTGCCAAAACAAGTGGAATAGACAATAATCAAAGAGGGAAATAAACAGTCAGAAATTAACATAACATATTTGTGGTTTTTGTGCTCCACTGGTTGCCCAGGTCACAAATCTTGCTGCTGTGATGGCACACTGTGGTATTTCACCTAATACATATGAACGTTTATCAGGATTGGATTTGTTTTCTAATTCTTTGTGGGTCTGTGTAATCTGAGGGAAATATGTCTCTAATATGGTCATACATTTGGTAGGAGGTTAGGAAGTGCAGCTCCCAACTCATTTTGTGGGCAGTGGGCAGATAGCCTGTCTTCTCTTGAGTGCCAAGTCTGCTGATGGCGGCCTCTCAATAGCAAGGCTATGCTCACTGATTCTGTACATAGTCAAAGCTTTCCTTCATTTTGGGTCAGTCACAGTGGTCAGGTATTCTGCTTCTGTGTATTCTCTGTTTAGGGCCAAATAACATTGTAGTTTGCTCAGTTTTTTTGTTTATTCTTACCAATGTTTCAAGTAATTATCTTTTTGTTTTCTCATGATTTGGTTGGGTCTAATTGTGCTGCTGTCCTGGGGCTCTGTGGGGTGTGTTTGTGAACAGAGCCCCAGGACTAGCTTGCTTAGGGGACTCTTCTCCAGGTTAATCTCTCTGTAGGTGATGGCTTTGTTATGGAAGGTTTGGGAATCGCTTCCTTTTAGGTGGTTGTAGAATTTAACGGCTCTTTTCTGGATTTTGATCATTAGTGGATATCGGCCTAATTTGGCTCTGCATGCATTATTTGGTGTTCTACGTTATACACGGAGGATATTTTTGTGAAATCTTGGTTGGTAAGCAGACCCCAGACCTCACAACCATAAAGGGCAATGGGCTCTATGACTGATTCAAGTATTTTTAGCCAAATCCTAATTGGTTTATTGAATTTTATGTTCCTTTTGATGGCATAGAATGCCCTTCTTGCCTTGTCTCTCAGATTGTTCACAGCTTTCTCTCTCTCTCTCTCTCTCTCTCTCTCTCTCTCTCTCTCTCTCTCTCTCTCTCTCTCTCTCTCTCTCTCAAACTGTATGGCTGTAATATGAATATGATTACCGCCTGTCATACAAGTAGGGGTGTGTTTGTGTATTTGTGTGTGTCAGTTTGTCTGTGTGTGTGACATCTGACATGTTTGGGTTCTGCAGCGCTCTGCTACATTCGGTATAGAGAATGGAGATGAGTTCCGTAGAAGAGAGTCTGAGATAAGGCAGAGCAGTGGTAATAAGGGCTTAAGAGGTCTAGGATACAAAACTCAAAACCCTGTCCCGCCATTCTGGAATAAAGCAATCATACCTGAAATCCTGGGAATAATTTATCATACATGTATATGTCAAGGTCAAGGTATAACTGAATGTAATCACATCAATACTCATTTTACTGGACAGCGCTAGCAGTTTCTGGTCCCACTCATATAATATTTGTGCTGCTCCAATTGTAGTACTGTGTGTGTGTGTGATATACAGTCTGACCAGTAACTGGCCCAGTTATACAGGCCACAGAGAGGAGACATTGATTCTCTCTCCAAGCCTCTCGTTTCTCTCTCCTCTCGTCCAGTCGGAAGGACGGAGAGAACATTCCTTCATCTTTTCCTCAGTGAGTTATCTCTGTGTTCTGTCCTAATTCATTTGAAACAATTACAGTGTTTGTTTTACAATTGCTCTATTTCTATGTCTAATCTCGTATGGTTGCCAGACCGTTCTGCCAAAATGCGCAAAGAGTCTGGTGGACCAACAAGTCAAACTTGGCCTTTGTTAGCCAATACAGCGCATAGGCATTGGCTTAATCGGCTTAATCTAGCAACAAATCCACTCCCACAACACCTCCCCCTTAACCCTCCCCCGTACACTAGCACACCACAAGTAGAGAGCCACACCTAGCAGCCGTGTGATTCACAAAAATTAAATGATGACAAATATACTGAACAAAAATATAAATGCAACATCCATCAATTTCAATGATTTTACTGAGTTACAGTTCATAAAATAAAATCTGTCAATTTAAATGAATGAATTAGGCCCTAATATATGGATTGCAGCCACTGGTGAGCCAGGCCTAGCTAATAAGAATGAGTTTTTCCCCACAAAAGGGCTTTATTACAGGCAGAAATACTACTATTGCCAAATTCTCTAAAACGACGTTGAAGAATTCTCTGGCAACAGCTCTGGTGAACATTCCTGCAGTCAGCATGCCAATTGCACACTCCCTCAAAACTTGAGACATCTGTGGCATTGTGTTGTGTGACA
The DNA here is from genome assembly GCF_002021735.2 of Oncorhynchus kisutch. Lineage (NCBI taxonomy): Eukaryota > Metazoa > Chordata > Actinopteri > Salmoniformes > Salmonidae > Oncorhynchus > Oncorhynchus kisutch. The sequence goes on from NC_034195.2 coordinate 31,819,832, forward strand.
AAACTGCACATTTTAGAGTGGCCTTTTATTGTCCCCAGCACAAGGTGCACCTGTGTAATGAAACTGCTGTTTAATCCGCTTCTTGATATGCAACACCTGTCAGGTGGACGGATTATCTTGGCAAAGGAAAAATGCTCACTAACAGGGATGTAAACAAATTTGTGGACAAAATAAGCTTTTGTGCGTATGGATTTTATGGTCACTCCGACTAAGGCCAACTTTGAGTGGTTGATATCCCAGGCTTTTATGCACTGTGCGCAATGGCCTGAGGACGAGGTTAGAGGGGACTAAATAGCACAAAGCCAATTTGGACTGTTGCCAAATTTGCTACTTTGGATTATTGAGATCAGAGCATTGGGTGTTAAATCTATAATTCTCTATCAACATTGTACCAGCTTTTCTCCTTACTTTTTACATGACTGCAATTTTCACCCTTCATGCCCATCCTGTATAATGTTAGTATTGTTCCTTTAGTTTGGAGATGCAGAGCTACAAGTGTAGGCCATGACCACCCTGGAGGGATTCTAGCAGTGAACAACTTCCCCAGTCACCTATCTCTAATCTCATCCACTTCCTGGATCATCTATATTAGTGGGATGCACTTTAACCCTTATGTTCAGTAGAGGTAGCCTATGCTAGATATTAGCAAGCTATATTAGCCTTAGCATTAGCCAGGGGTGTTATATATAGTGTGTGGCTAAGATGGGCAGATGGACAACCATGATCCTATTACCTCTGTATTCACTGTACTACAGTACCAACGCCATACGGACAACAGTGTCATCACATATAGAGTTGTCATAACAGAGACCAGGAAAAGAGGTGGACACTTGGGCTAGTATTTTATTTGGATCCCCATTAGCTGCTGCCAAGGCTGCTAGCCTTGGGTCCACACAGGCTAGCAGACAAGACTCTGAGGTATGCTGGAAATATGTTTCTATGTCTCTGTCTGTGTTTTGTTACTGCATAGCTGTGGTGTTGTGGTAGGACTATATCCACTGATGTCAGAAAGCAGGCTTCAGTGAGTGTTTGTTTATGTGTGTGTGTGTGTGCACGTCTGCCTTCTCCTTGCATATCCCCTTTGAATGCTCGATAGAAAGGAAGCATGATTCTATGTTATCATGTGCAATGAGAGCCAACTAGAACTGGTCCCAGTAGCTGAATGAGACGATCAGAAGAGTTGTCTCTCCATGTGTAGCCTACATCCTGCTTTCTGTTATGGCATCATCTGTGTCTGATCCTAATTACCTCATTGTAGTTACTTTATTTATTTATTTTTTACTTTAAGCTTTATTTAACTAGGCAAGTCAGTTAAGAACAAATTCTTATTTACAATGACAACATACGTAAAGGCCTCCTGCGGGGACGAGGGCTGGGATTCAAAATAATTAAATAAAAATATAGGACAAAACACACATCACGACAAGAGAGACACCACAATACTACATGAAGAGAGACCTAAGACAGCAACATAGCATGGCAGCAACACATGACAACTCAGCATGGTAGCAACACAACATGGCAGTAGCACAACATGGTAGCAGCACAAAACATGGTACAAACATTATTGAGCACAGACAACAGCACAAAGGGCAAGAAGGTAGGCACAACAATACATCAAGCAAAGCAGCCACAACTGTCAGTAAGCGTGTTCATGATTGAGTCTTTGAATGAAGAGATTGAGATAAAACTGTCCAGTTTGAGTGTTTGTTGCAGCTCGTTCCAGTCGCTAGCTGCAGCGAACTGAAAAGACGAGCGACCCAGGGATGTGTGTGCTTTGGGGACATTTAACAGAATGTGACTGGCAGAACGGGTGTTGTATGTGGAGGATGAGGGCTGTAGTAGGTATCTCAGATAGGGGGGAGTGAGGTCTAATAGGGTTTTATAAATAAGCATCAACCAGTGGGTCTTGCGACAGGTATACAGAGATGACCAGTTTACAGAGGAGTATAGAGTGCAGTGATGTGTCCTATAAGGAGCATTGGTGGCAAATCTGATGGCCGAGTGGTAAAGAACATCTAGCAGCTCGAGAGCACCCTTACCTGCCGATCTATAAATTATGTCTCCGTAATTTAGCATAGGTTGGAGGGTCATCTGAATCAGGGTTAGTTTGGCAGCTGGGGTGAAAGAGGAGCGATTACGATAGAGGAAACCAAGTCAAGATTTATCTTTGATATGTGCTGAGAGAAGGACAGTGTACCGTCTAGCCATACTCCCAAGTACTTGTATGAGGTGACTACCTCAAGCTCTAAACCCTCAGAGATAGTAATCACACCTGTGGGGAGAAGGGCATTCTTCTTACCAAACCACATGACCTTTGTTTTGGAGGTGTTCAGAACAAGGTTAAGGGAAGAGAAAGCTTGTTGGACACAAAGAAAGCTTTGTTGTAGAGCATTTAACACAAAATCTGGGGAGCGGCCAATTGAGTATAAGACTGTATCATCTGCATATAAATGGATGAGAGAGCTTCCTACTGCCTGAGCAGTAGTTCAGCCGGATGTGTTTGTGTCTGGGGTGGTGGTGAGTAGGGATGGGCATTTTTATAAATTTCACTATTCGAATACATGTATTGTATTTTTTCATACGTTTTTAACCTGAGCTGGTTCTACAGCAGGGGGTGGGGGAGCTAGCTAAGTTATTGAGGCTACAATATGCTGCGCTCTTCGTCCTTGTCAACAAATAACAAAAACATTCAGAATGAACAACAGCCTACCTGTTGGTTGTTTGTTGTAGCCCACTCCTTCTCATTTAGCTAACTTTTAATTCCATAATTGTAATAACATTTTGCATTGATTAGAGATCTCTCACTTCACTTGCTACACATGGAAACTGTAGTGCAGCTTTGATTGGCCGACAAAAACAAGCAGCTTGGCTCCTGAAACTTGCAGACTACCGATATGTATTTTTTGTGTTGCGCACGGCAAAAAAACAACATTTTAAAGTTTGTTGTTTTATTTAATTAAGAGATTAAAATGTCTTGGTATACTGAGTAGAGGTGCTGAGTAGAGCCATTTAAGGTTATTTGGATTTTCCCTGTAGAGGAACCCTTTTTGGTGATAGGTGTCACGCCTTGGTCTTAGTATTTTGTGTTTTCTTTAATTATTTGGTCAGGCCAGGGTGTGACATGGGTTATTGTGGTGTGTTTTTGTCTTAGGGGTTTTGTGGGGTGTCTGCGTAGTCTATGGCTGCCTGAGGCAGTTCTCAATCAGAGTCAGGTGATTATCGTTGTCTCTGATTGGGAACCATATTTAGGCAGCCATATTCTGTGAGTGTTTTTGTGGGTGATTGTTCCTGTCTTTGTGTTTGCACCAGATAGGGCTGTTTCGGTTTTCACATTACGTTTATTGTTTTTTTTGTAAAGTTCGTGTTTCGTTATTTAATAAACATGGATTGCAATAGCCACGCTGCATTTTGGTCCGATCCTTGCTACACCTCCTCGTCCGAGGAGGAGATAGAAGAAAGCCGTTACAGAATCACCCACCACACCCGGACCGAGCGGCGTGGTAACAGGCAGCGACAGCAGGAGCAGCGAAAGGAGGAATGGACATGGGAGGACGTTATGGACAGCAGGAGTATGGAGTATACGACTTGTGAGGAAATAGACAGGTGGGCGGTCGACCCAGAGAGAGTGCCGGAGCCCGCCTGGGATTCGCTGGAGCAGTGCGAAGAGGGTTATAGAAGAATGGAGTCGAAGAGAAAGACACGGCGGCGCAGAAAGAAACCCGAAAGTCAGCCCCAAAAATGTATTGGGGGGGGGGGCTCAGGGAGAGAGTGGCAGAGTCAGGAGTCAGACCTGAGCCAACTCTCCCTGTTAATCGTGAGGAGTAGCGATCAAAGGACTTCTGGACTTGGGAAGAGATATTGGACGGAAAAGGACCATGGGCACAGCCTGGTGAATATCGACGCCCCAAAGAAGAACTGGAGAGCGGAGAGGCGCTGGTATGAAGAGGCAGCACGGCGACGCGGATGGAAGCCTGAGAGTCACCCCCAAAAATGTATTGGGGGGGGGCTCACAGGGAGTATGGCGATGCCAGGTAGGAGACCTGCGCAAACTCCCTGTGCTTACCGGGGGGCTAGAGAGACCGGGCAGGCACCGTGTTATGCTATGGAGCGCACCCGCACTAGAGACACCAGCTCTTCGTATTGGCCGGGCTAGAGTGGGCATCGAGCCAGGTAAAGTTGGGCAGGCTTGGTGCTCAAGAGCTCCAGTGCGTCTGCACGGTCCGGTCTATCCAGAGCCACCTCCACACACCAGTCCTCCGGTGGCAGCTCCCCGCACCAGGCTTCCTGTGCGTGTCCTCGATCCAGTACCACCAGTTCCAGCACCACGCACCAGGCCTTCAGTGCGCCTCGCCTGTTCAGCACAGCCAGAGCCTTCCTTCCCTCTAGCGCTGCCGGAGCCTCCCGCCTGTTCAGCACAGCCAGAGCCATCCTTCTCTCTAGCGCTGTCGGAGCCTCCCGCCTGTTCAGCGCAGCCAGCATTTTCCTCCTCTCCTGCGCTGTCGGAGTCTCCCGCCTGTTCAGCGCTTCCAGAGCCTTCCTCCTCTACAGCGCTACCGGAGCCTCCTGTCTGTATGGAGCAGCCAGAGCTGCCAGTCTGCATGGAGCAGCCAGAGCTGCCAGTCTGCATGGAGCAGCCAGAGCTGTCAGTCTGCATGGAGCAGCCTGAGCTGCCAGTCTGCATGGAGCAGCCTGAGCTGCCAGTCTGCATGGAGCAGCCTGAGCTGTCAGTCTGCATGGAGCAGCCAGAGCTGCCAGTCTGCATGGAGCAGCCAGAGCAGCTAGATCCGGTTCTCAATCAGAGTCAGGTGATTATCGTTGTCTCTGATTGGGAACCATATTTAGGCAGCCATATTCTGTGAGTGTTTTCGTGGGTGATTGTTCCTGTCTTTGTGTTTGCACCAGATAGGGCTGTTTCGGTTTTCACATTACGTTTATTGTTTTTTTGCAATAGCCACACTGCATTTTGGTCCGACCCTTGCTACACCTCCTCGTCCGAGGAGGAGATAGAAGAAAGCCGTTACAATAGGTAGAACAATTTGCAGATGTTTCTAATTAGAACCCTCTATGTAGGGTTCTTCATACAACCCCTTGTAAATGGTACTACCTAGAACCCTCTATGAAGGGTTCTTCCTAGAATCCTTTAGAAATGGTTATACCAAGATCCCTTTTCTCATCTAAAGGATCTTCCCAGAACCCTCTATGAAAGGTTTTACCGAGAACCCTTTTATCTTTGAAGGTTTCTTCCTAGAACTATCTATGAATGGTTCCACCAACCTTACTTGATTTTAAATTAAACCCTTTATGACAATATGTTACCTACAGTATATCATAAGGCCTTTTTTTGATGGCCTAGCCATAACCGTAACACAGTGGTGTTAGGAAAGTCCTGGTTTACAGGCCACATCAGGCCTGCAAGTCACATTATGCTGGCTTGCAAAGTGATGTGTAATACCAACAATCGGAACTTTGAATCACCCACAGCCTGCATTCAGATTGACTGCCAGGGTAAGGTAGGGAAGATTGATAAATGAGACAACCTAAACAATCTAAACTGGAACAACCATCTCATTAATGGGTACAATAAGTCCAACTACTTGCAGATTTGATTAGTTTAGAAAAATGTATGTTCTTTTTTTGTAGCATAAGATCAATCAATCAATCAATATTCAACAAAAAAAACTGATAAATCAACCTGCCATAGAGCATACTAGGAAATATGATAATGAGGGCGTGGTTTTGATTGATTGCTTTTCTCTACAGAGTAAAAATTACACAACCACACTCACCTCTGGTTATTAACACCAACACTGGGGTTATTTTACTGTGTAACATACTGGCTACTTTTTAGACAACTTTATGCTTATAATTTCCAACATTTGGTTGGCCATATTATAATTGTAGACATGATAGGCAATTTGTTTGTCAACTATAGTTAGATAGAGTGCATTCGGATGGTATTCAGACCCTTGACTTTTTCCACACTTTGTTACGTTACAGCCTTATTCTAAAATGTTTAAAATGTTTTTTTTCCTCTTCAATCTATACACAATACCCAATAATTACAAAGCAAAAACAGGTTTTTAGAAATATTACATTTACATAAGTATACAGACCCTTTATTCAGTACTTTATTGAAGCACCTTTGGCAGTGATTACAGCCTCGAGTCTTCTTGGGTATGACACTACAAGCTTGGCACACCTGTATTTGGTGAGGATCGCCCTCACCAAATACAGGTGTGCAGATGCTTTCAAGTTCTGTCAGGTTGGATGGGGAGCGTCACTGTACAGCTATTTTTAGGTCTGTCCAAAGATGTTTGATCTGGTTCAAGTCTGGGTTCTGGCTGGGCCACGCAAGTACATTCAGAGACATGTCCCGAAGCCACTCCTGCGTTGTCTTGGCTGTGTGCTTTAGGGTTGTTGTCCTGTTGGTAGGTGAACCTTCGGCCCCAGTCTGAGGTCCTGAGCACTCTGGTGCAGGTCATCACGGATCTCTCTGTAATTTGCTTCGTTCATCTTTCTCTCGATCTTGACTAGTCTCCAGGTCCCTGCTGCTGAAAAACATCCCCACAGCATGATGCTGCCACCACAATGCTTTACCGTAGGGATGGTGCCAGGGTTCCTCCAGACGTGACGCTTGGCATTTAGGCCAAAGAGTTCAATCTTGGTTTCATCAGATCAGAGAATCTTGTTTCTCATGGTCTGAGAGTTTTTAGGTGCCTTTTGGCAAACTCCAAGCGGGCTGTCATATGCCTTTTACTGAGGAGTGGCTTCCGTCTAGTCAATCTACCATAAAGACCTGATTGGTGGAGTGCTGTAGAGATGGTTCGCCGACAGAGGAACTCTGGAGCTCTGTCAGAGTAACCATCGGGTTCTTGGTCACCTCCTTGAGTAAGGTCCTTCTCTCCCGATTTCTCAGTTTGACCACGTGGCCAGCTCTAAGAAGAGTCTTGGCGGTTCCAAACTTCTTCCATTTAAGAATTATGGAGGCCACTATGTTGTTGGGGACCTTCAATGCCACAGAAATGTTTTGGTACCCTTCTCCAGATCTGTGCCTCGACACAATCCTGTCTCGGAGCTCTACGGATAATTCCTTCGACCTAACGGCTTGGTCTTTGCTCTGACATGAACTGTCAACCGTGGGGCATAATATAGACAGATGTATGCCTTTCCAAATCATGTCCAATCAATTGAATTTACCACAGGTGGACTCCATCAAGCTGTAAAAACATCTCAAGAGTGATCAATGGAAACAGGATGCACCTGAGCTCAATTTTTAGTTTCATAGCAAAGGCTCTGAATACTTTTGTAAATAAGTAAAAAATAATAATAAATATTATACATTTGCAAAAAATTCTAAAAAACTGTTTTTGCTTTATCATTATGGATTAGTGTGTGGAGTGTTGAGGGAAAAAAAGATACAAAATGTACGTATGTTGTATAATTTAACTGCAAGAAATACATAATTATGCAGAAATTAATATGATATTATTCTACATGTGAAAGGTTATAGGCCTACAGTCAGTGTCCACATTTAAGTTATTGTTCCATTTAACCCATATGATCTTCAATTGGGAATATTCAGAGAATTCAGGGATACAGGGATAGTTTTGAATGGGATATCAATGGTGCATGTAAACAGCTTATCCCGAATAAGACCTTAAGTGGTATATGACCTATTATCTGGAATACTGTGCCCATGTAAACACGGTCAATGTCACATGGGCAATTTAATACATTTTTGACAAAGCCTTTTCATTGTTAAAATAGGCCTATCGTTTATTTATTTTTTTAAATATTACTCACACAAGTAATTGAATACTAACGTCCGTGGTGGTGAGACTTTGCTCACACAGTCCTTAGAGTTCTGTTCTGGCAGACTAACGGTGATCAGCTACAAGTATTTGACAGACCATTGTAGCTGACACACCGAGATGAGCAGTGATCTTTTCCCTTGGTTACGTCATCCTGTTGGTTTCCTCTCCATTAATGCTCCCTAGCTCAATAGGGACAATTGTTCTAGACCAGTGGTCACCAACTGTTTCTGAATCAAGATAACATTATGAATCAAAATGCAAGCCAAAATCTACTGCTCAGACATCACTTAAACACGTAAGCCTATGTGTTCTGTAGCAATGAGGTTTGTGCAGTAGGCTACAGGCCCAATACATTATCACTTGCTTGAATTGTCAATATTTTTCTTCTCAGATCATTTAAAAAGTATAGGTATATGATCGCACTGGTAATACTGTATATCATTTTTGTATTACTTGTGAGGCACAGATAAGTGAGCATAATCATCTGCTTGTTTTTACTGGACTGATGGCCTGCATTTTATGGTCAGTCTGAGGAAAGTGAGGGAGCAGCGAAGAGGTTGCCTCTCACCTGATTCCCTCACTCGGCTAAGAAGAAACGCCAGTCTTCCAGCAGATGGTGAAACTCAAGTCGCACTGCATTATTTCTGCCTCATGCACCAATTCATGTTGTTACTCCGAGAGACGACTGACGAGAGAAAGTGGAATGCTTTTCTATATATAAAATACACAAGCCAATAATAATAACAGAGCAAAATTATCGGAACACCTTAATATTGATTGCAGCTGCAGTGCTGGTTATAGCGTCAGTGTAAGATGGGAGAATGCGCATTTTATTGCTTATAAAAGTGTAGAACAAAGTGTTGATAGTGTTGAATAACAACTTACTCATAAAATGTAAGTCAAACATTTTGTTGCTGTTCTTTGCTGTATTTGTTGAGCCTCTCTATAGTCATGGTTATTAAAGGTTAGAAAACTCACAGTATCAACTTTGCTGTGCGTTCCCGGCTCTTTTTTTACAGTCTATGGCTAGAAAAAACTGTTCAGACATGGTGATCTGAGCTATCTGATTGGCCAGCGGTAGGCTTATAGGTGCACTTAATTTGCTCTCTTGGCCTGCCGGGTAGGCAGGGTTCTACCTTCAGACACATGACATGGTTCAAAATTGGAACACTTTCCTTCACGACGCAAGATATGCTGAATCAGGTGCACCTACGCCAGCGGAGTAAAATGAATAAAAAACAAAGGAATGCAAGGTTTTATCACTGGATTCTTTTACAGAAATGTTTGATGATCGACTAGGAATTTCCTTGAAATTGACGATCGGCTGATTTGATTGGTGACCACTGTTCTGGACTGATGTGTTAGTAACCAAAAACGTGTTTAACAAATCAAAATATATTTGATATTATTTAAAGTAGCCATCCTTTGCCCTGATGACAGCTTTGTACACTCTTGGCATTCTCTCAACCAGCTTCATGAGGAATGCTTTTCCAACAGTCTTGAAGGAGTTCCCATATGCCGAGCACTTGTTGGCTACTTTTTCTTCACACTGCGGTCCAACTCATGACAAACCATCTCAATTAGGTTGCTGTTGGGTGATTCTGGAGGTCAGGTTATCTGATGCAGCACTCCATAACTCTCCTTCTTGATCAAATAGCCCTTACACAGCCTGGAGGTGTGTTTTGAGTCGTTGTCCTGTTGAAAAACAAATTATAGTCCCTCTAAGTGCAAACTAGATGGGATGGTGTATCGCTGCAGAATGCTGTGGTAGCCATGCTGGTTAAGTGTGCCTTGAATTCTAAGTAAATCACTGACAGTCTCACCAGCAAAGCACCCCCACACCATCACGCCACCTCCTCCATTCTTCATGGTGCGAACCACACATGCGGAGATCATCTGTTCACCAACTCGGCGTCTCACAAAGACACGGCGGATTTCACACACAGATTTCCAATGGTCTAATGTCCATTGCCCGTGTTTCTTGGCCCAATCTCTTCTTCCTATTGGTGTTCTTTAGTAGTGAAGGCCTGATTCACATAGTCTCCTCTGACCAGTTGATGTTGAGATGTGTCTGTTCCTTGAACTCTGTGAAGCATTTATTTGGGCAGCAAATAAGGGTGGTAACTCTAATGTACAGTTGAAGTCGGAAGTTTACATCCACTTAGGTTGGAGTCATTAAAACTCATTTTTCAACCACTCCACAAATTTCTTGTTAACAAACTATAGTTTGCATTTTGGTCCGACTCTACTTCACCTAAAGAAAACCGTTACACAAAGATTATATTATAAACAAATGTATAGTTCAATATCTTTACCGGCATCTTTTTATCTGGTTTTGGTCTTTTAAGTTGACACAAACTGGTTTTTCATCCTCAAAATATTGTGTAATTAGCTCCAATGACTGTACTTTCCTCCATATTAAAGGGATAGTTTGAGATTTCTTCAATGAAGCCATTTATCTACTTCCTAGCCTGCTAACTGTTCCTGTACACTTCCAGGCATTGTGCTAATACTTGTTCGCAAGTACACAGCACAGTTCGCAAGTACACTGGACACAGCAACATAAAAATGGTATTCACAATGGTATTCTGTTGCTGCTAGCGATATTCATAAACTAATTATTTTTCACTTAAAAAATGCTGCCAATCAGGGCCGTGCATGTAAATATATTTACACTTGTATCAACATGCCCATACCGCCAGACTGAGCATTTCAATGGCAAAAGGAAATATTTGTTATTTTCACCGGGACGGACCCCCTTTTGCCTCCAGAACAGGCTACATTTTTTGGGGCATGGTAACATTGCTCAGTTGAAATCATTCCCCACACCATTACACCACCACCAGCCTGTACTGTTGACACCAGGCAGATTGGGACCATGGACTACTGCTACTTACGCCAAATCCTGACTCTGCCATCAGCATGACGCAACATGAACCCGGATTTGTCAGACCAGGCAATGTTTTTCCACTCCTCAATTGTCCAGTGTTGGTGATGGCGTGCCAACTGGAGTCACTTCTTCTTGTTTTTCACTGATAGGAGTGGAACCCGGTGTGGTCGTCTGCTGTAATAGCCCATCCGTGACAAGGACTATCGAGTTGTGTGTTCCGAAATGCCATTCTGCACACCACTGTTGTACTGCACCGTTATTAGCCTGTTTGTGGCTCGCCTGTTAGTTTGCACGATTCTTGCCATTCTCCTTTGACCTCTCATCAAGGAGCTGTTTTTACCCACAGGACTGCCGCTGGCAGAATGTATTTTGTTTGTAGCACCATTCTCAGTGAACCCTGGACACTGTCGTGCGTGAAAAGCCCAGGAGGCCGGCCAATTCTGAGATACTGGAACCGGCACGCCTGGCACCGGCAATCATACCACGCTCAAAGTCAAAGGTCAATCATTTTGTCCATTCTAGCGTTCAATCTAACAGTAACTAAATACCTTGATGCCTGTCTGCCTGCTTTATATAACAAGCCACGTGACTCACTGTCTGTAGGAGTGAAACATTTTCGTGAACGGGGTACCTAATAAACTGTCCACTTGGTGTATATGTGTGTGTGCTTGCACGCGTGTGTGAGTGTGTGTGTTTGCATATGTGTGTGTGTATGCAAGACAGAGAGAAGCTGATAGGATAAAGGCCTATAACGCCAGTATAGCCAAGCCCTAAGCCTCCTCTAATTAAGAGCTTCCGGCATTATCAAACTCATCAGGAATATTAGTGTTACTTCCTACTAACCCACCACATGGCATTTACATTCAATAGTTAGACTGAAAGTCACTCTCATTGGGTGAAGAGTAGGAGAATGTGGGAGAGCGAGAGCAGGGAGGGGAAAGAGAGAGAGAGGGAGGTAGCAAGATACAAGAGAGTGCGCGAGCGAGAGAGAAAGGGAGGTAGGGACAGAGAAGAGAGAAAGGGAGGTATGGACAGAGAAGAGAGAAAGGGAGGTACGGACAGAGAAGAGAGAAAGGGAGGTACGGACAGAGAAGAGAGAAAGGGAGGTAGGGACAGAGAAGAGAGAAAGAGAGGTATGGACAGAGAAAAGAGAATGGAGGTAGGGACAGAGCAGAGAGAAAGGGAGGTAGGGACAGAGAAGAGAGAAAGGGAAGTACGGACAGAGAAGAGAGAAAGGGAAGTACGGACAGAGAAGAGAGAAAGGGAGGTAGGTAGGGACAGAGAAGAGAGAAAGGGAGGTAGGTAGGGACAGAGAAGAGAGAAAGGGAGGTAGGTACGGAGAAGAGAGAAAGGGAGGTATGGACAGAGGAGAGAGAAAGGGAGGTATGTATGGATAGAGAAGAGAGAAAGGGAGGTATGGACAGAGAAGAGAGAAAGGGAGGTATGGACAGAGAAGAGAGAAAGGGAGGTATGGATAGAGAAGAGAGAAAGGGAGGTATGGACAGATAAGAGAGAAAAGGAGGTATGGACAGAGAAGAGAGAAAGGGAGATAGGGACAGACAAGAGAGAAAGGGAGGTAAGGACAGAGAAGAGAGAAAGGGAGGTAGGGACAGAGGAGAGAAAGGGAAGTTCGGACAGAGAAGAGAGAAAGGGAGATAGGGACAGAGAAGAGAGAAAGGGAGGTAGGGACAGAGAAGAGAGAAAGGGAGGTAGGGACAGAGAAGAGAGAAAGGGAGGTATGGACAGAGAAGAGAGAAAGGGAGGTGGGGACAGAGGAGAGAAAGGGAAGTTCGGACAGAGAAGAGAGAAAGGGAGATAGGGACAGAGAAGAGAGAAAGGGAGGTAGGGACAGAGAAGAGAGAAAGGGAGGTAGGGACAGAGAAGAGAGAAAGGGAGGTATGGACAGATTAGAGAGAAAAGGAGGTATGGACAGATAAGAGAGAAAGGGAGGTAGGGACAGAGAAGAGAGAAAGGGAAGTACGGACAGAGAAGAGATGAAGGTAGGTAGGTAGGGACAGAGAAGAGAGAAAGGGAGGTATGGACAGATAAGAGAGAAAAGGAGGTATGGACAGATAAGAGAGAAAAGGAGGTATGGACAGAGCAGAGAGAAAGGGAGGTAGTGACAGAGAAGAGAGAAAGGGAAGTACGGACAGAGAAGAGAGAAAGGTAGGTAGGTAGGGACAGAGAAGAGAGAAAGGTAGGTAGGTAGGGACAGAGAAGAGAGAAAGGGAGGTAGGTAGGGACAGAGAAGAGAGAAAGGGAGGTAGGGACAGAGAAGAGAGAAAGGGAAGTTCGGACAGAGATTAGAGAAAGGGAGGTAGGGACAGAGAAGAGAGAAAGGGAGGTAGGGACAGAGAAGAGAGAAAGGGAGGTATGGACAGATAAGAGAGAAAAGGAGGTATGGACAGATAAGAGAGAAAAAGAGGTATGGACAGATAAGAGAGAAAAAGAGGTATGGACAGAGCAGAGAGAAAGGGAGGTAGGGACAGAGAAGAGAGAAAGGGAAGTACGGACAGAGAAGAGAGAAAGGTAGGTAGGTAGGGACAGAGAAGAGAGAAAGGGAGGTATGGACAGATAAGAGAGAAAAGGAGGTATGGACAGAGCAGAGAGAAAGGGAGGTAGGGACAGAGAAGAGAGAAAGGGAGGTAGGGACAGAGAAGAGAGAAAGGGAAGTACGGACAGAGAAGAGAGAAAGGTAGGTAGGTAGGGACAGAGAAGAGAGAAAGGGAGGTAGGTAGGGACAGAGAAGAGAGAAAGGGAAGTAGGTAGGGACAGAGAAGAGAGAAAGGGAGGTAGGTACGGAGAAGAGAGAAAGGGAGGTATGGACAGAGGAGAGAGAAAGGGAGGTATGTATGGATAGAGAAGAGAGAAAGGGAGGTATGGACAGAGAATAGAGAAAGGGAGGTAGGGACAGAGAAGATAGAAATGGAGGTACAGACAGAGAAGAGAGAAAGGGAGGTATGTAGGGACAGGGAAGAGAGAAAGAGAGGTAGGGACAGAGAAGAGAGAAAGGGAGGTACGGACAGAGAAGAGAGAAAGGGAGGTACGGACAGAGAAGAGAGAAAGGGAGGTATGGACAGATAAGAGAGAAAAGGAGGTATGGACAGAGAAGAGAGAAAGGGAGGTAGGGACAGAAAAGAGAGAAAGGGAGGTAGGGACAGAGAAGATAGAAATGGAGGTAGGGACAGAGAAGAGAGAAAGGGAAGTACAGACAGAGAAGAGAGAAAGGGAGGTATGTAGGGACAGAGAAGAGAGAAAGGGAGATACGGACAGAGAAGAGAGAAAGGGAGGTACGGACAGAGAAGAGAGAAAGGGAGGTAGGGACAGAGAAGAGAGAAAGGGAGGTAGGGACAGAGAAGAGAGAAAGGGAGGTAAGGACAGAGAAGAGAGAAAAGGAGGTACGGACAGAGAAGAGAGAAGGGGAGGTAGGGACAGAGAAGAGAGAAAGGGAGGTAGGGACAGAGGAGAGAAAGGGAGGTAGGGACAGAGGAGAGAAAGGGAAGTTCGGACAGAGAAGAGAGAAAGGGAGATAGGGACAGAGAAGAGAGAAAGGGAGGTAGGGACAGAGAAGAGAGAAAGGGAGGTAGGGACAGAGAAGAGAGAAAGGGAGGTATGGACAGAGAAGAGAGAAAGGGAGGTAGGGACAGAGGAGAGAAAGGGAAGTTCGGACAGAGAAGAGAGAAAGGGAGATAGGGACAGAGAAGAGAGAAAGGGAGGTAGGGACAGAGAAGAGAGAAAGGGAGGTAGGGACAGAGAAGAGAGAAAGGGATGTATGGACAGAGAAGAGATGAAGGTAGGTAGGTAGGGACAGAGAAGAGAGAAAGGGAGGTAGGTAGGGACAGAGAAGAGAGAAAGGGAGGTAGGTAGGGACAGAGAAGAGAGAAAGGGAGGTAGGTAGGGACAGAGAAGAGAGAAAGGGAGGTTGGGACAGAGAAGAGAGAAAGGGAAGTTCGGACAGATAAGAGAGAAAAGGAGGTATGGACAGATAAGAGAGAAAAGGAGGTATGGACAGAGCAGAGAGAAAGGGAGGTAGGGACAGAGAAGAGAGAAAGGGAAGTACGGACAGAGAAGAGAGAAAGGTAGGTAGGTAGGGACAGAGAAGAGAGAAAGGGAGGTATGGACAGATAAGAGAGAAAAGGAGGTATGGACAGAGCAGAGAGAAAGGGAGGTAGGGACAGAGAAGAGAGAAAGGGAGGTAGGGACAGAGAAGAGAGAAAGGGAAGTACGAACAGAGAAGAGAGAAAGGTAGGTAGGTAGGGACAGAGAAGAGAGAAAGGGAGGTAGGTAGGGACAGAGAAGAGAGAAAGGGAAGTAGGTAGGGACAGAGAAGAGAGAAAGGGAGGTATGGACAGAGGAGAGAGAAAGGGAGGTATGTATGGACAGAGAAGAGAGAAAGGGAGGTAGGGACAGAGAAGAGAGAAAGGGAGGTATGGACAGAGAAGAGAGAAAGGGAGGTATGGACAGATAAGAGAGAAAAGGAGGTATGGACAGATAAGAGAGAAAAGGAGGTATCGACAGAGAGGAGAGAAAGGGAGGTAGGGACAGAGAAGAGAGAAAGGGAGGTAGGGACAGAGAAGAGAGAAAGGGAGGTGGGGACAGAGAAGAGAGAAAGGGAAGTACGGACAGAGAAAAGAGAAAGGTAGGTAGGTAGGGACAGAGAAGAGAGAAAGGGAGGTAGGTAGGGACAGAAGAGAGAAAGGGAAGTAGGTAGGGACAGAGAAGAGAGAAAGGGAGGTAGGTACGGAGAAGAGAGAAAGGGAGGTATGGACAGAGGAGAGAGAAAGGGAGGTATGTATGGATAGAGAAGAGAGAAAGGGAGGTATGGACAGAGAATAGAGAAAGGGAGGTAGGGACAGAGAAGAGAGAAAGGGAGGTATGGACAGAGAAGAGAGAAAGGGAGGTAGGGACAGAGAAGAGAGAAAGGGAGGTATGGACAGATAAGAGAGAAAAGGAGGTATGGACAGAGAAGAGAGAAAGGGAGGTAGGGACAGAGAAGAGAGAAAGGGAGGTAGGGACAGAGAAGAGAGAAAGGGAGGTATGGACAGATAAGAGAGAAAAGGAGGTATGGACAGAGAAGAGAGAAAGGGAGGTAGGGACAGAGAAGAGAGAAAGGGAGGTAGGGACAGATAAGAGAGAAAGGGAGGTAGGGACAGAGAAGAGAGAAAGGGAGGTAGGGACAGAGAAGAGAGAAAGGGAGGTAGCGACAGAGAAGAGAGAAAGGGAAGTACAGACAGAGAAGAGAGAAAGGGAGGTATGTAGGGACAGGGAAGAGAGAAAGAGAGGTAGGGACAGAGAAGAGAGAAAGGGAGGTATGGACAGAGAAGAGAGAAAGGGAGGTATGGACAGATAAGAGAGAAAAGGAGGTATGGACAGATAAGAGAGAAAAGGAGGTATGGACAGAGAGGAGAGAAAGGGAGGTAGGGACAGAGAAGAGAGAAAGGGAGGTAGGGACAGAGAAGAGAGAAAGGGAGGTAGGGACAAGCTGCAAAAAAGCAACAACAAAATAACATTCACAAATATGATCACGCTGTTATGATGTGATCAAATGACATATTTACTGTACCTTATCACACTAGTTATTAACATGATGACGCTGTTATGATGTGATCAAATGACATATTTACTGTACCTTATCACACTAGTTATTAACATGATGACGCTGTTATGATGTGATCAAATGACATATTTACTGTACCTTATCACACTAGTTATTACATTTTCTTCAAAAGGTATTTGTTAGTCTGGTGTTGATGTCATGTTAAGTTGAAGGACTTGTTCATCTAAATTAACCATCTGTTTTAGCCTGTTTCACACATAGCTGTGTGATTTCATGTCCTAGGAGAGGATGAGGAAACTGTTTTTACCAAACAATGTACATGTCTGATGGAATTTAAGGAAATCTCTATATCAAACACAGGAGTTAGGGGTTTCTACGCACATATTAGGAATACACACACACACACACACACACACACACACAGTTGGAAATCTCAATATCAAACAGGAGCTTTGCAATGTGCTAATTGTTCAGCCTCAGAGGAAGGGATTAGCATTAGCAAAGTAGCATAATGGAGAAAACACGCCACAACTCCTCTGCTAATTGAGTCACATGAATCTCTTACTCCTCTCTTTGCTTCTCTCTCTCTCAATTCAATTCAAGGGGCTTTATTGGCATGGGAAACATATGTTAACATTGCCAAAGCAAGTGAAGTAGATAATATACAAAAATTAAATAAACAATAAAAATGAACAGTAAATATTACACTGACAGAAGTTCCAAAACAATAAAGACATTACAAATGTCATATTATATATATATATATATATATATATACAGTGTTGTAACGATGTACAAATGGTTAAAGTCAAAAGGGAAAATAAATAAACATAAATATAGGTTGTATTTACAATGGTGTTTGTTCTTCACTGGTTGATCTTTTCTTGTGGCAACAGGTCACAAATCTTGCTGCTGTGATGGCACACAGTGGTGTTTCACAAAGTAGATATGGGAGTTTATCAAAGTTGGGTTTGTTTTCCATTTCTTTGTGGATCTGTGTAATCTGAGGGAAATATGTGTCTCTAATATGGTCATACATTGGGCAGGAGGTTAGGATGTGCAGCTCAGTTTCCATCTCATTTTGTGGGCAGTGAGCACATAGCCTGTCTTCTTTTGAGAGCCATGTCTGCCTACGGTGACCTTTATCAATAGCAAGACTATGCTCACTGAGACTGTACATAGTCAAAGCCTTCCTTAAGTTTGGGTCAGTCACAGTGGTCAAGTATTCTGCCACTGTGTACTCTCTGTTTAGGGCCAAATAGCATTCTAGTTTGCTCTGTTTTTTTGTTAATTCTTTCCAATGTGTCAAGTAATTATCATTTTATTTTCTCATTATTTTGTTGGGTCTAATTGTGTTTCTGCCCTGGGGCTCTGTGGGGTGTGTTTGTGAACAGAGCCCCAGGACCAGCTTGCTTACGGGACTCTTCTCCAGGTTCATCTCTCTGTAGGTGATAGCTTTGTTATGGGAGGTTTGGGAATCACTTTCATTTAGGTGGTTGTAGAATTTAACGGCTCTTTTCTGGATTTTGACAATTAGCAGGTATCGGCCTAATTCTGGTCTAGACTCGGGTTTTCCGGTCTTTATATTTTGGGTTGGACAGGTTTCTCAATTTCTTTCTTAGATTTTTGCATTCTTCATCAAACCATTTGTCATTGTTGTTCATTTTCTTTGGTTTTCTATTTAAGATTTTTTTAGATTTGATAGGGAAGCTGAGAGGTCAAATATACTGTTAAGATTTTCTACTGCCAAGTTTACACCTTCACTATTACAGTGGAAAGTCTTGTCCAGGAAGTTGTTTAAAAGGGATAGAATTTGTTGTTGCCTAATTGTTTTTTGGTAGGTTTCCAAACTACATTCCTTCCATCTATAGCATTTCTTAATATTACTCTGTTCCTTTGACTTTGATGGCTCATGATTGAGTATTGCTCTGTTCAAGTAGACTGTGATTTTGCTGTGGTCTGATAAGGGTGTCAGTGGGCTGACTGTGAACGTTCTGAGAGACTCTGGATTGAGGTCAGTGATGAAGTAGTCTTCAGTACTACTGCCAAGAGATGAGCTATAAGTGTGCCTACCATAGGAGTCCCCTCGAAGCCTACCATTGACTATGTACATACCCAGCGTGCGACAGAGCTGCAGGACTTGTAATCCGTTTTGTTGGTTATGTTGTCATAGTTGTGCCTTTGGGGGCATATGGGGGAGGGAATGATGTCACCTCCAGGCAGGTGTTTGTCCCCCTGTGTGCTGACGGTGTCAGGTTCTTGTCCGGTTCTGGCATTTAGATCGCCACAGACTAGTACATGTCCCTGGGCCTGGAAATTATTGATTTCCCCCTCCAGGATGGAGAAGCTGTCTTCATTTAAAGTATGGGGATTCTAGTGGGGGGATGTAGGTATACAGGAGGACTTTTTTCTCTGTTAAGATCATTTGCTTTTAAATTTCTAGCCAAATGTAAAATGTTCCTGTTTCGATTAATTTAATGGAGTGAGTTAGGTCTGCTCTATATCAAATTAGCATACCCCCTGAGTCCCTTCCGTGTTTCACACCTGGTAGTTTGGTGGATGGGACTACCAGCTCTCTGTAACCTAGAGGGCAACCAGTGGGTCCGTCTCCTCTATACCGGGTTTCTTGTTTTTCTATTTATTTTTATTTCACCTTTATTTAACCAGGTAGGTCAGTTGAGAACAAGTTCTCATTTACAACTGCGACCTGGCCAAGATAAAGCAAAGCATTGTGACACAAAACACAACACAGAGTTACACATGGAATAAACAAACGTACAGTCAATAACACAATAGAAAAATCTATATACAATGTGTTCAAATGGAGTAAGGAGGTAAGGCAATAAATAGGCCATAATAGCGAAGTAATTACAATTTAGCAAATTAACACTGGAGTGATAGATGTGCAGATGATGATGTGCAAGTAGAAATACTGGTGTGCAAAAAAAAGTAAATAAAAACAATATGGGGATGAGTTGGATGGGCTATTGGATGGGCTATTGGATGGGCTATTGGATGGGCTATTGGATGGGCTATGTACAGCTGCAGTGATCGGTAAGCTGCTCTGACAGCTGACACTTAAAGTTAGTGAGGGAGATATAAGTCTCCAACTTCAGTGATTTTTGCAATTCGTTCCAGTCATTGGCAGCAGAGAACTGGGAGGAAAGGCGGCCAAACGAGGTGTTGGCTCTGGGGATGACCAGTGAAATATACCTGCTGGAGCGCGTGCTACAGGTGGGTGTTGTTATGGTGACCAGTGAGCTGAGATAAGGCAAAGACTTGGAGCCAATGAGTCTGGCGACGAAAATGTAGCGAGGGCCAGCCAACGAGAGCATACAGGTCGCAGTGGTGGGTAGTATATGGGGCTTTGGGGAAAAAACAGATGGCACTGTCATAGACTGCATCCAGTTTGCTGAGTAGAGTGTTGGAGGATATTTTGTAAATGGCATCACCGAAGTCGAGGATTGGGAGGATTGTCAGTTTTACGAGGGTATGTTTGACAGCGTGAGTGAAGGAAGCTTTGTTGCGAAATAGGAAGCCAATTCTAGATTTAATTTTGGATTGGAGATGCTTAATATGAGTCTGGAAGGAGAGTTTACAGTCTAGCCAGACACCTAGGTATTTGTGGTTGTCCACATATTCTAAGTCAGAACTGTCCAGAGTAGTGATGCTAGATGGGCGGGCGGGTGAGGGCAGCGAACGGTTGAAGAGCATTCATTTAGTTTGACTTGCTTTTAAGAGCAGTTGGAGGAAACGGAAGGAGTGTTGTCTGGAATTTAAGCTCGTCTGGAGGTTTGTTAACACATTGTCCAAAGATGGGCCAGAAGTATACAGAATGGTGTCGTCTGCGTGGAGATGGATCAGAGATTCACCAGCAGTAAGAGCAACATCATTGATATATACAGGATGACAAGGTCTGTATTTCCGAAGTCCAGATTCTTGCTCTTCAGGCCAAACACCGATGACCTCAGGCTTTGGATATTCCAGGATGAGATAGTGAAGGCTTTGTGTTCCATAAAGTGTCCTATGTTGTTGGTCGTGTGGTTTGGCCTCAGCCTAGTAAGTGTGAGCAGAGCCTCCTGAGCATCTGGTACATGCCTTTGGCTTAGTCTAGTGTAAGAGTGGGGGTTGGGCCTGTTTGCCCGCTCACAGCCTGGGCATATGTGTGACTTCCATGTTGAGGCCCTCTTTGAGGAGGTGGGGTGCATGGGGTGGGCAGGATCTGATTTTGGGGGGCCTAAATGGAGTGTAGGCATGGTTGACTTTGGTGGTGTGTATGTGGCTGGTGGTGTTGTGGTCTGGATGTAGGTCTGCGAAGGTGGGCACTGCTGCCTTGTATAGGTGGACCTGGTGATAGAGGCTGTTCAAGTCCAGGGCGGAGTGGTGGGCCAGGAAAACATTTGGTTTTGAGGCACAGTCATGGGAAATACTTGCATTTACCTGCTGTATTGTAGCAGGGTGGAAGTCTTTTCATGGTAGCAGGGTGGAGATTTTGTGCATTGGGGAAAGTTCTGCTGTGGTGTCGACTCTATGGTCAGGGTCTGATGTGGACTGTTCTGCTGTGGTGTCGACTCTATGGTCAGGGTCTGATGTGGACTGTTCTGCTGTGGTGTTGAGACTTTTGTTGGGTGCTGAGGTGGGCTGTTCTGCTGGCTTCTCTGCGGGGGTAGCCACATTTATAGTGGGTTGTTCTCTGTCACACACCATCCCCCTCACCCTCTCCTCTAGCAGTCTGATCCTCTCCTCTAGTGCTCTGTTCTTCTCCTACTCTTGCTTGGGTCTGGTTAAGGGGGTGTTGTGGTGCTGGACTGTTGTCTGGGTCTGTGCTGACTGGGATGTAATCACCTGCTGTTCCAGCTCCACCTGCCTTACCTCCAGCTGGGTAAATGTATCCTTCATTTCAATGAGAGGGTAGTACGCTGTCCTGGGAGGTTGACTTTCCGCTAGGGGTGGCTCGTCTGTGGGGTTATATAATGAGGAGGTCTGGTCTGACCCACTCGGGGTGGGGGTTTCTTCCTCAAGGGAGAGCTTCTCCTGCTGGGATAATTCTTTGAGGTGAAAGTCCAGCTGAAACTCTTTGTGGTTGCCCTGTACCAATACTGTTCCAGACTTGTACAGATTTATATTAGCTGACTCAGAGTCCTCGTTGTCTAGTATCCTGAGCTTTCACCCCTCGTTAACAATCCCCCAGGGGATGGTTTGTTTGGAAGATGAGGTTGCTGATGTTCCCATTTTTATAATAGTTCTCCATAAGCTTAATTTTGTAATAGTTTCTTGCCTTATCATTCTTTCCATACACATGGTACTGTATTTTTGTATTTTAATCAACTCTGAACAGCAAGCGGCAGCTTCTAAGGCCTCTCCATTTGGTTGGAGTAGACTGTGATACTTTCCTGCCATAGTTTGGCTAAAGAGCTTTGACACCTCTCACTTGACACGTCAGTGCTAATTGAAGTTGTATCAAGCTTGGCAGCCTCAATTTAGCATTCAGTCCTTATAAAGTAATGTCTGTCTCACTACATCCTCCCTCCCTCACCTTTCTCTCTCCCTCCCTCTCTCTCACTACATCCCTCTCTCTCTCCTGATGTTGCTTTGCCTGCCCTCCTCTGGGTTGATTTAAATGAGCGATAAGTGAAAGATTGTTTACATGTTTAACAAAATGCCTCAACCCTCATTTCTATGAATGCCAGTAGGGGGATATAGTATTGTACAAAATCATCTCTGAGAAGATAACTACGATATGACATTTCCTGTCCCAAGAGGCTGCCGTGTGTCACGCCTTAGTCTTAGTGTTTTGTGTTTTCGTTATATATTTGGTCAGGCCAGGGTGTGACAGGGGTTTATGTTATTGTATTTCGTATTGGGGTTTGTATTATTTGGGATCGCGGCTGATTAGGGGTGGTGTATAGGCTTGGCTGCCTGAGGCGGTTCTCAATCAGCTGTCAGGTGATTCTCGTTGCCTCTGATTGGGAACCGTATTTAGGTAGCCTGAGTTTCGCTTTGTCTTTCGTGGGTGATTGTTCCTGTCTCTGTGTTGTGTCACCAGATAGGCTGTATTAGGTTTCACGTTCCGTTTGTTGTTTTTGTATTTATTAAGTTATTTCATGTATCGTCACTTTTCATTCATTAAAGAACATGAGTAACCACCACGCTGCATTTCGGTCCGACTCTCTTTCATCACCACTAGAAAACCGTTACAGAATCACCCACCACACACGGACTGAGCAGCGTGGAAACAGGCAGCGACCGCAGGAAAAGCGAAAGGAGGAATGGACATGGGAAGACGTATTGGATGGCAAAGGTTGTTACACTTGGGAGGAGATACTGTCTGGAAGAGATCGCCTCACATGGGAACAGGTGGAAGCACTGAGGAGAGCAGAGGCAGCCGGAGATAAGAGTCGACGATACGAGGGAACACGGTTGGCAAGGAAACCCGAAAAGCACCCCCAAAAATCTATTGGGGGGGGGCTCAGAGGGAGAGTGGATGAGTCGGGTGTCAGACCTGAGCCAACTCTCCCTGCTAATCGTGAAGAGCAGTTGCAGTGGGAGAGGCTGCATCACTTGGAGTATTGGACATGGGAGGAGGAACTGGACGGAAAAGGACCCTGGGCTCAACCTGGAGAATATCGCCGTCCCAAGGAAGAACTAGAGGCGGCTAAAGCAGAGAGGCGCTGGTATGAGGAGGCAGCACGGCGACGTGGATGGAAGCCTGAGAGTCGGCCCCAAAAATGTATTGGGGGGGGGGGGCTTACAGGGAGTATGGCTATGCCAGGTAGGAGACCTGCGCAAACTCCCTGTGCTTACCGGGGGGCTAAAGAGACCGGGCAGGCACCGTGTTATGCTAGTGAGCGCACGGTGTCTCCAGTGCGGGTGCATAGCCCGGTACGGTTCATACCAGCCCTTCGTATTGGCCGGGCTAGAGTGGGCATCGAGCCAGGTAAGCTTGGGCAGGCTCGGTGCTCAAGAGCTCCAGTGCGCCTGCACGGTCCGGTCTATCCAGAGCCACCTCCACACACCAGTCCTCCGGTAGCAGCTCCCCGCACCAGGCTTCCTGTGCGTGTCCTCGTTCCAGTATCACCAGTGCCCGCACCACGCATCAGGCCTACAGTGCGCCTCGCCTCTCCTGCTCTGTCGGAGTCCCCCGCCTGTTCAGCACAGCCAGAGCCTTCCTTCCCTCCTGCGCTGTCGGAGTCTCCCGCCTGTTCAGCGCAGCCAGCGTTTTCCTCCTCTCCTGCGCTGTCGGAGTCTCCTGTCTGTTCAGCGCAGCCAGCGTTTTCCTCCTCTCCTGCGCTGTCGGAGTCTCCCGCCTGTTCAGCGCTATCAGAGCCTTTCTTCTCTACAGCGCTGCCGGAGCCTCCTGCCTGTTTGAAGCAGCCTGAGCTGCCAGTCTGCAGGGTGCTGTCAGCCTGCATGGAGCAGTTAGAGCTGTCAGTCTGCATGAAGCAGCCAGAGCTGTCAGTCTGCAAGGAGCTGTCAGTCTGCAAGGAGCTGCCAGTCTGCAAGGAGCTGCCAGTCTGCAAGGAGCTGTCAGTCTGCAAGGAGCTGTCAGCCTGCATGGAGCAGTCAGAGCTGTCAGTCTGCAAGGAGCTGCCAGTCTGCAGGGAGCTGTCAGTCTGCAAGGAGCTGTCAGTCTGCAAGGAGCTGCCAGTCTGCAAGGAGCTGTCAGCCTGCATGGAGCAGTCAGAGCTGTCAGTCTGCATGAAGCAGCCAGAGCTGTCAGTCTGCAAGGAGCTGTCAGTCTGCAAGGAGCTGCCAGTCTGCAAGGAGCTGCCAGTCTGCAAGGAGCTGCCAGTCTGCAAGGAGCTGTCAGCCTGCATGGAGCAGTCAGAGCTGTCAGTCTGCAAGGAGCCGCCAGTCTGCAGGGAGCTGTCAGTCTGCAAGGAGCGGTCAGTCTGCAAGGAGCGGTCAGTCTGCAAGGAGCTGTCAGCCTGCATGGAGCAGTCAGAGCTGTCAGTCTGCAAAGAGCTGCCAGTCTGCAAGGAGCTGTCAGCCTGCATTGAGCAGTCAGAGCTGTCAGTCTGCATAGAGCAGCTAGATACGCCACTCAACCTGAATCTTCCAGATCCGCCAGCCAGCCAGGATCTACCGGAGCCTACTACCTACCTGAGCTTCATCTCAGTACTGGGCTTCCTCTCAGTACTGGGCTTCCTCTCAGTACTGGGCTTCCCCTCAGTTCCGGGCTGCCCCTCAGTTCCGGGCTGCCCCTCAGTTCCGGGCTGCCCCTCAGTCCCGAGCTGCCCCTCAGTCCCGAGCTGCCCCTCAGTCCCGAGCTGCCTCAGTCCCGAGCTGCCCCTCAGTCACGAGCTGCTCCTTAGTTCTGTGGGGTTCTGGGTGAGGAGTATTAGGCCATGGTCGGCGGCGAGGGTGGATTATCCCAGGACGCGAAGGGGAGGAACTAGGACATTAATGAAGTGGGGTCCACGTCCCGAGCCGGAGCCGCCACCAATGACAGACGCCCACCCGGACCCTCCCTATGGTTTTGAGGTGCGTCCGGGAGTCCGCACCTTGGGGGGGGGGGGGGTTCTGTCACGCCTTGGTCTTAGTGTTTTGTGTTTTCGTTATATATTTGGTCAGGCCAGGGTGTGACAGGGGTTTATGTTATTGTATTTCGTATTGGGGTTTGTATTATTTGGGATCGCGGCTGATTAGGGGTGGTGTATAGGCTTGGCTGCCTGAGGCGGTTCTCAATCAGCTGTCAGGGGATTCTCGTTGCCTCTGATTGGGAACCGTATTTAGGTAGCCTGAGTTTCGCTTTGTCTTTCGTGGGTGATTGTTCCTGTCTCTGTGTTGTGTCACCAGATAGGCTGTATTAGGTTTCACGTTCCGTTTGTTGTTTTTGTATTTATTAAGTTATTTCATGTATCGTCACTTTTCATTCATTAAAGAACATGAGTAACTACCACGCTGCATTTCGGTCCGACTCTCTTTCAACGAACGAAGAACGCCGTTACACCGTGTCTCTCTCCACGTTGGTTTTAAGGACTCAGCCAACAGCTGATTTGCCAAACACTGTGTTTATTATGTTAGTGTGAGTATCAAGACTGAACTGAACAGACCAATGCCATTATATTAGCCAGATTTGAGGCTGTTGTCCCACGTTAGATGATGTAGCCTAGATGTCTTGAATACTGTGACTTCTTATTCAGGTCACCAGTCTGTCTGGCTTTGGGTCCTTTAACTGAATGGTGGTGTATTAGTAATTGCTACGAAGATTGGTACTTCCACTTAGATCTCCCTCTGAATCACATCATACTGGATAGCTACCTAAGTCCTCAATGGAGTTAATTTCCAACAACAGAGAGGGGCAGAGAGAGTAGGGGAGAGGGGTTGTGCGAGTTTGGGCAATAGAGCTTGACTGAGTCTGTATCTGTCTTCGCCTCCCCCATAAGTCTCCGTCTTCTCCAGACTAGATGGCAGTCCTGTGTTAGCTGTGTTAGCTGCACCACTGCTTTCTGTGTTTAGCCGTCAGAACAGCAGACCGCCTGCAGGCAAACAGCAGCCAGCTGCTCACAGCAACAGAGTACAGTTTACACTAACATCTCTAGGCTAGCTCAATATGGGTGTGTAACTCTCAATATGGAAATGATACTTCATGTTGTACATGTAGATAGATATATGTTATATCAGACTTCATTACAGCATACATCAGCTTTGTATAACTACCAGTTACAACTTTCTAAACATTGTAAATACCTGGGTAACTTGATGTAAAGTGCTGCCTTGATCCCTCTATTGGATTTGGACCACTTTTCCACATCGGTCCACATGGTGTATTCAGTGGAGCAGTTCAGAGTCAGGGACTTAAAGTGTTTCTCAGCAGGAGTGGCTGGAGTTTAGTACTGATGGAAGAA
Organism: Oncorhynchus kisutch; assembly: GCF_002021735.2. NCBI lineage: Eukaryota > Metazoa > Chordata > Actinopteri > Salmoniformes > Salmonidae > Oncorhynchus > Oncorhynchus kisutch. Next base: position 31,845,947 of record NC_034195.2, read on the forward strand.
TAGAGAGCTGATGCAGTCCCTGGACCATAGTGGAAGAGAGTGCCTGTTCCATATTAGGAATATACATACACACACACACACACACACACGCACACACACACACACACACACACGCATGCATGCATGCACGCACGCATGCGCACGCACGCGCACGCAGACACACACACACACACACACACACACACACACACACACACACACACACACACACACACACACACACACACACACACACCAGCTCCCATACACACACACACACACCAGATCCCATACACACACACACACACACACCAGATCCCATACACACACACACCAGATCCCATACACACCCACACCAGCTCCCATACACACACTCCAGCTCCCATACACACACACACCAGCTCCCATACACACACACACCAGCTCCCATACACACACACACACACACACACACACACACACACACACACCAGATCCCATACACACACACACCAGATCCCATACACACACACACCAGCTCCCATACACACACTCCAGCTCCCATAGCACACACACACACACACACCAGCTCCCAAACACACACACACCAGCTCCATTAGGTGTAGGGGCAGAACGTAATTAGAGAGAATACTTCAGTGGAGCCTCTCCTCTCATCCCCCTTAGTGATCATTACCCTCAACCAATGTTAATTACTTACCCCTCGCTGGGACTGAGGACCGTCACAATGTGTGTGTGTGTAGCTCAGTACAGTACAAATGGGAACAGGTAGTGCAGCTGCTCCTCTGGCAAAAAAGGCACCTTGAATCCTTTAGAGAGGTAAAGCTGTAGACACGCTCCAGAGCTCACTGTTAAATCAATTAAACAACATTATTCTTTATATTTCTCTCCCTGTCTCTCTCTTGCTCTGTCTGTGCTCAGCCCTGGTGTTTGTATAGAGAGGTTAGAGTGATAAGATCTGAGTAATTAATCTCACTCACTCACTCACTCACTCACTCACTCACTCACTCACTCACTCACTCACTCACTCACTCACTCACTCACTCACTCACACACACACACACACACACACACACACACACACACACACACACACACACACACACACACACACACACACACACACACACCAGCTCCCATACTCTAACACACACACACACACACGCACACACACACACACACACACACACACACACACACACACACACACACACACACACACACACACACACACACACACACACCAGCTCCTATACACACACACACACACACCAGCTCACACACATACACACACACACACACACACACACACACTGCCTAACCTGGGTTTCCATAACAACCCCACCACCAGGGTGTACGTACATGTGGAACAGAATTATATAAGAGGAGGGAGAGGGGATGAAAGTGTGTGTGCAGTTACCTGTGGGTGTACATGCGTGCATGTGTGGTGTGTACATTCGTATATACGTGTTTGTGAGTGAGGCAGTGGAGATGAAAGGGAGACAGTCTCAACATCTGTGTGTTGTACTGGGAGTGGAGCCTGCAGCGTCCCTCTCTCATAGATGTAGTGATCTCTGCCACAATGAATCCCTGCTTCACTATCCAGACTTACATGGCGCCATACTGGATGGCCACCGTTTTACAAGCTTCGACCCAACTTTGCTATTTTGTGATTCTTTTGTCGTTTATCTTTACTTTCTTTTCAGAAAATGTATCCCCTGTCTCATTTCTTACAACCAATGTAACGGATGTGAAACGGCTAGCTTAGTTAGCGGTGGTGCGCACTAAATAGCGTTTCAATCGGGGACGCCACTTGTTCTGAGACCTTGAAGTAGTAGTTCCCCTTGCTCTGCAAGGGCCGCGGCTTTTGTGGAGTGATGGGTAACAATGCTTCGAGGGTGACTGCTGTTGATGTGTGCAGAGGGTCCCTGGTTCGTGCCCGGGTATGGGCGAGGGGACTGTCTAAAGTTATACTGTTACACCAACAAGAACTTTTGAACATGAGATTGGCAGTTACTTATCTCAAAATTCGACTCATCTGTGCTCATTCTGTAATTGTGTGCGTTTTCTGAAACATGGCTCTCGGACAAGATACCCCTCGTGGCTATCTAACTCGATGACCTCTCCATTCACCATGCGGACAGGACATTGAAGTTGGGGAAATGGAGGGGGGAGGGGTTTGCCTCTTCATCAACATCAACTGTTGTCCTGACTTGAGCGTGGTGAAAGTGTCGACCCATTGTTCACCCACCTTGGAATAGCTGATGGTCAAATGCCGACCCTTCTACTTCCCGAGGGAGTTTTCAGGACAAGAAAAATAAGCTGGAACTGAATGTACGAGGCTATAACAAAGCAGGAAAACGTACATCCAGGGGATGCTTTTCTGGTTGCCAGAAGAGACGCGATGCCCAACTTCTATCAACACGGCTCCCTTGCCACTAGGGGTGATAAAGTCCTACAGTATCTTGCGAAATAATTCTCCCCCCTTGTCATTTTCACTATTTTGTTGCCTTACAACCTGGAATTAAAATTGATTTTTTTGTGAAGATGCATTTTATTTTATTGTGAAACAAACAAAAAATAAAACAAAAAACCTGAAAACATTCGTTCATAACTATTCATCCCCCCAAAGTCAACACTTTGTAGATCCACCTTTTGCAGCAATTACAGCTGCAAGCCTCTTGGAATATGTCTCTATATGCTTGGCACATCTAGGCACTGGGATTTTTACCCATTCTTCAAGGCAAAACTGCTCCAGCTCCTTCAAGTTGGATGGGTTCTGCTGGTGTACAGCAATCTTTAAGTCATACCCCAGATTCTCAATTGGATTGTGGTCTGGGCTTTGATTAGTCCATTCCAAGACATTTAAACGTTTCCCCTTAAACCACTCAAGTGTTGCTTTAGTAGTATGCTTCTCAAATCTCTGGAAGACTGAAAGAGGTTTCCCTCAAGAATTTCCCTGTATTTAGCGCCATCCATCATTCCTTCAATTCTGACCAGTTTCCCAGTCCCTGCCAATGAAAAACATCCCCACAGCATGATGCTGCCACCACCATGCTTCAAAAACATTTTTATTTTATTTCACTTCACCAATTTGAACTATTTTGTGTTTGTCCATTACATGAAATCCAAATAAAAATCCATTTAAATGACAGGTTGTAATGCAATAAAATAGGAAAAATGCCCAGGGGGGTGAATACTTTTGCAAGGCACTGCAGACCACTGTTATTCTACCTGCAAGCAAGCATACAAGGCCCTCCCTCGTCCGCCGGAAATCAGATCATGACTCCATACTCCTGCTTCCTGTTTACAAGCAGAAGCTCAAACAGGAATTACCATGTCTTGCTCCATTTAGGAATGGTCTCCAGAATCAGAGATTATGCTACAGGACTGGTTTGTTAGCACTGATTGGAATATGTTTAGAGACTCTACCGATAACATTGACGAGCTAACCACCTCCGTCACCGGCCTCATTAGGCAATGCTTCGGCGACGTTTTCCCCACAGTTAACACTGAGGATGGAGCTAAACTAAAGGATAGGGCAACCACATACAGGGCTAACCCTGAGGTTACGGCTGAGGACAGGAACAAGTACAAGAAGTCCCGCTATGACCTCCGCAGAGTCATCAAATGAGCAAAAGGACAATATAGGAATAAGGTGGACTCATATTACACAGGCGGCGATGCCCGCCACATGTGGCAGGGGCTACAGTCCATTACAGATTACAAAGGAATACCCAGATGAGATCAGCCCAACGACCTCTCTTTTAATCAAATCAAATCAAACTTTATTTGTCACATGCGCCGAATACAACAAGTGTAGACCCTACCGTGAAATGCTTACTTACAAGCCCTTAACCAACAGTGCAGGTCAAGAGTTAAGAAAATATTTACCAAATAAACTAAAGTAAAAAATCATAAAGTAACATAATATCAGACAAACTCAATAGATTTTATGCCCACTTTGACAATAACAACATCGTGTCGGGTGTGATGGCCACCTCCGACTCAGAAGATTGGGTGGTCTCTCTGTCTGAGGCAGAAGGAGTAAAGTCTTTAATCATGTCAACACACGCAAGGCTGCGGGGCCCGATGATATTCCAGTGCGCGTCCTCAGAGCATGCGCAGAACAGTTGGCAGGTATATATTCACAGTCATTTTCAACTTCTCCTTGTTCCAGTCTGTAATCCCCACACATTTTAAGATTACCACCATAATTCCTGTTCCCAAGAACTCTAAGGCTTCATGCCACAATGACTACCGCCCTGTAGCACTCACTTCTGTAATCATGAAGTGCTTTGAGAGGCTGGTCATGTCACATCTCAACTCCATCTCAGACACCTTAGACCCACTCCAATTTGCATACTGCCCCAACAGATCAGTAGACAATGGAATCTCAATTGCATGCCACACTGCCCTCACCCACCTAGATAAGAGGAATGCCTATGTGAGAATTCTGTTCATTGACTACAGCTCAGCTTTCAACACCATTGTTCCCTCCAAGCTCATCGCCAAGCTTAGGACCCTGGGACTGAACACCTCCCTCTGCAACTGGATCCTGGACTTCCTGACGGGCTGATCCCAGGTGGTGAGGGTAGGCAAAATCACCTCCCCAACGCTGACCCACAGGGGTGTGTGCTACGCCCCTCCTGTACTCCCTGTTCACCCACAACTGTTTGGAAACCAAGTTTGCTGCAGACACGACTGTAGTAGGCTTGATCACCGGCGACAATGAGACAGCCTACAGGTTGTTGGTGCCACAACAACAACCTCTCCCTAGAAGTCAGTAAGACCAAGGAGCTGATCGTGGACTACAGGGATCGGTGTGGGGGGGGGGGGGGGGGCAATGCTACCTCGGCAATGCTACCTCTTAATTCACACCTCTGGGAAAGTGGAGGAATTGTGTTTAGAAAAAAATCTCTCTCTCTCTCCCACACACGCACATACTCACACACGCTGAGCGAGGTACCTCAGCTGCAGCTCGGCCAATCAATAGCCTCTGGAGAGTTGGAGATGAAGTTTTCATTTCTCTAAAGTTGCTATAATGGCCTAATACCTCCGCCTCACGGCCCACTGAGAAATGTGTGTATGTGTGAGTGTGTATATCTTTGCGAGGATGTAATACTTTTGCCTCACAGCCCAGAGAGAAATGTTAGTGTGTTAGTGCCTGCGTGTGTTGTTTGTGTTTAGGTAACAGTGGCGTCTGGGGAAATGTCATAAATGAATTGAAAGCAGGGAGGAACACGATAATGAAGAAAATGTTTCTGATGGACTACTTACTATGACAACTTCACAGGGGAATTTGGTTTTTGCATGCCTATCTCCTACTTTTGTGTATGGACTGTGGAGCTATTTTTTTTCTCTCCCTTAGACACACAGATGATGTTTTTGTGCTTATTGTCCCTGGTGTTGATTTATATCGGTGCCCCCCCCCCCCCCCCCCACCCCACACACACACACACACCTCTCTTTCTCTGGGTTGTTTTTATATGCTGGAGAAGATCAGCTTTTGATTTCTTACTTGTCGAGACATATCATAGTTGACTAAAAATGAATTGAATCCATCTTTTGATTTAAACCAGAGTATAGTTTGAATCCTAGAGGTCCTCTGTCTGTCTGAGTGTGTATTTGATAATAAAGTTATTTTTAACTGGTCCTATTATACCCAACATCATGAACTACACTCTGCTCTAGGCCCAGTGCCAAGCCTGTCACTGATACATAATAGGCAATACATCAAATTGTGTGAGCGGGTGAGTGTGTAAGTGTGTGTGTGTGTGTGTGTATTGTGATGTCATTTTGTGGATGATGAGAAGTTGGCAATGTGCATAGTGATATCTATGTAACAATATAGCCACACATTAGTCTATTAAAACATGTTTTCAGTGAGAAGTAGGGATTGGTCTAAAGCCGAAAAAGAAAGGAATTTCACATGAGCACCACAATGCCTACTCCATCCATGCCCTACCAAGGTTTTCCAGCGCACAGCTTTGACCTACTACAGTAGCTATGTTGGTCTATTGTACTTCAAACAATGTGTACAGTAGGCAGGTTGCTTAATGTTCAAACCTTCTCAAACAGCTTAATTCATCCTCTTAGAGGAGGTGCTTCCACAATAATGGGATGTTTGCACACCACACTAATCCCATTATACTACCTTTTCAGGCTTGATGTTTGCACACCACACTAATCCCATTATACTACCTTTTCAGGCTTGATGTTTGCACACCACACTAATCCCATTATACTACCTTTTCAGGCTTGATGTTTGCACACCACACTAATCCCATTATACTACCTTTTCAGGCTTGATGTTTGCACACCACACTAATCCCATTATACTACCTTTTCAGGCTTGATGTTTGCACACCACACTAATCCCATTATACTACCTTTTCAGGCTTGATGTTTGCACACCACACTAATCCCATTATACTACCTTTTCAGGCTTTGTTTTTATACTTACAAGATCATCATGCTTGATTGAGCGAACTGTTTTGTCTTGTAGTAATTAGGTGCCTGCCTGTAGTTCCTTAAACCTTTCTTTTAGCAATACATGCTATTGACAAAAAAATCTATCCTAGCATATGCCCAGTAGGTGCCCAACATAACAACAGGTGGTCGTGGGCTGGACACAGTCACTCATATATAAAGTCTATTTCGTCTGTCTGCTTTTCTGATTTCTGTAACCGTTAGCTGACCTGTGTAATATTGACAGAAGCTCAGACACATTTACAATATGTTTATATATAAATACAGCCTAATGATATATTAGGTTCTGCTTTTCTGATGTATCAAATACTTATGTCATGCAATAAAATTCTAATTAATTACTTAAAAATCATACAATGTGATTTTCTGGATTTTTGTTTTTTAGATTCTGTCTCTCACAGTTGAAGTGTACCTATGATAAAAATGACAGACCTCTACATGCTTTGTAAGTAGGAAAACCTGCAAAATCGGCAGTGTATCAAATACTTGTTCTCCCCACTGTATATATGTGTGTGTGTCTTGTAGCCCTGCAGAGGCATGGCTGATCTGCTGCTCTTCTCTCCCAGAGCTATAATTGCTGCACTTGGCAGACAGTCACGACACCTGGTGATGGGGGGAGTTTAAAGGGAGAGAAGGGAGGCAGAAAGAGAGAGTGTGTGTGTGTGTGTGTATGTGTGTGTGTGTATGTGTGTGTATGTGTGTGTGTGTGTGTATGTGTGTGTGAGTGTGTATGTGTGTGTATGTGTATGTGTATGTGTGTGTGTGTGTGTGTGTGTGTGTGTGTGTGTGTGTGTGTGTGTGTGTGTGTGTGTGTGTGTGTGTGTGTGTGTGTGTATGTGTGGGCGTGTACGTTAGCAGATCATTAGCTAAGTCTCTGTTTGGTAGCATGATGACCCGAGAAGCAGTAGCCCAGAGAGGGCTTAGCTAACATGTCAACACACACACACACACAAATGCTGACCTTCCAAAAAAGCACACACAACCGTCTCTCACACAGGCTAAGCATCACACACGTGTTCCTTGGCCCATGGAGCCCTCAGACAGATCATAGGATGGATCAGAGATCATCTCTGACATCAGGTACTGATACTGATAGACGCCAGCTAATAGGCAGGAGTCAGAGATGCATGCTGACACATATCTGCAGTATAACGTAATGTAATGTCTGACCCAGATCTGCTTTTCCCACTGACGGTAGAGGAGATCAATAGTCATGAAGGCTGTGTGTGGATGAGTAAAGCTGAACTGTGTTAGCCTGGCTCTTATTTCCCACGTTGATGAAAAGAAAGTGGGTCAATACACTGCTCGTCTACACACACACACACACACACACACACACACACACACACACACACACACACACACACATACATACATACATACATACATACATACATACATACATACATACATACATACATACATACATACATACATACATACATACATACACAGACACAGACTTTATGTCTCTCTTATGCACATTAATACATATTGTTTAACAGAATACCCTTCTTTCCTATCTTATTTTCAGTCCACTCTCTCAAACTTACCTCTCTCTCCCTCTCTCATTGCTCTGCTGTGTTGTGCTCAGTGATCCAGCTCTGAGGGCTTGAAGGCCAGTGTTGGAGTAAACACAGTGAAATATTAATGAGTGTTCACAGAACACCAGGCCACAGCTCCAACAATGTAATAGGAGCAGGAAATGAACAGCTGTACGATACAGATACATTAACCTCCCAGATTCACATTATACCCTGCAATCCTGCAGCGAAACACACACACAGTCAAATCAAATCAAATTGTATTAGTCACATGCGCAGAGTGCTTACAGTGAAATGCTTACTTACGAGCCTCTAACCAACAATGCAGTTTCAAAAAAATATGGATAAGAATAAGAGATATAAGTAACAAGTAATTAAAGAGCAGCAGTAAATAACAATAGCGAGACTATATACAGGGGGGTGCCGGTACAGAGTCAATGTGCGGGGGACACCGGTTAGTTGAGGTAGTATGTACATGTAGGTAGAGTTATTAAAGTTACTATGCAGAGAGTAGCAGCGGTGTAAAGAGAGGGTGTGTGTCTATGTGTGTGTATGTAGTCCAGTTCTAAACTATGTATATTTTGACTCAGTTGGCACTTTGTTTAGGTGGGCAAGGTTTGTGGTGTAATGAATCAGGGATGCTCATCCTTTACATCACACACACATGCAAGCATACATCAATTTCCACACAATGACATCTGAGTTCTTACCCTTACCTCTCTCTCTCTCTCTCTCTCTCTCTCTCTCTCTCTCTCTCTCTCTCTCTCTCTCTCTCTCTCTCTCTCTCTCTCTCTCTCACTCACTCACTCACTCACTCACTCACTCACTCGCTCACTCAGACAGGAAATACACAATCTGTATTCTCCATGGATCAGCTGCTTCTTGGTTGAGAGCTTATTGAAGCAAGACTAAATTTTGTTAGTGATCTCGAGGAAGTCTTCAACATAAGAGTTAATAAAATATTTACTAAATAAACTTAAGTTGATTAAAAAGTAATGAGGCTATATACAGGGTCAATGTGTGGGGGTACAGGTTAGTCGAGGCACATTTGACATGTAGGTAGGGGTAAAGTGACTATGTATAGATAATAAACAGCAAGTAGCAGCAGAGTAAAACAAATGAGGCGGGGGTCAATTCAAATAGTCTGGTTAGCCATTTGATGAGCTGATGAGCTGTTCAGCAGTCTTATGGCTTGGGGGTAGAAGCTGTTCAGAAGCCTTTTGGATCAAATCACATTTTATTTGTCACATGCTTTGTAAAAAAAATAGGTGTAGACTAACAGTGAAATGCTTACCCAACAATAAATATATATTAAAATAGAAATAATAGACAAATATAAGGAAAAATAAATAACACAAAGAATAAATGCACAATGAGTAACGTAAACGTTTCTATATACACGGGGTACCAGTACTGAGTCGATGTGCAGGGGGACGAGGTAATTGAGGTAGCTTTATGTACATATAGGTCGGGATAATGTAACTAGGCAACAGGATAGATAATAAACAGTAACAGCAGCGTTTGTGATGATTCAAAATGGTTTGTGCAAAAGGAGTCCGGATAGCTATTGGTTAACTATTTAACTAACTATATAGCAGTCTTGGGGGTAGAAGCTTTTCAGGGTGCTGTTGTTTCCAGACTTGGTGCATTGGTACAGCTTGCCATGAGGTAGCAAAGAGAACAATCTGTGACTTGATGGCTGGAGTCCCGAATGGTGTAGAGGTCCTGGATGGCTGGGAGCTCAGCCCCAGTGATGTACTGGGCCATGCGGTTGGATGCCAAGCAGTTGCCATACCAAGCAGTGATGCAGCCAGTCAAGATTCTCTTAATGCAGCTGATCCCAATTGTAGCCAGTGGTATTAAGGGACCTTGCTGGGCTGTGCTTTAGTACTATGGACACTTATCCTGTCAATATGAAGCATTGTGCAAGTGGAGGGATGGAGGGTAAGAGAGATGGAGAGATGCGGTGTGAAGCAGGGTCTAAATTGGCTTTGTGGAAAGCCCTCCTGGGAGAGCCATTGATTATTAATAGGCAGCAGGCTGCATCAAAGACACTGGTACACTGGATATACAGTGGATACAGTTACAGATACTGCTACAGCGTGGTAGTACGAGTGGCCAATGGCACGGTCTAAGAGACCACGGAGACAGCATTTGTCCTGCAATTCTATCGGATCATTTCATGTAATTTCAGCATTCCATGTCACCCATCATCTGAGGTTGTTCTGAAATGTTTTCTGTAGTTAAAAACAGATATGAGTAGCATTCCTGAAACATTATTTAGTTAAAATATAATGTGATCTCTGAGAAATTACACTAATTGATGACACCAATTTTGGTGATGACACCAAAATTGGCCATTTTAATTTATAGGATTCATCTGGGCTATTGGTAAATAGCCCACCCTTTTCACCTACCTCATCCCCGTACTGTTTTTATTTATTTACTTTTCTGCTCTTCTGCACACCAATATCTCTACCTGTACATGACCATCTGATCTTTTATCACTCCAGTGTTAATCTGCAAAATTGTAATTATTTGCCTACCTCCTCATGCCTTTTGCACACATTGTATATAGACCCCCCCTTCGTTTTCTACTGTGTTATTGACTTGTTAATTGTTTACTCCATGTGTAACTCTTTGTTGTATGCTCACACTGCTATGCTTTATCTTGGCCAGGTCGCAGTTGCAAATGAGAACTTGTTCTCAACTAGCCTACCTGGTTAAATAAAGGTGAAATAAAAAAATAAAAAAATAAAAAATATACTGTATATAGTACCTAACATCTGATTTGGACCATACATCTTCCTAACAATGAGTAAGACATGAGGAATTTAATAAAACAATCAATACCCCCCCCCCCTCCCCCGTGCCAATCCCACCCCAACAACCAGTATACAGTATTATGTCTGACAAGTAGTATGGAGTCGCTGCTTGGGAAATTGCTTCCCTGTGAAACTGGTGATGGTTTCTTCCCCTGTTCAGAGAAATTTGCCATTTAATTTGCTTGCATTCACAGCCTATTGGAGCAGATGGATATGGAGGACATGCTGTGTCTTTGTTACCACTTGACACACTAGATGGTTAAGGATGAGAATATAAATAAGAATGTTGCCTGTGGTGTACAATAAATCACCTTATCATAGTGCTAGGGATGAACTAAGGATTTAACCATATATACCGCTCAGTAAAATGTCACGGTGTAGCCCAGTGCATACAGCAAATTATCACAGGATTAGTGATGTAGCAGAGCTCAGACAGTATGTGTGAACCATATAGTACATATCACAATATCATTTGACTGTAAATAGCCCAATGTCTGTTCAGATTATACTGGTGCTGTGCTCTAACACAGTTAATCTCATTATGGACATCTTCAGATAGCACTGTATGGTGATCAGCCTGCAGTAAATCTATTAGCCTATTGGCCTATTAGCCTGGGGACAAGCTAACTGTGGTCCAGTGTGTTAATGTAACGCTAGGTGACTGACCAGTCTATGTGTCTGACTGGCCGTAACATCTGTTGTAGAGCAGCGGAGAGCAGAGTGAATCAGGCTTTGAGGGGAGGTGTAAACACATTCACTACAGTCTGTGCACAGGCTAAATGACTGCAGGGCTGTGAAAACAGTCCATCCCTGTCACAATGTTCTCTTTTACCCTTCTTTCTGTCTCTCTCTCCTTCTTTATCTATATTTTTCCTTCCTCACGCTGTCCTCCTCTTTCACCCCCATCTTCCCTCCCTCCTCTTTAAAATCTCTCCATGCGAGGCAGCGATAACGTCAGACTATATAGCTGTGTTGGGGCTGTGTTGGGATTGTGTTGGGGCTGTGTTCAATTATCTTAATTTGATTACCCTGTTGTTGCAGGACATTACACAGCAGGAAAGGCAAACTATTCAAGGTTTAAAAAGGCTTCTAAAGTTCGTCATTTACACTTGAACATTTCAAACTGGATTTACCCTAACAAAAAAATGTATCAACCCCTACAAAAATGTCAGTTAATTATAATCCACACAATAATTCACATGCCCTGTTTCTGTAGGATTATTTTACTGCTGTGAGAAGCTGGTTAAATTAAGATCCTACGTTTGTATATAGGTAAGTGTGTGTGTGTGTGTGTGTGTGTGTGTGTGTGTGTGTGTGTGTGTGTGTGTGTGTGTGTGTGTGTGTGTGTGTGTGTGTGTGTGTGTGTGTGTGTGTGTGTGTGTGTGCGTGCATGCGTGCGTGCGTACAAGAGTGTCAGTGTAAGTGTGTGAGCGGGTGTGTGGATAGAGACCTGTGAGTGTGCATGGAATCAGTGCAGATGGAGTCAATGCAGATGGAGTCAGTGCAGAGCGTCCATGGGTGAGGATGTGCAGCCATTGGTTAGCTGTTCAACAGTCTTATTGCTCGGAGATATAAGCTGTCTTCAGGTCCGAGACCTGAAGCTCCAGTGCCGCTTGTCAGACGGTAGCAGAGAGAACAGTCCATGTCTGGGATGGCTGAAGTTTTCCTGACCTTCCTCAGACACCGAGTCATGGCAAAATTGATGTCAAGAACATCCCCATGGCAACTTCTGTTATAAGCTATTATGACTGGTTATTTCAAGACTGAATTATGCAAGGTGAAGTTTAGTGATACCAAATGAATGTGTTCTGCTGACGTTTCACACATACTTTGCAAAAACACATCAGCGAATAAACACGATTGATAAAAAGTTCCCTTCCTCAACTCACATCTCTTTCTTCTAAGAAGGTAAACTCCTGGATGAAGTTTCAGCATCTCTTTCCACTTGTTACGAAATGAGGTTAGTTTCCATCCTGCGGTTGCCCCTTCAGTGAGACATCTTCATGGCGCAGCCATGACCACAGAGCAGCAGCAGGACTTTCTTTAAACCTCTTCTCTTTGAGAAGCTCTTAAGAATAGTTATGGGAAATAATGAGCTGGTGTTTCATTTAATATTAACTTCTCAGGAAATATATATTGAGTGATTTCCACAGACTCCTGTACAGGGTTCACATCCAGCAGCAGTTTACTGCAGATAGGAACCATAGTGAGCTGAAGAGGGAGAAAAATCATCTGATCAGCTAATACCACTAGCCTTCCAAAACACACACAGATAGGAGAGAGCTAATGCTAGATATGGATGCTGAATGTATCAGTGGTTAGAATAGGACCACTGTAGGGCCAGAGAGGTGTTGATGTGAAAACAAGTGGCATCAAGGATCCATGTCCTCATCAGACAGTATGTGAAGTGGCCTTCCAGGTTCGAGCAGTCGTTAGTGTCTGAGGTGAGAGGGGGAAGAATGTTGATGAATGAGATTTGATTGTCCTCCATGGAGGAAATGCATTTCCACATGCTCATACATAGACATAGAAGCCACCAACACTCATAACATTTACAATACCAAACCAATCTTCCCTACTCCCATGACAGCAGATAAAACAGACAGAAGACTAAAACAGAACATTAAAAGTGGAATATAATCCATTAGCTGTTGAGGATGTTTATGGCTGTGGGGATGAAGCTCCTGCTGAACCTGACAGCGAAGGCACCAGTACCTGCAGCCATTTACACTTTTATTTTATTGTTTTTACCTTCCTTTAACTAGGCAAGTCAGTTTATAAGTACACATTCTTATTTTCAATGATAGCCTAGGAACAGTGGGTTAACTGCCTTCTTCAGGGGCAGAACGACAGATTTTTACCTTGTCAGCTCAGGGATTCGATCTCGCAACCTTTCAGTTACTAACCAAACATTCTAACCACTAAGCTACCTGCCGCTACCTCACACACACAGCCATATATGTAACAGTTTAGCTTCAGTCTCTCTCCTCACCCCTACCTGGGCTCGAACCAGGGACCCTCTGCACACATCAACAACAGCCACCCTCGAAGCATCGTTACCCATCGCACCACAAAAGCTTTGGCCCTTGCAGAGCAAGGGGAACCACTACATCAAGGTCTCAGAGCGAGTGACCGATTGAAACGCTATTAGCGCGCACCACCGCTAACTAGCTAGCCATTTCACATCGGTTACATATACAGCATATAGACACATACTGTTCATGCGTTTACACAACAAGCAAATAAGCACGTACCCACACATTCACATCCAGGGGTGTGTCAGAAAATGACTGGTCCTATACCACAGTGGATACAGTATGATAATGTTAGCTGGGCTGAGCTGGGCCAGACAAGAGCAGAGCGTTCCAACAGAGAGAGGCAGAGCAGAGGGAGGCGTGAAGGTTAATGCCTACAGGGTACCGCCATCGATCTGACCCTCAGTGCCCCGGTGACTAACATCACTTCAGTAACTCAGTTCCATTTTGGTTTTGGTTCCCCCCACTCCCTCCCTCCAAAGTGATAGACATGGGGAAACTCTTGTGATTGTCTTTCTCTTATGTGATTCTATCCTAACTTTGTGACACTCCATTGGCTGCTGGCATTGAAAACCTGTGTTTATGGGTTTGACAAATTGTTATAGTATGACCGCAAAATGAGAAGAGGTTAGAGAATTAATCCTGTGTTGATAAGTGAATTGGTCATCACTGCTTTGGCGCTTCACTTTCAACTGTAATTCAGTATTTGTCACCTCAGAAACTCCTCTCTCTCTCTATATATATATATATACAGTGCCTTGCGAAAGTATTCGGCCCCCTTGAACTTTGCGACCTTTTGCCACATTTCAGGCTTCAAACATAAAGATATAAAACTGTATTTTTTTGTGAAGAATCAACAACAAGTGGGACACAATCATGAAGTGGAACGACATTTATTGGATATTTCAAACTTTTTTAACAAATCAAAAACTGAAAAATTGGGCGTGCAAAATTATTCAGCCCCCTTAAGTTAATACTTTGTAGCACCACCTTTTGCTGTGATTACAGCTGTAAGTCGCTTGGGGTATGTCTCTATCAGTTTTGCACATCGAGAGACTGACATTTTTTCCCATTCCTTCTTGCAAAACAGTTCGAGCTCAGTGAGGTTGGATGGAGAGCATTTGTGAACAGCAGTTTTCAGTTCTTTCCACAGATTCTCGATTTGATTCAGGTCTGGACTTTGACTTGGCCATTCTAACACCTGGATATGTTTATTTTTGAACCATTCCATTGTAGATTTTGCTTTATGTTTTGGATCATTGTCTTGTTGGAAGACAAATCTCTGTCCCAGTCTCAGGTCTTTTGCAGACTCCATCAGGTTTTCTTCCAGAATGGTCCTGTATTTGGCTCCATCCATCTTCCCATCAATTTGAACCATCTTCCTTGTCCCTGCTGAATAAAAGCAGGCCCAACCATGATGCTGCCACCACCATGTTTGACAGTGGGGATGGTGTGTTCAGGGTGATGAGCTGTGTTGCTTTTACGCCAAACATAACGTTTTGCATTGTTGCCAAAAAGTTCAATTTTGGTTTCATCTGACCAGAGCACCTTCTTCCACATGTTTGGTGTGTCTCCCAGGTGGCTTGTGGCAAACTTTAAACAACACTTTTTATGGATATCTTTAAGAAATGGCTTTCTTCTTGCCACTCTTCCATAAAGGCCAGATTTGTGCAATATACGACTGATTGTTGTCCTATGGACAGAGTCTCCCACCTCAGCTGTAGATCTCTGCAGTTCATCCAGAGTGATCATGGGCCTATTGGCTGCATCTCTGATCAGTCTTCTCCTTGTATGAGCTGAAAGTTTAGAGGGACGGCCAGGTCTTGGTAGATTTGCAGTGGTCTGATACTCCTTCCATTTCAATATTATCGCTTGCACAGTGCTCCTTGGGATGTTTAAAGCTTGGGAAATCTTTTTGTATCCAAATCCGGCTTTAAACTTCTTCACAACAGTATCTCGGACCTGCCTGGTGTGTTCCTTGTTCTTCATGATGCTCTCTGCGCTTTTAACGGACCTCTGAGACTATCACAGTGCAGGTGCATTTATACGGAGACTTGATTACACACAGGTGGATTGTATTTATCATTATTAGTCATTTAGGTCAACATTGGATCATTCAGAGATCCTCACTGAACTTCTGGAGAGAGTTTGCTGCACTGAAAGTAAAGGGCTGAATACTTTCGCAAGGCACTGTATATATATTTTTTTCTCACTCTCTTGTTGGGCCTAAAGGTGACTGAAGGATCTTTTCAGAAATACACTTTGTACTCTAAAAATAAGAATTGTTTGTTGTGTTGCTTTTAATTTCAATTTCAGAAGTCTGCTTCTTCTCTAATTAATTGATATCAAAGTATGTATGCCTGTTGGAGATTGTAGGATGTTTCTCTCCTACTAAGTCACACACCATGAAGTTATTATCTATTCCTTTCTGCACTCATGTCTTCATGTCTTCATGTCTCCATGTCTTCATGTCTTCATGTCTTCAACTCCTCTCAGTTTGTCACACATCCCCTTGTTACTTACTGTATCTAAAGATAAAAAAAAAAACGATTCTCTTTCTTCCCTCCCCTTCATCCTCTTATCCTCTGTTTTCCTCCCCCCTTCTCCTCCCCATTCCCCCTTCCTCTCTCTCTCCCTCTCTCTTTCTCTCCCAGGCGAGTGATGTGCGGTGCGAGTGGTGTGTGTGTTTAGCGAGAGCGTGAGCCAACGAGTGAGAGCAGTGTGTGTGGAGTGAGCGAGTGCAGAGCGAGCAACTCACACGGAGCATGCCTCTGCGTCCTGCAGCCGGCAAACATGAGCCACCCAGCTCTCCACAGCAGGACCAGCACACACACTCACACCCCTACACACACACCAACGGCAGCCAGGGGGCCAGCTCTGACAGCGGCAGCTCACGGGAAGAGGACAGCGGCATTCCCGTTTCTGTCAGTGTTTTCTCTTTCCGTCCCGCTCGGGAGCGGAGCCCCAGTGCAAGAGGAGGCATGGCGCAGGACAAGGGCAACACGTTGGTGATCCGCATCGGAATACCGGACCTGGCACAGACGGTGAGTTACAGCCTCACTTTCATACTGTTGGACTGTTACTGTTACTGAGGAAGAGAGCTACTGGTGCCTCTCTCCCTCTATACCATTCTGTTGCATCTATATTCTCCTATCCTCTCTCGCTGTTCCCTATACTCTCTCTGCAGCCTGTTCTCTTTGTGTTTCTCAGTCTTTCTCACTCTCCCTGTCTTCTTCTCACTGTCTCTTTCTCTCCCTCTCTATTCTATATCTATTTTTCTCTCCCTGTCTTCTTCTCACTGTCTCTTTCTCTCCCTCTCTATTCTATATCTCTTTTTCTCTCGCTAATAAATCTCTACCTCTTCATTAGGTCAGCTGCAGCTGACTTTGACAACTGGGCTCTTGACAACTGGGAGAGGGGGAGGGAGGAGTAAACCGATGGATAGAAAAGGGAGGGAGAGAGGACGGGAAAGGTATAAGGAGACAAGTAAAGGTGTAGAGAAGACATGTGTGTGGCATTGTTAATTCAGAGAGCAGGGGGAAGAGTTTTCTCTGAACTGTCAAGCTTATATATTCTGAGTGTGTCCTATGTGCACGTCATTTGTGTATGTGCATGCATAAGTGATGTGGAGGTGTTTCCCCTGGGGCTTGGGGGTGGGGATGTCTCCTGGGATGAAGGTTCACTGTTTCAGGCTTTGACTGATATCCTAGGCCCTGTTCCCCTGTGCTCTGGCTCTCTACCTGCCAGCTGCCTGCTTGCTACCTGCTGCTGGTTGTTGTCTGGCTAAATGACTGCAGAACCCCTGCTCAGATCCCTTCAAGCATTTCTCACACCTCACTATGCATGGATCCCTTCTCTGAGCTACTGTATGTGTCTGAGTGTGATCATAAATGTGTGCCTGTGTATGTGTCCCTGTGTGTGCCTGTGTGTGTGGCAGATGTTGGCAGTAGGTTGCAGAAGGTGGCAGGGGACAGAGCAGATGTCCAGATGCTAATAAGGCTGTGTGTGTTTCAGCCCCCCCTCTTCTCTTTCTCTCCCCTCTCTCCTTTCACCAGCCAGATGGACTTAGAGCACAGGGCCTGAGTGACAGACTGACAGTTACTAATGAGAGAGAGAGATGGAAAGAGGACACTCAGGACAGGGAATTCCCTTATCGTCATCTCCCTCTCTCCACTGCAGGGCTGTTTGGGCCCGTAGAGGTTGGAGAAGGTTGTACTAAGTTGATTTATGGTTAATGGAATCTATTAGCCTTCACCCACACACATGCTATTGAAATCAAACTGCACTGGAATGGTAGAAAATATAATTTCTGTGTTTGTGAAAAATCTATAGAGAGCCATGTAAAAGGCATCCCAGCCAGGTTTGATTGTTGTACATGAAATGGTACTCCTATGGCATGTTGTGGCAGGTCATGTGTAATATAATTCTTAATGGAGGGAACTCTATGTAACTACAGTATATACTGTGTACAATGCTGTAATCCCAATGGTATTACAACTAAAGTATACTGTTGTATGAGCCTGAGGCCAGAGTGGCTGTTACAATAATCATCATGCTTTATTGCTTCATCTAAACCATTAGGAGGTTTAGGAAATGTCTGACCAGAGGGTCAAGCTGAATCAGTACTTCACCAAAGGGAACAAAGCCTAGTAGGGGAAGTAGAATTATGGAAATGTTGTTCCCTGCTTGTCCCTCCCACACGCTCACACATTCACTACGAGGTCGGGTTTCAAACAACGAAAGAAAAAGAAAGTTAAAGCAGAATTGAATCGGTAGTCAGCGGGAAGGAATGTTATGTTATTTACATCAAAGCCCCTGCAGATGATCGTAGATGAGTCATATGACTTATTAAAGTGTGTGATATGAATTCACTGAGGAAGGAATTGACTCAAATGTCTTTCTAAGAATGAATAATAGAGTAATGTGAATGTAATAGAGTCCCATAGTTGTCTGGTCAGGGACAGCTAGCTCTGTAGCAGAATCCACTGGTCAGGGACAGCTAGCTCTGTAGCAGAATCCACTGGTCAGGGACAGCTAGCTCTGTAGCAGAATCCACTGGTCAGGGACAGCTAGCTCTGTAGCAGAATCCACTGGTCAGGGACAGCTAGCTCTGTAGCAGAATCCACTGGTCAGGGACAGCAAGCTCTGTAGCAGAATCCACCGGTCAGGGACAGCTAGCTCTGTAGCAGAATCCACTGGTCAGGGACAGCTAGCTCTGTAGCAGAATCCACTGGTCAGGGACAGCTAGCTCTGTAGCAGAATCCACTGGTCAGGGACAGCTAGCTCTGTACCAGAATCCACCGGTCAGGGACAGCTAGCTCTGTAGCAGAATCCACCGGTCAGGGACAGCTAGCTCTGTAGCAGAATCCACTGGTCAGGGACAGCTAGCTCTGTAGCAGAGTCCACTGAGAAAGAGGGTGAGGGTGCTAAAGTGATACATAGCCCATGTTTCTGTTTATATAGAACAAGGCAAGGCATTCACTTTTCATTACCGTGGTACAATACAACGTTACAGTACTGTGGTGTTGCTACTGTCCTGGTATTGTTTCTACTGCTGGTCAATCTGTTGTAGATTACACATGAGAGACTGGTTGACTATGTGATCATTATTATGGTTGTGGTATTAAGTATTGTTATTTGGGCCATTGGCTACCCCTGAATATGTTGATCATATAATGTAAACTCCCTTTTTATAACGCCAGCCATCTTGTCCCAATATGTTGTCTTGTTGGCATATTATCTTGCTGTAGGTGTTGGACTAAGAGATGCAAAGTTCCGGGTTCGATTCCCATTTGCATCCGCTCCCAAATTCACTGCAATATTATCTGTTTAGATCCTGGGGATATTTTGCACTGAGTGTAAAATGTAGCGTTGGCATCAGTGCTGTAGGGTTTTCCTAGCTGTTGCCTGCCTAGCTGAAGAGATCTAGCCTATTGAAGCTCAGACACTGCATGCCTTATGGTCAGCTGGACTGGGGGGGAAGATAATGAAGATGGGAAAAGAATGGAATATGGAATGGAATAAATGGAACATGGAATACACATGGAATTAACAAACATACAAACATACTTGCCTGTGCTCTGTCTGTACCTCTCTCTCTCTCTATATATATATATATATATATATATATATCTCTGCCTCATCCCTCGTTCCCTCCACTTCTCTCTGATAATACTGTATTACTGATGATGATTAATGTAGCTCAACTACAAGGGCTCTAAACTGACTGCTGTAATTAACCATCATTAATTATCTCCCTCTGTTTTAACTCCATTATTCTCTATCTTTTTGACTCTCTTTCTCCCAGACCTTTTATCTGACTCTTTTTGTCCCTGTCTCTTTTCTTCTCTTTTCTTTCCCTATCTATTTTATATCTCCCCCCCCCCCCCCCCCCCACCCCCCACACCTCTCTCTCTCTTCTACTTTCTACCACAACCCTTGTTTTTAAGCGTGCCTTGCCTGTTCTTCTGGCTCAAGTGTCTCACACACACACACACACACACACAGAAATCTCCTGGCAGTGCGTGTCTCCTCTTTAGTAAGCACCTCACATCCCCCTGTTGCTATTTTTAGTTTCTTTCACAGTAGCAGTGGCACGAGACAGAGTTTCCATCTCCCTCCCAACTCTCTCCTGCGGCCCTTCATCTCCCTCTCTCTCTATACCTCCCAACTCTCCCTCCCTCTCTCTCTCCATATCCCTCCCTCTCTCTCTCTCTCTCTCTCTCTCTCTCTCTCTCTCTCTCTCTCTCTCTCTCTCTCTCCCTCTCTCTCTCCATATCCCTCCCCCTTCCCTCTCTCTCTCTCTCTCCCCCTCTCTCTCTCTCTTTCTCTCTCTCTCTCTCTCTCTCTCTCTCTCTCTCTCTCTCTCTCTCTCTCTCTCTCTCTCTCTCTCACTGTCCCTCCATATCCCTCCCTACTCAATTGGCAATTAAAAACATTGATAAAACTACATCTTATGGAACAATGCAGACTGTGAGGGGACTCACACACACACAGGCACACACACGCATACACACACACACACAAGCTAGCACACACTCTACACACAAGTAGACTGTGGTATTGTTATATGGTGATATTGTACATATTTTGTTGTGGATAAGTAGTGGTGTAGTACTGTTTTATTTTAAATGTATTTTAAACTTTTTTTGTGTGATGTGTTTGGACCCCAGGAAGAGTAGCTGTTGCGTTGGCAGCAGCTAATGGGGATCAAAATAAAACCAAAAATACAAATTGTTGTCCAGATAGGGAGGGATGACCCAGCATAGCCCAGCTCCCCTTACTTCTTCCTTCTATCCCCCCCTTCCCTCTGTTTTTCCCTACCCGTCCCTCCCTTCATCTCCCTACCTGCTTCCCCATCTTCCAACAGCTGCCTTCATACAAAGAATGAGAAATAGCGCGAGAGTATTAAATAGTGAGAGAGCAGTGGTGCTCAGTGCCGTTTAAGATGAGGGAGGATATATATATATTTTTTATTTCTATTACAGCATATTGGATGACTGTCATTCATATTCCATTCACCCAGTTCAATGTAATAGTGATAGGTTTAGGCTACTACATGATACTCAAATTTCCCCTATACCCATCATGAGGTTGCTACAACCTAGCCTATGAATGAAAGTTTCCAATGTAGGTGCAGACAGGTTGAGAGACAAATTTGGGGTGACAGAAAGTGACAATAGGACAGCCAGTGACACATTCAATACCGACTTGCACACTCTTGCCTGCATCTAGATGATATAGGGTGTAATCATTAGTCCAACAGTTGCAAATGAGACTTTTTATTGGACAAATTCAGATATGTTTATCCTAATTTTGTTCCGTTTGCTTCGGTTTAAGACATTTCTTTCAACAGAATCGGCAGAATGAATACACCCCTGATCACGTGTAAACACAGTTCACTTTCATTGCAGCCACGTTGTATTCCTTTTCACATCTATGCGCTCTCCTCCTCTCACATTTTCCCTTCGCATGTGGACTTCAACGTACAATACATCAGATGTATGTGACCAGGTGAAAAAACCTTTCCAAGCTCTGACACACACACTTATCCCACCAGACATGCCACCAGGGGTCTTTTCACAGTCCCCAAATCCAGAACAAATTCAAGAAAGCGTACAGTATTGTATAGAGCAGAAAAATTAACAACAAAAATTAACAGCTCAAATTAACAGCAAACCTGGTTTCAAAAAACAGATAAAGCAACACTTCACGGTACATTCTCTTTCTCCTATTTGACCTAGATAGTTTGTGTGTATGTATTGAGATGTAGGCTACGTGTGCCTTTTTAAAATTGATGTAGTTCTGTCCTTGAGCTGTTCTTGTCTATTTATGTTCTGTATTAAGCCATGTTATTTGTGGACCCCAGGAAGAGTAGATGCTGCTTTTGAAACAGCTAATGGGGATCCTAATATTCTAATTCTAAATACCAAAAAGCCAAACCATATAATAACCGCTACACACAGCCTACATCATTGTCACCATATTAACTAAAGTAACACCATAGTCAACATAGTTAATATAACTAAAGTGTTATTAAACCCACTACAATCATGCAGTAATGTTAGTGTACAGTTGTCACGCCCTGACCTTATTTATCTTTGTTTTCTTTATTATTTTTGGTTAGGTCAGGGTGTGACGAGGGTGGTATGTGTGTTTCGTCTTATCTAGGGTTTTTTGTATATCTATGGGGTTTGGCAATTGTCTAGGTAAATGTAGGTCTATGGTGACCTGAATTGGTTTCCAATCAGAGACAGCTGTTTATCTTTGTCTCTGATTGGGGATCCTATTTAGGTTGCCATTTTTCCTTTTTGGTTTTGTGGGTTATTGTCTATGTTTAGTTGCATGTCAGCACTCGTGGTTATAGCTGCACGGTCGTTTTGTTATTTTGTTCAAGTGTTCTTTGTTTTAATAAAATAAGAATTTATTAATCTCATGCTGTGCCTTGGTCTCATCGTTATGACGAACGTGACAACAGTCAGTAAGCATTTTAGTACTTACTCTCTCTTGCTTCTCCTTCAGTTTGGAAGAAATTGATTTGTTAACTGTTCAACTATTGTCTTTCTCTCTCTTTGAGTCAAGTACTCACCACATTTTATGCAATGCAGTGCTAGCTAGCTTTTGCTTTCAGTACTAGATTTTTTTCCCCAAGATGGCACAGCAGTAAGATGTTTTTGTCCCATGTAAATATTGTCTTTTTCGGAGGGTTTTGTATAAATTTCATTATATTTCAATCACTTTTTCCATTTTCAAATTAAATATACCTTCCTGCAACCAGCCTCACCCAATGGGGTACGGATCTGCTATTTTCTTTAGACCTTATAATCGCAACCTCCATCAGAAGCTAGCCAGCTAATTAGCTACTAGCTATTTAGTCATTGTTAGCCACTGATGGCGGTCTTTACCTTTAGCATGGACATTAGCCGCTTTAGCCCAGATAATACCTGCCAGTCTGCAAAGTGCGATATCAGCCCTGAGCATATAGGACTGCTTTCTTTCCCAGTACATCACCGGATTCCTGCAGCAAGCTCTGGACCATTACACCAGATCTTTGCAGCTAGCTAGCTGCTACCGAGTGGCTATTGTGGCTAACGCCCTTGTCCAGAAGCATGCACTAGTTAGCCTCAAGCTAGCATCGAGCTAGGCCCATCTCCCGGCTAGCAAACGAAGTACACCAACTACAATACTTCTCTTACCAATTTGGCATGGACCCTTTGTCGACACGGCGCCCCGACGATCCATCGCGACTGGTCTGCTGATCTGCTCATCTAATTCAGCCAATGTGCTATCCCTGGCCCGCTAGCTTCCTGAACACTCTATTGCTGCTCATTGGACCCTATGATCACTCGGCTACACAGCTGATGCCTACTGTACTGTTCATTAACATGGTACTTCATTTTGTTTACCTGTCGGCCCCAGCCTCGAACTCAGGCCCTGTGTGTAGATAACTGACCCTCTCTGCCCATTTATCGCCACTGTTGTTATCTTAGACCCGTTGTCTTAGCTCTCCCAATCAACACCTGTGATTGCTTTATGCCTCTCTCTAATGTCAATATGCCTTGTATACTGTTGTTTAGACCAGCTCTCATTGTTTTATTTTACTGTGGAGCCCCTAGTCCTGCTCATCATGCCTCAGATAGCCCCCTTGTCCCACCCCCACACATGCGGAGACCGCACCTAATTTAACTGGCACCTCCAGAGATGCAACTTCTCTCATCAATGCCTAGATTTACCCCCACTCTACTCGCACCCTACCATACCCTTGTCTGTACACTATGCCCTGAATCTATCCTACCATGCCCGAGAAATCTGCTCCTTTTATTCTCTGTTCCCAAAGCACTAGACAACCAGTTCTTGTAGCCTTCAGCCGTACCTTCATCCTACTCCTCCTCTGTTCCTCTGGTGATGTAGAGGTTAACCCAGGCCCTGTGTGTCCCCAGGCGCTCTCATCTGCTGACTTCTGCAACCTTAAAAGCCTTGGGTTCATGCATGTTAAAAACTTCTTAGGGCTAGACGGGACAACTTAACATCAGGAGCCTCCTCCCTAAGTTTGCTTTATTGACTGCACACTCCTTCAACCCTGATGTCTTAGCCGTGTCTGAATCCTGTCTTAGGAAGGCCACCAAAAATTCTGAAATTTCCATCCCCAATTACAACATTTCCATCAAGACAGAACTGCTAAAGGGAGCAGAATTGCAATCTACTGTAGAGAGAGCCTACAGAGTTCTGTCATACTATCCAGGTCTATGCCCAAACAGTTCAAGCTTCTACTTTTAAAGATCCATCTCTCCAGAAATAAGTCCCTCACTGTTGCCTCTTGTTATAGACCCCCCTTCAGCTCCCAGCTGTGCCCTGCACACCATATGTGAATTGATGGCCCCCCATCTATCATCAGAGTTTGTACTGCTAGGTGACCTAAATTGGGATATGCTTAACACCCCGGCCATCCTACAATCTAAGCTAGATGCCCTCAATCTCACACAAATTATCAAGGAACCTACCAGGCACAACCCCAAATCCATAAACATGGGCACCTTCATAGATATCATCCTGACCAACTTGCCCTCCAAATACACCTCTGCTGTTTTCAACCAGGATCTCAGCGATCATTGCCTGCGTCCGTTATGGGTCCCCAGTCAAACGACCACCCCTCATCACTGTCAAACACTCCCTAAAACACTTCTGCAAGCAGGCCTTCACCCAAATGCAGAAAGCTGATGTTTTGAAAGAGCTGCAAAATCTGGATCCCTCCCAATCTGGACATTCTCTTCCTAAAATTATCAGCCTCCATTGTTGCAACCCCTATTACTAGTCCGTTCAACCTCTTTCGGATTGTCTGAGATTCCTAAAGATTGGATAGCAGCCGTGGTCATCCCCTTCTTCAAAGGGGGAGACACTCTAGACCCAAACTGTTACAGACCTATATCCATCCTGCCCTGCCTTTCTGAAGCCATTTGAAAGCCAAGTGAACAAACATATCACCAACCATTTTGAATCCCACCGTACCTTCTCCGCTATGCAATCTGGTTTCCAAGCTGGTCACTGGTGCAACTCAGCCACGCTCAAGGTCCTAAACGATTTCATAACCACCACTGATAAAGATGCAGCCGTCTTCATCAACCTGGCCAAGGCTTTCGACTCTGTCAATCACCGTATTCTTATCGGCAGACTCAATAGCCTTGGTTTCTCTACTGACTGCCTCGCCCAGTTCACCAACTACTTCTCAGATAGAGTTCAGTGTGTCAAATCGGAGGGCCTGTTGTCCGGACCTCTGGCAGTTTCTATGGGGGTGCCACAGGGTTCAATTCTCGTGCCGACTCTTTTCTCTGTATATATCAATGATGTCGCTCTTACTGTGGGTGATTCTTTGATCCACATCTACGCAGACGACACCATACATCTGGCCCTTCTTTGGACACTGTGTTAACAAACCTCCAAATGAGCTTTAACGCCATACAACACTCCTTCCGTGGCCTCCAACTGCTCTTAAACGCTAGTAAAACTAAATGCATGTTTTTCAACCGATCGCTGCCCGCACCCACCCGCCTGACTAGCATCATCACTACTCTGGACGGTTCTGACTTACAATATGCAGACAACTATAAATACCTAGGTGTTTGGCTAGACTGTAAACTCTTCTTCCAGACTCACATTAAGCATCTCCAATCGAAAGTTAAATCTAAAATCGGCTTCCTATTTTGCAACAAAGCCTCCTTCACTCATGCTGCCAATCATACCCATACCCTCGATGTCATTTACAAATTTGCCTTCTCCACTCTACTAAGCAAATTGGATGCAGTCCATCACAGTGCCCATAGACCACCCACCACTGCGACCTGTATGCTCTCGTTGGCTGGTCCTCTGAGCATATTCATTACCAAACTCACTGGCTCCAGGTCGTCTTTAAGTCTTTGCTAGGTATAGCTCTGCCTTATCTCAGCTCACTGGTCACCATAACAACACCGCACAGCACGCGCTCCAGCCGGTATATTTCCCTGGTCATCCCCAAAGCCAACATCTGCTTTGGCCACCTTTCCTTCCAGTTCTCTGCTGCCAATGACTGGAACGAATTACAAAAATCACTGAAGTTGGAGACTTATATCTCCCTCACTAACTTTAAGCGTCAGCTGTCAGAGCAGCTTACCGATCACTGCAGCTATACACAGCCCATCTGTAAATAGCCCATCCAACCAACTACCTAAACTTGTAATCCTCCCTCTCAGCATTGTTTAATTACTGCTTATAAATCCCTTTTTCTCTCTCCATCTGTATGTGTGTTCGCTAGTGGTTCCTGTGGTCAGTGTGTGATAACTCAGACACACCTTCTTCCAGTAGGCCATGGGAAACACACCCTGGAAATGTGTGTGTGTGCGTGCGCATGTGTGTGTTCAGCGGATATTAGAAGCTGTATTTGCTCTGGGCTCTCTGACTTTGTGCCACATGGTTGAACTCTTTGGGTCACTGATGTGAGTGAGTGTTGGGTGGTTTGGGGTGGGGGGACCAGTGAAGTGAGTGAGTTTGGGGTGGGGGGGACCAGTGATGTGAGTGAGTTTGGGGTGGGGGGGACCAGTGATGTGAGTGAGTTTGGGGTGGGGGGGACCAGTGATGTGAGTGAGTTTGGGGTGGGGGGACCAGTGATATGAGTGAGTTTGGGGTGGGGGGACCAGTGATGTGAGTGAGTTTGGGGTGGGGGGACCAGTGATGTGAGTGAGTTTGGGGTGGGGGGACCAGTGATGTGAGTGAGTTTGGGGTGGGGGGACCAGTGATGTGAGTGAGTTTGGGGTGGGGGGACCATTGATGTGAGTGTAAGTTGAGCTATCCATGGTTGTGTATGAGTGTGCATAAGATATAGTGAGAGAGTCGAGATAAAGAGAGAGGGAGGGGGTAAGAAAGAGAGGCATTGGGAGAAAAGGAGCGATGTAGTGAGACTGGGACAGGGAAAGAGGGAACAAACTGATTTGTAAGTGTGTGAGTGTAATTATTTGGTGAAATTGTAATGACTTTGGCAACATTTTCAACAGCCTTTTACCAACCCTTAGTAAACTTCTGGAAAAAATTGTTTGACCAGATACAATGTTATTTCACAGTAAACAAATTGACAAGAGAATTTCAGCATGCATATAGGGAAGGACACTCAATAAGCACGGCTGAGAGAAATTGATTGATTAAATGATTGTGGGGGCTGTCTTGTTAGACTTCAGTGCAGCTTTTGACATTATTGATCATAGTCTGCTGCTAGAAAAACGTATGTGTTATAACTTTACAACCCCTGCTATAATGTCGATAAATAGTTACTTGTCTAACAGAACACAGAGGGTGTTCTTTAATGGAAGCCTCTCAAATATAATCCAGTTAGAATCAGGAATTCCCCAGGGTAGCTGTTTAGGCCCCTTGCTTTTTTCAATTTTTACTAAGGACATGCCACTAACTTTGAGAAAAGCCAGAGTATCTATTTATGCAGATGATTCAACACTATACATGTCAGCTACTACAGCGACTGAAATGACTGCAACACTCAACAAAGAGCTGCAGTTAGTTTCAGAGTGGGTGGCAAGGAATAAGTTAGCCCTAAGTATTTCTAAAACAAGAAGCATTGTATTTGGAACAAAACACTCACTAAACCCTAAACTTCAACTAAATATTGTAATAAATTATGTGGAAATTGAGCAAGTTGAGATGACTAAACTGCTTGAAGTAACCCTAGATTGTAAACTGTCATGGTCAAAACATATTTATGCAGTAGTAGCTAAAATGGGGGAGAAGTCTGTCTATAATAAAGCAATGCTCTGCCTTAACATTATCAACAAGGTAGGTCCTACAGGCCCTAGTATTGTCACACACATTGACTACTGTTCATTTGTGTGGTCAGGTGCCACAAAAAGGACTTAGGAAAATTGCAATTAATAATATGCATGTCAATCTCTCTTGGCTGAAAGTGGAGGAGAGATTGACATCATCACTACTTTTATTTATGAGTGGTATTGACATGTTGAATGCACCTAGCTGTCTGTCTAAACTACTCGGACACCCATGCATACCCCACAAGACATGCCACAAGATGTCTCTTCACAGTCCAAGTCTAGAACAGATTATGGGAGGCACACATTACTACATAGAGCCATGACTACGTGGAACTCTATTCCACATCAAGTAACTGACGCAAGCAGTACAATTTCATTTAATTTAATTTTCTTTCAAAACGTATAAAAAACACAGTATGGAACAGCAGGGACTGTGAAGCAACACAAACATTGGCACACACACACACGCAACATACGCACTATACATACACATGGATTTAGTAATGTAGATATGTGGTAGTGGTGGAGTAGGGGCCTGAGGGCACACAGTGTGTTGTGAAATCTGTGAATGTATTGCAATGTTATAAACATTTTATAAACTGCCTTAATTTGGCTGGACCCCTGCTTTGGCAGCGGCTATTGTGGACCCACAATAAATACAAATATAAACATGTTTGTGCCAATAAAAATTGATTTCAGGAGACCTAGAAAGAGAATGAGGAAAAGATAGGAGAGATGCAGTATAGTCAGTTTGTCAGTTTTCTGTTCAATATTTCAGTGGTATCCTGTACTGGCTGTTCCTCCTTATTCTCTTGACTATGGGGATTATTGTCTTCATGACTCCTGGAGATTCCTACTGTAAACTGTGTGTGTGTGTGTTCCTAGATTCTGGAGACCAGGGGATGTTGTCGACCTTCCATCCTGCCAACTCCCCTGTGGCAATGGCATAGACTAAGATATTCATGGAGCTAGAGGGGGTTGAAGGAGTGTTAAGTAGAAGTAGAATAAGGACTGTGCAGTAGAATGTAGGCTTACTTTATGTTTCCCTTCGGCATATGTCAATTATGAGCATGTCTCATTTATGTATATACATTTACACATGTATGCTTGGGGGATAAGTGGGTGGATGGGAGGGAGGGATAGGCAGGTGGATGGGAGGGATGGGTGGGTAGATGGGGGAGATGAGTGGCTGGATGGGAGTGGTGAACGGGTGGTGGAATAAGGGGTTGGGGTTGTTGTATTGTTTTTCTTTATGTTCTCATATCTGATCATCTATAAATAAAGTACTTTTTTTTTAAACATGCGCCAAAGTGCCAATTTCAGTGTTGCTGTTTACTGTTGCTATTACCTAGTCAGTTGAACAACTGAATGCATTCAACTGAAATGTGTCTTCTGCATTTAACCCAACCCCTCTGAATCAGAGAGGTGCGAGGAGCTGCCTTTATTGACATCCACTCATTGGTGCCCGGGCACAGTGGGTTAACTGCCTTGCTCAGTGTCAGAACAACATATTTTTTACCTTGTCAGCTCTGGGATTCGATCCAGCAACCTTTTGGTTACTGGCCCAACGCTCCTACCCGCCAGTCTACCAGGTAGCCTATGCTATTTAATAAACTGTAGTATCAGTCCACAATGGAATAGGACAGAATATTCCGTGCCCCCAGACCAATTAGAGTTGATGACAACGCAAAGAACATCAATAACCGACAGAGCTTGAGACGAACACATGCAGTATTAAGCCATGGAACGCCTTGATTGGCCAGTGAGGGGCCAAGCCCTCGTCAAACCTAGTTGGTCTTTCATCAAAACTCCGCCATTTTGCTCTATCAGCTATTGGGCTCATAATAACAGCTGTGAAAATAGCAAACATATTTCTGACACAACCTCGGACCTACAGCGCTACCGCCAGCATTTAGATTTACCATTGCGTTGTTTGTTAAAATAGATCCCTCTGTCAGATTCCAATCCTTCTGCATTTAAATCAGCATATAAGTCATGTTTGCCTGTAAATTAGTTGAGAGCTGACAAATCCATTATTTTAGGTAGTAAAGCGCAGGTCAACATTACAACCTCCAACCATTAATAAACCATTTAATACACATTTTAAAAAACATTCCGAAGGCCTCTACTAAGAGGTTGGATGATTGACATTTACCTACGAAGAAAGTTCCTTCATCTAAGGGAAGTCAATAACACACATGTTGTGTGCGTGCCTGCATGTGTGTATGTAGGGACAGGGTGTAAGAATACAGGTAGTCCTTGTGTCATGTCTTCCTTGTCCTGGAGGTTTCAGAGATAAGGTCCTACTTGAGAATTTAGGGTACGTTCATTGAGTACGTTTACATGCACACTAATAATTCAATATTAAATTGATTATGGCACAAGGCCAAGTATGGCATTAGTCATGTAAATGCCATACTCTGCTTATCTTAATCGGCATAAGGTCATATTCGTAGTAAGCATACACGGATTAAAACACCTGATTTTCTGAGCAATCTTTCAAATGATTAGAACATGTAAACAAACACCTTCATTGGATTTCCAGTGGTGCAGATCAGATCGAATACACATGTGCCAGCATCAGGTAGTGCAATCCTCCCTCTTACTGTATGCACGAGTGAAGTGAGTATGCATCTTATAAATAGTTTTTGCATACAAACTTTACATGTCCGAACTCAAAATCAACAATTAATTTGATTGCTGATTTCCTGCATTTATCAGGTAGCCTAGCCTAATTTCAGATGTGTCCATGTAAACAGGATTATTAAGGGAATCGTTCTTCTTTATGTACATTTTTAAACAAACTATTATATGTGACCGACCCAACTCGATTCTGTCTTACGTAGCAAAATTTGGAATCGCATTTTTTACATTGGATAAAAGTAGAGACTAGAGCTAGAAAAATGTATGTCATACACTGCAGTTGAGGAACAATGGGAAAGTCAATCTGCTTTGAAAGTTGATGAAGAAAATTTCCCTGGAATGTTTTGGTATACTTACTGGAGAGAGAGTCTTTGTCTACACCCATTCAACATCGTTCACACCCTCTTAAGCCGTAGCCCCACCCATTTCTTTAAGGATTCACAAGTGAGTCCATGTGCTAAACAGAGTGAGTAAGGTAGTGTAGTAAACAATTAAAGATTTCAAGACAAAGTGATGAAAGTAGTAGCAAAAATACACTTTATCATGTCCTTGGCCTATATCCTAATCTGACTTTGATGCAGGTCATGTTGTTTTTCACATTACCGTCTCTGGTAAACACACACTATATCAAATACAATCTTATTTGTCGCATGCACAGGATACAGAAGGCTTAAATGGTACAGTGAAAAGGTTACTTTCATATTTGCATAGTAGCAATATCAAAAACAGAAAGTATCCAGATAAATATTGTGTAAATGTTTTATTATTATTAGATTATTCTTACCTACACACAATTGTCTAAATTGATGGAACATGTGAAAGAAATGCTGTAACCACCCCCCAGCCACATTTAGCTAAGTGGACTAGTAACTATTGTCAAGACATGTACACATGTTTATGAAATACAATAAATAACCGTAATCACCACCAAACACACCTTGCAAACTTGATGGGTAATCATCTGGCAAAGAGGAGTCTTTTGTCTAGCTGCTAGCTAAACAATTAACCTAATGGTGCGTTCAAGACAACTGGGAACTTGGAAGAATAAAAGATCAAATCATGACGCCAGTGACCTTCAGGTCGGAAAGTTGGGGCTCTAGAAAGAGGCCCGAGTTCCCAAGTTGAAATTCCAAGTTGGATGACCGTCAGTTGTCCCAGTTGTCTTGAAAGCACTGAAGTCAGAAGACAAACATTTCCGAGTTCCCAGTACCCAGTTTTGAACGAAGCAATAATCCCAACCCATATTACTAGCAATACAAACTGATTATCAAAGCTAGCCACCATGCATGAATCTGCAGGTAGCTAGAGCTAACCAACTAGGTTCAATGTTAGCTATCTAGCTAACATTAGGCTATAACTAGCATTGCAAATGGATTTCTGACATACAAATAATATTACTACAGTTCTTCATATCTTCCAAAAAATCTATGGTAAAAATAATTATCTACACATACTGAGCAGCTCATGTTCTAGACAGAAGCGTGCTACATGGCAGACCAATCCGAACTCATCTCTCGGCATGTCCAGCCCATCCATTTTCTCAGCCAATCATGGCTAGCTGAAGGTTCCTGCCTTTTTCCGTGGCTAAAACAACTAGGCTCCTAATTTAACAATTGTATTCGTGTTTACAAATGGCATACAAATTTGTTATTAAGGCACATGAAAATTCACATGTTCCACAAACAAACGCATTTTGAGAAAAGTAGTGACATGCGACACATGCATAGTTTAATGAAACAATATTAAATACCTGACTATTCACAATAATCATTATTTTGTAACCATGCTCATTATGTTTGTGTGTTGTCCCTCCCTCCCTCCCTCCCTCCCTCCCTCCCTCCCTCCCTCCCTCCCTCCCTCCCTCCCTCCCTCCCTCCCTCCCTCCCTCCCTCCCTCCCTCCCTCCCTCCCTCCCTCCCTCCCTCCCTCCCTCCCTCCCTCCCTCCCTCCCTCCCTCCCTCCCTCCCTCCCTATCTCTTCTCCACTCTCCATCTCTTCTTCCTCCCTCAAATTCACTCCTTCTCTCTCTAACTTCCTCTCCATGTCTCTCTCCTCCCAGTCTCTATATATCCCTTTATCTCCCCTCTCTCTCTCTCTCTCTCTCTCTCTCTCTCTCTCTCTCTCTCTCTCTCTCTCTCTCTCTCTCTCTCTCTCTCTTTCTTCACCTCTCTTTTGTGTGTGTCTGTGTGAGTGTTTGTGTTTGTTTGTCAGGTCTTTAAGGATACAGGTCCAGGGTGTGCTGCAGATGAGAGTTTGTGTCTTTTCAAGAGGATGCCCCATTAGCTTTCTGCTTGCACCCTCTGATACACATCTCTAGTGCTTTATATCTCTCTCTCTCTCTCTCTCTGTCCTTCATCATCCATTAAAATGACTATCTTGAGGCTGAGAGATGGGGAGATTGTAACATTACAGAAATAACAACAGGGCATTATTTTATGAGGGGAACTGCTGGCTATGAAAAACATTTCCCCTGTTGGTGAAAATACTGTATATACAACCTTAATTACATTTAGAGTGGCATGCTTGAGGTTATCTAGTTTTATCAGGCTCACGATCAGGCAACCTCCATATCTTATTTAAACACATGCACTGCACGCATTAACACACACACGGCCCTGTCAAATGCTGAGGCTGGACTTTTCCTAATTAAGGACAATAAAGCGTGATGTATACTTTCCGTTTTGATACCTTTAGTTGGTTTTCATTTGTGTTTAAGTGTCTTGGAGGAAAGGTAAAGTGTAGGTGTGTGTGCGTGTGCATCTGTGTGTGTGTCAGGATTTCTGTTAGGAAATTCGGTGCCGGGCATTTGACCGACAACATTTTAATTGACCTGACATTTGAAAAATGTAACGGACCCATATGCATTGATGGTCTAACCTGATTAGGGTGTCCAGTAGGGATGGGTATCGTTAATATTTTAATATCGTTAATATTACTACTCTTACCAATATTGCTTATCGATCCGGTACTTTAACGGAATTAAGAACAGAATTAACATAGCATTATTTCTGAAATGTTCAATAAATAAAATAAACAATTATTTACATCAAAAGAAACAGCAATGTTTTGAACAAATCACTATTATAGACTAATTTTGTGATGATGGAAATGTAAACAAATGAAATGGACAATATTTTCCTGCAAAATAAAATACAGTGGTATAGAACAACATGGGCGGGGCATGCAGGTAGGCTGCAGAAGACAATACAGTGGTATAGAACAACATGGGCGGGGCATGCAGGTAGGCTGCAGAAGACAATACAGTGGTATAGAACAACATGGGTGGGGCATGCAGGTAGGCTGCAGAAGACAATACAGTGGTATAGAACAACATGGGCGGGGCATGCAGGTAGGCTGCAGAAGACAATACAGTGGTATAGAACAACATGGGTGGGGCATGCAGGTAGGCTGCAGAAGACAATACAGTGGTATAGAACAACATGGGTGGGGCATGCAGGTAGGCTGCAGAAGACAATACAGTGGTATAGAACAACATGGGTGGGGCATGCAGGTAGGCTGCAGAAGACAATACAGTGGTATAGAACAACATGGGTGGGGCATGCAGGTAGGCTGCAGAAGACAATACAGTGGTATAGAACAACACAGGTGGGGCATGCAGGTAGGCTGCAGAAGACAATACAGTGGTATAGAACAACATGGGTGGGGCATGCAGGTAGGCTGCAGAAGACAATACAGTGGTATAGAACAACATGGGTGGGGCATGCAGGTAGGCTGCAGAAGACAATACAGTGGTATAGAACAACACAGGTGGGGGTGCAGGTAGGCTGCAGAAGACAATACAGTGGTATAGAACAACACAGGTGGGGCATGCAGGTAGGCTGCAGAAGACAATACAGTGGTATAGAACAACATGGGTGGGGCATGCAGGTAGGCTGCAGAAGACAATACAGTGGTATAGAACAACACAGGTGGGGCATGCAGGTAGACTGCAGAAGACAATACAGTGGTATAGAACAACACAGGTGGGGCATGCAGGTAGGCTGCAGAAGACAATACAGTGGTATAGAACAACACAGGTGGGGCATGCAGGTAGGCTGCAGAAGACAATACAGTGGTATAGAACAACATGGGTGGGGCATGCAGGTAGGCTGCAGAAGACAATACAGTGGTATAGAGCAACACGGGTGGGGCATGCAGGTAGGCTGCAGAAGACAATACAGTGGTATAGAACAACATGGGTGGGGCATGCAGGTAGGCTGCAGAAGACAATACAGTGGTATAGAACAACATGGGTGGGGCATGCAGGTAGGCTGCAGAAGACAATACAGTGGTATAGAACAACATGGGCGGGGCATGCAGGTAGGCTGCAGAAGACAATACAGTGGTATAGAACAACATGGGCGGGGCATGCAGGTAGGCTGCAGAAGACAATACAGTGGTATAGAACAACATGGGCGGGGCATGCAGGTAGGCTGCAGAAGACAATACAGTGGTATAGAACAACATGGGCGGGGCATGCAGGTAGGCTGCAGAAGACAATACAGTGGTATAGAACAACATGGGCGGGGCATGCAGGTAGGCTGCAGAAGACAATACAGTGGTATAGAACAACATGGGTGGGGCATGCAGGTAGGCTGCAGAAGACAATACAGTGGTATAGAACAACATGGGCGGGGCATGCAGGTAGGCTGCAGAAGACAATACAGTGGTATAGAACAACATGGGCGGGGCATGCAGGTAGGCTGCAGAAGACAATACAGTGGTATAGAACAACATGGGCGGGGCATGCAGGTAGGCTGCAGAAGACAATACAGTGGTATAGAACAACATGGGCGGGGCATGCAGGTAGGCTGCAGAAGACAATACAGTGGTATAGAACAACATGGGTGGGGCATGCAGGTAGGCTGCAGAAGACAATACAGTGGTATAGAACAACATGGGCGGGGCATGCAGGTAGGCTGCAGAAGGACTAACAGTTCCAGTTCTTCTGGAGAAAGATCAACATATTTGCCTTCTCTGGCAGAAGTCGGGACCTCTCCAGGCTTATTGTGTTCCCTGCAGTCGAAAATACTCTCTCGCTAGGGGTGGAGGAGGCTTGAGCACAGAGGTGCTCCTGTCACATTGACCTCAACAGTTGCCTTCCTCAGCCTGTCCCAGGTGGCGTCACTCACAGGCCTCCCTTTATTAAATCTGGGGTCCTTTGCTGTGGCCTCATGCAGGAAGGCTTGAATGTCCTCAGCCTGATAGCGCTCTGAGAGGTTCTCCCACACCTTCTCTTTGATGGTTGCCACAAACGTTGTATCTTCATGCTTCACAGTGAAGTGCTCTTCCAGTTTTTGGAGGATGGGTTTGATCTGTCCACAGGTGGCATTCTTTTCACATGACATACACAGTGTGGATGTATAGAGGATTCTCATGAGCTGGACAAACTCCTCAGCCTTATGGAAGTCCTTCAGACAGTCCAGGTTGTCCTTGGTCATTGCTTTTCGAAGTCGTGGGTCCAAGGCTGCTGCTTAGATGGCTGGATACTACTCCATGAATCTCTCTATCATTAGAGCGAGTTCCATTTGGTCTTGACATCAAGGATGAGTATCTGTTGCAGAAGGCCTGAAACAACAACAAAAAACAACATACATTTAATTACCGCACACTTGAATATTGAATTAAATTGTTTAATGTGGGAATTTCAAAATAATACTTTAATAGATTGAACTGGCTTCTTACCAAGGAGCTGCTGCTTTTCCTTCAAGACTGTTTTGGACATCGAGGATCTCTTGAACCACATGACCACTGCTCTGATTCGGGCTGCCCATTTATCAATGGAAGTCATTTTGTAGATTTTCTGCGCTGCCAGATTCAATGTGTGTGCAAAGCATCCTATTTTTAGGATGTGTAGCCTCTTGATGGCAACATCCATATTGCCAGCATTATCAACAGTCACAGCTACAATCTTGCTCGGGCTCTATCTCAAACTCTTCCAGAATGTCTGAGATTTCCTCTGCCACTCGTCTGCCAGTTTGTGATTTGTACACTGCCCTGGTGTGGAGGACCTTCTGTTGTACACTGTCCTGGTGTGGAGGACCTTCTGTTGTACACTGTCCTGGTGTGGAGGACCTTCTGTTGTACACTGCCCTGGTGTGGAGGACCTTCTGTTTTACACTGTCCTGGTGTGGAGGACCTTCTGTTTTACACTGTCCTGGTGTGGAAGACCTTCTGTTTTACACTGTCCTGGTGTGGAGGACCTTCTGTTTTACACTGCCCTGGTGTGGAGGACCTTCTGTTTTACACTGTCCTGGTGTGGAGGACCTTCTGTTGTACATTGTCCTGGTGTGGAGGACCTTCCTTCTGTTTTACACTGTCCTGGTTTGGAGGACCTTCTGTTTTACATTGTTCTGGTGTGGAGGACCTTCTGTTGTACACTGTCCTGGTGTGGAGGACCTTCTGTTGTACACTGTCCTGGTGTGGAGGACCTTCTGTTTTACACTGTCCTGGTGTGGAGGACCTTCTGTTTTACACTGTCCTGGTGTGGATGACCTTCTGTTTTACACTGCCCTGGTGTGGATGGCCTTCTGTTTTACACTGTCCTGGTGTGGTGGACCTTCTGTTTTACACTGCCCTGGTGTGGAGGACCTTCTGTTTTACACTGTCCTGGTGTGGAGGACCTTCTGTTTTACACTGTCCTGGTGTGGATGGCCTTCTGTTTTACACTGTCCTGGTGTGGATGGCCTTCTGTTTTACACTGTCCTGGTGTGGAGGACCTTCTGTTTTACACTGTCCTGGTGTGGATGGCCTTCAGTTTTACACTGTCCTGGTGTGGAGGACCTTCTGTTTTACACTGCCCTGGTGTGGAGGACCTTCTGTTTTACACTGCCCTGGTGTGGTGGACCTTCTGTTTTACACTTCCCTGGTGTGGAGGACCTTCTGTTTTACACTGTCCTGGTGTGGTGGACCTTCTGTTTTACACTGTCCTGGTGTGGTGGACCTTCTGTTTTACACTGTCCTGGTGTGGAGGACCTTCTGTTTTACACTGTCCTGGTGTGGAGGACCTTCTGTTTTACACTGCCCTGGTGTGGAGGACCTTCTGTTTTACACTGTCCTGGTGTGGTGGACCTTCTGTTTTACACTGCCCTGGTGTGGTGGACCTTCTGTTTTACACTGCCCTGGTGTGGTGGATCTTCTGTTTTACACTGCCCTGGTGTGGTGGACCTTCTGTTTTACACTGCCCTGGTGTGGTGGACCTTCTGTTTTACACTGCCCTGGTGTGGTGGACCTTCTGTTTTACACTGCCCTGGTGTGGTGGACCTTCTGTTTTACACTGTCCTGGTGTGGATGGCCTTCTGTTTTACACTTCTCTGACTTGTCTAGTGCACTGTAACAGTGAGATAGTGGTCCTGACAGAGAAGGGTCCACCCGTCTGATGTGATGGCCAGCTTTGGCAAGTCCTTCAGCTCAGTGATCACATTGGCCTATTCTACCCCATACCAGGTAGGAATGAATGTGTTACTGAGGTAACTCCTGAAGGGAGGGATATATTTGGGGTTCGATACTACTAGTATCGATACTATCGATACTACGGCCTTTCATAATTTAGCCCAGGGCCCGTTTAATACCGTCTTTTGGTTCCCATCCCTAGTGTCCAGCCACGGGGGTCAGAATGACAAATCACATTTAGAATATGGTAATTCATATTAACAGAACATGCAAGTCGAGGATGCAATGATGTGGGGTACCTCTTACCGAATTCTAATGTGCACTTTGAACGTGTTAGAATAACCTTTCCTCTGCCAATAAGACGAGTAATGAAGAGCAAAATCACTAGCCTATGTCAACCTACTATAGTAGAATAGTTTGGCTACCTCTTCTATTGGTCAGCTTGTCGAGAAAGAAATAGGCTATTCCTAACAGACTCTGGAACAGTTGTGGGACGATAGATCCTAAATTCAAACAACCAGTAGGCCTAGACTTCTTTTTTTTTTTTAAAGCAATGAGCTAGAAAGTTTGGAGTGAGATTTTGCTATGTGAATTTCATTGTACCCTGCCACAATCCCTGGAAGGGGGACTAGGACAAAGGTACTGTTCTAAAGCTAATTTCCTGCAATTCTACATATTTTGTCATGGCTTAGGTGTAACGAGTGCACTGAGAGTCAGTAAGCAAGTTCATGGGGTGTTTTAATAAATAAAAGAACAATGACCACGAACCACAAACAACACACCGACATGAAAACAGAGTCAATAACACCTGAGGAAAGAACCAAGGGGAGTGACAGATATAGGGACGATAATCAAGGAGGTGATGGAGTCCAGGTGAGTGTTATGAGGTGCAGGTGCGGGAGACAATGGTGACAGATGTGCGGGATAATCAGCAAGCCTGATGACCTAGAGGCCGGAGAGGGCGTATACATGACATTAGGCCTATGAACAGGGTGGAAAATAGAACAATAAAAACCAAAGGTCAGGTGTATTCAGGATGCTTTGAACATTAAATGAACACTCAAAATGAGGAGTTTGTTACTTTGAGAATTTTGGAGGGTGGTGGGATTTAAAGTATGCTATTCTTTTTTTGTTCCATATTTTTTTAGGCGGTTTGACACTTCATTCAGACAGTAATGAAATGAGATAGGGAGACAGGAAATGCTAGAAACAATGGGCAGGTTGGAAGCAAGGATTGATCCCTGTTGTCAGGTAGAAAGTTGTATGTGACACGTTCCGGGTGTGTTACCACTACACCAAGGCTCTGCACAGGATTTCTTTTTTATAATAATGGTTGATGGCAGATGGTAACCAACTCATAGATTGCAGTCTCCCTGTTCATAGACTGCTTTCAAGGTAAGGACACAAACCTCTTGTAATTTGGGTGAACTTTAAAATAGGTCTGGAAGGAAATCCTGCTTGCTCTCCAGGAAGGTTGGCCACCCCTGATCTACAGTACCAGTCAAACGTTTGGACACACCAACTCATCCCATGGTTTTATTTTATTTTTCACTCTTTCCTACATCAGAATAATAGTGAAGACATCAAAACTATGAAATAACACACATGGAATCATATAGTAATCAAAAGAGTTGAACAAATCCAAATATATATGAGATTCTTCAAAGTTGCCACCCTTTGCTTTGATGACAGCTTTGCACACAATATGCCATAAATCTGCCCCTCCACCCTATAACCAAATTCTTCAATGTGTTTTCCCACTAGAATCAAACGTACACTTTGGGTTCACAATCTATTTGAAAAAATGCTTTTCACAGTTTCAAATCAGGTCACCCTACCAAACGTCTCTGCTAAAACTTACTGTAGGTCTGTCTGCTGCCTTCTTGTTGTCACAGCCTAAATGCCAGTCACCAAATGAGGGCACTAATGTAAGTGAGGATAAAATCAACTTTAGTACATGTTGTCAAAAGGCTGCATTCTGCAACAGATTTCTGGAAGGAAGTAACAGTAACCTTATTTTGTTAACATTTGACATATAACAGCGCTGCCATGCTGCCAGTGGCAATTTTAGCAGGTACATCTTGGTGGGGCACATTTCCCCCCAAAAACATTTTTAGAGGCAAGCCAGTAAAGCCACAACACAACACTAAACAATACATTAATTGCACTATAACGGTGACAAACGCCCACAAACTGTCAGGGACTACATAAAGCTGTCCCAACTGCAGAGTTTTCTTTTCAGCACCATGGGGTGAATCCTTACCACTGCTACACCTGGTGGAGACTTGTCTGGTAGCGAAACAGTTCATTCAGCCTCATTTACTGCCTTTTAAAAAACATAGCTGATATTGCTGAATGTGGTTTCTATGTTAGTATTTAGCTTTATTGACTAAATTGTTATTCAATTTACATTTTTTGCAAACTGATGTGACACCTCCTAATGCCAAAATAACATGCAAAACAGGCATGCTGCTCTTTTTACGGTTTTGTAAAATCAGTGAATGATCTGTCTCTGCATTCAACCCAACTCTAATCTTTCGGAGTGTTTCTTTAAAACATGCATCCAATCTCATTGATCCCTCACATAACTAGACCAACCATATGCTTCAATGTGCCATGGTTCACCATGATAAAGGTTCACTCATGATGTTAAATTGCGGTTGCGATGCTCTGATTTCAAAACGACTTGGAGCACAGTAGAAAAGTTCGCACTAATGGACTAATTTTAAAAATAAAAGCAGTGATTTTCAATGCGCGAGATATAGGAAGTTTGCGTGAGAAGAGGGTCAAATGAGTATATCTCACGGCCAATGCGTGCGAGTTGGCAGATATTCATTCTTCACATTAGCGCAGCAATGTGAACAAGGCAGTAGGCTACACACGAATGTTCATTCCATAATGCAATTAGCAGAAAACACAGTTGTCAAAAGGAAACTGCACATGCCAGCAGTTTCATGTGACAGAGATTACACATTTAGAAAGAGAAGAGATGAAATAGGTTACTTTGAAGTAAGGTAAGACATGCGTCATGCCCTACTTAATTGTTTGAAACCTGAACGTTTTAATACATATCATATGTTTTCAAAATGCATACTGCCTCCAGCTCACTGCAAATTGGTGTGTGACGTGCTGATGAAGCCTGCCTTCCGTTGCCATTTGATGCCACATTCAAAACAACTGGGAACTCGAAAAACTGACTTTCGACTTCAGTGTGTTCAAGACAACTGGGTAAAAAAATTGCTCTGACTGGGATTTTTTTTAAACGGCCATCAAACTCGGAATTCCAACTCAG
This sequence comes from Oncorhynchus kisutch, assembly GCF_002021735.2. NCBI lineage: Eukaryota > Metazoa > Chordata > Actinopteri > Salmoniformes > Salmonidae > Oncorhynchus > Oncorhynchus kisutch. The sequence continues at coordinate 31,887,445 of NC_034195.2, forward strand.
CAATTCGGGGCTCTTTTTCTAGAGCTCCAATTTTCCATCCGGAAGATCATTGACGTCATGATTTTGACCTCATATTTTTCAGATTTCCTAGTTGTCTTGAAAGCAGTAGCAACTTGTTCTGTCTGACTGATTTGCCTCTCAAAGGCTCTGTATATGTATGCTGTGTGCATGTGATAAAGAAGATATAAGATAACGAATATGTGCCCGTGACAATTTAATTCTACTAAATTATACAAATGAAACTGAAGACCACTAAGCATGACCAGTCAAATATATTTACATCAATGAATAGGCTAAAAATCATTATTTCGCAGACAATTGGCCGGCACCAATTTAACTTATAATTTTTTCTATAATAGAGCCAGCTATTATTATCGGCTAATGGAAACTCTGTTTCTGTGTGTTGTAAATTAGTCTTGATTGTAGTCCCTTAACCTGTGTTAATTGAATCAGGGGTGATACTGTCTTTCTGTGTGTGTGTCTCAGGGGTATGGTTAGTTTAACAGTCTGTAGCCTATAGGGTGTGTGATCATGTCATGGTTTTTGGAAAGACTTCAGTAGAGTTGGGTGGTATCCAGATGTTCATATGGTCATACTGTCCTTCTCGCATCCTGGGATTTATGGTATAACCGGTTTAATACCCAAGAGGATGCAAAAAAAAGAGAACCCGCAAAAGTAATAGCGAATATCCATGGAGGTTGCTAGCTAAATATGCTAATGAGCGCAAATGACAGGCAAGACAGGCAAACCAGCTCATGAAGTTATACATACACTACATGACCAAAAGTATATGGATACCAGCTCGTCAAACATCTCATTCCAAAATCATGGGCATTAATATGGAGTTGGTCCCCACCTTTGCTGCTATAACAGCCTCCACTCTTCTGGTAAGGCTTTCCACTAGATGTTGGAACATTTCTGTGGGGACTTGCCTCCATTCACTGATTTTGGGTAATTAGGCCTGGCTTGCAGTCGGCGTTCAAATTCATTCCTAAGGTGTTCGATGGGGTTGACATAAGTGCAGTCCAGTCAAATTCTTCCACACCGATCTCGACAAACCATTTCTGTATGGACCTGGCTTTGTGCACGGGGCATTGTCAACTCCTGCTCCCCCCCTCGACGTCGCCAGTTTATTCATTATTACGCACAGCTGTCACCATCATTACGCGCACCTGCTCCTCATGAGACTCACCTGGACTCATCACCTTCCTGATTACCACCCCTATATATGTCACTCTCTTAGTTCCATTCCCCAGGTCTTATTGACTCTGTGTTCCATGTCTGTACGCTATTCGTGTTTCCTGTTTTGTTCCATGTTCGTATATTTATTAAATTCCCTCCCTGTATTTGCTTCCCGATCTATTAGCGTAATCGTTACAGAAAACAATTCACCAAAGGGAAGCAACAGGGATTTTTTACTGGTGACGTCGGGTCCAAGGGCGGCTGCCGACGCAACCGGGGATGCCTCAGCTGTCTCGTCAGGTTCTCAGGCCTCGGTTGGCTCGTCAAGCTTCCATTGCCGACGCAACCGGGGATGCCTCAGCTGTCCTGTCAGGTTCTCAGGCCTCGGTTGGCCTGTCAAGCTTCCATTGCCGACGCAACCCGGGGATGTCTCAGCTAGCTCATTAGGCTTCCATGCCTCAGCTGGCTCATCAGGCTCCCATGCCTCAGCTGGCTCATCAGGCTCCCAAGCCTCGGTTGGCTCGTCAGGCTCCCATGCCTCAGCCGGCTCGTCAGGCTCCCATGGCTCAGCCGGCTCGTCAGGCTCCCATGCCTCAGCCGGCTCGTCAGGCTCCCATGCCTCAGCCGGCTCGTCAGGCTCCCATGCCTCAGCCGGCTCGTCAGGCTCCCATGCCTCAGCCGGCTCGTCAGGCTCCCATGCCTCAGCCGGCTCGTCAGGCTCCCATGCCTCAGCCGGCTCGTCAGGCTCCCATGCCTCAGCCGGCTCGTCAGGCTCACATGCCTCAGCCGGCTCGTCAGGCTCCCATTTCTCAGCCGGCTCATTAGGCTTCCATGCCTCAGCTGGCTCATCAGGCTCCCAAGCCTCGGTTGGCTCATCAGGCTCCCATTTCTCAGCCGGCTCCCATGCCTCAGCCGGCTCGTCAGGCTCCCAAGCCTCAGGCTCCCATGCCTGGCGCTCGTCGTTCCCTTTGGTTCTTTTCCCAGGCATGATTGATTCTGTTCCTGAGTTTCTGTTTGTGTTTCATGTCTGTACACTACTCGTGTTTCTTGTTTTGTTCCATGTTCGTTTATTTATTAAATTAATTCTGTGTACTTGCTTCCCAATTATTAGCGTACTTGTTACAGGCATTGTCATGCTGAAACAGGAAAGGGCCTTCCCCAAACTGTTGCCACAGAATCTAGAACAGGGATTCTTACATTTTTTTAGCCTGGGACCGAAATGAGAAATTCTGTGTTTTTCCTGGGACTCAGGTTTATGAAAATATGCAACGCTATGTACATATCTGTAATTTCATTTCCCTTACGACTAAAACAAACGCGATATAGACAAAACCAAATAGCAATGAAATGAAATACCCATATAAATAGCTGTTTATTTTTCCCCATTAAAAACCTTCTTACTTATCTGTCTCGATTGGAACTGTTGCTGTTAAAACAAAAGAAATAGTTTTAATTCTGAACTGGAATAAACTGATTGAACACATATACACACAGTCCTATTGAGAGGTGTGTGGCTAGTTGAAGTTTTCAACATGTCTATTCTGGACTCAGTTTCTGACAGTGCAAAACTGAGGTCATGCTCAGCATTGAGTCTGTTTCTGTATTTGTTTTTAAGTATGCCAGAGTTGAGAACCCTGACAAGTATGTGGTGCAAAACTGGATCAGAACATCTACTGCTTTCTCAGTCAGGCAGGAGACTACTTCCTGCTGTAGTTGAGCAACCCAGAACTGTGTGTGTGTGTTTTGCTTCAATCAGTTTTATTCCAGTTCAGAATAAAAAGTATAACTTGTATGTTAACAGCAACAGTTCCAATATAGACTTGTTTTCAACAATCATTTCTACAGTAGGCCTGATAATTTTGTATCTTCATCTGTACTGTTACTTAGGGTTGCACATCAGTAGCTAGCTAGCTTTCTTTGGCAAACGTTAGCTATTAGCTGTGTACTAGGCCAGGAGATTGTTTGAAAGAGAAACTCACATCTACTTCTATGAGAGATAGTACTACCTTATTTCTGATTATCATCACCTGTTATACATTGACAACAATGCCTTGCTAGTTGACTTACTTTTTCACTGCCGAAGCACTGTTTCCTGAAGCAGAGACACCGCTGCTAAGCAGAGAGCACACTGAACAGAGAGCACAGTTGCACTTTAATTAAATAATTATACGTTTACTCTGACACATCGCAACCCATCATTAACAGGTCCTCAACCCACTTTCAGCCGCGAACCATACTTTAAGAAAGGCTGGTCTAGAATGTCATTGTATGCTGTAGTGTTAAGATTTCCCTTCACTGGAACTAAGGGGCCTAGTCCGAACCATGAAAACGGCTCCAGACCATTATTCCTCCTCCACCAAACTTTACAGTGGGCACTATGCCTCGGGGCAGGTAGCGTTCTCCTGGCATCCGCTACGCTACGTGGTTCAGCAATCGGCAGTCTCGTTCTGTGAGCTTGTGTCGCCTACCACTTCGCGGCTGAGCCGTTGTTGCTGCTAGGCATATCCACTTCACAATAACAGCACTTACAGTTGACCGGAGAAGCTCTAGCAGGGCAGAAATTTGACGAACTGACTTGTTGGAAAGGTGGCATCCTACGACTGTGCCACATTGAAAGTCACTGAGCTCTTCTACTGCCAATGTTTGTCTATGGAGATTGCAAGGCTTCATGATAGATGTTGTCCACATTCTCTTGTATATAGTGTAGTTTCAATGGTATTGAACAACCACCCCGTGGCTTTTTTGAACTACCCCAGTATATAGGTAATATACTGCCCAAGCATAGACTTCAGTAAAAGTCCATCATGTAGACTTTCCGCGTGGATTTAACGTATGCACAGGCATACACACACACTCCAAAATCAAACCATCACAAAATGGCTCATTTAAGAAAGAGCAGCTGTAACTGAAATAGTGGCTCTGTCACTCCTCACCCACTGTCTCTGCACTCAGATGGATAAGGAGTATGATGATAATAATACACTGCTCAAAAAAATAAAGGGAACACTAAAATAACACATCCTAGATCTGAATGAATGAAATATTCTTATTTAATACTTTTTTCTTAACATAGTTGTGAATGTGCTGACAACAAAGGTGGTGGATGGTCTCCTGAGGGATCTCCTCCCAGACCTGGACTAAAGCATCCGCCAACTCCTGGACAGTCTGTGGTGCAACGTGGCATTGGTGGATGGAGTGAGACATGATGTCCCAGATGTGCTCAATTGGATTCAGGTCTGGGGAACGGGCGGGCCAGTCCATAGCATCAATGCCTTCCTCTTGCAGGAACTGCTGACACACTCCAGCCACATGAGGTCTAGCATTGTCTTGCATTAGGAGGAACCCAGGGCCAAACGCACCAGCATATGGTCTCACAAGGGGTCTCAGGAGCTCATCTGGGTACCTAATGGCAATCAGGCTACCTCTGGTAAGCACATGAAGGGCTGTGCGGCCCCCCAAAGAAATGCCACCCCACACCATGACTGACCCACAGCCAAACCGGTTATGCTGAAGGATGTTGCAGGCAGCAGAACATTCTCCACAGCGTCTCCAGACTCTGTAACGTCTGTCACGTGCTCAGTGTGAACCTGCTTTCATCTGTGAAGAGCACAGGGCGCCAGTGGCGAATTTGCCAATCTTTGTGTTCTCTGGCAAATGCCAAACGTCCTGCACGGTGTTGGGCTGTAAGCACAACCCACACCTGTGGACGTCGGGCCCTCATAGCACCCTCATGGAGTCTGTTTCTGACCGTTTGAGCAGACACATGCACATTTGTGGCCTGCTGGAGGTCATTTTGCAGGACTCTGGCAGTGCTCCTCCTTGCACAAAGGCGTAGGTAGCGGTCCTGCTGCTGGGTTGTTGCCCTCCTACGGCCTCCTCCACGTCTCCTGATGTACTGGCCTGTCTCCTGGTAGCGCCTCCATGCTCTGGACACTAAGCTGACAGACACAGCAAACCTTCTTGCCACAGCTCGCATTTATGTGCCATCCTGGATGAGCTGCACTACCTGAGCCACTTGTGTGGTTTGTAGACTCCGTCTCATGCTACCACTAGAGTGAAAGCACCGCCAGCATTCAAAAATGACCAAAACATCAGCCAGGAAGCATAGGAACTGAGAAGTGGTCTGTGGTTACCACCTGCAGAACCACTCCTTTATTGGGGGTGTCTTGCTAATTGCCTATAATTTCCACCTGTTGTCTATTCCATTTGCACAACAGCATGTGAAATTTATTGTCAATCATGTTGCTTCCTAAGTGGACAGTTTGATTTCACAGAAGTGTGATTGACTTGGAGTTACATTGTGTTGTTTAAGTGTTCCCTTTATTTTTTTGAGCAGTGTATATTATACAATGGGTGGGTCTAATCCTGAATGCTAATTGGTTAAAACAGCATTCCAGCCCGTGTCTATTCCACAAGTTACCACCGGCTAAATCTATGATGTTAAAATGCCTATTTACTCTGTTCCATCTGACTGTGCAATCCACAGTCTCATCAGCCCAGCCAGACAATTTATAAACTTGATCTCCACTATAAAAGCATCTAGACATTATCTCACAGTTATTTTATACTAACATTTAGTTTTCAACAGCAAAGATTTGTATCAACCTTGCTGTCTGTCTCAGACATTTGCAACATTTTTTTCAATATTCAAATTCGATCTCCAGCTGTTGTGTCGGGAGCCTGGACATCTAAAACATATCTAAAAACCTGTTTTTGTTTTGTCATTATGGGGTATTGTGACATCATTATGGGGTATTGTGACATCATTATGGGGTATTGTGACATCATTATGGGGTATTGTGTGTAGATTGATGAAACAAAACAATTGAATCCATTTTAGAATAAGGCTGTAACGAAACAAAATGTGGAAAAAGTCAAGGGGTCTGAATACTTTCCGAATGCACTGTATACAAAGAACTATCAATCACAAACAGGTCAAATGAAATGGTGTGCAGCTAGTTGGCAGTCTGTTCTGCTACAGTTTGAAGTGATTGTCTTAGTTGTGTTGTTGGCTACAGCTCTCAAACAAATGTGTTCTGACGAGAGAACATTTTCTATGCCAGCTCATTGTTATGGATGTATCCAAATAAATGTCACTAGAAAACAGCTTAAACAAATGCAAATGCAGCTACTTTGTTGTTATTCTGTCTTCACTGTTTGATGTGACTGTAAATTAGCTATAGTTGGCTAGCTAGCAAGCAAGGGATAAGAACGTTGCAAGTCAGTGTAGCAATGGAACATTTAGAACGAACGACGGGGTTGCGTCCATAGATACAGAACCAAAAAACTGAATGACTGGGTCGCGTTTCTGGCAAACGAACTGATAGAACAAATGACCAGCCAGCTTGGGTAGCAACCCTAGATTTGTGTTGGGACTATATCTTGTGGAAGGATTAAATAGTATGAATAAATTAATCAAAATAAGGTTTCTAATGAAAATATGTCAATCATTATTTGAGTATGTTGGTAACCTGTTGTGAAAAAGTGATAATTGCCCCGAAGCCGTTCTTTGGATGATATATTGGCATATATTAACTTCTGGTCACAACCAGTTGTGTCCTCCAGATCTCTACTGCATCAATGGTGCTTTATATAACCATGTGATGGGACATGAAATGGAATCAATGGGAAAACCAGATAGAGATGGACATAGGGATGGCCAAATGTGTAACGGCGTTCTTCGTTCGTTGAAAGAGAGTCGGACCGAAATGCAGCGTGGTGGTTACTCATGTTTTTAATGAAAAAAGTGACGGTACATGAAATAACACAAAAACAACAAACGGAACGTGAAACTTATTACAGCCTATCTGGTGAACACTACACAGAGACAGGAACAATCACCCACGAAAGACAAAGCGAAACTCAGGCTGCCTAAATACGGTTCCCAATCAGAGGCAATGAGAAGCACCTGACCCTGATCGAGAACCGCCTCAGGCAGCCAAGCCTACACTCGACACACCCCTAATCAACCACAATCCCAATGCCTACAAAACCCAATACGAATACAACACGTAAACCCCTGTCACACCCTGGCCTGACCAAATATATAACGAAAACACAAAACACTAAGACCAAGGCGTGACAGAACCCCCCCCTCCCGCCCCCCAAGGTGCGGACTCCCGGACGCACCTCAAAACCAAAGGGAGGGTCCGGGTGGGCGTCTGTCATTGGTGGCGGCTCCGGCTCGGGACGTGGACCCCACTTCATTAATGTCCTCGTTCCTCCCCTTCGCGTCCTGGGATAATCCACCCTCACCGCCGACCATGGCCTAATAGTCCTCACCCACAACCCCACAGAACTAAGGAGCAGCTCGTGACTGAGGGGCAGCTCGGGACTGAGGGGCAGCTCGGGACTGAGGGGCAGCTCGGTGCTGAGGCAGCTCGGGACTGAGGGGCAGCCCGGAACTGAGGGGCAGCCCGGAACAGAGGGGAAGCCCAGTACTGAGAGGAAGCCCAGTACTGAGAGGAAGCCTAGTACTGAGATGAAGCTCAGGTAAGTAGTAGGCTCCGGTAGATCCTGGCTGGCTGGCGGATCTGGAAGATTCAAGTTGACTAGTAGATCTGGTAGATTCTGGTTGACTAGCAGATCTGGTTGACTGGCGGATCTAGCTGCTCTATGCAGACTGACAGCTCTGACTGCTCCATGCAGGCTGACAGCTCCTTGCAGACTGGCGGCTCTTTGCAGACTGACAGCTCTGACTGCTCCATGCAGGCTGACAGCTCCTTGCAGACTGGCAGCTCCTTGCAGACTGACAGCTCCTTGCAGACTGGCAGCTCCTTGCAGACTGGCAGCTCCTTGCAGACTGGCAGCTCCTTACAGACTGGCAGTTCCTTGCAGACTGACAGCTCTAGCTGCTTCATGCAGACTGACAGCTCCCTGCAGACTGGCAGCTCCTTGCAGACTGGCAGCTCCTTGCAGACTGACAGCTCCTTGCAGACTGACAGCTCCCTGCAGACTGGCAGCTCCTTGCAGGCTGACAACTCCCTGCAGACTGGCAGCTCCTTGCAGACTGGCAGCTCCTTGCAGACTGGCAGCTCCTTGCAGACTGACAGCTCCTTGCAGACTGGCAGCTCATTGCAGACTGACAGCTCCTTGCAGACTGGCAGCTCCTTGCAGACTGGCAGCTCCTTGCAGACTGACAGCTCCTTGCAGACTGACAGCTCCCTGCAGACTGGCAGCTCCTTGCAGGCTGACAACTCCCTGCAGACTGGCAGCTCAGGCTGCTTCAAACAGGCAGGAGGCTCCAGCAGCGCTGTAGAGAAGAAAGGCTCTGATAGCGTTGAACAGGCGGGAGACTCCGACAGCGCAGGAGAGGAGGAAAACGCTGGCTGCGCTGAACAGACAGGAGACTCCGACAGCGCAGGAGAGGAGGAAAACGCTGGCTGCGCTGAACAGGCGGGAGACTCCGACAGCGCAGGAGGGAAGGAAGGCTCTGGCTGTGCTGAACAGACGGGAGACTCCGACAGAGCAGGAGAGGCGAGGCGCACTGTAGGCCTGATGCGTGGTGCGGGCACTGGTGATACTGGAGCGAGGACACGCACAGGAAGCCTGGTGCGGGGAGCTGCTACCGGAGGACTGGTGTGTGGATGTGGCACAGGATGTGCAAGGCTAGGGATGTGCACAGGAGGCCTGGTGCGTGAGGCTGGCACCAACTTCACCAGCCGACTAACACGCACCTCAGGACGAGTATGGAGCGCTAACTCAGGTGCCATCATATCCCCGACACGATCCGTCGGACGAATATCATATCTATAGCACCAAGCTAGCAACTCCCTCATTACTCTCCACTCCACTTTCCCCATTAACTCCTTCACAGTCTCTGCTTCGCTCACCTCTAACACCGGCTCTGGTTCTGGTCTCCTCCTTGGCTCCTCACGATACACAAGGAGAGTTGGCTCAGGTTCATCTCCTGACTCAGCCACTCTCCCTCTGAGCCCCCCCCCCCCAATACATTTTTGGGGCTGCTTTTCGGGCTTCGCTCTGCGCCGCCGTGTCTTTCTTTTCTCCAACTCCATTCGCCTATAGCCCTCTTCACACTGCTCCAGCGAATCCCATGCGGGCTCAGGCATTCTCTCTGGGTCGGCCGCCCACCTGTCGATTTCTTCCCACGTCGTATACTCCATTCGCTTTTCCTGCGGTCGCTGCCTGTTTCCACGCTGCTCGGTCCGTGTGTGGTGGGTGATTCTGTAACGGCGTTCTTCGTTCGTTGAAAGAGAGTCGGACCGAAATACAGCGTGGTGGTTACTCATGTTTTTAATGAAAAAAGTGACGGTACATGAAATAACAAATAAATACAAAAACAACAAACGGAAAGTGAAACTTATTACAGCCTATCTGGTGAACACTACACAGAGACAGGAACAATCACCCACGAAAGACAAAGCGAAACTCAGGCTGCCTAAATACGGTTCCCAATCAGAGGCAATGAGAAGCATCTGACCCTGATCGAGAACCGCCTCAGGCAGCCAAGCCTACACTCGACACACCCCTAATCAACCACAATCCCAATGCCTACAAAACCCAATACGAATACAACACGTAAACCCCTGTCACACCCTGGCCTGACCAAATATATAACGAAAACACAAAACACTAAGACCAAGGCGTGACAGAACCCCCCCCTCCCGCCCCCCAAGGTGCGGACTCCCGGACGCACCTCAAAACCAAAGGGAGGGTCCGGGTGGGCGTCTGTCATTGGTGGCGGCTCCGGCTCGGGACGTGGACCCCACTTCATTAATGTCCTCGTTCCTCCCCTTCGCGTCCTGGGATAATCCACCCTCACCGCCGACCATGGCCTAATAGTCCTCACCCACAACCCCACAGAACTAAGGAGCAGCTCGTGACTGAGGGGCAGCTCGGGACTGAGGGGCAGCTCGGGACTGAGGGGCAGCTCGGGACTGAGGGGCAGCTCGGTGCTGAGGCAGCTCGGGACTGAGGGGCAGCCCGGAACTGAGGGGCAGCCCGGAACAGAGGGGAAGCCCAGTACTGAGAGGAAGCCCAGTACTGAGAGGAAGCCTAGTACTGAGATGAAGCTCAGGTAAGTAGTAGGCTCCGGTAGATCCTGGCTGGCTGGCGGATCTGGAAGATTCAAGTTGACTAGTAGATCTGGTAGATTCTGGTTGACTAGCAGATCTGGTTGACTGGCGGATCTAGCTGCTCTATGCAGACTGACAGCTCTGACTGCTCCATGCAGGCTGACAGCTCCTTGCAGACTGGCGGCTCTTTGCAGACTGACAGCTCTGACTGCTCCATGCAGGCTGACAGCTCCTTGCAGACTGGCAGCTCCTTGCAGACTGACAGCTCCTTGCAGACTGGCAGCTCCTTGCAGACTGGCAGCTCCTTGCAGACTGGCAGCTCCTTACAGACTGGCAGTTCCTTGCAGACTGACAGCTCTAGCTGCTTCATGCAGACTGACAGCTCCCTGCAGACTGGCAGCTCCTTGCAGACTGGCAGCTCCTTGCAGACTGACAGCTCCTTGCAGACTGACAGCTCCCTGCAGACTGGCAGCTCCTTGCAGGCTGACAACTCCCTGCAGACTGGCAGCTCCTTGCAGACTGGCAGCTCCTTGCAGACTGGCAGCTCCTTGCAGACTGACAGCTCCTTGCAGACTGGCAGCTCATTGCAGACTGACAGCTCCTTGCAGACTGGCAGCTCCTTGCAGACTGGCAGCTCCTTGCAGACTGGCAGCTCCTTGCAGACTGACAGCTCCTTGCAGACTGACAGCTCCCTGCAGACTGGCAGCTCCTTGCAGGCTGACAACTCCCTGCAGACTGGCAGCTCAGGCTGCTTCAAACAGGCAGGAGGCTCCAGCAGCGCTGTAGAGAAGAAAGGCTCTGATAGCGTTGAACAGGCGGGAGACTCCGACAGCGCAGGAGAGGAGGAAAACGCTGGCTGCGCTGAACAGACAGGAGACTCCGACAGCGCAGGAGAGGAGGAAAACGCTGGCTGCGCTGAACAGGCGGGAGACTCCGACAGCGCAGGAGGGAAGGAAGGCTCTGGCTGTGCTGAACAGACGGGAGACTCCGACAGAGCAGGAGAGGCGAGGCGCACTGTAGGCCTGATGCGTGGTGCGGGCACTGGTGATACTGGAGCGAGGACACGCACAGGAAGCCTGGTGCGGGGAGCTGCTACCGGAGGACTGGTGTGTGGATGTGGCACAGGATGTGCAAGGCTAGGGATGTGCACAGGAGGCCTGGTGCGTGAGGCTGGCACCAACTTCACCAGCCGACTAACACGCACCTCAGGACGAGTATGGAGCGCTAACTCAGGTGCCATCATATCCCCGACACGATCCGTCGGACGAATATCATATCTATAGCACCAAGCTAGCAACTCCCTCATTACTCTCCACTCCACTTTCCCCATTAACTCCTTCACAGTCTCTGCTTCGCTCACCTCTAACACCGGCTCTGGTTCTGGTCTCCTCCTTGGCTCCTCACGATACACAAGGAGAGTTGGCTCAGGTTCATCTCCTGACTCAGCCACTCTCCCTCTGAGCCCCCCCCCCCCCCAATACATTTTTGGGGCTGCTTTTCGGGCTTCGCTCTGCGCCGTCGTGTCTTTCTTTTCTCCAACTCCATTCGCCTATAGCCCTCTTCACACTGCTCCAGCGAATCCCATGCGGGCTCAGGCATTCTCTCTGGGTCGGCCGCCCACCTGTCGATTTCTTCCCACGTCGTATACTCCATTCGCTTTTCCTGCGGTCGCTGCCTGTTTCCACGCTGCTCGGTCCGTGTGTGGTGGGTGATTCTGTAACGGCGTTCTTCGTTCGTTGAAAGAGAGTCGGACCGAAATGCAGCGTGGTGGTTACTCATGTTTTTAATGAAAAAAGTGACGGTACATGAAATAACAAATAAATACAAAAACAACAAACGGAAAGTGAAACTTATTACAGCCTATCTGGTGAACACTACACAGAGACAGGAACAATCACCCACGAAAGACAAAGCGAAACTCAGGCTGCCTAAATACGGTTCCCAATCAGAGGCAATGAGAAGCACCTGACCCTGATCGAGAACCGCCTCAGGCAGCCAAGCCTACACTCGACACACCCCTAATCAACCACAATCCCAATGCCTACAAAACCCAATACGAATACAACACGTAAACCCCTGTCACACCCTGGCCTGACCAAATATATAACGAAAACACAAAACACTAAGACCAAGGCGTGACAAAATGTGTCCGGATGTGTTTCCATGATGTTTTAGAAGAAGCCTGAAAGCCTCTATCCCAAATGAAAAGGAGATAGTGGTATCATATAAGAGTTACAGGCCAAGAGGCTATGCAATCCCCCAAATAATCTGTACTGTGTTTGCGTACATAAACCGTGTGTGTGTGCTCTCTCCACACCCCAGCGAGCACCCTAACAAACTTTTCCCTTGCTGTAACTTTTAATTACAGGCCCAAAAACGTGACTGATTCTCTGCCGCCTCATTTGTCACTCAGCATGAATAAGTTAGTTAGCGAGACGCTTATTGTTTTCTTCTCACACAATCTTGTCATGAAAATGTCATTAGCATATCTGCCAAGATTGAAGGAATGCTTGGATGCTACTTTACTACTGAACAAAAATATGAACGCAACATGTAAAGTGTTGGCCCATATTTCTTGAGCTGAAATAAAATATCCCAGACATTTTCCATACGTATATTAAGCTTATTTCTTTAACTTTGTGTAGACATTTTTTTACATTCCTGTTAGTGAGCATTTCTCCTTTTGACAAGATAATCCATCAACCTGACAGGTGTTGCATATCAATAATGTAACAATGTGCGCTGAGAGTCGGGAAGCAAGTTCAGGGATTGAGTGTTAATAAATAAATGCAAAACAAGAAACATGAACAATGCACAGACAACACTAAAGCAGAAACAATAACGCTTGGGGAAGGAACCAAAGGGAGTGACATATATACATATATAGGGAAGGTAATCAGGGAGGTGATGGAGTCCAGGTGAGTGATGACACGCAGGTGCGCGTAATGATGGTGACAGGTGTGCACCATAACCAGCAGCCTGGTGACCTAGAGGCCGGAGAGGGAGCACACGTGACAGTCCCCCCTCCCAATGCGTGGCTCCAGCCGCTGGACGCTGATCAAAAGACGATCCCGGGGATCAGGAGCGTACCGGTCACCTCTGCAGAGGTGCAGGAAACCTGTCAATCCGGCTGAGACGCAGTAGCATGGCGACCAAGAGCGCCGGAGAGAGAGCATACCTGACAGTAGCCCCACCCCGGCGCATTCGGCTCCATCCGCAGGACGCCAACCCAAGGGATAATTCCGGGGATCAGGAGCGGACCGGTCACCCCTGCCAATGCGCGGGAACCTGTTGCCGTCTGGGACGCGGGAACCTGACAGACAGCTGAGGCAGGGGAGCCTGGCGATCTGGCTGAGGCATGACAGCCTGTAGCGGTTCCCAGGCCTGACGTCATTCCACCTGGAAAAAAAACACACAAAAACACTCCGATGCTTCACTTAGGTGAGGCGTTATTCTCTAACGATGTGCGCTGAGAGTCAGGAAGCAAGTTCAGGGAGTGAGTGTTTTAATAAATAAATGCGAAACAAGAAACGCAAACAACACACAGACTAAACACTGGAACAGAAACAATAATGGCTGGGGAAGGAACCAAAGGGAGTGACATATATAGAGATGGTAATCAGGGAGGCGATGGAGTCCAGGTGAGTGATGACGCACAGGTGCCCATAACGATGGTGACATGTGTGCGCCATAACGAGCAGCCTGGTGACCTAGAGGCCGGAGAGAGAGCACACATGACAAATAAGCTGATTAAAGAGCATGACCATTACACAGGTGCACCTTGTGCTGGGGACAATAAAAGGCAGCTCTAAAATGTGCAGTTTTGTCACACAACACAATGCCACAGATGTCTCAAGTTTTGAGGGAGCGTGCAATTGGAATGCTGACTGCAGGAATGTCCACCAGAGCTGTTGCCAGAGAATGTAATGTTCATTTCTCTACCATAAGTTGCCTCCAAAGTCTTTAGAGAATTTGGCAGTATGTCCATCCGGCCTAACAACCGCAGACCATGTGTAACCATGCCAGCCCAGGACTTCCACAGCCGGCTTCTTCACCTGCGGGACCATCTGAGACCAGCCACCCAGACAGCTTATGAAACTGAGTATTTCTGTCTGTAATAAATCCCTTTTGTGGGGAAAAACTCATTATGATTGGCTCCCAAGTGGGTGGAGCTATGCCCTCCCAGGCCCACCCATGGCTGTGCCCCATTTTACATGTGCCCCAGTTTACATACACTTAGGTTGGAGTCATAAAAACACGTTTTTCAGCCACTCCATACATTTCTTGTAAACAAACTATAGTTTTGGCAAGTTGGTTAGGACATCTGCTTTGTGCATGACACAAGTAATTTTTCCAACAATTGTTTACAGACAGATTATTTCACTTATAATTGACTGTATCACAATTCCAGTGGGTCAGAAGTTTACATACACTAAATTGACTGTGCCTTTAAGCAGCTTGGAAAATTCCAGGAAATGATGTCATGGCTTTAGAAGCTTCTGATAGGCTAATTGACACCATTTGAGTCAATTGGAGGTGTACCTGTGGATGTATGTCAAGGCCTACCTTCAAACTCAGTGCCTCTTTGCTTGACATCATGGAAAAATATAAATAAATCAGCCAAGACCCCAGGAAACAATTGTAGACATCCACACGTCTGGTTCATCCTTGGGAGCAATTTTCAAACCCCTGAAGGTACCACGTTCATCTGTACAAACAATAGTACGCAAGTATAAACAGATGACCTGGCCTCCACAATCACCCAACCTTAACCCAATTGAGATGGTTTGGGATGAGTTGGAACAGCAGAGTGAGGAACTCCTTCAAGGCTGTTGGAAAAGCATTCCAGGTAAAGCTGGTTGAGAGAATGCAAAGCTGTCATCAAGGCAAAGGGTGGCTACTTTGAAGGATATAAAATATATTTAGATGGGTTTAACCCTTTTTTGGATACTACATGATTCCACATGTGTTATTTCATTGTTTTGATGTCTTCACTATTATTATACGATGTAGAAAATAGTAAAAAAAATTAAGAAACACCCTTGAATGAGTAGGTGTGTCCAAACTTGACTGGTACTGTATATCTTACATTTCATATGTTATGTATTAATTTATGGTTGTCCATCATCCATTTCTTATGATATGTTAAGAATTCGCAAAATGTACAATAAATTACGAATCTGAAAAATGTATTATATCTTACGAATTTGAAAAGCGTATGTTCCAAATTGCAACTAGGTGGCTAGGTGTTAATGCTAACGTTAGCAAGCTGGCTAACATTAGCTAGGCTAGGGGTTAGGGATTAGGATTAAGGTTAAGGTTAACCGAAGGATTAGCTGTGGAGTGCCATTGTTGTCATTTTGACTGTCACAATGTTTATTTTCCGCTATGCTCGGTTGCTCTGGTGACAACACAACCCTTCAGGATGTGCTGTGGTTTTCAAGTCTATAAACTCTTTCCAACAGTATTTTTGTGACTATTCTATTGATTCCAATATGCTGGTAGAGCTAAATCAAGTTTCTTAGCTGTCAGAAATGTATTTTATTTTGAGCCAGGAGAGGTACTCATACTAAATGTATTTCTCACCTTTAGTCATCTCTAGTCTGGCAGCCAGAGCTGTTAATTGGTGTATATGTCATCTGTCTTGACTGTGGGTTGTCTAGGGAGAAACAGACAGGATATCCTCTCTTCTCTCTACAGCATCACCTCTTCTCATTTCTTCCCTGGTCGGGAGAGGGCTACAGTACTACAGTAAGAGCAAAATAGTCCTAACAAAATAAAATCATAACCTTAGTGTAACAACAGTTTTAGTAAGTAATACTGAAGTCGTGCACAATTATCAGTTTATATTTAGGTTTATGTCGCCCATTCATTGTCAGTTAGAGATACAGTAGGACCCAAAACATAATCAGTGCTCTAACTCTCCCTTGCGCTGGTCTGGAGCAATGAAGTGATGACGCAGGGTACCGTACTAAACCACAGATTTCCTCTAAGTACCACAGCATAATCACAAAACTTTTAGTGGAGCAACCACTGTATTTCCTCCATCACCTCTCTCTGTCATGCCCTGTGTAAAAAAAAAGCTGGGGTTAGGCCTTGTTCCATATAAGTCCACTGAGATAAGCTCATCCAAATGTCTGTTTTATAATGTCCACAGCATGGCTCACTCATAAGAGGCTTTCAAATCAAATCAAATGTATTTATATAGCCCTTCGTACACCAGCTGATATCTCAAAGTGCTGTACAGAAACCCAGCCTAAAACCCCAAACAGCAAGCAATGTTGAAGCATGTTGGCTAGGAAAAACTCCCTAGAAAGGCCAAAACCTAGGAAGAAACCTAGAAAGGAACCAAGCTATGAGGGGTGGCCAGTCCACTTCTGGCTGTGCCGGTCGAGACTATAACAGAACATGGCCAAGATGTTCAAATGTTCATAAATGACCAGCATGGTCAAATAATAGGTCTGGGACAGGTAGCACGTCCGGTGAACAGGTCAGGATTCCATAGCCGCAGGCAGAACAGTTAAAACTGGAGCAGCAGCACGGCCAGGTGGACTGGGGACAGAAAGGAGTCATCATGCCAGGTAGTCCTGAGGCATGGTCCTACAGCTCACATAAACTACTGCAGCATAACTACTGGAGGCTGAGACCAGAGGGGTCAGGAGACACTGTGGCCCCATCCGATGATACCCCCGGACAGGGCCAAACAGGAAGGGTATAACCCCACCCACTTTGCCAAAGCACAGCCCCCACACCACTAGAGGGATATATTCAACCACCAACTTAACATCCTGAGACAAGGCCGAGTATAGCCCACAAAGATCTGCGCCACGGCACAACCCAAGGGGGGGCGCAAACCCAGACAGGAAGATCACATCAGTGACTCAACCCACTCAAGTGATGCACCCCTCCTAGGGACGGCATGAAAGAGCACCAGTAAGCCAGTGACTGGGATCCGGCCAGGCAGAGACAGCAAGGGCAGTTCGTTGCTCCAGAGCCTTTCCATTCACCTTCACACTCCTGAGCCAGACTACACTCAATCATATGACCCACTAAAGAGATGAGTCTTCAGTAAAGAATTAAAGGTTGAGACCGAGTTTGCGTTTTTCACATGGGTAGGCAGACCATTTCATAAAAATGGAGCTCTATAGGAGAAAGCCTTGCCTCCAGCTGTTTGCTTAGAAATTCTAGGGACAATTAGGAGGCCTGCGTCTTGTGACCGTAGCATACGTGTAGTAGGTATGTAAGGCAGGACCAAATCAGAGAGATAGGTAGGAGCAAGCCCATGTAATGCTTTTTCGGTTAGCAGTAAAACCTTTAAATCAGCCCTTGCCTTGACAGGAAGCCAGTGTAGAGAGGCTAGCACTGGAGTAATATGATTAAAAAAAAATTGGTTCTAGTCAGGATTCTAGCAGCCGTATTTAGCACTAACTGAAGTTTATTTAGTGCTTTATCCAGGTAGCCGGAAAGTAGAGCATTGCAGTAGTCTAACCTAGAAGTAACAAAAGTATGGATTCATTTCGTCAAAAGAGAGATCAGGGTCCAGAGTAATGCCGAGGTCCTTCACAGTTTTATTTGAGACGACTGTACAACCATTAAGATGAATTGTCAGATTCAACAGAAGATCTCTTTGTTTCTTGGGACCTAGAACAAGCATCTATGTTTTGTCTGAGTTTAAAAGTAGAACGTTTTCAGCCATCCACTTCCTTATGTCTGGAACACAGGCTTCAAGCGAGGGCAATTTTGGGACTTCACCATGTTTCATTGAAATGTACAGCTGTGTGTCATCCACATAGCAGTGAAAGTTAACATTATGTTTTCGAATGACATCCCCAAGAGGTAAAATATATAGTGAAGACAATAGTGGTCCTAAAACGGAACCTTGAGGAACACCGAAATTTACAGTTGATTTGTCAGAGGACAAACCATCCACAGAGACAAAATGACATCTTTCCGACAGATAAGATCTAAACCAGGCCAGAACTTGTCCGTGTAGACCAATTTGGGTTTCCAATCTCTCCAAAAGAATGTGGTGATCGATGGTATCAAAAGCAGCACTAAGGTCTAGGAGCACGAGGACAGATGCAGAGCCTCGGTCTGATGCCATTAAAAGGTAATTTACCACCTTCACAAGTGCAGTCTCAGTGCTATGATGGGGTCTAAAACTAGACTGAAGCATTTCGTATACATTGTTTGTCTTCAGGAAAGCAGTGAGTTGCTGCGCAACAGCCTTTCCTAACCTTTTTGAGAGGAATGGAAGATTCGATATAGGCCGATAGTTTTTTATATTTTCTGGGTCAAGGTTTGGCTTTTTCAAGAGAGGCTTTATTACTGCCACTTTTAGTGAGTTTGGTACACATCTGGTGGATAGAGAGCCGTTTATTATGTTCAACATAGGAGGGCCAAGCACAGGAAGCAGCGCTTTCAGTAGTTTAGTTGGAATAGGGTCCAGTATGCAGCTTGAAGGTTTAGAGGCCATGATTATTTTCATCAGTGTGTCAAGAGATATAGTACTAAAACACCTGAGTGTCTCTCTTGATCCTGGGTCCTGGCAGAGTTGTGTAGACTCAGGACAACTGAGCTTTGAAGGAATACGCAGATTTAAAGAGGAGTCCGTAATTTGCTTTCTAATAATCATGATCTTTTCCTCAAAGAAGTTCATGAATTTATTACTGCTGAAGTGAAAGCCATCCTCACTTGGGGAATGCTGCTTTTTAGTTAGCTTTGCGACAGCATCAAAAATACATTTCGGATTGTTCTTATTTTCCTCAATTAAGTTGGAAAAATAGGATGATCAAGCAGCAGTAAGGTCTCTTCGATACTGCACGGTACTGTCTTTCCCAGCTTGTCGGAAGACTTCCAGTTTGGTGTGGCGCCATTTCCGTTCCAATTTTCTGGAAGCTTGCTCCAGAGCTCGGGTATTTTCTGTATACCAGGGAGCTAGTTTCTTCTGAGAAATGTTTTTAGTTTTTAGGGGTGCAACTGCATCTAGGGTATTGCGCAAGGTTAAATTGAGTTCCTCAGTTAGGTGGTTAACTGATTTTTGTCCTCTGACGTCCTTGGGTAGGCAGAGGGAGTCTGAAAGGGCATCAAGGAATCTTTGTGTTGTCTGTGAATTTATAGCACGACTTTTGATGCTCCTTGTTTGGGGTCTGAGCAGATTATTAGTTGCAATTGCAAACGTAATAAAATGGTGGTCCGATAGTCCAGGATTATGAGGAAAAACATTAAGATCCACAGCATTTATTCCATGGGACAAAACTAGGTCCAGAGTATGACTGTGACAGTGAGTAGGTCCAGAGACATGTTGGACAAAACCCACTGAGTCGATGATGGCTCCGAAAGCCTTTGAGTGGGTCTGTGGACGTTTCCATGTGAATATTAAAGTCACCAAAAAATTAGAATATTATCTGCTATGACTTCAAGGTCCGATAGGAATTCAGGGAACTCAATGAGGAATGCTGTATATGGCCCAGGAGGCCTGTAAACAGTAGCTATAAAAAGTGATTGAGTAGGCTGCATAGATATCATGACTAGAAGCTCAAAAGATGAACATGTCTTTTTTTTTGTAAATATAAATTTGCTATCGTAAATGTTAGCAACACCTTCGCCTTTGCGGGATGCACGGGGGATATGGTCACTAGTGTAACCAGGAGGTGAGGCCTCATTTAACACAGTAAATTCATCAGGCTTAAGCCATGTTTCAGTCAGGCCAATCACATCAAGATTATGATCAGTGATTAGTTAATTGACTATAATTGCCTTTGAAGTAAGGGATCTAACATTAATAAGTAGCCCTATTTTGAGATGTGAGGTATCACGATCTCTTTCAATAGTGACAGGAATGGAGGAGGACTTTTGGACAGTTTCTTGGTATCGTTGCGTATAATCTCTCTCAATCGATACACAATACCCTATAATGACAAAGCAAAAACAGGTTTTTAGAAATGTTTGCAATGTATTAAAAATAGAACACTGAAATATCACATTTGCATAAGAATTCAGATCCTTTACTCAGTATTTTGTTGAAGCAGGCTTGGCAGCGATTAAAGCCTCGAGTCTTCGTGGGTATGACACTACAAGCTTGGCACGCCTCTATTTGGGGAGTTCCTCCCATTTTTCTCTGCAGATCCTCTCAAGCTCTGTCAGGTTGGATGGGGAGCGTCGCTGACTGGGCCACTCAAGGGCATTCAGAGACATTCAGAGCCACTCCTGCGTTGTCTTGGCTGTGTGCTTAGGGTGGTTGTCCTGTTAAAAGGTGAACCTTTGCCTCAGTCTGAGGTCCTGAGCACTCTAGAGCAGGTTTTCATCAAGGATCTCTCTGTACTTTGCTCCGTTCATCTTTCCCTCGATCCTGATTAGTCTCCCGGTCCCTGCCGCTGAAAAACATCCCCACAGCATGATGCTGCCACCACTCATGTCTTGGTTTTACCTCATGGCTTGGTTATACCTCATGGATTGGTTTTTGCTATGACATGCACTGTCAACTGTGGGACCTTATATAGACAGGTGTTTGCCTTTCCAAATCATGTCCAATCAATTGAATTTACCACAGGTGGACTCCAATCTAGTTGTAGAAACATCTCAAGGATGATCAATGGAAACAGGATGCACCTGAGCTCAATTTAGAGTCTCATAGCAAAGGGTCTGAATACTAATGTAAATATGGTATTTATGTTTTTATTTTTAATAAATGTGCAAGAAAAAAATGGTGTTCTCTTTTTATTATGGGGTACTGTGTGTAGGTTGATGAGGATTTTTAAAAAATGTAATCCATTTTTTTTTAAAGGCTGTAACTTTCAGAATGTACTGTATCTTTCAGGTCCCTCAGTCGAGCAATGAATTTCAAACACAGATTCTACCACAAAGACCAGGGAGGTTTTCCAATGCCTTGCAAAGAACGCCACCTATTGGTAGTTATGGAGTTTAATTGCTGTGATAGGAGAAAACTGAGGATGGCTCAGCAACATTGTACTTACTGCACAATACTAACCTACTTGTAAATAGAGGGACAGAAAAATGTACAGAAAAAAAATATTCCAAAGCATGCATCCTGTTTGCAATACGGCACTAAAGTAAAAATGCAAAAAAATATGTCCTTAATACAAAGCGTTATGTTTGGGGCAAACACATCACTGAGTACCACTCTTCATATTTTCAAGCATGGTGGTGACTGCATCATGTTATGGGTATGCTTGTCATCGGCAACAACTATGGAGTTTTCTTTAGGATAACATAAATAAAATAGAGCTTAGCACAGGCAAAATCCTAGAGGAAAACTTGGTTGTCTACTTTTCAACAGACAGAGTAGACAAATTCACCTTTCAGCAGGACAATAACCTAAAACACAAGGCCAAATATACACTGGAGTTGCTTACCATGACAACGTTGAATGTTCCTGAGTGGCCTAGTTACAGTACTGACTTAAATCGGCTTGAAAATGGATGGCAAGACCTGAAAATGGCTGTCTAGCAATGATCAACAACCAACTTGACAGACCTTGAAGTATTTTTTATAGCATAATGTGCAAATATTGTACAATCCAGGTTTTCAAAGCTCTTAGAGACTTACCCAGAAAGACTCACAGCTGTAATCGCTTCTAAAGATTCTAACATGTATTGACTCTGGGGGATGAATTTTTGTTTCATCAAGATACATTAGTGTTTTATTTTTCATTCCTTTTTTACAAATGTTAGAATTTTTCTTCCACTTTGACATTAGAGCAGTGTGTGTAGATCGTGGACCAAAACATTGTAATCCATTTTATTCCCACTTTGTAACACAACAAAATGTGGGAAAAGTAAAGGGGTGTCAATTCTTTCTGAAGGTACTGTTTGTCCTCTTCTGTTCTCTACTGTCATTTCACTGACTAATCGCTGCTGTAGGTGAAGAAAGTGCTGAGTAAGGAGTAACTATCTGTCTCTTTTTCATTCACCTCCCACTCTTTTTCTCTCTCAGGGGACCGGGCCTCTGTCTTTCTTTTTTTCCATGCATATTCATACTTGTTATCATGTTATCATATGCTTTCTTCTCTACCCCCCCCCCCTCTCTTTCTCTCTCTCTCTATTCTGTCCTATCAGGCTGACCCTGCACTGCAGTTCATAGAGGAAGAAAGGGAGGAGGGAGATATTCTTTAGGGAGAGAGGGAAGGCAAAAGGGGTGGCTGGAGGGAGGGGGAGACAAGGGAGGAGGGAGATATTCTTTAGGGAGAGAGGGAAGGCAAAAGGGGTGGCTGGAGGGAGGGGGAGACAAGGGAGAAAAGAGGATAATGGAAGAGGAGGCACATAGGGTTAGCAGATGGGGAGAAGAGGAAGAGAGGGTAAGGATGGAGAGGAGCGAGAGAGGAGTGTTAGCTGCACAAGACAGTTGACAGAGAAGGCAGACTTTACTGGATATGAAGAAGGGAGGAAGCAGAAAGGAGAGAGGGAAAAGCTATTTGGATGAAAAAGAAACTGTAAGAGAAGAAAGGGCGCTGAAGGTCTGTCCAGCCTCAGTGTAGACAACAATGGTACTGAGAATGCTATGGTGTTTCACACCAGACAGTGGGGAGCATCTTGACTCTACTTATCGGTTTGTCCGATAAGGGACAGGATTTTGCCCCAGCTCTAGGGAGGATCCTCAAGACCTTGAGTAGCTGAATCAGGTCTTAGAATACTCCTTGCTCCAGCCAAACGATACGCTCATGGATGTTAGTTTCTTCTCCGCAATGAGCCTGGACCTCCCCGACAATTCTAAAACGCAAACACATTCGAACCATTCTGATTGGTCCCAAAAAACGATGGGTTGGGCCAGAGCCAAAACACACGTGGGTGAAGAAGCGTTTTGAAAGAACATCATTGGCTTTGATACTCTGTTTAGAGATGACTTTGTTTGACAAAAACGGTCAACTGGACCGTTAATAGGGCCTTAATTGAAGAATAGGTTAGGTTGTAAAGTTTTCAGGGTAAGATTCTATAGCAGAGCCTTATCACAGCAATCAGCATCATTGGTAAGTTTGTGTTGAAAACAACCCCAGCAACATCCATTGCGGCCTCATTTCTCTTAATCTCTTCCTCTCTCTCTCTCTCTCTCTCTCTCTCTCTCTCTCTCTCTCTCTCTCGGTTCTCTCTCTCGGTTCTCTCTCTCTCTCTCGGTTCTCTCTCTCTCTCTCGGTTCTCTGGTTGCCTATCTTCCGTCAATGTTTTCTCTCCCTGTGTCCCGTAAAATAAAGTCAACTCCAGTCTTTCTCCAAGGTAAGAGGGAGTTGGTTTCAAAGCTGTATTTGATGTCAGTTTTGTAGGGTTTGGAGAAAAACAAATTATTTTCTCTGAGCAAGCAAATGGCAGAAGAGGAGTCCCTGAAGAGGGAATGACAGTGTTTGTGATAAGAACTGTGTGTGTGTGTGCGTGCGTTTAATTGTGCAGTGAAAGACAGAGTAGAGACAGTGGGAGGATGGTGATGCTGCTGCTATGTGGTTTTGATACTGGTGTCTTATAGTTGAGGTGTTGGTGATGTTATCACTGTACACACAGAGCTGTGCTGGCTTTGTTCTATGTTTGTGTATTGACATGGGGCTGTACTTGTGGTGTACTGATGGGAGGTAACATATGTTCTGTGGTTGTGGTGTACTGATGGGAGGTAACATATGTTCTGTGGTTGTGGTGTACTGATGGGAGGTAACAGATGTTCTGTGGTTGTGGTGTACTGATGGGAGGTAACAGATGTTCTGTGGTTGTGGTGTACTGATGGGAGGTAACAGATGTTCTGTGGTTGTGGTGTACTGATGGGAGGTAACAGATGTACTGTGGTTGTGGTGTACTGATGGGAGGTAACAGATGTACTGTGGTTGTGGTGTACTGATGGGAGGTAACAGATGTTCTGTGGTTGTGGTGTACTAATGGGAGGTAACAGATGTTCTGTGGTTGTGGTGTACTGATGGGAGGTAACAGATGTTCTGTGGTTGTGGTGTACTGATGGGAGGTAACAGATGTTCTGTGGTTGTGGTGTACTGATGGGAGGTAACAGATGTTCTGTGGTTGTGGTGTACTGATGGGAGGTAACAGATGTTCTGTGGTTGTGGTGTACTGATGGGAGGTAACAGATGTACTGTGGTTGTGGTGTACTGATGGGAGGTAACAGATGTACTGTGGTTGGATGCTTGTGTATTGATGTTGCAGTCATGCATTGGATTGATTTATTGCTGGTGGGGTGTATCCACCTCCTGAAAACAGTTTTTGCTCTCTCTCTCCCTCTCTTCTCTCCGGTCTCTCCCTTCTCTCTGAATTCTTTCAGTGTTTTCTGTATAGCTCAGCGCTCCTAAATGTGGTATGTGGGTATGTGGTAAATGTGGTTATATACAGTATATAACATGTATGGTTTTAACGTTATAGTATGATTAGGAATAAACTCTATACAGTGTGCATGAATAGATGGACTGCTGATCAGATGGTCACTGATGATCATATCCTGAATACTGTATGGCATAGTTGGCTTCAGTCCTGTTCCTGAGCCAGACACTTAACCTCAATACCTCCAGGTAACATTGAGAGCATGCATCATGATGTATCATTTAAATGTTAAGATATGCTAGGGGCCTGAGATGGGAGAGCCTATGCCAGTGTTTAATCTGACTTCCTGAGTCTAGTGCTGCAAGCTCTTATCGGGTCAAGGGTTTCTAGCACCACCCTTTTGAGAATTCTCTGGCAGGAAATCATTTATCAATGATTTGATAACTGTGTGAATGATTTAGTTCATTATATAGGTATATGCATGATCTCTCTCTCCCTCTATCTCTCTCTGTACTGCAGTCTGTAAGGTGGTGTGAGGGTTGCACTGGGATTGTGTGTGTGTTTTCATTTGTTTAGGTATTCACACACTGCATTATTAACCTCTCCTAACTCATAACTGTCCCCTGCTCTCTCCTCTCTCCCTTCAGAAATGTATGAAGTTCGACGTGGACGCTCCTATCTGGTTATCTAAGCAGCATATCCTGTGTACTCTGAACCAGAGCCTGAAGGACGTGCTGAACTACGGCCTCTTCCAGCCAGCTCACAATGGAAAGGCTGGCAAGTTCCTGGATGAGGAGAGGCAGCTGAAGGAATACCCACTGCCTTCTGCTACCCCTGTACCATACCTGGAGGTAGGCCTGCCCCCTCTCTCATTAACATGTTTCTATGTGTGTGTTAAGGTCTATTTAATATGTGTTGTATGTGGATGTTTGTTTCTGTGTGTGTGAGTGTGTGTTCTCTGTCCTGTTGCTGTCATGGTGTTTTTTGTTGTTGTTCTAGTTTATTGGGTTCATCAGCTTTAATATTGCAGATAGATTGTGGCTTCCATCAATGAAATTGTCTGCATAATTTCCAATCCCCCATATATTGTTTAGTTTCCCCAAACCCTACCACCCCTCCCCCTAATTGGAGTAAACTAATGGACAACAACACTTAGGCTTCTACTTCTAGCTTACACATACTGTATACATTTACGGACATAATATCATTTACAATATTTATCTTTTGTTTGTTTTTAGTCCCATCCTTCAGCTACCCTCAACCCCTTTCACATATCTCTGAAGACCATTCAGTTTCATTCTATTTGCCATTTTCAACTGTGCTGTGAAGTTTCACAAAAGTTCTGAAACTTTCCATTCTCATAGGTTCAACAGATTGTAAATTAAAGATAAACATTTTTTTCTCAGCGTATTACTATATCATTGATCAATTGACTATGACTTTTCAAATCATCCAGCAGTGCTATTTGCAGAGTTAGCTGCAGGTAAATGTTACAATTCTTCAGCCCTTCTTGAACCTGTGACCAAAAACAAGCTACATATGGACAGTGCCAAAACAAATGATCAAGTGATTCTGTCTCTTTGCAGTAAAATCTATAGAGATGGGATGGTTGTATCCCCATATAAATAACATTCTGTTGGTTGCAATAATTTTGTATAATAATTTAAATTGAAAAAGTTTTGAATCCGGCGTCGTTATGTTTATCAGTTGTTACCATGTGCCATGGATTCGGTACACCGAAAATCTCTTCCCAATTATTCTAGATGGGACAGCTGTCAATTTGTTGGTCCTTAAATGAAACTGGTATACTTTTTTATTCAGCACAATTTTCTTTAACCAATTATGGTATTTAATGCAGGGCCGACAGACAAGTTGCTTACTTTCTCCCCCTTCCACTTACCTCTTCCATTTTTGTGGTAATGCTGCAATTCGTTGGTTGTAATTTTGAGTAGAGCTGACATTTCCATATATTTTGGATCGCTACATGTGTGACATAACTCCACCAGTCTTATTTATGATATAATTTACAAAGATTATACATCTTTTTATTTATTTATTTATGCATAATGTTTTTTTTAAATCAATTTGTATATTTGAGTTTAACCATAATATTTGTTTTCTGGTGTATTAAACTGAAGTTGAAACCAAATTTCTATGGATTGTTTTTTAAATAACGATATTTTGAAGATGATTTAATTTTCAAATATCCGTAAGTGAGAGGTTGTAATCTGAATAAAGATAAAAAGGCCATTCTTGAACGTGAGGTGAGACATTCTTACTAATCTGCTAGAAATCCAGTTCAGATTTAAGTATAACTGAGGTCTAATGCTTTAATACTTAATAATTTCTGCCCTCTGAATTAATATTCATTATATAAATAGGCCTATTTAATTGTATCTGGCTTACTGTTCCAGATAAAATGGATTATTTCTTGCTAATATAATTTTAAAAAACAAGTCGGTAGGTAAGGCCATAAGCAAATAGGTAAACTGGGATGTGACTAAAGAGTTAATCAGGGTGATTTTTTCACAAATAGATATTTTCCTTTCCATGGTAGCAAGATCTTATCCATTTTTGCAAATGTTTTATTAAAATGTATTGTACTGAGCCACTTGAAATATTTGTTTGATCTGATCTAAAATTTGGATGGCCATAATAAATAGATATGCCAATAGTGGACAACCTTGTTTTACTCCCCTTGACAGTTTAATACTTTCTGAGAAGAAGCCATTATTTACTGTTTTACACCTATGGTTACTATACATAACTTTAACCCATTGTATAAAATACAGTGCCTTTGGAAAGTACATAGACCTCTTGACTTTTTTGACATTTTGTTACATAACAGCCTTATTCAAAAATGTATTACATTTTTTTTAAATCCTCAGTAATCTCCACACAATACCCCATAATGACAAAACTAAAACCGTTTTTAGACATTTTAGCAAATGTATTAAAAATATAAATACCATATTTACTTAAGTATTCAGACCTTTTGCTATGAGACTCGAAATTGAGCTCAGGTTCATCCTGTTTCCATTGGTCATCCTTGAGATATTGCTACAACTTGATTGGAGTCCACCTGTGCTAAATTCAATTGATTGGACATGATTTGGAAAGGCACACAACTGTCTATATAAGGTCCCATAGTTGACAGTGCATGTCAGAGCAAAAACAAAGCCATGAGGGCGAAGGAATTGTCCATAGCTCTCCGAGACAGGATCGCGTCGAAGCACAGATCTGGGGAAGGGTACCAAAACATTTCTGCAGCGTTGAAGGTCCCCAATAACACAGTGGCCTCCATCATTCTTAAATGGAAGATGTTTGGAACCACCAAGACTCTTCCTAGAGTCTGTCCGTCCAGCCAAACTGAGCAATCGGGGGAGCCTGCTTGGAGTTTGCCAAAAGGCACCTATAGACTCTCAGACCATGAGAAACAAGATTCTCTTGTCTGATGAAACCAATATTGAACTCTTTGGCCTGAATGCCAAGTGTCACGTCTGGAGGAAACCTGGCACCATCCCTACAGTGAAGCTTGGTGGTGTCAGCATCATGCTGTGGGGATGTTTTTCAGCGGCAGGGACTGGGAGACTAGTCAGGATCGAAGCAAAGATGAACGGAGCAAAGTAAAGAGAGATCCTTGATGAAAACCTGCTCCAGAGTGCTCAGGACCTCAGACTGGGGTGAAGAGAAGGAACCTAAGCACACAGTCAAGACAACGCAGGAGTGGCTTTGGGACAAGTTTCTGAATTTCCTTAGGTGGCCCAGCAAGAGCCTGGACTTGAACCCAATCTAACCTGATAGAGTTTGAAAGGATATGCAGAGAAGAATAGTAAAAACTCCCCAAATAGAGGTGTGCCAAGCTTGTACTGTCATACCCAAGAATACTCCAGGCTGTAATCGTTGCCAAATGTGCTTCAACAAAGTACTGAGTAAAGGGTCTGAATACTTATGCAAATGTGAAATTTCATTTTTTATTTTTTTTAAATAAATTTGCCAAAGTCTGGGGTATTGCGTGTAGATTGAGGTACATATATATTTTAGAATGTCTATAACGTAAAAAATGTGGAAAAAGTCAAGGGGTCTGTACTTTCTGAAGGCACTGTATTCTCCAACATTTAAATATTCCAGGCATTTATATATAAATTCCAGTTGTACTTTGTCAAAAGCCTTTTCAAAGTCAGCTATGAATGCCTGGCCTGGTTTCCCAGATTTTTCTTAGTGTTTTATTGTTTCAGATACTTGTCTTATATTATCTCCAGTGTATCCTCCATGTAAAAAAAACCTGTCTGATTAGGATGAATAATATATGACAATACCATTTTGCTATAATTTTTGCATCACAACACTGTAAGGGGCCTCACATTTTTTATGGACTGGATCTTTATATTTACCACTTGAAATCAGACTTTCTTGTTGAGTATCTGATAATCTACCATTATTATAGGAGTGGTTGAAAAAAGGATTGGTATCCCTCAACAGGTATGCCATCCAGCCCTGCAGGTTTCCCAAACTTAAAGGATTTAACTGCATCAATAAGTTCCTCCTCTGTAACTTGGCATTCACATTCGTCTTATTGTACAGATGTTCATTTTACATTATTAATAGAAAAAAATCCTTACAATTAACTTTGGTTCATTGTGTTGCTGTCGTATGCCTTCTCCCCCGAGAGAACACTAGGAGATTGATGTCACCTGTCAATTATTCAATTATCCAGTCTGCTCTGTGAGTAAGATGTGTGCATAATATATGTGTGGAACTCAGCAGCGATAATCACACTCAGACAGCAGTGTTCCCAGCTCCCAGCTGTCATCTCTAGCAGTTATTTGTAGCCTGTGTCGATCATGGTTTGTGATCATATAGAAACTCAGCCAATGTGATGTTTTTACAGTCAATAGAGTAAACATCGTTAGATCTCTCTCAAAATTCTGGAGTGAGGGAGAGCCATAAATAGATAGATACATAGCTCACTAGAGTGCACTCCAGCCTTCTGCAGTGAATGATTCTATAATATCCATTGTTTGATTTATTAAAAGTCAGCCGACATTGTTTAAATACAAAATGTTCCTTTCCTGTGGGCTTTGAAAATGTCATCGTTTTCTTATCAGCAAAGTGCTCTGTTTCTCCCTAAATACAGATTGTTTTCTCCAGGTGTTATGGATTCAGCAACAGTAGATGATGTTGTTATTGCAGGTAGTTGCATCATGTTCAGGTAGCAGAATGTCTGCAGGTAAATCCTTGATGCACGTAGAATAGGACTGAAGTCGGCCTTTTCTCAATTGGATTTGCTCAACTCCTGCGCCCTCTGTCCTCCATCCTCTCTGGACTCCTTTTGATAAAGGTCAAAGGTAGTTGAGGAGAGGCGGCGAAGAGAGTGGAAACTAGACGAAAATGCGCTTGTATGAAATTAGACTCCTCCAATCGTGTGCCATCAGGCAAATTATGTTTACAGGTTGGAATCCCAAAATAAATGTAAGAACTGATAAAACAAATGTACTTAGTTGTGCAAGACATTTTATAGGTAAAAGGATAAGTAGTTTATGGTTTTTACAATAGACGATTCAAAGGGGGTGTGGCAGATTTCTAAATTTGTCCGCTAAGGACTTGGGTAGGATACACTTGTACTTCCTCGCCAAATTGAGGAGAGGAGGAACTTCTTCCATTTAACTGCTAAAGAATTGACACTCTCCTCGACCACTTCACGGAAGAGAGACAACGGAGAAGAGGACACATTGGCCAGAATGATGATGTTTAGAAGCCCAAGGGATTTACTGTGTCTTGATAATTAGATATTTGAAGTGTTCAATTCCTCCCACGTAATGTACACCTTCCCAATTTGTAACACCAAACCCTCATGCTACCATGGACTACCAAAAAATGTCTAGCTTCCAAGGGCACTGTGCCCTAAAAATAAGAGATAAGTGGTAACAACATCTTTATAGTAGCTATGTTTCTGTGTGTACTGTATGCCAGGCAGTCATAGTTATAGCTTAGTTTAACCCTATATTCCACAGGGACACTATGGGGCTCAGTGCCACATGATAGGTCCTGCACATTTAGACATTCGCTAACAGCCTAGGGCTTTGTGTGTGTGTGTGTGTGTGTGTGTGTGTGTGTGTTCTTTAGGAGTGTAAATCTATGGGTAGGTAGAGGGCGCATCTCTTCAATAACATTGATCAACAGATCAGCCTTCCCTCCCTCAGGGCAGGAGTTTATAGATATGAGTGACAGATTAGTCCAGCCTCACTACCCTCTGCCCTCCCATAGATTTATACTCCTAAAGCGCGCGCACACACACACACACACACACACACACACACACACACACACACACACACACACACACACACACACACACACACACACACACGCGCACGTACACACACACACACGCACACACACGCACGTACACACACACACACACACACACAGAGAGCTTTATTTTCATGAAATTTCAGGACTTTTGTACCTAAACCTAATCCTAACCTTAACCCCAAAACACTAAACCTAACCCTTAAGCTTAAAATAGCATTTTAACAAATTCAGGACATGAAAAAAGTTATTGTTTTCCTACCGTGTCAGGACATTTAGGTGAATTGTAAGGACATTGGGGTCCTGATAATGTAGAAAGAAATACACACTCACACAGACACATATACACACACAAACACACACAATCGCCTCTCCACCCCAAGGTTTACATGTTTTAGCTATAGTCTGACAGTGTTCAGTGAGACCTGTCTATCAAATCAGTGGTTTGTAACCGGACTAATAAACATTGCTGTTGACAGATTGAGTATGGCAGGCAGGGGATATCTGACTTTTAATCTAGAATAGTTTTATTTACTAACAAACTAGCAGATAAACTAATATAGTGTTATTCCAGTAACCATGTCTCTGTGTGTTCCTCTCCCAGTTCCGCTATAAGAGACGTCTCTACACACAGTCCCACCTGGATGACAAGCAGCTCTCCAAACTACACACCAAGGTAAGAACACACACACAGCCCGGTTTGGTATAGTCGTTCTGAGCTTTTATATATTTGGAGATGTGTGATTTTAATAGAAAATACACCATACGTGCACATGGCCAGAGCCTATCTCATTCTGAGGCGGCAGGCTGTATATATAAGAGAGAAAGAGCAGAGAGAACTGCATGCATTGACATCCCCATCAGAGGGCAGGAGATTTACACTGGTGAGAATGGCCCATCACCAGCTGATTTTTCCTCACTGTGTGTGTGAAGGACCATGGCCATCTGCAACTGAGTGGTCTCTAATGACATTCACGTATTAATGTTGGCTTATTGTTCTGTTTAATATAAATATTCCTGCTGTCATCAATGCTTGCTAAATGACTGCTTTATTGAATAAACAGAATCAGAGCAGGCTGGACAAAGATGAGCTATGGGACTGTGTGACTGACACATCATATCTGACACAGGCTAGAGCAGGAATGTGCATAGAGACACAGAGACAGAGCGAGAGAGACGGAGCGAGAGAGACGGAGCGAGAGAGACGGAGCAAGAGATGGAGAGACAGAGAGAGAGAGAGAGACGGAGCAAGAGACGGAGAGACAGAGAGAGAGAGAGAGAGACACAGAGAGAGACGGAGCGAGAGAGACACAGAGAGAGAGAGATTTAAAGTATGAAAGAGATGGGGAGGGAGGCAGCAAGAACGAAAGAGAGAGAACAAGAGGAAGAGTGAGAACGAGAGAAAGAAAGAGAAAGAAAGAATATACTCTTTAATGTCACTGCAGCCTTAGTCTATTCTGTCTCTTTCATGTTTAGTAGGGATATAGTGTCTTAATGCACACTGACTGTAACTAGCTAGGTGTGGTAGGGATATAGTGTCTTAATGCACACTGACTGTAACTAGCTAGGTGTGGTAGGGATATAGTGTCTTACTGCACACTGACTGTAACTAGCTAGGTGTGGTAGGGATATAGTGTTTACTGCACACTGACTGTAACTAGCTAGGTGTGGTAGGGATATAGTGTTTACTGCACACTGACTGTAACTAGCTAGGTGTGGTAGGGATATAGTGTTTACTGCACACTGACTGTAACTAGCTAGGTGTGGTAGGGATATAGTGTTTACTGCACACTGACTGTAACTAGCTAGGTGTGGTAGGGATATAGTGTTTACTGCACACTGACTGTAACTAGCTAGGTGTGGTAGGGATTTAGTGTCTTAATGCACACTGACTGTAACTAGCTAGGTGTGGAAGGGATATAGTGTTTACTGCACACTGACTGTAACTAGCTAGGTGTGGTAGGGATATAGTGTTTACTGCACACTGACTGTAACTAGCTAGGTGTGGTAGGGATATAGTGTTTACTGCACACTGACTGTAACTAGCTAGGTGTGGTAGGGATATAGTGTCTTAATGCACACTGACTGTAACTAGCTAGGTGTGGTAGGGATATAGTGTCTTAATGCACACTGACTGTAACTAGCTAGGTGTGGTAGGGATATAGTGTCTTACTGCACACTGACTGTAACTAGCTAGGTGTGGTAGGGATATAGTGTTTACTGCACACTGACTGTAACTAGCTAGGTGTGGTAGGGATATAGTGTTTACTGCACACTGACTGTAACTAGCTAGGTGTGGTAGGGATATAGTGTTTACTGCACACTGACTGTAACTAGCTAGGTGTGGTAGGGATATAGTGTTTACTGCACACTGACTGTAACTAGCTAGGTGTGGTAGGGATATAGTGTTTACTGCACACTGACTGTAACTAGCTAGGTGTGGTAGGGATATAGTGTTTACTGCACACTGACTGTAACTAGCTAGGTGTGGTAGGGATATAGTGTCTTAATGCACACTGACTGTAACTAGCTAGGTGTGGTAGGGATATAGTGTCTTAATGCACACTGACTGTAACTAGCTAGGTGTGGTAGGGATATAGTGTCTTAATGCACACTGACTGTAACTAGCTAGGTGTGGTAGGGATATAGTGTTTACTGCACACTGACTGTAACTAGCTAGGTGTGGTAGGGATATAGTGTTTACTGCACACTGACTGTAACTAGCTAGGTGTGGTAGGGATATAGTGTCTTAATGCACACTGACTGTAACTAGCTAGGTGTGGTAGGGATATAGTGTCTTAATGCACACTGACTGTAACTAGCTAGGTGTGGTAGGGATATAGTGTCTTAATGCACACTGACTGTAACTAGCTAGGTGTGGTAGGGATATAGTGTCTTAATGCACACTGACTGTAACTAGCTAGGTGTGGTAGGGATATAGTGTTTACTGCACACTGACTGTAACTAGCTAGGTGTGGTAGGGATATAGTGTCTTACTGCACACTGACTGTAACTAGCTAGGTGTGGTAGGGATATAGTGTTTACTGCACACTGACTGTAACTAGCTAGGTGTGGTAGGGATATAGTGTCTTAATGCACACTGACTGTAACTAGCTAGGTGTGGTAGGGATATAGTGTTTACTGCACACTGACTGTAACTAGCTAGGTGTGGTAGGGATATAGTGTTTACTGCACACTGACTGTAACTAGCTAGGTGTGGTAGGGATATAGTGTTTACTGCACACTGACTGTAACTAGCTAGGTGTGGTAGGGATATAGTGTTTACTGCACACTGACTGTAACTAGCTAGGTGTGGTAGGGAGATAGTGTCTTAATGCACACTGACTGTAACTAGCTAGGTGTGGTAGGGATATAGTGTCTTAATGCACACTGACTGTAACTAGCTAGGTGTGGTAGGGATATAGTGTCTTAATGCACACTGACTGTAACTAGCTAGGTGTGGTAGGGATATAGTGTTTACTGCACACTGACTGTAACTAGCTAGGTGTGGTAGGGATATAGTGTTTACTGCACACTGACTGTAACTAGCTAGGTGTGGTAGCGATATAGTGTCTTAATGCACACTGACTGTAACTAGCTAGGTGTGGTAGGGATATAGTGTCTTAATGCACACTGACTGTAACTAGCTAGGTGTGGTAGGGATATAGTGTCTTAATGCACACTGACTGTAACTAGCTAGGTGTGGTAGGGATATAGTGTCTTAATGCACACTGACTGTAACTAGCTAGGTGTGGTAGGGATATAGTGTTTACTGCACACTGACTGTAACTAGCTAGGTGTGGTAGGGATATAGTGTCTTACTGCACACTGACTGTAACTAGCTAGGTGTGGTAGGGATATAGTGTTTACTGCACACTGACTGTAAC
The DNA here is from genome assembly GCF_002021735.2 of Oncorhynchus kisutch. Classification (NCBI taxonomy): domain Eukaryota; kingdom Metazoa; phylum Chordata; class Actinopteri; order Salmoniformes; family Salmonidae; genus Oncorhynchus; species Oncorhynchus kisutch. Next base: position 31,922,125 of record NC_034195.2, read on the forward strand.
TAGCTAGGTGTGGTAGGGATTTAGTGTCTTAATGCACACTGACTGTAACTAGCTAGGTGTGGTAGGGATATAGTGTTTACTGCACACTGACTGTAACTAGCTAGGTGTGGTAGGGATATAGTGTTTACTGCACACTGACTGTAACTAGCTAGGTGTGGTAGGGATATAGTGTTTACTGCACACTGACTGTAACTAGCTAGGTGTGGTAGGGATATAGTGTTTACTGCACACTGACTGTAACTAGCTAGGTGTGGTAGGGATATAGTGTCTTAATGCACACTGACTGTAACTAGCTAGGTGTGGTAGGGATATAGTGTCTTAATGCACACTGACTGTAACTAGCTAGGTGTGGTAGGGATATAGTGTCTTAATGCACACTGACTGTAACTAGCTAGGTGTGGTAGGGATATAGTGTCTTAATGCACACTGACTGTAACTAGCTAGGTGTGGTAGGGATATAGTGTCTTACTGCACACTGACTTTAACTAGCTAGGTGTGGTAGGGATATAGTGTTTACTGCACACTGACTGTAACTAGCTAGGTGTGGTAGGGATATAGTGTCTTAATGCACACTGACTGTAACTAGCTAGGTGTGGTATGGATATAGTGTTTACTGCACACTGACTGTAACTAGCTAGGTGTGGTAGGGATATAGTGTTTACTGCACACTGACTGTAACTAGCTAGGTGTGGTAGGGATATAGTGTTTACTGCACACTGACTGTAACTAGCTAGGTGTGGTAGGGATATAGTGTTTACTGCACACTGACTGTAACTAGCTAGGTGTGTTAGGGATATAGTGTCTTAATGCACACTGACTGTAACTAGCTAGGTGTGGTAGGGATATAGTGTCTTAATGCACACTGACTGTAACTAGCTAGGTGTGGTAGGGATATAGTGTCTTAATGCACACTGACTGTAACTAGCTAGGTGTGGTAGGGATATAGTGTTTACTGCACACTGACTGTAACTAGCTAGGTGTGGTAGGGATAGAGTGTCTTAATGCACACTGACTGTAACTAGCTAGGTGTGGTAGGGATATAGTGTTTACTGCACACTGACTGTAACTAGCTAGGTGTGGTAGGGATATAGTGTTTACTGCACACTGACTGTAACTAGCTAGGTGTGGTAGGGATATAGTGTCTTAATGCACACTGACTGTAACTAGCTAGGTGTGGTAGGGATATAGTGTTTACTGCACACTGACTGTAACTAGCTAGGTGTGGTAGGGATATAGTGTTTACTTCACACTGACTGTAACTAGCTAGGTGTGGTAGGGATATAGTGTTTACTGCACACTGACTCTAACTAGCTAGGTGTGGTAGGGATATAGTGTTTACTGCACACTGACTGTAACTAGCTAGGTGTGGTAGGGATATAGTGTTTACTGCACACTGACTGTAACTAGCTAGGTGTGGTAGGGATAAAGTGTTTACTGCACACTGACTGTAACTAGCTAGGTGTGGTAGGGATATAGTGTTTACTGCACACTGACTGTAACTAGCTAGGTGTGGTAGGGATATAGTGTTTACTGCACACTGACTGTAACTAGCTAGGTGTGGTAGGGATATAGTGTTTACTGCACACTGACTGTAACTAGCTAGGTGTGGTAGGGATATAGTGTCTTAATGCACACTGACTGTAACTAGCTAGGTGTGGTAGGGATATAGTGTTTACTGCACACTGACTGTAACTAGCTAGGTGTGGTAGGGATAAAGTGTTTAGTGCACACTGACTGTATCTAGCTAGGTGTGGTAGGGATATAGTGTTTACTGCACACTGACTGTAACTAGCTAGGTGTGGTAGGGATATAGTGTTTACTGCACACTGACTGTAACTAGCTAGGTGTGGTAGGGATATAGTGTTTACTGCACACTGACTGTAACTAGCTAGGTGTGGTAGGGATATAGTGTTTACTGCACACTGACTGTAACTAGCTAGGTGTGGTAGGGATATAGTGTTTACTGCACACTGACTGTAACTAGCTAGGTGTGGTAGGGATATAGTGTTTACTGCACACTGACTGTAACTAGCTAGGTGTGGTAGGGATATAGTGTTTACTGCACACTGACTGTAACTAGCTAGGTGTGGTAGGGATATAGTGTTTACTGCACACTGACTGTAACTAGCTAGGTGTGTTAGGGATATAGTGTCTTAATGCACACTGACTGTAACTAGCTAGGTGTGGTAGGGATATAGTGTCTTAATGCACACTGACTGTAACTAGCTAGGTGTGGTAGGGATATAGTGTCTTAATGCACACTGACTGTAACTAGCTAGGTGTGGTAGGGATATAGTGTTTACTGCACACTGACTGTAACTAGCTAGGTGTGGTAGGGATAGAGTGTCTTAATGCACACTGACTGTAACTAGCTAGGTGTGGTAGGGATATAGTGTTTACTGCACACTGACTGTAACTAGCTAGGTGTGGTAGGGATATAGTGTTTACTGCACACTGACTGTAACTAGCTAGGTGTGGTAGGGATATAGTGTCTTAATGCACACTGACTGTAACTAGCTAGGTGTGGTAGGGATATAGTGTTTACTGCACACTGACTGTAACTAGCTAGGTGTGGTAGGGATATAGTGTTTACTTCACACTGACTGTAACTAGCTAGGTGTGGTAGGGATATAGTGTTTACTGCACACTGACTCTAACTAGCTAGGTGTGGTAGGGATATAGTGTTTACTGCACACTGACTGTAACTAGCTAGGTGTGGTAGGGATATAGTGTTTACTGCACACTGACTGTAACTAGCTAGGTGTGGTAGGGATAAAGTGTTTACTGCACACTGACTGTAACTAGCTAGGTGTGGTAGGGATATAGTGTTTACTGCACACTGACTGTAACTAGCTAGGTGTGGTAGGGATATAGTGTTTACTGCACACTGACTGTAACTAGCTAGGTGTGGTAGGGATATAGTGTTTACTGCACACTGACTGTAACTAGCTAGGTGTGGTAGGGATATAGTGTCTTAATGCACACTGACTGTAACTAGCTAGGTGTGGTAGGGATATAGTGTTTACTGCACACTGACTGTAACTAGCTAGGTGTGGTAGGGATAAAGTGTTTAGTGCACACTGACTGTATCTAGCTAGGTGTGGTAGGGATATAGTGTTTACTGCACACTGACTGTAACTAGCTAGGTGTGGTAGGGATATAGTGTTTACTGCACACTGACTGTAACTAGCTAGGTGTGGTAGGGATATAGTGTTTACTGCACACTGACTGTAACTAGCTAGGTGTGGTAGGGATATAGTGTTTACTGCACACTGACTGTAACTAGCTAGGTGTGGTAGGGATATAGTGTTTACTGCACACTGACTGTAACTAGCTAGGTGTGGTAGGGATATAGTGTTTAGTGCACACTGACTGTAACTAGCTAGGTGTGGTAGGGATATAGTGTCTTAATGCACACTGACTGTAACTAGCTAGGTGTGGTAGGGATATAGTGTTTACTGCACACTGACTGTAACTAGCTAGGTGTGGTAGGGATATAGTGTCTTAATGCACACTGACTGTAACTAGCTAGGTGTGGTATGGATATAGTGTCTTAATGCACACTGACTGTAACTAGCTAGGTGTGGTAGGGATATAGTGTTTACTGCACACTGACTGTAACTAGCTAGGTGTGGTAGGGATATAGTGTTTACTGCACACTGACTGTAACTAGCTAGGTGTGGTAGGGATATAGTGTTTACTGCACACTGACTGTAACTAGCTAGGTGTGGTAGGGATATAGTGTCTTAATGCACACTGACTGTAACTAGCTAGGTGTGGTAGGGATATAGTGTCTTAATGCACACTGACTGTAACTAGCTAGGTGTGGTAGGGATATAGTGTTTACTGCACACTGACTGTAACTAGCTAGGTGTGGTAGGGATATAGTGTTTACTGCACACTGACTGTAACTAGCTAGGTGTGGTAGGGATATAGTGTCTTAATGCACACTGACTGTAACTAGCTAGGTGTGGTAGGGATATAGTGTCTTAATGCACACTGACTGTAACTAGCTAGGTGTGGTAGGGATATAGTGTCTTAATGCACACTGACTGTAACTAGCTAGGTGTGGTAGGGATATAGTGTCTTAATGCACACTGACTGTAACTAGCTAGGTGTGGTAGGGATATAGTGTTTAACTGCACACTGACTGTAACTAGCTAGGTGTGGTAGGGATATAGTGTCCTTAATGCACACTGACTGTAACTAGCTAGGTGTGGTAGGGATATAGTGTTTACTGCACACTGACTGTAACTAGCTAGGTGTGGTAGGGATATAGTGTTTACTGCACACTGACTGTAACTAGCTAGGTGTGGTAGGGATATAGTGTCTTAATCACACTGACTGTAACTAGCTAGGTGTGGTAGGGATATAGTGTTTACTGCACACTGACTGTAACTAGCTAGGTGTGTAGGATTAGTTCTTAATCACCTGCCTGTAACTAGCTAGGTGTGGTAGGGATATAGTGTTTACTGCACACTGACTGTAACTAGCTAGGTGTGGTAGGGATATAGTGTCTTAATGCACACTGACTGTAACTAGCTAGGTGTGGTAGGGATATAGTGTTTACCTGCACACTGACTGTAACTAGCTAGGTGTGGTAGGGATATAGTGTTTACTTCACACTGACTGTACTAGCTAGGTGTGGTAGGGATATAGTGTTTACTGCACACTGACTCTAACTAGCTAGGTGTGGTAGGGATATAGTGTTTACTGCACACTGACTGTAACTAGCTAGGTGTGGTAGGGATATAGTGTTTACTGCACACTGACTGTAACTAGCTAGGTGTGGTAGGGATTAAGTGTTTACTGCACACTGACTGTAACTAGCTAGGTGTGGTAGGGATATAGTGTTTACTGCACACTGACTGTAACTAGCTAGGTGTGGTAGGGATCTAGTGTTTACTGCACTGCCTGTAACTAGCTAGGTGTGGTAGGGATATAGTGTTTACTGCACACTGACTGTAACTAGCTAGGTGTGGTAGGGATATAGTGTTATAGTGTTACTGCACACTGACTGTAACTAGCTAGGTGTGGTAGGGATATAGTGTCTTAATGCCACACTGACTGTAACTAGCTAGGTGTGGTAGGGATATAGTGTTTACTGCACACTGACTGTAACTAGCTAGGTGTGGTAGGGATAAGTTGTTTAGTGCTCACTGACTGTATCTAGTAGGTGTGGTAGGGATATAGTGTTTACTGCACACTGACTGTAACTAGCTAGGTGTGGTAGGGATATAGTGTTTACTGCACGCTGACTGTAACTAGCTAGGTGTGGTAGGGATATAGTGTTTACTGCACACTGACTGTAACTAGCTAGGTGTGGTAGGGATATAGTGTTTACTGCACACTGACTGTAACTAGCTAGGTGTGGTAGGGATATAGTGTTTACTGCACACTGACTGTAACTAGCTAGGTGTGGTAGGGATATAGTGTTTACTGCACACTGACTGTAACTAGCTAGGTGTGGTAGGGATATAGTGTTTACTGCACACTGACTGTAACTAGCTAGGTGTGGTAGGGATATAGTGTTTACTGCACACTGACTGTAACTAGCTAGGTGTGGTAGGGATATAGTGTTTACTGCACACTGACTGTAACTAGCTAGGTGTGGTAGGGATATAGTGTCTTAATGCACACTGACTGTAACTAGCTAGGTGTGGTAGGGATATAGTGTCTCACTGCACACTGACTGTAACTAGCTAGGTGTGGTAGGGATATAGTGTCTTAGTGCACACTGACTGTAACTAGCTAGGTGTGGTAGGGATATAGTGTTTACTGCACACTGACTGTAACTAGCTAGGTGTGGTAGGGATATAGTGTTTAGTGCACACTGACTGTATCTAGCTAGGTGTGGTAGGGATATAGTGTTTACTGCACACTGACTGTAACTAGCTAGGTGTGGTAGGGATATAGTGTTTACTGCACACTGACTGTAACTAGCTAGGTGTGGTAGGGATAAAGTGTTTACTGCACACTGACTGTAACTAGCTAGGTGTGGTAGGGATATAGTTTCTTAATGCACACTGACTAACTAGCTAGGTGTGGTAGGGATATAGTGTCTTAATGCACACTGACTGTAACTAGCTAGGTGTGGTAGGGATATAGTGTTTACTGCACACTGACTGTAACTAGCTAGGTGTGGTAGGGATATAGTGTTTACTGCACACTGACTGTAACTAGCTAGGTGTGGTAGGGATATAGTGTCTTAATGCACACTGACTGTAACTAGCTAGGTGTGGTAGGGATATAGTGTCTTAATGCACACTGACTGTAACTAGCTAGGTGTGGTAGGGATATAGTGTTTACTGCACACTGACTGTAACTAGCTAGGTGTGGTAGGGATATAGTGTCTTAATGCACACTGACTGTAACTAGCTAGGTGTGGTAGGGATATAGTGTCTTAATGCACACTGACTGTAACTAGCTAGGTGTGGTAGGGATATAGTGTCTTAATGCACACTGACTGTAACTAGCTAGGTGTGGTAGGGATATAGTGTCTTAATGCACACTGACTGTAACTAGCTAGGTGTGGTAGGGATATAGTGTCTTAATGCACACTGACTGTAACTAGCTAGGTGTGGTAGGGATATAGTGTTTACTGCACACTGACTGTAACTAGCTAGGTGTGGTAGGGATATAGTGTCTTAATGCACACTGACTGTAACTAGCTAGGTGTGGTAGGGATATAGTGTTTACTGCACACTGACTGTAACTAGCTAGGTGTGGTAGGGATATAGTGTTTACTGCACACTGACTGTAACTAGCTAGGTGTGGTAGGGATATAGTGTCTTAATGCACACTGACTGTAACTAGCTAGGTGTGGTAGGGATATAGTGTCTTAATGCACACTGACTGTAACTAGCTAGGTGTGGTAGGGATATAGTGTTTACTGCACACTGACTGTAACTAGCTAGGTGTGGTAGGGATATAGTGTTTACTTCACACTGACTGTAACTAGCTAGGTGTGGTAGGGATATAGTGTCTTAATGCACACTGACTGTAACTAGTTAGGTGTGGTAGGGATATAGTGTTTACTGCACACTGACTGTAACTAGCTAGGTGTGGTAGGGATATAGTGTTTAGTGCACACTGACTGTAACTAGTTAGGTGTGGTAGGGATATAGTGTTTACTGCACACTGACTGTAACTAGTTAGGTGTGGTAGGTATATAGTGTTTAGTGCACACTGACTGTAACTAGTTAGGTGTATTAGGGATATAGTGTTTAGTGCACACTGACTGTAACTAGTTAGGTGTGGTAGGGATATAGTGTTTACTGCACACTGACTGTAACTAGCTAGGTGTGGTAGGGATATAGTGTTTACTGCACACTGACTGTAACTAGCTAGGTGTGGTAGGGATATAGTGTTTACTTCACACTGACTGTAACTAGCTAGGTGTGGTAGGGATATAGTGTCTCAATGCACACTGACTGTAACTAGCTAGGTGTGGTAGGGATATAGTGTTTACTGCACACTGACTGTAACTAGCTAGGTGTGGTAGGGATATAGTGTTTAGTGCACACTGACTGTAACTAGCTAGGTGTGGTAGGGATATAGTGTCTTAATGCACACTGACTGTAACTAGCTAGGTGTGGTAGGGATATAGTGTTTACTGCCCACTGACTGTAACTACCTAGGTGTGGTAGGGATATAGTGTCTTAATGCACACTGACTGTAACTAGCTAGGTGTGGTAGGGATATAGTGTCTCAATGCACACTGACTGTAACTAGCTAGGTGTGGTAGGGATAAAGTGTTTAGTGCACACTGACTGTAACTAGCTAGGTGTGGTAGGGATAAAGTGTTTACTGCACACTGACTGTAACTAGTTAGGTGTGGTAGGGATATAGTGTTTAGTGCACACTGACTGTAACTAGTTAGGTGTGTTAGGGATATAGTGTTTAGTGCACACTGACTGTAACTAGTTAGGTGTGGTAGGGATATAGTGTTTACTGCACACTGACTAACTAGCTAGGTGTGGTAGGGATATAGTGTTTACTTCACACTGACTGTAACTAGCAAGGTGTGGTAGGGATATAGTGTTTACTGCACACTGACTGTAACTAGCTAGGTGTGGTAGGGATATAGTGTTTACTTCACACTGACTGTAACTAGCTAGGTGTGGTAGGGATATAGTGTCTCAATGCACACTGACTGTAACTAGCTAGGTGTGGTAGGGATATAGTGTTTACTGCACACTGACTGTAACTAGCTAGGTGTGGTAGGGATATAGTGTTTACTGCACACTGACTGTAACTAGCTAGGTGTGGTAGGGATATAGTGTTTACTGCACACTGACTGTAACTAGCTAGGTGTGGTAGGGATATAGTGTTTACTGCACACTGACTGTAACTAGCTAGGTGTGGTAGGGATATAGTGTTTACTGCACACTGACTGTAACTAGCTAGGTGTTGTAGGGATATAGTGTCTTAATGCACACTGACTGTAACTAGCTAGGTGTGGTAGGGATATAGTGTCTCAATGCACACTGACTGTAACTAGCTAGGTGTGGTAGGGATAAAGTGTTTAGTGCACACTGACTGTAACTAGCTAGGTGTGGTAGGGATATAGTGTTTACTGCACACTGACTGTAACTAGCTAGGTGTGGTAGGGATATAGTGTTTAGTGCACACTGACTGTATCTAGCTAGGTGTGGTAGGGATATAGTGTTTACTGCACACTGACTGTAACTAGCTAGGTGTGGTAGGGATATAGTGTTTACTGCACACTGACTGTAACTAGCTAGGTGTGGTAGGGATAAAGTGTTTACTGCACACTGACTGTAACTAGCTAGGTGTGGTAGGGATATAGTTTCTTAATGCACACTGACTAACTAGCTAGGTGTGGTAGGGATATAGTGTCTTAATGCACACTGACTGTAACTAGCTAGGTGTGGTAGGGATATAGTGTTTACTGCACACTGACTGTAACTAGCTAGGTGTGGTAGGGATATAGTGTTTACTGCACACTGACTGTAACTAGCTAGGTGTGGTAGGGATATAGTGTCTTAATGCACACTGACTGTAACTAGCTAGGTGTGGTAGGGATATAGTGTCTTAATGCACACTGACTGTAACTAGCTAGGTGTGGTAGGGATATAGTGTTTACTGCACACTGACTGTAACTAGCTAGGTGTGGTAGGGATATAGTGTCTTAATGCACACTGACTGTAACTAGCTAGGTGTGGTAGGGATATAGTGTCTTAATGCACACTGACTGTAACTAGCTAGGTGTGGTAGGGATATAGTGTCTTAATGCACACTGACTGTAACTAGCTAGGTGTGGTAGGGATATAGTGTCTTAATGCACACTGACTGTAACTAGCTAGGTGTGGTAGGGATATAGTGTTTACTGCACACTGACTGTAACTAGCTAGGTGTGGTAGGGATATAGTGTCTTAATGCACACTGACTGTAACTAGCTAGGTGTGGTAGGGATATAGTGTTTACTGCACACTGACTGTAACTAGCTAGGTGTGGTAGGGATATAGTGTTTACTGCACACTGACTGTAACTAGCTAGGTGTGGTAGGGATATAGTGTCTTAATGCACACTGACTGTAACTAGCTAGGTGTGGTAGGGATATAGTGTCTTAATGCACACTGACTGTAACTAGCTAGGTGTGGTAGGGATATAGTGTTTACTGCACACTGACTGTAACTAGCTAGGTGTGGTAGGGATATAGTGTTTACTTCACACTGACTGTAACTAGCTAGGTGTGGTAGGGATATAGTGTCTTAATGCACACTGACTGTAACTAGTTAGGTGTGGTAGGGATATAGTGTTTACTGCACACTGACTGTAACTAGTTAGGTGTGGTAGGGATATAGTGTTTACTGCACACTGACTGTAACTAGCTAGGTGTGGTAGGGATATAGTGTTTACTGCACACTGACTGTAACTAGCTAGGTGTGGTAGGGATATAGTGTTTACTTCACACTGACTGTAACTAGCTAGGTGTGGTAGGGATATAGTGTCTCAATGCACACTGACTGTAACTAGCTAGGTGTGGTAGGGATATAGTGTTTACTGCACACTGACTGTAACTAGCTAGGTGTGGTAGGGATATAGTGTTTACTGCACACTGACTGTAACTAGCTAGGTGTGGTAGGGATATAGTGTCTTAATGCACACTGACTGTAACTAGCTAGGTGTGGTAGGGATATAGTGTTTACTGCACACTGACTGTAACTAGCTAGGTGTGGTAGGGATATAGTGTCTTAATGCACACTGACTGTAACTAGCTAGGTGTGGTAGGGATATAGTGTCTCAATGCACACTGACTGTAACTAGCTAGGTGTGGTAGGGATAAAGTGTTTAGTGCACACTGACTGTAACTAGCTAGGTGTGGTAGGGATAAAGTGTTTACTGCACACTGACTGTAACTAGTTAGGTGTGGTAGGGATATAGTGTTTAGTGCACACTGACTGTAACTAGTTAGGTGTGTTAGGGATATAGTGTTTAGTGCACACTGACTGTAACTAGTTAGGTGTGGTAGGGATATAGTGTTTACTGCACACTGACTAACTAGCTAGGTGTGGTAGGGATATAGTGTTTACTTCACACTGACTGTAACTAGCAAGGTGTGGTAGGGATATAGTGTTTACTGCACACTGACTGTAACTAGCTAGGTGTGGTAGGGATATAGTGTTTACTTCACACTGACTGTAACTAGCTAGGTGTGGTAGGGATATAGTGTCTCAATGCACACTGACTGTAACTAGCTAGGTGTGGTAGGGATATAGTGTTTACTGCACACTGACTGTAACTAGCTAGGTGTGGTAGGGATATAGTGTTTACTGCACACTGACTGTAACTAGCTAGGTGTGGTAGGGATATAGTGTTTACTGCACACTGACTGTAACTAGCTAGGTGTGGTAGGGATATAGTGTTTACTGCACACTGACTGTAACTAGCTAGGTGTGGTAGGGATATAGTGTTTACTGCACACTGACTGTAACTAGCTAGGTGTTGTAGGGATATAGTGTCTTAATGCACACTGACTGTAACTAGCTAGGTGTGGTAGGGATATAGTGTCTCAATGCACACTGACTGTAACTAGCTAGGTGTGGTAGGGATAAAGTGTTTAGTGCACACTGACTGTAACTAGCTAGGTGTGGTAGGGATATAGTGTTTACTGCACACTGACTGTAACTAGCTAGGTGTGGTAGGGATATAGTGTTTAGTGCACACTGACTGTATCTAGCTAGGTGTGGTAGGGATATAGTGTTTACTGCACACTGACTGTAACTAGCTAGGTGTGGTAGGGATATAGTGTTTACTGCACACTGACTGTAACTAGCTAGGTGTGGTAGGGATAAAGTGTTTAGTGCACACTGACTGTATCTAGCTAGGTGTGGTAGGGATATAGTGTTTACTGCACACTGACTGTAACTAGCTAGGTGTGGTAGGGATATAGTGTTTACTGCACACTGACTGTAACTAGCTAGGTGTGGTAGGGATATAGTTTCTTAATGCACACTGACTAACTAGCTAGGTGTGGTAGGGATATAGTGTTTACTGCACACTGACTGTAACTAGCTAGGTGTGGTAGGGATATAGTGTCTTAATGCACACTGACTAACTAGCTAGGTGTGGTAGGGATATAGTGTCTTAATGCACACTGACTGTAACTAGCTAGGTGTGGTAGGGATATAGTGTCTTAATGCACACTGACTGTAACTAGCTAGGTGTGGTAGGGATATAGTTTCTTAATGCACACTGACTGTAACTAGCTAGGTGTGGTAGGGATATAGTGTCTTAATGCACACTGACTGTAATCTACTGTATTTAGATGGAATATTATATTTTCTGGAGTTGCACCTTGTTATAATTCTACAGATAATCCAAAAAGTGGTCATTGGAGTGTTTGGTTTGCTGTTGACTTAAGCCAGCAGATCAAATCAAATCGAATTGTATTAGTCACATGCGCCGAATACAACAGGTGTAATAGACTTTACAGTGAAATGCTTATTTACGAGCCCTTACCCGACAGTGCAGTTTCAAAAAATACGGATAAGGTCTCCAGCACTAGATTCCTCTGAGAGGGGGGTTGATTTCATGATCTCAACTCAATGTTCTCAGTCAAACTAATCCCCCTTTCACAGTGACCTGCTGGGTGAGTTATTAACTGTATTGACTGGGTCTGCTGGGGCTAGCTTCACCCCATGCCTAACACACACACACACACACACACATAAATGCATGTTCAAACACAGAGAGAAACACACACACACTCTGAGGTCAAACATTAACCTAATTTATAGACATTGAAAATGTATATGGCATGCTGTCTTCTATGAGTGCCACTCTCACTATCTATATGTCCCACACGTGTACTCTCCCTCTCCCACTATCTATATGTCCCACACGTGCACTCTCCCTCTCTCTCCCACTATCTATATGTCCCACACGTGCACTCTCCCTCTGTCTCTCCCACTATCTATATGTCCCACACGCGCACTCTCCCTCTGTCTCTCCCACTATCTATATGTCCCATACGCGCACTCTCCCTCTGTCTCGCTCACTATCTATATGTCCCAGACGTGCACTCTCCCTCTGTCTCTCCCACACGCGCACTCTCCCTCTGTCTCTCTCACTATCTATTTGTCCCACACGCGCACTCTCCCTCTGTCTCTCCCACTATCTATATGTCCCACACGTGCACTCTGTCTCTGTCTCTCGCACTATCTATATGTCCCACACGGGCACTCTGTCTCTCCCACTATCTATATGTCCCACACGTGCACTCTGTCTCTGTCTCTCCCACTATCTATATGTCCCACACGTGCACTCTGTCTCTGTCTCTCCCACTATCTATATGTCCCACACGTGCACTCTCCCTCTGTCTCTCCCACTATCTATATGTCCCACACGCGCACTCTCCCTCTGTCTCTCCCACTATCTATATGTCCCATACGCGCACTCTCCCTCTGTCTCGCTCACTATCTATATGTCCCAGACGTGCACTCTCCCTCTGTCTCTCCCACACGCGCACTCTCCCTCTGTCTCTCTCACTATCTATTTGTCCCACACGCGCACTCTCCCTCTGTCTCTCCCACTATCTATATGTCCCACACGTGCACTCTGTCTCTGTCTCTCCCACTATCTATATGTCCCACACGTGCACTCTGTCTCTGTCTCTCCCACTATCTATATGTCCCACACGTGCACTCTGTCTTTGTCTCTCCCACTATCTATATGTCCCACACGTGCACTCTCCCTCTGTCTCTCCCACTATATATCTGTCCCACACGTGCACTCTCCCTCTGTCTCTCCCACTATCTATATGTCCCACTCATGCACTCTCCCTCTCTCTCCCACTATCTATATGTCCCACACGTGCACTCTCCCTCTCCCACTATCTATTTGTCCCACACGCGCACTCTCCCTCTGTCTCTCTCACTATCTATTTGTCCCACACGTGCACTCTCCCTCTGTCTCTCCCACTATCTATATGGCCCACACGTGCACTCTCCCTCTGTCTCTCCCACTATCTATATGTCCCACACGTGCACTCTCCCTCTGTCTCTCCCACTATCTATATGTCCCACACGTGTACTCTCCCTCTCCCACTATCTATTTGTCCCACACGCGCACTCTCCCTCTGTCTCTCTCACTATCTATTTGTCCCACACGTGCACTCTCCCTCTCTCTCCCACTATCTATATGTCCCACACGTGCACTCTCCCTCTGTCTCTCCCACTATCTATATGTCCCACACGCGCACTCTCCCTCTGTCTCTCCCACTATCTATATGTCCCACACGCGCACTCTCCCTCTGTCTCTCTCACTATCTATTTGTCCCACACGCGCACTCTCCCTCTGTCTCTCCCACTATCTATATGTCCCACACGTGCACTCTGTCTCTGTCTCTCGCACTATCTATATGTCCCACACGGGCACTCTGTCTCTCGCACTATCTATATGTCCCACACGTGCACTCTGTCTCTGTCTCTCCCACTATCTATATGTCCCACACGTGCACTCTGTCTTTGTCTCTCCCACTATCTATATGTCCCACACGTGCACTCTCCCTCTGTTTCTCCCACTATATATCTGTCCCACACGTGCACTCTCCCTCTGTCTCTCCCACTATCTATATGTCCCACTCATGCACTCTCCCTCTCTCTCCCACTATCTATATGTCCCACACGTGCACTCTCCCTCTCCCACTATCTATTTGTCCCACACGCGCACTCTCCCTCTGTCTCTCTCACTATCTATTTGTCCCACACGTGCACTCTCCCTCTGTCTCTCCCACTATCTATATGTCCCACACGTGCACTCTCCCTCTGTCTCTCCCACTATCTATATGTCCCACACGTGCACTCTCCCTCTGTCTCTCCCACTATCTATATGTCCCACACGTGCACTCTGTATCTGTCTCTCCCACTATCTATATGTCCCACACGTGCACTCTGTCTCTGTCTCTCCCACTATCTATTTGTCCCACACGTGCACTCTGTCTCTGTCTCTCCCACTATCTATATGTCCCACATGTGCACTCTGTCTCTGTCTCTCCCACTATCTATATGTCCCACACGTGCACTCTCCCTCTCCCACTATCTATATGTCCCACTCATGCACTCTCCCTCTCTCTCCCACTATCTTTATGTCCCACTCATGCACTCTCCCTCTCTCTCCCACTATCTATATGTCCCACACTTGTACTCTCCCCCTGTCTCTCTCCCTTTTGCTTTTATCTGAGGGCACTGGAGTGTGTGTAGGGGTTTCTCCGAGTAATGGACAGGGCAGTAGAATGGTGCTCTTTCTTCTGGTAGGGCAAAGACAACCCAGTGTGAACACCATCTGATACTAATGTAGAAATCAGCTGGGTTTCTGTACTACTGACTGACTGGTTATATGAGACATGGGTTAGTGTGCTACTGACTGACTGGTTATCCGAGAGCTGGGTTTGTGGACTACTGACTGACTGGTTATATGAGGCATGGGATGGATTTATATTAGTCAAATATTTCTACTGAGATCTATCTCTATCAACATCAGATTTGCAACTTTTCTGTTTACACTAGCCTTGAATGTGTAATTGTGTTTGGAGGAAAAAGGGGGAGGCTTGCAAGCCAAAGAACACGATCCCAACCGTGAAGCACGGGGGTAGCAGCATCATGTTGTGGGGGTGCTTTGCTGCAGGAGGGCCTGGTGAACTTCACAAAATAGATGGCATCATGAGGGCAGGAAAATTATGTGGATATATTGAAACAACATTTCAGGACATCAGTCAGGAAGTTAAAGCTTGGTAGCAAATGGGTCTTCCAAATGGACAATGACCCCAAGCATACTTCAAAGTTGTGGCAAAATGACTTAAGGTCAACCAAATCAAGGTATTGGAGTGGCCAACACAAAGCCCTGACCTCAATCCTACAGAAAATTTGTGGAGAAGTGAAAAAGTGTGTGTTAGCAAGGAGGCCTACAAACTTGACTCGTTTACACCAGCTCCGTCAGGAGGAATGGTCCAAAATTCACCCAACAATGTAAAGGCAATGCTGCCAAATACTAATACAGTGTATGTAAACTTCTGACCCACTGGGAATGTGATGGAAGAAATAAAAGCGGGAATAAATCATTCTCTCTACTATTATTCTGGCATTTCACATTCTTAAAATAAAGTGGTGATCTGAATGGTTATAAGAGCTGGGCTAGTGTGCTACTGACTGACTGGTTATAAGAGCTGGGCTAGTGTGCTACTGACTGACTGGTTATAAGAGCTGGGCTAGTGTGCTACTGACTGACTGGTAATAAGACAGCTGGGCTAGTGTGCTACTGACTGACTGGTTATAAGAGCTGGGCTAGTGTGCTACTGACTGAATTGTTTTTGACAGCTGGGTTATTGAACTACTGACTGATTGGTTATGAGCTTTCATCTGAGAGAGTTGCTTCATGCGCTCTAGCCTTGTCCAGGAGAAAGAATCTAGGTGAAGCATCTGAGAGAGTTGCTTCATGCCCTCTAGCCTTGTCCAGGAGAAATAATCTAGGTGAGGCATCTGAGAGAGTTGCTTCATGCCCTCTAGCCTTTTTCTGGAGAAAGAATCCAGGTGAGGCATCTGAGAGAGTTGCTTCATGCCCTCTAGCCTTGTCCAGGAGAAAGAATCTAGGTGAAGCATCTGAGAGAGTTGCTTCATGCCCTCTAGCCTTGTCTAGGAGAAAGACTCCAGGTGAAGCATCTGAGAGAGTTGCTTCATGCCCTCTAGCCTTGTCCATGAGAAAGACTCCAGGTGAAGCATCTGAGAGAGTTGCTTCATGCCCTCTAGCCTTGTCCAGGAGAAAGAATCTAGGTGAAGCATCTGAGAGAGTTGCTTCATGCCCTCTAGCCTTGTCCTGGAGAAAGAATCCAGGTGAGGCATCTGAGAGAGTTGCTTCATGCCCTCTAGCCAGGTGAAGCATCTGAGAGAGTTGCTTCATACCCTCTAGCCAGGTGAAGCATCTGAGAGAGTTGCTTCATGCCCTCTAGCCTTGTCCTGGAGAAAGAATCCAGGTGAAGCTATTGCTTGCATCCATCTAGTTGTCTCATATCTACGAAGGGGTGACCAAGGGGGACATATTACCCCTGCATGTAATGTACCAGAGTACTCAATTGATCATCATATTTTATTTTCTAAATAACTTTTATACAACAATAATCCCGATTTGAATCTCCAAAGGTCAAGAAGAGTCAACAATATTACAGCTTCCTACTCTGGTATCAGACAATCTCCTCCTCTGGCTGGATGGGCAGTAGATCGTGATCAACTGAAATGAAAGGAAAAGGGTCTGCAGCAGCACCTGATCAACATTACTGTACATGATTCACTCATTTAATATAATGTAGGGCAGACAGAGATGTCTATGGTGATACTACCTATTACATCTCATCCACTACGACAGCTGCCTGGGTTATGGGAGGGTTCCGCACATATGACTCAGATTATGATTTTACTCACATTCAGATGCTTATTGTGAGTAGTGTCCAAGTAAACCTAAGTCTTTTTGTCAGAAATGTCTTTCTCTGTGGATTTTAGAGCTAGCTACAGGCCTACCAGTTCAGTCATTCAATCTCTTTTGTAGCGTTAACTCTAGATGCCAAGTCAAGTTTATTTGTCATATGCACAGGATACGCATGGTACACAGTACAATGAAATGCTTATTTGCAGGTTAATTATCGATAATGCTACGCAATAAGAATAATACTGTGAATGTGTGTGTGTGTCTACATACATGTAAGTGTGCCTGTGTGCTAAGGTGCGAGAAGCTGTTAGGCTGTTATTGATGTTAGGCTACACATCATGAAGGCAGCAGCATGGGTTTGTGAAGAGATTGGAATGAGTCTGGAACTTTCTGCTATGGGTTGTAGAGAGACTGGAGAGTCTAGTGCTGCCTGCTATGGGTTGTAGAGAGACTGGAGAGTCTAGTGCTGCCTGCTATGGGTTGTAGAGAGGCTGGAGAGTCTAGTGATGTCTACTATAGGTTGTAGAGAGACTGGAGAGAGTCTAGTGATGTCTACTATGGGTTGTAGAGAGACTGGAGAGAGTCTAGTGCTGTCAGCTACGGGTTGTAGAGAGACTGGAGAGAGTCTAGTGATGTCTACTATGGGTTGTAGAGAGACTGGAGAGAGTCTAGTGATGTCTACTATGGGTTGTAGAGAGACTGGAGAGAGTCTAGTGATGTCTACTATGGGTTGTAGAGAGACTGGAGAGAGTCTAGTGCTGTCAGCTACGGGTTGTAGAGAGACTGGAGAGAGTCTAGTGATGTCTACTATGGGTTGTAGAGAGACTGGAGAGAGTCTAGTGCTGTCAGCTACGGGTTGTAGAGAGACTGGAGAGAGTCTAGTTATGTCTACTATGGGTTGTAGAGAGACTGGAGAGAGTCTAGTGCTGTCAGCTACGGGTTGTGGGAAGGTATCATCTCCTTTCTATGACACTAGGGCTGGAGGGAAGAGCACAGAGTCACCCTGCAGAAAGGAGAGGAGATGAGGAAAATTGAGCATGTTGGCTGGGCCCTCTACATACACACATGAGCTTTCCTTGTATGCACCTGCGCACACACACAGAGACACAAGCACAAGCAAAACACACACACAGAGAGACAGACAGGGGACAGAGGCAGAGGGGAGAGAGCACTTAGTAAAGCACTAGTTGGCAATGTGGTCACTGACATCACTGGGACCACACACACATCTGCAGCTTGATTGGACAGCTTAATGCTTTGCTATACGACCTTCAGGTAGCGCTGCTTTCTAAGGCTAACCACCACAGCCACATCAACTTCGCACAATCCAAGAACCTCTGCCTGCCTAACACATGGCTGTGTGTTTTTTGGCTTCCCCTTAAACCCACTCTGCAGACCCCTGAAAAAGGCACTAATTACTCAATTCCATTATAATACAGCAT
The DNA here is from genome assembly GCF_002021735.2 of Oncorhynchus kisutch. Lineage (NCBI taxonomy): Eukaryota > Metazoa > Chordata > Actinopteri > Salmoniformes > Salmonidae > Oncorhynchus > Oncorhynchus kisutch. The sequence goes on from NC_034195.2 coordinate 31,940,511, forward strand.
TGCTCTGCAGCCAGTAGCTCATAGTATTATCTTCCATTGACAGTGAGGACTATTGTCCGTGTGCTGCTCAGTATTGTCCAGAGAGCCAGACTGTGTGTGAGTGCGTTGTATTCTGAGCCCTCTTTTCATGGCAGTGTTTCTGTGTAGAAATATTTAGGTGTGATTTGTGTATAATAGAGAGTATATGATACACATGTGCACACACACACACACACACACACACACACACACACACACACACACACACACACACACACACACACACACACACACACAGATGTATGGCAGAGAATGAGAGGATATCACCAGTGGGGAATCACTTTCACATAAAGCTCCTCTTATAGATAATCCTGTAGAAGGCGAGAGCAACACACACACACACACACACACACACACACACACGTTAATTACCTGCTGATGCTGAGGAAAGCTAACCTGATCCTGCACTGATCATTATACGAGGGCCAGACACATAACTGTTTAGAGTGAAGTTGGACATTCATAGAAAAGCTATTCTAACTGTGACAACTAAGTTTGGTTTTCATGCATACACCTCACTCCCTTAACACAGTCACACACACCACACAGATACTACCATCAATCCCATCACACACTGAGTTGGCAAGGCAATGGTAGTTTATCTACAGTGGGTACAGTGTAGTAGAGTGAAAAGAGTTACACAGCCTAGTCCCTCTGTCCCCCTCCTGCCCCCCGGACTTCCTACCCTCCCCCTGCTGCTCACCCTATGGACATTGTACCTCTTCCCCCTCGACAAACATTTACCCTGCCCCCACCCCCAATGGACATTTATCATTGTTACAGTTGTAAATATGTATATATTATTATTATTATTATGTTATTGTTTCATCCTTTGACCTGCACTGTTGGACCTAGGAGCATAAGAATGTCACAGTACACTACTATTACATCTGCGACCCTGTGCATGTGACGAATCAACTCTAATCTAGTCTAGTTCCTTACATCCATCAGCTCCATATAACACCAAAACCCCCAGTATTACAACTGCAACTACAGTACCATCTATTTACACTTTTTCCTCCCTACCTCTTCTCCCTCTTCTCATATGTACCCTCTCACTATCCCTTCCCGCTTCTCTCCCTTTCCCCCTTCCCCTACCTCAATTCTCTCCTCCCTTTTTTTCTCTCTCTCTCTTTCCCCCCTCTTTTCCCTCCCTCTCTCTGTCCGTGTCGGCATCCTGCGAAATCACCCCTCCATTTCTCAGTCGGTCTGTGCATGCGCCTGAGTGAGCGTGTGTGTGAGTGTGTGTGTATGAGTGTGTTTGTGTGCGTGTGCTCCTCTGGCGAGAGGCGAGACGGTGAGTGTGAGAGAGGAGGAAAGCCACGGAGAGGAGGATAAGAGAGGAGGAGAGGAGAAGAGAGGGAGGGGGAATGGATATGGCCATGTGTGGGATGTTTTGGCGTTGGGACTGTAGCTGATCTTTCGTGGCGTGTGTCTGAGTAAGTGTGTGAGTGTGTGTGTGTGAGATGGGGTCTGCTCTGGGCAGAAGAGAGGCAGCTGAAAGAAAGGAGAGGAAGGCAAGAGGAGCCAGGAAAGCCAAACTCAACAGTAAGGTATCCCACTGGCTTTATCTAGCTATACATTTATTTATCTGTCTCCCACTTCTGTCTCCCCTGTCTCTCTCTCCCCCTGCTCTGTCTCCCTCTCCCTGTCTCTCCCTCCCTGTCTCCCCCTTCTCTTGTCCCCCCCCCCCTCTCTCCCTCCCCCTCTATGTCACCCCCCCGTCTCTCTCCTCTGTCTCTCCCATCTCTCTCTCCCTCCCCCTCTATGTCCCCCCCCCTCTCCCTCCCCGTCTCTCTCCTGTCTCTCCCCTCTCTCTCTCCCTCCCCCTCTATGTCCCCCCTCTCTCCCTCCCCGTCTCTCTCCTCTGTCTCTCCCCTCTCTCTCTCCCTCCCCCTCTATGTCCCCCCCTCTCTCCCTCCCCGTCTCTCTCCTCTGTCTCTCCTCTCTCTCTCTCTCTCCCTCCCCCTCTACCCCCCCCTCTCTCCCCCTCCCTGCCTCCCCCTCCCCGTCTCCCTCCTCTGTCTCTCCCCTCTCTCTCTCCCTCTCCCTCTGTCTCACCTTCCACCCCCCTCTCTGTCTCCCCCTCTGTCTCCCCCTCTCTATCACTCCCACCCTGTTCCCCTCTTTGTCTCCCTCTCCCCATCTCTTGCTCCCCTGTCTCCATCTCTGTCTCCCCCTCTGTCTCTCCTACTATGTCTCCCTTTCTATCCCCCCTCTCTGTCTCCCCTTCTCTGTCACCCCTTCTATCCCCCTCTCTGTCTCCCCTTCTATGTCTCCCCTTCTATGTCTCCCCCTCTCTGTCTCCCCCTCTCTGTCTCCCCCTCTCTGTCTCCCCCTCTCTGTCTCCCCTTCTCTGTCTCCCCTTCTATCCCCCTCTCTGTCTCCCCTTCTCTGTCTCCCCTTCTATGTCTCCCCTTCTATGTCTCCCCCTCTCTGTCTCCCCTTCTATGTCTCCCCTTCTATGTCTCCCCTTCTGTCTCCCCTTCTATGTCTCCCCTTCTCTGTCTCCCCTTCTGTCTCCCCTTCTATGTCTCCCCCTCTCTGTCTCCCCTTTTATGTCTGTCAGTGTCTCTTACTCTCTGTCACTCTCATTTTCTCTCTTTCTGTGTATTTCCCTCTCTCTCTCCTTATCTCTCCCTCCCTATCTCTCTCTCTCTGTCGTTCTGCTCTGCTGCATGTTAGCAGTGTGAGGATGAGGAGTGCTGCAGTTCTGTGTGAAAGCTACTCCTTCAGCATGCTAATGTTTCTCTCTCTGCACTGTTTCTGCCTGACATGTAGACTTTCTGTAAGTGGGTGTGTATGTTTGCGTGTTTGTGTGTACCCACAAGTGTGTGTGTGTGTGTGTGTGTGTGTGTGTGTGTGTGTGTGTGTGTGTGTGTGTGTGTGTGTGTGTGTGTGTGTGTGTGTGTATATGAGTGTATCAGTGTGCATGTGCACCCATTCACTGATACATTTTAATGTGGTTGTGTGTATACATGCACGTGTGTGTGTGTGTGTGATCTGTTAGTGGGACTCCCAGGGACAATAGTGGCCTTGTAGTGTGTTTCTGTCTATTATCAACTCTGCTTCAGTCACATTCTTGCCATAACCCTGGAGTGATGCTCTGAGCTGCTGGAGAGGGACAGGGCTAGACACAGTGATGACTGTGTTTGTCTAACTAGTAGGGCGACTCATCTGTTAACAGCTTTTGTCCGCATAGAGCATTACAGCTACACAGTGGTCTTAAAGACTGTTTCAGTCATGATCCCTGTGTTTGTGTGTTCTCTGTCCTGTGCTGACCTTTTACTTTATATATATATATATGTATGTATGTATGTATGTATGTATGTATGTATGTATGTATGTATGTATGTATGTATGTATGTATGTATGTATGTATGTATGTATGTATGTATGTATGTATGTATGTATGTATGTATGTATGTATGTATGTATGTATGTATGTATGTATGTATGTATGTATGTATGTGTGTGTGTGTGTGTGTGTGTGTGTGTGTGTGTGTGTGGGGGGGGGGCATATACTGTAATACAAAACTGTTTAAGTTAGTTATTGCAGAATGGAAGAACTCTGTCTTTCTCTCTCTGTGTAGACAGTAGCGGTGTGTGGGTAAAATCACTGGACAAGCCAAGCCCCCCCATATTGGGTGGTTCTGCAAATACGGGACTTTTTGTGTGATTTAAAAAAAAATGTAATTCCCAACACACCTCATTACCACCACATAATGAACTGTGATGGTTAGGACAGAACGCGGTGGTAATGCATAAATGTATTATTTCATACATTTTTGCTTGCCTTATTAAGACCTGAAAAGAAACACAAATTACATATATGATCATGGTGAAATTGAACAGTTATGATGATTGTGTCACGCCCTGACCATAGAGAGCCCTTGGATTCTCTATAGTGGTTTAGGTCAGGGTGTGACTAGGGGGGTGTTCTAGAATGTGTATTTCTATGCTGGTGGTTTTGTATGGTTCCCAATTAGAGGCAGCTGGTAATCGTTGCCTCTAATTGGGGATATTTAGGAAGCCCTATCTCCCACCTGCATTAGTGGGATATTGTTTGTGTTAGTGTGTTTGGGCACGACGTCTTCATGGGCTTTGTATGTTTTGTTGTTTTGTTTCTAGTTTCACTTTGTATTAAAAAGATGTGGAACGCAATGCACGCTGAGCAATGGTCCGCTCATTTTGAAGTTCGTGACAGATTGAGTGATTTTGATGTCTATTTATGTGACTTACTATGGTTACTGACTTCAATTATAAAGGGTTTCCTTTTCTATAAGATGCCCCCTAAATCAACCAAGGATAGGACAAGGAAATACACTATATATCTAAAAGTATGTGAACACCCCTTCAAATTAGAGGATTTGGCTATTTCACCAACACCCGTTGCTGAAAGGTGTATAAAATCAAGCACACAGCCACGCAATCTCCATAGACAAACATTGACAGTAGAATGGTCCGTACTGAAGAGCTCAGTGACTTTCAACTGGAACCGTCATAGGACGAACGCTGAAGCACGTATCACGTACAAATCGTCTGTCTTCAGTTGTAACACTCACTACCGAGTTCCGAACTGCCTCTGGAAGCAACGCCAGCACAAGAACTGTTCGTCGGGAGGTTCATGAAATGGATTTCAATGGCCGAGCAGCCGCACACAAGCATAAGAATAACTCTGATAAACACATCAGGATCAAGAAATGTATTGTTTTTAATAAGATCAATTATAGTAGTAGCAAGCTATCAAAGTTGACCTCCGGTAATTATTTTCATCTTCGTGCTCTCCTTCTCAAACTGAACAAATCAAAGCAAATGTTATTGGTCACATACACATATTTAGCAGATGTTATTACGTGTGTAGCGAAATGCTTGTGTTCCTAGCACCAACAGCACAGTAGTATCTAACAATTCACAACAATACAAACAAATCTAAACGTAAAATAATTTAATTAAGAAATATATACTGTAAATATTAGGACTAGCAATGTCGGAGTGTCATTGATTAAAATACAGTAGAATACAATATATACCTATAAAATGAGTAAAACAGTATGTAAACATTATTGAAGTGACTAGTGTTCCATGTCTATGAATATAGGGCAGCAGCCTTTAAGGTGCAGGGTTAAATATGGTGGTAGCTGGCTAGTGATGGCTATTTAACAGTCTGGCCTTGAGATAGAAGCTGTTTTTCAGTCTCTTTGTCCTAGCTTTGATGCACTGGTACTGACCTCACCTTCTGGATGATTACGGTGTGAACAGGATGTGGCTCAGGTGGTTGATGTCCTTGATGATCTTTTTGGCCTTCCTGTGACATTAGATTCTGTAGGTGTCCTAGAGGGCAGACAGTGTGCCCACGGTGATGCATTGAGCAGACCGCACCACCCTCTGGAGAGCCCTGCGGTTGTGGGTGGTGCAGTTGCCATACCAGGCAGTGATACAGCACGACAGGATGCTCTCAACTGTGGATCTGTAAAACTTTGTGAGGGGCTTAAGGACCAAGCTGAATTTCTTCAATCTCCCAAGGAACATGAAGCTTTTCACCTTCCCCACTGGGTTCTGTTGATGTGGATGGGGGCATGCTCCCTCTGCTATCTCCTGAAGTCCACGATCAGCTCCTTTGTTTTGTTGACGTTGAGGTTATTATCTTGGCACCACTCTGCCAGGGCCCTCACCTTCTCCCTGTAGGTTGTCTCGTTATTGTTGGTAATCAGGCCTACTACTGTTGTGTCATCTGCAAACTTGATGATTGAGTTGGAGGCGTGCTTGTCCATGCAGTCATGGGTGAACAGGGAGTACAGGAGAGGCCTGAGCATGCACCCTTGTGGGGCCCCTGTGTTGAGGATCAGCGTAGTGGAGGTGTTGTTTCCTACCTTCACCACCTGGGGCAGCCCGTCAGGAAGTCCAGGACCCAGTTGCACAGGGCGGAGTTCAGACCACAGGCCCCGAGGTTAATGATGAGCTTGGAGGGTACTATGGTGTTGAAGGCTGAGCTGTAGTCAATGAACAGCATTCTTATATAGATATTCCTCTTTCCAGATGGGATAGGGCAGTGTGCAGTGCGATGGTGATTGCATCATCTGTGTATCTATTGAGGTGGCATGCAAATTGAACTGGGTCTAGGATGTCAGATAAGTTGGTGATATGATCCTTAACTAGCCTCTGAAAGCACTTCATGACGACAGAAGTGAGTGCTGTGGGGCGATAGTCATTTAGTTCCGTTACCTTTGCTTTCTTGGGAACAGGAACAAAGTTGCACTTGAAGCAAGTGGGGACAGCAGATTGATATAGGGAGCGATTGAATATGTCCATAAACACTCCAACCAGCTGGCCTGCACATGCTCTGAGGACACTGCTAGGGATGCCATCTGGGCCGGCAGCCTTGCGTGGGTTAACACACTTAAACGTCTTACTCACGTTGGCCACGGAGAAGGAGAGCCCACAGTCCTTGGGAGCGGCCGCGTCGGTGGCACTGTGTTATCCTCAAAGCGGGCGAAGAAAGTGTTTAGCTTGTCCGGAGGCAAGATGTAGGTGTCTGTGACATGGCTGGTTTTCCCTTTGTAGTCCGTGATTGTCTGTAGACCCTGTCACATTCGTTTTGTGTCTGAGCCGTTGAATTGCGACTCCACTTTGTCTCTGTACTGACGTTTTGCCTGTTTTATTGTCTTATGGATGGAATAACTTCACTGTTTGTATTCAACCATATTCCCAGTCACATTGCCGTGGTTAAATGCGGTGGTTTGCGCTTTCAGTTTTGCGCAAATGCTGCCATTTATCCATGGTTTTTGTTTTGGGTAGGTTTTAATAGTCACATCGATATATAGCCTAATATTTGGCTTAGAACCACAGAGAGTTACCGCAAGTCGCAAAGAAAACAGGAGCTGCCTCCACTATTCCAGCACCATTTCAACTTCGACATTATCAAATCACCTCTGCTTAGTCTAATACAGTGACAACTAAAAGATAACAAAAACAATTTAGTCCAGTCAAAGTAAGCTAAATATGATGTGTCTGTCAATGGTTCTGATTTGTGTGTGTGTGTATGTATGTAGGTGTGTGTGTGCGTGCACGTTTTGAAAGTAGAAAAACATATAGACGCCCTACTTGTAGATTGTCGTGACGTTGTATTAGTTAATGTGACGACTGTTGCTCATCGAATGATTAAAGGTTTTTAATTGCGTGATTAACTGAATCAAGCAATTATTAACCTGGGGCACCATGGGAAAATTAGTTTTATTGAGTTTCTATCTCCCAAATTAACTCAGAGAATATAGCCGCTAATTAATCAGTTTCCTCTACAGTCTCATTCTGAACGTCGCATGATCCGGGAATCTGCATGGACCCGGGTCTCACCAATGAGTTCGTACCACACCAATCTTAGTTGAGTATTTATTTACTAGAAAGCTAAAAGGATGTAGCATGGGTAGATAAATATTTCTTTGTCTTCAACCTTGTGTTGAGTTTTGGGTTCGTTGACTTTTTAGACCTCGGCTGCAGCTTGGGTCATTTAGTCTGAAGTGGGCGTATCCGCCTTTAGGGCAATTCTCTGGGCGTACCAAGTTAAGGGGCAAGGTCTAGATTTTTCTCAAATCTGATTTTAGACAACTAACTTCACATTTCATCTTTACCAAAACATTCTCTTTGATTTGGACATTTTCCACACAACGTACAATGTATAAACACCAAGCATATCCCAGGAAAACTCTTATAGTTACAATGTTTTCGTAATAACGTCATCTATTAACCTTTAATAACAAAACAAAAATGACATTTTCATATTCCATCTATCATCATGACCACCATTGTGGCTGACGGAAACCATTGTTCCAAAGTCCCTTTGTTGCATGTTTAATGTTCTGAGGCTGGTTCTCCATAGTGAGAGGACACAGGAATGTTGTGTGGCCTAAGATTTACCAGGGGCGTGAGGGGTCATAAAACCCCCACATCTTCAGACCCCTAGATCTCTCCTCCTCTGTTGAGGTTGAGAGATAATCTGTATGGTTGTGGTCTCCTGTAACCTGACCTGATCAGGACAGTCATGACAAGATAAACACCAATGCCATCATCCTCTCTTTCATGTTGATGAAACGGTCTTTGACTCTGTCATGCCGTACATGCTTAAAACATTTTTACCTGGCTAAAAAGCTTGCTCGCTAGCATGACTTTCATTTATTTAAAGGGCGGCAGGGTAGCCTAGTGGTTAGAGCGTTGGAAGTTCAAACCCCCCGAGCTGACAAGGTACAAATCTGTCGTTCTGCCCCTGAACAGGCAGTGAACCCACTGTTCCTAGGCCGTCATTGAAAATAAGAATTTGTTCTTAACTGACTTGCCTAGTTAAATAAAGGTAAAATAAAATAAAAATATTGGCAACGTTAGCTAGTTAACATTAGCATTCTACATCTAGCTACATATTGAACTTCCATCCTCTCAGTCCAGGGGTACGTTATAATCATTGGTCAGTACGGAGAATTAAGTAAAACCACAAGTCCATATCCCTATCTCCATCCATGGCTAATTTAGAAAAGGGTCCATTTTAGCTAGCTGGCTAGCTAGTCACCGGAGAACAACAACACAACGAGACCCAACAATTCATGCTTTTCTGTCAATGACGTATGCTCTTAATGGGATTTTATAGGAGTGACGCCAAATCCAAGTCTGCTTCCCTTGACACTTTTTTTGGTGTGCCAGGACCATTCACAGAATGCTCGCTCTGTTTAGCTCAACGCTGACTGGCAAATTTGTATCCTTTTTTTTGTCAAAGGAGGCCAGATGCTCACTGGCTTTCCTGGCCTTCAATGCTACAGGCGGCAACAATGTCATACTTGTTTGGACCAGACGGCATCAGATAGATGACATACACGTAGAGAGACAGAGGGGCGCTGTTTCGCTCACTCGGATGCTTTCTCCTATGAGATACATTCAGCCTTTTGCTAGTTGAAGGAAATTATGAAACGCAGAGACGAAATATTATTTTATGTTATTTTTAATTTTGTTTTGACAATTTTTGGGGGAAGCCAGGTTCCCTTGGCATATATGAATGCACTCCACTGTGTGTCGGGTGTGTCTGACTGGGATTGTAGCGTAAACTGGTTTCAAATTAAATAAAATAAAAATTTGTCACATGCGCCTGTCTTGCCCTGGCCATAGAGAGGCTTTTATTCTCTATTTTGGTGTGACTAGGGTGGGCATTCTAGTTTCTTTATTTCTATGTTTTCTGTTTCTATGTTTCGGCCTGGTATGGTTCTCAATCAGGGACAGCTGTCTATCGTTGTCTCTGATTGGGAATCATACTTAGGCAGCCTGTTTTGCTACCTTCGTTGTGGGTAGTTTTCTTTGTAAGTGGCCTGTATAGCCCTAGTAAGCTTCACGTTAGTTTTGTTTCTTGTTTTGTTGGCGACATTTTAATTAAAGAGAAAATGTACGCTCACCACGCTGCACCTTGGTCTGGTCATTTCCCGTGAAATATTGACTTACAAGCCCTTACCCAACAATGCAGTTCAAGAAATATTTACTAAATAAAAAGTAACACAATAAAATAACAATAACAAGGCTATATACAGAGGGTACCGGTACCGAGTCAATGTGCTGGGGTACAGGTTAATCAAGGTAATTTGTACATTTTGTAGGTAGGGGTAAAGTGACTATTCATAGATAATAAACAGGGAATAGCAGTTTAGGCTCTGTCTTGCCTCCAATTGTGTAGCTCTGAGGTATCCATCACCCATCTTACAGGGAGGGAAGCCCTACACACATGTTACAGCACAGGCTACAGCAGATCAACTAAAATACAGAGAGAAGCAAAGGGAAAAGAGGGAGAATGTGTGTATAGGTGGCCACAATCTTCCCATGCGAAACAGTTCGGAACAGTTTGTGCATATATTACGACTACATTTTGTGATATTTTTGTTCGTGAACACAAATTTTTTTCTGAAAGCAAGCCCAAGTCGGGAGCCAAAGTTTACACCCCTTCGTCAGTGATTGGTCAACAGTAGGGATTCTTCATTGAAGTGTTTGTTGTCATTCGCAGAGAGACGACTCGTTTTCATGCACATTTTTCCACTTGAGAAATACAGCACCAAACGTCTTAGTTAGATGTAAAATTGCGCGACTAAGATCTCCTCAACAAAAATGTCAAATTGAATAACACTCGTTCAGCACTAGCTGAACCAAAGCATGTGGAAGACTTTAGGAGATGAGGGAGATGAGAGGAAGGACACAGGAAAAGGAGAGACAGAGATGGAAAAAGAGAGACAGTGGAGTAGTGATGGGATAGGGAGAGAAAGAAGGAAGTAAAGAGAAGAGAAAGAGAGTAGATTGATTGTGGTATGGTCAGGGTAGGGTTCTGAAACCAGGTCATGTAGAAACTACAGCCTGGGGCACTGCACTACACACTACGCTGGACCACTCTGCACGACACTCTCTTTTACATGGCAGGGGCACATAACCATCATCTATCTCTTTCCTTGATATGATTCAGGTTGTCTACTCAGTACATTTTATTAATACCTCTACAGCGACACAGTGCCTTCAGAGAGTATTCAGACCCCTTCCTTTTTTCCACATTTTGTTACGTTATTCTAAAATGTATCAAATTAATTGTTTTCCTCATCAATCTACACACAATAACCCAATCTACACACAATAATCCATTGATCATCCTTAAGATGTTTCTACAACTTGATTGGAGTCCACATGTTGTAAATTCTATTGATTAGACATTATTTGTAAAGGCATACAGCTGTCTATATAAGATTCCACAGTTGTCAGAGTAAAAACCAAACCATAAGGTCGAATGAATTGTCTGTAGACCTACGAGACAGGATTGTGTCGATGCACAGATATGGGGAACAGTACCAAAACATTTATGCAGCATTGAAGGTCCCCAAGAACACAGTAGCCTCCATCATTCTTAAATGGAAGAAGTTTGGAACCACCAAGACTCTTCCTAGAGCTGGCCACCTGGCCAAACTTAGCAATCGGGGGAGAAGGGCCTCCAGCACTCCACCAAGGGGCCAAGCCAGACCCTGGACTGAAGAGACCTGAAAATAACTGTGCAGCGACGTTCCCCATCCAACTTGACAGAGGTTGAGAGGATCTGCTGAGAACAATGGGAGAAAATACCCGAAAACAGGTGTGCCAAGCTTGTAGCGTCATACCCAAGAAGACTCAAGGCTGTAATCGCTTGCAAAGGTGCTTCAACAAAGTACTCATCACTTAAGGGTCCCTTAGTAAATGTGATATTTAAGGTTTTTCTCTTTAATAAATTTGCAAAAAAATTCTAAAAACCTGCTTTTTCTTTATCATTATGGGGTATTGTGTGTAGATTGATGAGGGGATTTTTTAAAATACATTTTAGAATAAGGATGTAACATAACAAAATGTGGAGAAAGTATGACGCATAGAAAGATCCCATATTAATTTATATGCATTAAAACTGGGGTCTTCAAACTTTTCTTGCCCACGGACCCCCTTCCCAGGAAAACCGGCGACCCAGGGACCCCATCATACATTAGCACATTTTTTTTGTTCACTTCTGATCATCAGGTGAATGATAACAGCAAGGAGATGTAATCAACATTGTAAAATGAATATCTTTGATAGATCGTTTTTCATTATTTTGACCTCCCCACATTATAATTGGAAGAGGAAGTGTAAACTCTAACAGATTACGCCAAACACATTTCCGCTAAGATATTAAAATGTGTTTATTCTGTACTTGCTAGTGATATTAATACTTTTTGGGGGGTGGGAATCTCTTTCTACACCCAATATTCCTGCGGACACCCTGCAGTACCTCCAAAGACACATACGGGGCGTGGATCCCTGGTTGAATATCCATTCATTAAAATATCATTAAATAGCACTATTATAATATTCTCAGGCAGAATGAATAGATGACCGAGGGGTGTAGTAGATTGCCCATGGCAGGCAGGGGATAATAGAGCACTAATGATCCATTGCCTGATAACTGCACTACCCACATGCCCCAGAGTCCCATCTCTCCCATCGCTACTCTACCCTACCTTTTCTCTCTTTTTTGTCCTCTATAAAACACCACTTTTTTTTACCACATTAGAGACAGTTCACATACAATGTTACATAGTGGTGTGAAAACATGTTGTATACACTCCTAATTTCACAGTGTAACTTAATTCAGTGACTTAAACTATCCAGTTCAAATCTCCTTCTCCCGCTAACATGATTTAGGCTAAATGTCAGCTTCTTTGTGGAGTGGCAGGCTGGCTGGCTGGCTGATTGACTAACTGCCTAACTGGAGTGAGACTCAGGACAGGAGCCAGAGTTAGCCTATAAGTCAGAGACTTTGTGGACAGATTCAGAGTGAGGTTATGTAGCTGGGCATGTGCTACAAGAGCAACTTCATCGTAGTGGACAAATAAAGCGCTGTGCAAAGTGTGGGGCTGGTCTAACACAGTACCTCTGGAGCAGGGCTACACTCGGGTTGCTTCTGAGGCCAAAACATCATAAAGAGACATAGAGTGGGACAGTCATTTGGCATATAGGGGCTGAATTCTGTTCACTTTATTTTAGTTGTAGTCTGGTTTTCAGATGTTTTTGGCCTTGTTGACTCTAGTCTTGTTTTAGTTTGAGTTTGGCCTGGTTTGTCTTGGTTGTCTGTAGTTGGGTCTGTTTGAGTATACCTGGGCCGCTTCCTGCCTGTTTGTCTGTCCGTCTCTGTCTGTGTGTCCGTCCGTCCGTCCGTCCGTGAGCACATAACTATTTCTGATTCAGCTCTTCTTTTCTATGGCCTGTTTGATGACTCCATGCATTCCTCACATTCTCCCTGCCCACCCCTGCAAACACGCCCCTCCACCCTACACCCTTAACCCTACTGATATACACACTGACAATGGAACAATGGTGAAGTTGTTGTCCTCCCTGTTAGCTAAAATTAGTTATTTCATGATTTTGAGTTATCAACTGACAGGCTCCATGCACTTCGTGTTCAGACCCAAACCACCTGCCAGCTCAATAATGATCATGGTTTTACTGATGATGTTGGACAGTGCTGAATTGCTACTGTACTGTGCCGCTTGGAAAGGGTGGGGGATCGGGAGCGATGGGGGAAGGGCAGGGCAGGTCGGGGACCTCTGTGATTCTCCATACACAAAGCCATTGCTCTGCATGTGTGTGTGTTGGTCAGTGGGGCTGAGGGCTCGGTCACTAGCTGTATTGGTATGTCAGTAAACCAGCGAGCCCTACTCTAACCTAATGTGCCTAGATTTGAGGACCTACAGAGTCTAGCCGCCATGCTGCTACGCACTGAGAGAACCAGAAGGAGCCAAGCAACAGAGGTTAGACACCACATACACACATCTATTGAGAGGCTGCCATTTCATGGGTTAAAGAGTCTGTGGACGAAGAGATATTTCTAGAACTCAATGGGTAGGGAGATTCCAGTAGGTCTATGCGCCTTAGCCAGACATTCTGCTGGGTGTTGACTGTAAGAGTTCTAGAATGTATTCTGTCTGTACGCTCTGCTGGGTCTTGATTGTGGACATACTAGATCTAGAATGTATTTCATCCACAATAGTTTTGCTTGATGTTTATTGTTTACCAGGACACTTCTACGGTTTTCACTCCTTGCTTGTGTCCTGTTGTTCCTATCATGCTGCGATGGCAGCAAGATTTACTGGTTTTGTTGTGACTAAAGTCAAGCAAGTGTGTAAACTGCTGTGGTTCTTAGAATTCTGAAGGATGCTACCAGTTACAGCAGAAGTCATTCATTCAGTGAAGCGTGAAGTAACTGAGCTTGTTGTCGTGTCAAACCAGGAGTAGTTGTGTCAAACCAGGAGTAGTGGTGTCAAACCAGGAGTTGTGGTGTCAGACCAGGAGTTGTGGTGTCAGACCAGGAGTAGTGGTGTCAGACCAGGAGTAGTGGTGTCAGACCAGGTGTAGTGGTGTCAGACCAGGAGTAGTTGTGTCAAACCAGGAGTAGTTGTGTCAAACCAGGAGTAGTTGTGTCAGACCAGGAGTAGTTGTGTCAAACCAGGAGTAGTTGTGTCAAACCAGGAGTTGTGGTGTCAGACCAGGAGTTGTGGTGTCAGACCAGGAGTAGTGGTGTCAGACCAGGAGTAGTGGTGTCAGACCAGGTGTAGTGGTGTCAGACCAGGAGTAGTTGTGTCAAACCAGGAGTAGTTGTGTCAAACCAGGAGTTGTGGTGTCAGACCAGGAGTTGTGGTGTCAGACCAGGAGTAGTTATGTCAAACCAGGAGTAGTTGTGTCAAACCAGGAGTAGTTGTGTCAAACCAGGAGTTGTGGTGTCAGACCAGGAGTAGTTGTGTCAAACCAGGAGTTGTGGTGTCAGACCAGGAGTAGTTGTGTCAGACCAGGAGTAGTTGTGTCAAACCAGGAGTAGTTGTGTCAAACCAGTGGTTGTTGTGTCAAACCAGGAGTAGTTGTGTCAAACCAGGAGTAGTTGTGTCAAACCAGGAGTAGTTGTGCCAAACCAGGAGTAGTTGTGCCAAACCAGGAGTAGTTGTGTCAAACCAGTGGTTGTTGTGTCAAACCAGGAGTAGTTGTGTCAAACCAGGAGTAGTTGTGTCAAACCAGGAGTAGTTGTGCCAAACCAGGAGTAGTTGTGCCAAACCAGGAGTAGTTGTGCCAAACCAGGAGTAGTTGAGTCAAACCAGGAGTAGTTGTGTCAAACCAGGAGTAGTTGTGTCAAACCAGGAGTAGTTGTGTCAAACCAGGAGTTGTGGTGTCAGACCAGGAGTAGTTGTGTCAGACCAGGAGTAGTTGTGTCAAACCAGGAGTAGTTGAGTCAAACCAGGAGTAGTTGTGTCAAACCAGGAGTAGTTGTGTCAAACCAGGAGTAGTTGTGTCAAACCAGGAGTTGTGGTGTCAGACCAGGAGTAGTTGTGTCAGACCAGGAGTAGTTGTGCCAAACCAGGAGTAGTTGAGTCAAACCAGGAGTAGTTGTGTCAAACCAGGAGTAGTTGTGTCAAACCAGGAGTTGTGGTGTCAGACCAGGAGTAGTTGTGTCAGACCAGGAGTAGTTGTGTCAAACCAAGACTAGTTGTGTCAAACCAGGAGTAGTTGTGTCAAACCAGTGGTTGTTGTGTCAAACCAGGAGTAGTTGTGTCAAACCAGGAGTAGTTGTGTCAAACCAGGAGTAGTTGTGCCAAACCAGGAGTAGTTGTGCCAAACCAGGAGTAGTTGTGTCAAACCAGTGGTTGTTGTGTCAAACCAGGAGTAGTTGTGTCAAACCAGGAGTAGTTGTGTCAAACCAGGAGTAGTTGTGTCAAACCAGGAGTAGTTGTGCCAAACCAGGAGTAGTTGTGCCAAACCAGGAGTAGTTGTGCCAAACCAGGAGTAGTTGTGCCAAACCAGGAGTTGTTGTGTCAAACCAGGAGTAGTTGAGTCAAACCAGGAGTAGTTGAGTCAAACCAGTGGTTGTTGCCGTACAGGTTGGAGTAGACCCAGATGTTTGTTTCCCTGCTCTGTCCTGTCCTGCCCTGCCTGTCTGTGTAAGATGAGGCGGTTGCTTTTGTCAGCACATGACATGGGACCTGGTCACATATTTCAATGGGGGTAGGGGATGAATATGATGGCTGATGTTGCAGTTGCAATAGTCTGTTGTTTTGGGATGTAGCATAGAATAGAGCAAAAATGTGCCACAATAGAACAAATATTGATGCATTTTACAATGATCATATACTATACTACTACTACTACTACTACTACTACTACCACTGAACACCTTAAATTACATTTTGGGAAAAAAGGCAAACTCAGCTCCATCATTCATTGAATAATGTTTTTTTCATTGGCAAGAATAGCAAATTTAGGCATGACATGCCAGCAACAAACTCTGACACTACACATCCAAGTATATCTGACCAAATTATGAAAGGTTAGCATTGTAATTCTGAATTCTGTAAAGTGAGTGTGGAAGAGGGGATTTTTGTTGTTGTTGTCTATGATCAATGACAAGCCACCAGGGTCTGACAACTTGGATGGAAAATGACGGATAATAGCGGCCAATATTGCCACATCTTCAATTTAAGCCTACTAGAAAGTGTGTGCCCTCAGGCCTGGAGGGAAGAAAAAGTAATTCCTCTACCTAAGAATAGTAAGGCCACATTTAATGGCTCAAATAGCCGACCAATCAGTATGTTACCAACCCTTAATAAACATTTGGGAAAAATGGTGTTTGGCCAGATACAATGCTATTTTACAGTAAACAAATTGACAACAGACTATCAGCACGCTTATAGGGAAGGACACTCAACAAGCACGGCACTTACACAAATGACTGATTGGCTGAGAGAAATTTATGATAAAAAGATTGTGGGCGCTGTTTTGTTAGACTTCAGTGCGGCTTTTGACATTATCGATCATAGTGTGCTGCTGTAAAAAATGTATGTGTTATGGCTTTACACCCCCTGCTATATTTTGGTGGATAAGGATTTAACTGTCTAACAGAACCGAGGGTGTTCTTTAATAGAAGCCTCTCCAACATAATCCAGGTAGAATCAGGAATTCCCCAAGGCTGCTGTCTAGGCCCCTTACTTTTAAAAATCTTTACAAATGACATTCCACCGCCTTTGAGTAAAGCCAGAGTTTCTATATATGCAAATGACTCAACACTATAGACATCAGCTACTACAGCGACTGAAATGACCACAACACTTAACAGAGAGCTGCAGTTAGTTTCAGAATGGGTGGCAAGGAATAAATTAGTCCTAAATATTTCAAAAGCTAAAAGCATTGTATTTCTGACAAATCATTTACTAAACCCTAACCTCAACTAAATATTGCAATAAATACTGTGGAAATTGAGCAAGGTGAGGTGACTAAACTGTTATGGTCAAAACATATTGATACTGTACAACAGGAGCTAAGATAGGGAGAAGTCTGTCCATAATAAAGCACAGCTCTACTTTCTTAACAGCACTATCAACAAGGCAGGTCCTACAGACCCTGGTTTTGTCACCTGGACTACTGTTCAGTCATGTGGTCAGGTGCCACAAAGAGGGAAAATTGCAATTGGCCCAGAACAGGGCAGCACGGCTGGCCCTTGGATGTACACAGAGAGCTCTCCTTGCTCAAAGTGGAGGAGAGATTGACTTCATCACTAATTGTATTTATGAGAGGTATTGACATATTGAATGCACCGAGTTGTCTGCTTGAACCACTGGCACACAGCTTGGACACCAATGCAGACCCCACAAGACATGCCATCAGAGGTCTCTTCACAGCCCCTAAGTCCAGAACAGACTACATAGAGCCATGACTACATGGAACTCTATACCACATCAAGTAACTGATTTTAAAAACAGATAAAAAATACACCTAATGGAACAGCGGGGACTGCGAAGCAACATTGCCACAGACACATGCATACACACACACGATAACATACGCACTATACACACACATACACTTTCATTTTGTGTTGTAGATATGTGGTAGTGGAGTAGGGGCCTAAGGGCACATGCTTAGTGTGTTGTGAAATCTGTTAATGTTTTTAAATTGTATAACTGCATTCATTTTGCTGAACCCCAGGAAGAGGAGATGCTGCCTTGGCAGCAGCTAATGAGGATCCATAATGAATACAAATACAAATATGGCCCTATAGAATCTGTGATATTTTTTTGTCTAATTCTGTTCTCCTTTCAGTTTTTTCAGGTTTATGTAGTTTTTTTATCAGGTTTTTGCTCTCAAAATCATTTTCTTTTAAGAAAAACAACCAAATTGGCTGTTCTAAGTCCACAACCATGCTTAGACCGCATCAGGAGATCACTTTTGAGGTCTGGGAGAAATCTAAGAAATTAAAATTTTTGGGTGTAGTTACCGTTTAATGCAAATGTACACCTGCAAGAGAGATGTTTCTGTAGCTCATTTCAGGAAATTAGGCGTATGTCACGTGTCACTTGAACGTAAACTTTTTATTTATCAACATGCGTTTTTATGTCAGAAATTCCTTCTGGAACATGAACTTTCATGTGCCTTAATGACAAATTTGCAATCTGTAAACACGAATACATTTGTTAAATGGTTGGTTTAGAATTAGAAAAAAGAAGCAACCTTCCCGCTAGCCATGATTGGCTGAGATAATGACGGGCTGGACATGCCGAGAGATGAGTTAGGATTGGTCTGCCACGTAGCATGCTTCTGTCTATTTAAGCTGGTCAGTATGTGTAGGGAATCCTGTCTTTTTTGTTGTTGTTGCTCTCCACATTCTGGAGGACCGAGTTTTGAACTCAGTGGAATCAGAGTATGATAGCTAAAGAGATGAAGAAAACACCTGTCTCTGGATTACATCTTCAAACAAAGGGAAACCTTGTCATCTGTGACAAAGGGAGCAGCGTCCATCCATGTATGATAGTCCAGGGTATGATAGTCGAGCTAGCTACATTTTCAGATATTACACGTTACTAATTTTGTCAGAAAGTGGTTTTCATTTCAAGTTAAAGTCTACTGTTAGCTAGCTAACATTAGCTGGCTGGCTCGCTAGCTAACGTTACGTGTATGATCTATGTAGTAATATTATTTGTATCTCAAGAGCCATTTGCTTTGCTAGTTATAGCCTAATATTAGCTATCTTACATTGAACCTGGTTGGTTAGCTACCTGAAAGTTCATGCAGGGTAGTAACATCATGAGTTGGGATTATGGTTCGTTGTTAGTTAGTTAGCAAGCTACAAGTCTTAACAAAAGACTCCACTATGCAAGTATCCATTTCAATAGAATGTTGATGATGTCACTGCGACAGTTGTTGATAGGCGTAGCTGGTAAATTCGCTCTGGCTATCTACTCCGATTTCAGAGCACCCTCCTCTGAGTGTGCCAGAGTGCAGAATAACTGACACATTTACAAATGCTCAACACCTGTTGAATATGGCCGGTGTCAGTAAACGTTGGCCAAAAAAAGCATAATTAAATTGTTGCCAGCAGCATAGTTGCAGTCACCAACACTTTGGATTACATAAAAACAGCCTAACCAACTCTGCTAGGGCGTGTAAATGGTCAGAGTGAGCTGTTCTCTCATTTGTGTCTCGAAGTAGCTAGCAAGCTAGTCAACATTAGTTAGCTTGGGTGCTTGACTGCTGTTTTTAGGTCAGCTAACTAACATTATGTGTATGATCTGTGTAGTAATATTATTTGTATCTCAGAGCCATTTGCTTAGCTAGTTATAACCTAATGTTAGCTAGCTAACATTGAACCTGGTTGTTTAGCTACCTGCAGTTTCATGCAGGGTAGTAACGTCATGAGTTGGCCAACGTTAGCCAGTTAGCTTGGGTACTTGACTGCTGTTGTCAGGACAGAATGCTCTGATCAACCCTTAAAGAGATGGGTGGGGATAATTGATTCAAATAATCATGATATCATTCTACCAGGTAGGCATAGGGTACTTTGTCGTTAACATTTAATTCAAATCAAAGTTTATTTGTCACGTGCGCTGAATACAACAGGTGTAGACCTTACAGGGAAATGGTTACTTACAGGCTCTAACCAATAGTGCAAAAAAAGGTATTAGGTGAACAATAGGTAGGTAAAGAAATAAAACGACAGGCTATATACAGTAGCGAGGCTATAAAAGTAGTGAGGCTACATACAGACACCGGTTAGTCAGGCTGATTGAGGTAGTATGTACATGTAGATATGGTTGAAGTGACCATGCATATATGATGAACAGAGAGTAGCAGTAGTGTAAACGTGGGGATGGCGGGTGGTGGGTGGGACACAATGCAGATAACCCGGTTATCCACTGTGCGGGAGCACTGGTTGGCCGGCTCAATTGAGGTAGTATGTACGTGAATGTATAGTTAAAGTGACTATGCATATATGATAAACAGAAAGTAGCAGCAGCGTAAAAAGAGGGGTTGGGGGGGTGGGTACACAATGCAAATAGTCCGGGTAGCCATTTGGCTACCTGTTCAGGAGTCTTATGGCTTGGGGGTAAAAACTGCTGAGAAGCCTTTTTGTCCTAGACTTGGCACTCCGGTACCACTTGCCATGCGGTAGTAGAGAGAACAGTCTATGACTGGGGTGGCTGGGGTCTTTGACAATTTTTAGGGCCTTCCTCTGACACCGCCTGGTGTAGAGGTCCTGGATGCCAGGCAGCTTAGCCCCAGTGATGTACTGGGCTGCACGCACTGCCCTCTGTAGTGCCTTGCGGTCAGAGGCCGAGCAGTTTCCATACCAGGCAGTGATGCAACCATGTTGCAGCTGTAGAACCTTTTGAGGATCTCAGGACCCATGGCAAATCTTTTTAGTTTCCTGAGGGGGAATAGGCTTTGTCGTGCCCTCTTCACGACTTTCTTGGTGTGTTTGGACCATTCTAGTTTGTTATTGATGTAGACACCAGGGAACTTGAAGCTCTCAACCTGCTCCACTACAGCCCTGTCGATGAGAATGGGGGTGTGCTTGGTCCTCCCTTTCCTGTAGTCCACATTAATCTCCTTAGTCTTGGATACGTTGAGGGATAGGTTGTTATTCTGGCACCACCCGGCCAGGTCTCTGACCTGCTCCCTATAGGCTGCCTCGTCGTTGTCGGTGATCAGGCCTACCACTGTTGTGTCGTCTGCAAATTTAATGATGGTGTTGGAGTCGTGCCTGGCCATGCAGTCGTGGGTGAACAGGGAATAGAGGAGGGGACTGAGCGCGCACCCCTGGGGAGCTCCAGTGTTGAGGATCAGCATGGCAGATGGGTTGCTACCTACCCTCACCACCTGGGGGCGGCCCGTCAGGAAGTCCAGGATCCAGTTGCAGAGGGAGGTGTTTAGTCCCAGTATCCTTAGCTTAGTGATGAGCTTTGAGGGTACTATGGTGTTGAACACTGAGCTGTAGTCAATGAATAGCATTCTCACCTAGGTGTTCCTTTTGTCCAGGTGGGAAAGGGCAGTGTGGAGTGCAATAAAGATGGCATCATCTATGGATCTGTTTGGGTGGTATGCAAATTGGAGTGGGTCTAGGGTTTCTGGGATAATGGTGTTGATGTGAGCCATTACCAACCTTTCAAAGCACTTCATGGCTACAGACGTGAGTGCTACAGGACTCTTAGCCCTGTATTGACGCTTTGCCTGTTTGATGGTTCGTCGCAGGGCATGGCAGGATTTCTTGTAAGCTTCCGGGTTAGAGTCCCGCAACTTGAAAGCGGCAGCTCTACCCTTTAGCTCAGTGCGAATGCTGTCTGTAATCCTTGGCTTCTGGTTGGGGTATGTACATACAGTCACTGTGAGGATGACATCCCCGATGCACTTATTGATAAAGCCAGTGACTGATGTGGTGTGCTCCTCAATGCCATCGGAAGAATCCCGGAACATATTCCAGTCTGTGATAGCAAAACAGTCCTGTAGATTAGCATCTGCTTCATCTGACCACTTTTTTATAGACCGAGTCACTGGTGCTTCCTGCTTTAATTTTTGCTTGTATGCAGGAATCAGGAGGATAGAGTTGTCTCGAATTTACTAGATGGAGAGCGAGGGAGAGCTTTGTACGCGTCTCTGTGTGTGGAGTACAGGTGATCTATCATTTCATTCCCTCTGGTTGCACATTTAACACGTTGATGGAAATTTGGTAGAACTGATTTAAGTTTCCCTGCATTAAAGTCTCCGGCCACTAGGAGCACCACCTCTGTGTGAGTGGTTTCCTGTTTGCTTATTTCCTTATACAGCTGACTGAGTGTGGTCTTAGTGCCAGTATCTGTCTTTGGTGGTAAATAAACAGCCAAGAAAAGTATAGCTGAAAACTCTCTAGGTATGTAGTGTGGCCTGCAATTCATCAGAATATACTCTACTTCAGGCGAGTAAAATCTAGAGACTTCCTTAGATTTCGTGCACCAGCTGTTGTTTACAAACATGCACATACCCCCCCCCCCCTCCCTCTCGTCTTACCTGAGAGTGCTGTTCTATCTTGCCAGTGCAGCGTGTATCCGGCTAGCTGAATATACATGTCGTCATTCAGCCACGATTCCGTGAAACATAGGATATTACAGTTTTTGATGTCCCGTTGGTAGGATATTCGTGATTGTACCTCGTCTAGTTTATTGTCCAATGATTGCACGTTGGCGAGTAGTATTGACGGTAACAGCAGCTTTCCCACTCGGGTCCTGACCAGGCATCCGGCTCTTTGTCCTCTGTACCTGCGTCGCTTCCTCTTGCAAATAACGTGGATGTCAGCCCTGCCGGGTGTTTGGAGGATGTCTTGTGCATCTTGTTTTTTGAAGAAAAAAATCTTAGTCTAATCCGAGGTGAGTGATCGCTGTCCTGATATCCAGAAGCTCTTTTTTTGCCTTAAGATACGGTTGCAGAAACATTATGTACAAAGTAAGTTACAAATAACGCAAAAACCCCCACATAATAGCACAATTGTTTGGGCGCCCGTAAAACTGCTGCCATTTCTTCAGGCGCCATTTTACAGAATTGAGAAGGTTTTGGAAAAACCTTTCCATCTCTACCAGAAGATGGTTATCGTTAGCATCATCGCAAACGGCTACACAAAATGGAGATAGATGCGCTCACCCCATTCATGAGCCATTTCAGAAAGTTGCAGCAAAATTCGAATCACTGATGCATTTTGTTTATGTCTTATGGTTAACTTGGGCAATTTAATGCATTTTCGAAAAAAAAAAGCTCAATACATTTGGTTGATTTCCTAATAAGTTCAATAAAAAATTGTTGAATTCTATTTTAATGTCTGGGAGAACTACTGTTCTGTCTCTCCTCCGTCTCTCTTTCTCTCTCTTCCTTCTCTTTATTTTCTCTCTCTTTTCTCTTTCTCTCCTCCCTCTCTCTCTTCTCCCAGGAAGAGGTTAGCTA
Source organism: Oncorhynchus kisutch (assembly GCF_002021735.2). Lineage (NCBI taxonomy): Eukaryota > Metazoa > Chordata > Actinopteri > Salmoniformes > Salmonidae > Oncorhynchus > Oncorhynchus kisutch. The sequence continues at coordinate 31,963,335 of NC_034195.2, forward strand.
TTTCATCAGTGCAGAGCTGGAAATGATTATCACTGTTTAGTGGTTTATGTGAGTGGTAGTGGGTGCTGAAAGACCACAGTGTGTTTTATATGATGGATAGAGAGACGAGTTGGAAACCAGCCATATGTGGAAACACCCAAGGTGAATGATGCATTTCCCCACTGTTGCTATGGTAACATGACACTTCTCTGGTCTGGGAGAATATGTGTGAGTGTAGTGGGTTGAATTGTCGTCATGAATCATTGAGTATGTGTGTGTACATGTGTGCATGTGTGTGTGTGTAGGGACATACGTTTGAGTGTTTAAGCCAATATCTGTGTGGGATGAACCAAAATGAATTCACAAATTGAAAGTTACTGGCCAGTCACTTTTAAACGTAATAGTTCTGTTAAGCTCAAATAATGATTTTATGGCCAAATTGTAGAACAAATACTTAAAAAACCTCACCTCAAACTTGTATCTCAAACCGACCATTTAAAAAATGCTTGCCATTTCTTCATAGAACGTGACGTCATCTCCCTGAGAAGAATGAGCTGGCCAATCAGAGGTTTAGAGGAGGATGAGCTGGCCAATCAGTGGTCTACTTGCATGAAAGAAATGTTGACCGGTATACGCCCACACCATTCTGTTGTTGGGGTACGCCCACACCATACCAACACAGAAAAGCTGCGTTTTAGCATCCTTGATTAAAACATTTTGGAAGGGAAACTATTTCATTCATATCGTAAGTAATTATAGGTCATACTGCATAGGTCATATTTCATTTCAGTCTTTTTTCCATTGACGTAATGTAACAGTGTCTGATCAACTGTAACATTTAGAGCTTAACCTCTGAGATTTACTCACAGCTGTAGACTCGAAGTCCTCCATTAGAATACACAATATATTCCTACATTAGGACCAGGCTTAGGCAGACAACAGGGTTTCCCTATTGTGTCTTGTAGCATTACACTTTAAAACTGTTAGTTACAGACACACACACACACATACACACACACACACACACACACACAGTGACATCGTTCTTATCCTGGCTGGTCTCTAACAGGCGTGAAGCTGTCTCTGTAAGCAGCTCAGTCTCTCCCGGTGGAGTATAAACTTCCACTTTAAACCCATAAGGTTAATTAATTTGTTCAGTTATGGAGCAGTTTTACACATCCAGCGACATAAGGCTTTCTACTGTATGGCTCAGCGTTAAACACATCAAATAACCATATAAACTGAATGTGTATTCTATTGGTTCTGTAAGACATGGAAATGGCTATTGAGACAACACAAAAGCAGATTTAGTTTTGTTATGGTAATGCTGTGGTATGGTAATGCTGCTGAATGAAAATGTATATTATAGGCCTATCTTTTGATTGCATAATGCTTGACAAACATGTCAGTTGGAATCCCGAATGTGGCCCAAAGATAATGACCTGAATTGGTGATATCTAGATCCGTATGCTGTAAGAGTTGTTTTGGACTACAAAATCTGAATGGAGGACAATATATTATATATCCAAAATGTGACCCATATTCTCATGTTCTAAAATTTGAAATAGTGTTTTTTACATTTGATTAAAGTACCGACTCAGAACTTCCAAATGGCATATCATACACTGTAGTTGGAATAAACCTAACATTAGGTTATAACTAGCAAAGAAAAAGGCATTTAAACATTATGCTGTGATTTTCACACTTGCTCGACATTAATCCTTGGGAAACATATATTTAGAAAGGGAATTATTTCACCAAATTCCAAAATGGATTCTCTGAACATTATCTCACCAAGTTATCCCATTAGTCAAACCATTTACAATATTAAATGGCCTTTTGTTCTATAATAAAGATAACCTTTCACATTGAACAGCTACAGTGCTGTTCTTTGTTTACGCCCGTTTAGCATCGTTCACAGCCTCTAAAGTCTAAAGACAATACACAAACAGGGCCATCTTTCACTCCAGTGTTTAATTGCTAAATTGTAATTATTTCGTCACTACGGCCTATTTATTGCCTTACCTCATCTTACCTCATTTTCACACACTGTACATAGACTTTTCTATTGTGTTATTGACTCTACGATTCTTTATTCCATGTGTAACTCTGTGTTGTTTGTGTAGCACTGTGTTGCAATGTCGTTTCACGTCAAAAAAGGGCAGACGGAGCGAGGCACAGTGTTGCAATGTCGTTTCACGTCAAAAGGGCCGATGGAGCGTAGCACAGTGTGGCAATGTCGTTTCACGTCAAAAGGGGCGACGGAGCGTAGCACAGTGTTGCAATGTCGTTTCACGTCAAAAAAGGGCCGATGGAGCGTAGCACAGTGTTGCAATGTCGTTTCACGTCAAAAAAGGGCCGACGGAGCGTAGCACAGTGTTGCAATGTCGTTTCACGTCACAAAAGGGGCGACGGAGCGTAGCACAGTGTTGCAATGTCGTTTCACTTCAAAAAAGGGCCGACGGAGCGTAGCACAGTGTTGCAATGTCGTTTCACGTCAAAAAAGGGCCGACGGAGCGTAGCACAGTGTTGCAATGTCGTTTCACGTCAAAAAAGGGCAGACGGAGCGTAGCACAGTGTTGCAATGTCGTTTCACGTCAAAAAAGGGCCGACGGAGCGTAGCACAGTGTTGCAATGTCGTTTCACGTCAAAAAAGGGCCGACGGAGCGTAGCACAGTGCTGCAATGTCGTTTCACGTCAAAAAAGGGCCGACGGAGCGTAGCACAGTGTTGCAATGTCGTTTCACGTCAAAAAAGGGGTGACGGAGCGTAGCACAGTGTTGCAATGTCGTTTCACTTCAAAAAAGGGCCGACGGAGCGTAGCACAGTGTTGCAATGTCGTTTCACGTCAAAAAAGGGCCGACGGAGCGTAGCACAGTGTTGCAATGTCATTTCACGCCAAAAAAGGGATGGCTTCTTGTGATGTACTCCATCAATCAACACTGTTTTTTCCTACCTGGACATTAAGCCTGACATATCGTTCCTCGAGAAGACTGAGGGGCAGTATTGAGTGAGTTTTACAATGTAAGTCCCACCCTTATGTCTAAGTCACATATTTTCCCATCTGGTATAAACATGGAAGAGATGGACATGCTGTTACCTCGCTTCTACTTCTTGCGAGCTTCGTTTTTATTTTATAGATTTGCTAATTATGTCTATGTCCAGTTTGGAGGAGCGTCTGCGTGAGCTGTGAGACAGTAAGAAAACTTTCACAACCCTTCGATGTGGTTGTATTTGGACAACCAAGCAAAAGATAACAACTGGAGGGAAATTTGAGCACTGATACTGATATCAAAGAAACATGGAGAAAGATTCGGGACTGGTATGTTCCCAATCTGTAAGGGTGAAGGAGACGAGGAGTGTGTCCCACCGACTGTCAGACAACTGGATTGGCTTCGTGTTCACGTGAAACATCGTCAGACAGACACCAATATGCCAGATACGGTATGTACTCATCATGCTGCCGAGTCCTTTTGTACAGTCAGTGGGTGTGTTTGTGACCTTATGTTTAGCAGACCTAGTTAGAACATGTGAATTCAGCTCTTCTGAATGGGAGAAATTGTGAGTGGGAAATATTCAGTATCTGTGTTATCACAGATATAGCAGGGCTAGCTCAAAAAGAAGCAGACAGTGTGTGTATCATAAATACATGGAAGGGAAAAGGAGGAAAATAGTTGATATCCGTTATCCATCCCATCTCCCCGACCCAGCTCCAATGTCGAGAAGAGGAAGACAGCTGAGGATCCTTTGGGCACTGACATCATGCAGCGGGTGGATGACTTAAAGAAACGACAGCAGTGTCCAGCCAAGGTCATCTATGACATCATGCAGCGGGTGGATGACTTAAAGAAACGACAGCCGTGTCCAGCCAAGGTCATCTATGACATCATGCAGCGGGTGGATGACTTAAAGAAACGACAGCAGTGTCCAGCCAAGGTCGTCTATGACATCATGCAGCGGGTGGATGACTTAAAGAAACAGCAGCAGAAGTTACAGAAACAGCAGCAGTGTCCAGCCAAGGTCGTCTATGACATCATGATGCCATAGATGTGATCTATTCCTGCTGATCAACGTCTCCCGTTTGTCTCACCCCAAAAACTGTTGTGTGCTTTAAAAAATATATCTATACATTCAGATGAAGAGTAATTTACTGGGGGGTTTTGCATGTTTTTTATACTTATTTCTTAATTCACATGTTACTGGTGTTCACTTAGATGATCTTATTTCCCCTTTCATCACTACATTGTTTTACATTGCACCATTTTTATCTTGTGATCGTAAATAAACATCTTTAAGGTCTGCAACTCTCTTTGTCTGCTTATTTGTACTTGTGGCAGAAAATATTACTGTGCTGAATCAGTTACTTAGCTCATGTACAAAGCAGTACAAGTTTACTATGTAGATGAGGTTAATGTCTTGGGGGATCTGTCCTTATTGTCTACAGCTGGACAGGTCTCCAAAGCAGGAAGGTCTCCATTGATAGGCCACTAGACATGTCCATGTACAACCTTGTGTTATGTAGAGGAGGTGAATGTCTCGAGGGTCTAGCCATATTGTCTGTAGCTGGACAGCCATTCTCACTCATTTTCTATGGCAGGAAAGTTATCATTGAAAGACCTAACATAAGGTTAGGTCTTGAGGGTCTACCCTCCCAAAAAATATGAAAGATAAATTGACTGTCATTATAGCACTCTTTATTGTGATTTGTAGTGCGTGAATAAGAAAGACCACAAACCCAAGTGTGTAGCTCACAACATGACTCAAACAGCACTTTTTCCAAATCACACTCCAACATTTACCTTAGGGTGCCACACGTGATAGCAGCACCCTTTAAAGACACTCAACCAGCTAGTGTGAGGAAGTAGTCTTTGAGGTTGTTGCGCACATCTATAACAACTCTGGTTGCCCTGTCTGCCGACATGTTTCTTGGGTCCAGGAAGCTGGTGTCCCCTAATACCACCTATCTCCACTCTCCTGGAAGCAGGAAGCTGGTGTCCCCTAATACCACCTGTCTCCACTCTCCTGGAAGCAGGAAGCTGGTGTCCCCTAATACCACCTGTCTCCACTCTCCTTGAAGCAGGAAGCTGGTGTCCCCTAATACCACCTATCTCCACTCTCCTGGAAGCAGGTGGGTGTGGAGTGGTCAACAAACGTTGGTGGATGTACCATGTAGATGAATGTGTTGTCAGTGTCTGTGCAAAGGTAGTTGCCACGCAGGCCTTCATAACGGTCTCTGCTTTCTCTGGGGAAACCTCAAGGGCTCGTCCCAGGATCATCCATCTTGCAGCAAGAATCCCAAAGCAGCTCTCTGAAATTCTTCTTTCTCTTTTGTGGCGGTAGTTGTAGATCTTCTTGGCTTCATCAAAGCCAGAAGAACCTTTGAATAAAAAAAAGTGTTTCCATTAGTATTGAACAGGAACATGAAGGCTATCAAATGTGTGGTGTAACAACTGTGTAGTGTAGTCTATGCTTTCGACATAGGCTCCATCTTCTTATTGGGATGCCAGATCACTTTTATATTGGTAGAAGTTTCATGTCATATGCATATAGTCACATGTATTTAGCACATCTTACCTGGATATGGTCAGTACCTTGCCTTGCAGAATGCCATCAGGACCATTGAGAAAAATCCCATGTAGATGAATTGATGTAATAAATTGATGTAATAAACTAGCCACTTTATAAAATGTTTACATACTCTACATTACTCATCTCATATGTATAGTGGGGCAAAAAGGTATTTAGTCAGCCACCAATTGTGCAAGTTCTCCCACTTAAAAAGATGAGAGAGGCCTGATTTTCTGGATTTCTTTTCTCATTTTGTCTGTCATAGTTGAAGTGTACCTATGATGAAAATTACAGGCCTCTCTCATCTTTTTAAGAGGGAGAACATGCACAATTGGTGGCTGACTAAATACCTTTTTGCTCCACTATACATATGAGACGAGTAATGTAGAGTATGTAAACATTTTATAAAGTGGCTAGTTTATTACATCAATTTATTACATCAATTCTTCATTATTAAAGTGGCTAGAGATGAGTCAGTATGTTGGCAGCAGCCACTGAATGTTAGTGGTGGCTGTTTAACAGTCTGATGGCCTTGAGATAGAAGCTGTTTTTCTGTCTCTCGGTCTCCGCTTTGATGCACCTGTACTGACTTCGCCTTCTGGATGATAGCGGGGTGAACAAGCAGTGGCTCGGGTGGTTGCTGTCCTTGATGATCATTTTGGGTGGTGTAGGTGTCCTGGAGGGGAGGTAGTTTGCCCCCGGTGATACGTTGTGCAGTCCTCACTACCCTCTGGAGAGCCTTACGGTTGTGGGCGGAGCAGTTGCCGTACCAGGCGGTGATACAGTCCGACAGGATGCTCTCGATTGTGCATCTGTAAAAGCTTGTGAGTGCTTTTGGTGACAAGCCGAATTTCTTCAGCCTCCTGAGGTTGAAGAGGCGCTGCTGCGCCTTCTTCACCACGCTGTCTGTGTGGGTGGACCATTTCAGTTTGTCCGTGATGTGTACGCCGAGGAACTTAAAACTTTTCACCTTCTCCACCATTGTCCCGTCGATGTGGATAGGGGGCTGCTCCCTCTGGTGTTTCCTGAAGTCCACGATCATCTCCTTTGTTTTGTTGACGTTGAGTGTGAGGTTATTTTCCTGACACCACACTCCGAGGGCCCTCACCTCCTCCCTGTAGGCCGTCTCGTCGTTGTTGGTAATCAAGCCTACCACTGTAGTGTCGTCTGCAAACTGGCCTGGCACACTTCCACGACGATGCCACAAACTGTCAAGATTCCTAGCTTATACAGTAAGTTATAACTCACTGCGATACTTTTCTATGTGCTGCCACTCACCAAAAACCGAAGGGTCACAGACATACTTTCTGCAGCACTAGCAGGCAAGCTGTGAGTTCTCTCGTGCGAGATGTGTGGGGCAAGCCGCTGAAGCAAGTCGCCAAATCAGGCAACCGACATCCGGAAGTATTGAACATACACAAAGAAAAGAGTCCGCTGCCCCCCAAAAACGACTCCAACCACAAACATTAATGTGCATAGATGTACACACGTTAATCGTGTAGTCACATTTAGACACGCCAATCTCTTAAACAATTCACATTGGAACATGTGAATGTGGCCATGTGCTAAAGCAGCGAGGTAGTGCTTAAAAAACTAAAACGATTTAAACAATAAAATCCTTTATTAACTTAAAGTGCTAAAGGTAGTAGCCTACAATTTAAAAAAACACATGAAGGCTTAGGTAAAGAAACTATATCTAGACCTAGGCCTATATCATCAGATTATTTAAGTAACTTTGTTCAGGTCATGTTATGAACTGAATCTAGCCTGAGAACATATTTCTGTCCTCCACTTTGGAGCAGGACATATAATGTCCATGGCCTTTTCATTGCAAAATTAAAAGGACCAGCTGTCACCAGGGGGTATATGTGGTCCAGACAGGGCTGGACCAGATGTCACCAGGGGGTATATGTGGTCCAGACAGGGCTGGACCAGATGTCACCAGGGGGTATATGTGGTCCAGACAGGGCTGGACCAGATGTCACCAGGGGGTATATGTGGTCCAGACAGGGCTGGACCAGATGTCACCAGGGGGTATATGTGGTCCAGACAGGGCTGGACCAGATGTCACCAGGGGGTATATGTGGTCCAGACAGGGCTTGACCAGATGTCACCAGGGGGTATATGTGTTCCAGACAGGGCTTGACCAGCTGTCACCAGGGGGTATATGTGTTCCAGACAGGGCTTGACCAGCTGTCACCAGGGGGTATATGTGTTCCAGACAGGGCTGGACCAGATGTCACCAGGGGGTATATGTGTTCCAGACAGGGCTGGACCAGCTGTCACCAGGGGGTATATGTGTTCCAGACAGGGCTGGACCAGCTGTCACCAGAGGGTATATGTGTTCCAGACAGGGCTGGACCAGCTGTCACCAGGGGGTATATGTGTTCCAGACAGGGCCGGACCAGCTGTCACCAGGGGGTATATGTGTTCCAGAGTCGAGATTGAAGACTGCTCAATCAGACTAAAATGTACACATTTGAACACTTTCAAATACTTGAGCTGCACTTGATTTCAGTTGCCTGGTACAATGGAACCAATGAATATCACCGTCCCAAAAGTGCAATCTCCAAGCTAAATCAAGGACGCCAGAAACAAAATACCTAGCATGCTACATACTATATAGTGTATCTAGCTGTGGTTGAGATGCTCTGAATGCTGTCTCCACAGGACCTAGGACACTCTGTAAAATACAATGGAAATGTTCCCTGAGGGGATCAGGGCAAAGCTGGGTGAAACTTTCTACTACAACACACACACACGCACAAAAACACTCACTCACTCGCACACACACACTCACACGCACACACACTCACACGCACTCACACGCACACACACTCACACACATACACACACACACATACATACATCATACATACATACTACCGGTCAAAAGTTTTAGAACATCTACTCATTCAAGGGTTTTTCATTATTTTTACTATTTTCTACATTGTTGAATAATTGTGAAGACATCAAAACTATGAAATAACACATATGGAATCATGTAGTAATCAAAAAATATATTTTATATTTGACATTCTTCAAATAGCCACCTTTTGTCTTGATGACAGCTTTGCACACTCTTGGCATTCTCTCAACCAGCTTCATGAGGTAGTCACCTGGAATGCATTTCAATTAACAGGTGTGCCATGTTAAATGTTAATTTGTGGTATTTCTTTCCTTCTTAATACGTTTGAGCCAATCAGTTGTGTTGTGATAAGGTAGGTTACTACATGATTCCATATGTGTTATTTCAGTTTTGATGTCTTCACTATTATTCTACAATGTAGTGTACATCTCAGTCATGAATGAGATACTCTTCCTAACCTCAGCCCTCATGTCCCAGAAAGACAGTTTCTTCAGAAAGCTGGTATTATGGTTGAGTTTTTAATTTGATGTTCATTTCATGTTCATCATGTTAATTGTCATCCTCCAAACGGTTGTTAATTCTGTATCTCGCTAGGATGGCCTCATTCCTTTAATTTGCTCAAAGAGGAGTCGGCTAGGTTTTGTTTGCTTGTCATTATGTCTAATTGATGCTTGGAGTCTGCCTAGTCTGAGTGCCAGCGACTACAATATTTAAGAGGGTGCATCACACAGAAACAAACTAAATAGAAAATACAGGATGCTCTCTCATGGTATTTTAAGTAACGATGAAACATGTGGCCTCTATATAAACATGTACAGTATGTCCATTCATTTTGAATAAGCCCTCTGGAATGGTACTCAACAAAGATGCTGGCAAGAGTAAAAATGTGTTTGTGGATAAAAATGTAGCTGGTGAATGAGTCTCAGCTGTACAATGAAACTACTCCGCTCTACCACTTCTAGCACAGAGCCCTTATTCTACAGCCTGTCCCCACTCTCTCACCAACCGAGATCTCCTCAACCATCTACCTCGAGTTATTCAACTCCCCCCACTCCTACCAAAACTCTCCACTTCCTCCATATACCCTCTCTCAAACTCCCCTTACACACAACACCCCCCCACCCACCATCCCCGTCTCATTCTATGAGATATGAGGAGAGGTCCAGATGGTTTGAGGACGTGTGTTGGAAGCCAGCCTGGACAAGCCAATGACAATACTCCTTTAATGTCTGTAGGACATGTTTGTAGTTTGGGTTTTGGCAGCAGCATCAGACACACATTACCATACTCTACTCTACTGTAGTTCCCTACTGTGTTCTCCCCCCAAATAGTGAGTGCCAGATAATGAGTGTACGGTGTGAGAAATGAACGTTTATTAGCTAAGAATACCATATATCTGGGAGAAAAGCACAAAATATACAGCTACAGTGGTACCTTTGGAATCACCTTGGATCTGATCTTCATCTAAGTCACAACAATAGACTGTTGGATTCTAAACATTGAACATTGAGATATTAAAGACATGATAGATCAGACGCATAGTATATAAAGGAGTGAGAAGGTAATGGTTCTCTGTAGTAAGACAACTAAGCTTGGAATGTGTTCAGTGCAGGAAAACAAATGCATGTGACAGTACTGATAAGGGGAGAAACTGTTGAAGGCTCATATCACTTAGTTCCCTGCTTAGCAAGAAGGATGCAATGTTTAGAGATACGGGGGAGACTCCACCCAAAGTGGGGTATGAATACCACCACAGGGGAAGCCATGTCTGTGTCTGAATATAGCTGTGTCGACCCTTTGGGAAGAATTCAACTTGGTTAAGCTTCTCTTGTGTCTGTGAGTTATTTACTCTGAAAAATAAGAACCTAACAAGACTCAACACAATCTACTTAAACTAACACACAAATAATTATACGTTTTCATGTCTTTATTGAACACACTGTGTAAACATTCACAGTGCAGGGTGGGAAAAGTATGTGAACCCTTGGTTTTAATAACTGGCTGACCCTAATATGGCAGCAATAACCTCAACCAAACATTTTCCGTAGTTGTGGATCAGACCTGCACAACGGTCAGGAGGAATTTTGGACCATTCCTCTTTACAAAACTGTTTCAGTTCAGCAATATTCTTGGGATGTCTGGTGTGAACCACTCTCTTGAGGTCATGCTACAGCATCTCAATCGGTTTAAGGTCAGGACTCTGACTGGGCCACTCCAGAAGGCATATTTTCTTCTGTTGAAGCCATTCTGTTGTTGATTTACATCTGTGATTTGGGTCGTTGTCCTGTTGCATCACCCAACTTCTGTTGAGCTTCAATTGGTGGCCAGATAGCCTTATATTCTCCTGCAAAATGTCTTGATTAACTTGGGAATTCATTTTTCCATCATTGATAGCAAGCTGTCCAGGCCATGAGGCGCAGAGCAGCTCCAAACCATGATGCTCCCTCCACCATACTTTACAGTTGGGATGAGGTTCTGATGTTGGTGTGCTGTACCTTTTTTTCTCCACACATAGTATTGTGTTCCTTCGAAACAACTCAACTTTAGTTTCATCTGTCCACAGAATATTTTGCCAGTAGCGCCGTGGAACATCCAGATGCTCTTTTGAGAACTTCAGACGTGCAGCAATGTCTTTTTTGGACAGAAGTGGCTTCTTCCGTGGTGTCCTCCCATGAACACCATTTTTGTTTAGTGTTTTACGTATCGTAGACTCGGCATCAGAGATGTTAGCATGTTCCAGATATTTATTTAAGTCTTTAGCTGAAACTCTAAGATTCTTCTTAACCTCATTGAGCATTCTGCACTGTTCTCTTGCAGTCATCTTTGCAGGACGGCCACTTCTAGGGGGAGTAGCAACAGTGATGAACTTTTATAGACAATTTGTCTTACTGTGGACTGATGAACATCAAGGCTTTTAGAGATACTTTTGTAACCCTTTCCAGCTTTATGCAAGTCAACAGTTCTTCATCTTAGTTCTTCTGAAATCTCTTTTGTTCGAGGCATGGTTCACATCAGGCAATGCTTCTTGTGAATAGCAAACTCAAATTTTGTTGTGTTTTTCATAGGGCATGGCAGCTCTAACCAACATCTCCAATCTCATCTCAATGATTGTACTCCAGGTTAGCTGACTCCTGACTCCAATTAGCTTATGGAGAAGCCATTAGCCTAGGGGTTCACATGCTTTTTCCAACCTACACTGTGAATGTTTAAGTGATGTATTCAATATAGACAAGAAAAATACACTAATTTGTGTGTTGTTAGTATAAGCAGACTGTGTTTGTCTGTTGTTGTGACTTAGATGAAGATCAGATCTAATTTTATGACCAATTTATGCAGGAATCCAGATAATTTCAAAGCGTTCACATACTTTTTCTTGCCACTGTGTATGAATGCATATTAGGCATATTATCTTAATTGCGCGTTGTTCTGTGCATGGTCTTAGCTGTGCTTTAGATCAGTGCTTCTCAGCTGGTTTTGCCTCGGGACCCAAATGAAACCAGTTTGTCTCAGTCGTGACAATATTTGCATCACAACAAAAATTTGCCAAAATGCAATCGGAAAAACTATTTTTAATACTATATTGATAGAAATTGTAGCAATAATGACAAAGAAAACAATTAAAGTTTACCCACATCCATTAAAGAGCGCTGCTAATAGCTCTATATTGAAAATACTGTGATTGAAGAAAAAATAGTTAAGAGATAACATTATTGAGTCACTTTCTACCAATATCTACCTGGTTTTAGTCGGTTAAGTTCAGGCTGGAGTATTTTTTCAATTGAAAAAAAATCTACAAAAACACAGTGACTCATTCAAAATGTCCTGGGTCGTGACCCAGCAGTTGAGAATCACTGCTTTAGATACTGTGGATTCCCATTAGAGATGGAGTGGTAGCTGTGCTGTAGGAGGCCGACTGTACTCGAGCTGTGACATATTTCTCTCGCTCCATTACTCCTCTAGCTGTTCACTGGCTGGGGATATGATAGTATAATGTCCATCTCGCCACATCCCTCTTTCTCTCTCTTCATCTCCATCTCTCCCCCTTCCTCTTCCTCTCTCTTCGTCTCCATCTTGCTCTCTCTCTCCTCATCTCCATCTCTCTCTGTCCCTCTCTTTCTCTCTCTTCATCTCCATCTCTCCCCTCCCTCTTTCTCTCTCTTCATCTCCATCCCTCCCCCTTCCTCTCTCTTCATCTCCATCTTGCTCTGTCTCTCTCTTTCTCTCTCTTCATCTCCATCTCTCCCCTCCCTCTTTCTCTCTCTTCATCTCCATCCCTCCCCCTTCCTCTCTCTTCATCTCCATCTTGCTCTGTCTCTCTCTTTCTCTCTCTTCATCTCCATCTCTCCCCTCCCTCTTTCTCTCTCTCTTCATCTCCATCTCTCCCCCTCCCTCTTTCTCTCTCTCTTCATCTCCATCTCTCCCCCTCCCTCTTTCTCTCGCTTCATCTACATCTCTCCCCCTCCCTCCCTCTGTCTTCATCTCCATCTCTCTCTCTCTCTCTCTCTCTCTCTCTCTCTTTAATTAAAATGATTTGCCCCTGCAGCAGGATGGTTTCTGTATAAAGCATCTGGGACATACAGGTCAAGGCCTGCCTGCTTCATCTTAACCCTTATATAAGACAGCCAACAAAAGGACAGGATGGGATCTGGAACAAACTCTGCAGGCAAATGCTGTTTACATTGGGTTGCACTGATTTCAGGCTTTTAAGAAAACAAATGTTTATTTTGATGCTGATGTTTATTTTGATGGAAGTGGGTAAAATCTGACACCATTTGAAGCCACGCTATGTGCTATTTAAGTGGTCACCAACCTTATCTGAGTCAAGATCACTTTCACAGTCAAAAAGTAAGCCTATATCTACCACTCAGATTTTTTTGAACAAATGTAACATTAACTATTAATTAGCATTGACTTGAAACAGTCTGTGGGAATGAGGGCTGTGCAGAGGCCTAATACATTATCATAGCATATTGGCTATATGCCTGGCCTGCTAATATTGTCCTTCTCAGACCATATTATATTTCATTACTCAAGATTTATTAACCAAATAGATTAGTTGGTGTAACACTTGTGAGACACAGCTGAGCATAAATTGAAATAATTACATGTTTTATTTTACTAGACTGACTGTACCTGCATCTGATGGTCATGGTGCTTTCAAGACAACTGGAATCTCAAGAAAATAAACTAAGTCATATCATGACGTCAGTGAACTTCAGGTCGGAAAGTCGGAGTTCTAGAAAGATGCCAGAGTTTCCGAGTTGGATGACCAGTGAAAAAGATTTGTCCCAGTCGGATTTCATTTTTACCGAGTTCCCAGTTGTCTTGAACACACATAAGTTATTTTGAACACGGTATTATTCTCAGCGGAGGGAGAGAGCAGCAGAGGGTCCGCCTCTCACGGTTCCTGCGCTCTCCCTCCTTTCCTCCGGTGAGACTGACCAGAGCGAGAGGCAGAGAGGGACAGTCGAGCTGCTAATAATAATAAAATGTATGGCTATCGATACACTTGAAATAGAGCGAAGCGCATTTTATATTTTGTAAAAGTGTTGACAGTGTTGAATAAAAAGTAGACATCAACTCACTAATAAAAACAGCAGCTCGTTGCTGTATTCTTTGACAGTCTCTCTTGGTCATGGTTTTAAAAGTTATTAACTCTCACGTATACTAGTGTCAAATTTTGCTGTGGCGGGGTTCGTGGAAGCTGTAGGTAGGCACCGTGATTTGAGCTATCCGATTGGCCAGCGCAGTAGGCATTCTCGATTTATTCACAGATCTCCTGGTCCACCGGGTAGGCGGAGTTTGTCTTTTCAGAAAAATGAAATGGTTCAAAAGGGGAACACTTTGCCTATCCGGTGCGCAGGGCTGCTGAATCAAATGCCCCTACCGCCAACAGATCAACGGGGAAAAAAGGAGCGCAAGCCTTAATGCCTTTATCGTTGGTTTTTCTACTATGATCTACACAATATTATGATCTACACAATGGTGATCCAATTATTACATGAAGTCATCATCAGTGTCACAGATGGAGAACAGACAGCTGGATATGCCCCCTCTCCATGTATCACAGACATCACTTTATGTTAGTGGCGGGGAGTTGAGCATCCCTGCTGCTGATACTAACTATACAAGCATAGGAAGTATCCTATTAAAGAGCATTGATTCAGCAAGCATTAGTGTTGGTCAAAATATGTAATTATTCCTATCTCTAATTATGCTATCTGAAAGCCATACGACCCTGAGCTTTCAGACAGATACTCACTCCCAACATACAGCATGTTGGATATAGATCTACAGTGTCTACATAACAGGAATACATAGGGAATCGGTGCACCATTCGTGACAGAGCCATATGCCTCGTGCCAAAAGTAGTGCGAAATGGTTGGAAAGATCACTCTTCTGTTGTTGATAATTTTTCTACTTTGTAGGAAATGAAGATGCACTTTGTGATTTACAAACAACAACAAAACACACTAGCACATGGTTATATGAACAGTATCTTATGCTCTGACAGTGAATTTAGGATCACACTGCTGGGTGTTGGGCCTGCTGTGTTGGCAGATATTAACCTTTACTATTGGATACAGTGAGAGAAAGGTAGGGTCTGTAAGTGTTGATTTGGAGAAAATCTCCCTGACTAAAGGTCATTCTGATGTGTTTCCTAATGCTAAGTTAGACAGTGGTTGTCTGTGTGTATGTGTCTGTGACACGTGAGTACAGATGTAGGATCTTAATTTGATCACTCTTTTGTTGCTGAGAATTTTCCTGCACGACAGGAAATGCAAAATTGTAGTGTATCCGATGTTTGAAAAGGCTTCTAAAGTTTCAAATTTCCACTTTAAAATGTCAGACTTGTTTTTCCATAATGAAAAATATATCAACCCCTTCAAAAAATGTCCATTAATTATAGTCTACATAATTCACATTTCTTGTTTCTGCATGATTATTTTCCTGCTGTAACAAACTGGCTCAAATTAAAATTCTGTATCAGTGCGTGTGTGCGTGGCACGGCGTGCTTGTGTATGTATGCCTGTGTGACAGCTGTGTGTGTTCTGTCCCATATCTGTCCGTTTTCTTTTGCTGGTTCATCTGTTTCTGTGTGCGTACCGTGTTACTATGGGGAGGGCTTCTCGTTGCTATGATATGGGTTCCTGTGGTAATGACATTAGTATGACCGGTGTGTGTGTCTCAAATTGATCCCCCGATTAGATTTTACTCCTGAACCCATGTTGTGAATTAAACTGAGCTGGAGACTAGGCAGCCTGAAATCACACCAGAAACGTAACAGTAGAGGGATGTTTTGTGGCCAATTTGTGTCTGATCTTTACATTTGGCAGTGCTGCACCCTCAAGCATGACTCAAACTAACCTTACCCTTACCCCAAAATTAAAATAAACCTAACCCCCTTGCTAACATGCTTCAACCTAACCTCTCACACTTTTTTGTAAACATCAGTAATGTTTTGCAAATCTGTGGATGTTAGCCTCTCTCAGCCTGTGAGATTACATTGTTACAGTTCCTTAAGAGATCAAGTTGGGACTTGGGACGCAGACATATGCCATCAAACAAACCGTCTCACATGCACATCCTCTCCTGTCATTTTCCTGTGCCAAACAAGGCTCCCAGTCATCATTGACAGCGTTTGTATTTCAATAAAGGAGTCTGCGCTGTGGCTGGAACCGCATTGAGCCCCCCCCCCCACTCTCCTGAAGGGAAATGTATACTGTTCCACTTTGTAGTATGATACTCTGTGTGTGTGATGGTGTTCATTAGGATGTGTACTTGAGTAGATTAGCCATAACAAAGCTGTCTCCTCTCCTCTGCACTCAACGGGCAAAATTACACACATTATACGAAACACATTGCTAGCTAAGCATCCCTCCGGCCTTTCTAGTAATGCATTTCATAGTACACACGCAAAGACTTATCTTCCCACACACGTATGTTTCTGGCAGTCAGAGCTCACTCTTTGTATCCTATCACCATAACAACCACTTATCATATATTCTGAAAAAAGCCAGAGTGAATTTCTCCTCAGTACAGCTGATGATGGTGAGAGGAGCAGTCGGCAGTCATTCTCAGTGCCAGTGTGTGTGTGTGTGTGTGTGTGAGTGAGCCAGGGTAGCCAGGTATGGGCGAGAGCGGAGATGTCTTTGAGTGAGGGAGCACGAGAAAGACGTGAAGTTGTGAAGGGGTTAAAGAGAGGGATTTTGGAAGGACGGATATATTTGACGCCTTACATGGTGAGTGGCACACGCCTTCTACATGATGTTCTGCTAATTAGCCATGCTGGTCACAGGCAAGGTGTGTGTGTTTTTTCTGCAAGCGTGTGTACAGTATGTCTGTAAAAAATAATCCTTTGTTTGTGTCACTGCACCTTTTACTTTGTGTGTGTGTGTGTGTGTGTGTGTGTGTGTGTGTGTGTGTGTGTGTGTGTGTGTGTACTGTAGGTTTCAGTGCATGTGGTGGTTATGTAACAAGTGAGGCAGAGAAACCTTGAGAATAGAATAGTAATGATATCTCTCTGTTAGCCAGATGGGTTATATCTGAACACAGCTCTCTCCTCTAGCCTCTATGTTTAACACCATCTCTTTTTCTCACAATAAAGTTATGTTAGATACTATACCAATATAGTCTTGACTACTTCAGATACTGTGTGTTCAAACTGTATTGACTATTTCAGATGCTGTATCAATATTGTATTACCTATTTCCTATTTCTCAATGATGTTAGCTGGATTGAATTGAAAGCTACATCGACAGTGGAAGCATTATTTCACAGAAAGCTGTTGTCAGCATATGGAATCTCTCAAGTAACCCAAGGTTTTTAAGTCCGTAGTATTGACTGAGAATATGTTACAGGTTGGTAATTAGGCTAATAGGGATTCGAGTCAGGCTTTGGGATAAATACCATTTACATTCAGTCAATTCAGGAATTAAATTGAATCACTAAGTAACTGAATTGAAGTGGAAATTCACCTCAACCTTTTATTCAGATTAAAGTATTCAATACGTATTGTCCTTACATAGTACTCTATGGCTGTGGTGTTTTGATTGCAGACTTCCTTGTTTCAGTAGTACTACAGAAGTAGATAAGTGGGGACCAGATAGATTCTGGTCCAAATCCCTATTTGGGCAGTTCTGTGTGTGGCTGCATGGTGTTATTTTATGAATGAGCTTTCCAGCCTTGTACAGCAGATGCAGATGTGTACGTATCCCAATTCACTCTCCAAACATCTGGGTGAGATAGTCATCTGTAATGGTTGAAACGCTTTACTGCAATGAGCTGAATATCAAGCAAAGGTTACAAAGATAAGGATATCCAAAATTCCCTCTTTGGTGTGAAACTGTAACATAAAACGGAATATTGGGAGTAAAGACCACACCTCAACTCCTCTGCTTTCAATAACCAATGGCTGTACATACACCCTCACACCTGTGTGTTTTCCATATTGTGCTGAATTTATTGAATTGAAATGGACTTGACCCCAAACCTAAGTGCTGTTTCCTTGACTTATAATGCACAGTTTAGGAACTAGTTGGTTCCAGGATAAGGCATGGGTAAGTGGTCTGATCCTTTAAAGAGAAGTGCTTTGTAATGTATTTTGTTCTTGATGAATAGAAAGTGAGTTTTTTGCTGCTTTGGAAGTACAGAGAGATGGAATATTGCGGTCTACCCAACGGTGCCTAATGCACTACTGTATCCACCTAAATCTTCCACTTGGACTGACATGGAACACACATACACACGGGAGTGTGCTTCAGCTTTCATCTCGCACCTGCATTATTAAACATCTCTATCCACATGAGTGTTACATCACCCAATCACAGCGCTCTCTCTCCCTCTATGTTTTATCTTTCTCTATATCTCCCTAACTGTCCTTCATTCGCTCTATTTCACTACCTCTCTCTTTTTCTCTCCCCTCCTTCCCTTTCCACTCTATTTCTCCTCCTTTATCTCTCTCTTCATCGCTCTCTCTTTCTCACTCTCACCCCCTCTCTCCAACTCTACACCGCTCCCCCTAGTCAATATTAAATGCAATTAGATTTGCATGAATTACATTTAAATATGTTTTTAATACTAGTTGAATGACATGGACTCTCTATCTGTCTGTCTCCCAGGCGAACCTGAAGAAGTTTATGGAGTATGTACAGCAGAGGAACATCGAAAAGGTGTCCAAGTTCCTGGAGAAAGGTCTGGACCCCAACTTCCACGACCCTGAATCGGGAGGTGAGGAGACAGTTGCACCTCTAGCATCCAGAAATTATAGAATCAAAGAGACATGCAGAGTTAATTTAGATCGAACAAAACAGTGCTACAGTATGTGAATAAAAACATGCTCATTGATGAGATAATAATTAGGTGGGTTCTTACATTTGTACAAGTGTGGGTTATACACGTGTGATAATTTTTTTGTTGCATAGCCCACTCCCCCTGAGACACAGCCATTATTGATGGTGACCCTGGAGCAATTAGGGTTAACTACCTTGCTCAAGGACACATCAACAGATTTCTCACCTAGACGGCTCAAGGTTTCCAACTAGCAACCCACAGTTACTGGCCCAACTCAACCGCTAGGCTACCTGCCGCTGGGTGCTAACAACTTCCCTGCAGATGTCACTGATTACTGGCGAGAGAACAAACAATGGTTAGCTGAGCCACAGTACTATTTGATATACACTGAGTATACAAAACATTCCATATAGACTGACCAGGAGAATCCAGCTGAAAGCTATGATCCCTTATTGATGTCACTTATTAAATCCACTTCAATCAGTGTAGATGAATGGGAGGATACAGGTTAAAGAAGGATTTTTAAGCATTGAGTATTGAGACATATTGTGTATGCGTGCCATTCCAAGGGTGAATGGGCAAGAAAACATATTTAAGTGCCTTTGAACAGGTAGTAGGTGGCAGGCTCACCGGTTTGAGTGGGTCAAGAATGTTTCACGCTCAACAGTTTCCCGTGTGTGTCAAGCAGAGGTGGTCAGTGCCGTTTAAGATGAGAGGACGATTTCTTTTCCATGAGCATGGCCTTATTTCTATTATAGCATATTGGATGACTCTCATTCATAAAGATGGTGCGAAGAACATGGCTGACGTTTACATTCTCCCAGCCAATTGTGCAATTTTGTAATTTATTTGGCGCTTTGTGTAACTTATTTTGTTAAACTTATTGTGTACATAATTAATGACCGAAAATAACTTCTGGACATCAGAGAAGTGACTACTCAACGCGAACTGCAAGAAACTTCTTCCTTTAACGAGTCCGACGAGAAGGATATCCTGCTTTCAATGGAACAGGCCCAGATCCACGCCTTTTACGTGAAGAAAAGACACTGGAAAATGGGACGCAGATCGGGGATCCTTCTGAGAATCTGGAGGCGAGCGAGCAAACTCCCAATGCCTTCCATTCTTCTTGCTAACGTGCAATCGTTGGAAAATAAAATTGATGACCTACTATTAAAATGATCCTACCAACGAGACATTAAAAACTATAACAGCTTATGTTTCACCGAGACGTGGCTGAACGAAGAAACGGACAATATAGAGCAGGCGGGATTTTTCATGCACCGGCAGATCAGAGATGCTACCTCTGGTAAGACAAGGGGTGGGAGTGTGAGTCTTTTTGTCAATAACAGCTGGTGCGTGGTGTCTAATATTAAAGAAGTCTCGAGGTATTGCTCACCTGAGGTAGAGTACCTTATGATTAGCTGTTGACCACACTACCTACCAAGAGAGTTCTCATCTGTATTATTCGTAGCCGTCTATTTACCACCACAAAGTGAAGCTGGCACTAACATGCTGACCAGACCAGACATGTCACGTACGTGAGTGTCGCAAAATAAATGTAGAAATCCATGTTCTTCAATTATTGCACCCACACTGCTCGTGCGCGCCAACGAACGTCTACGATGCCAAGGACTAAAATAGAACACCTTTCTATTTCTGATGCAGATCACGCTGAAAGTCCTGCCTCTCCCATCTCCTCATTGGTTTATAGAAGCAGGTACCCACATGCCATCTCCTCATTCGTTATACCCACATGGGTGTTTGAAAGACGAACTGTTTTGCTGGTTGTCGTGGTAATATTATGAAAGTTTAGATGCCAATCACCATATAAGTTCAAAGATGAAAAAGCCTGGAAGGAGGAGAGATGACTAGAAACGATTCAGTTGGCCGTTTTATGTGTGGATTAATTGTCGGAGAAGAGGACCTTGTGCATTTCAGGTAAAATAACAACTCAATGTTTATATCCCAGGACAAATTAGCTAGCAATAGCAAGCTAGCTAAATAGGACAAATTAGCTAGCAAGTGCAAGCTAGCTAAATAGGACAAATTAGCTAGCAAGTGCAAGCTAACTAGCTGAATTGCCATACATTAATGTCATTGGTTCAGAGATTGTTTTGATATTTTAAACTGCGCATTGTGATCGCGTTTGGTGTAGGGGGACAAAATAAATGTATGCACGATAGCACACGATGGCACATGCGCGCAGCCGGTTTGAGTTCCGTGTAAGACCGCTCTCAACCAACTCTATAAGGCCATAAGCAAAGAAGAAAATGCTCACCCAGAAGCGGCGATCCTAGTGGCTGGGGACTTTAACGCAGGAAAACTTAAATTACTTTTACCAAATTTTTACCAGCATGTCACATGTGCAACAGGAAAATAAATTCTAGACTACCTTTACTCCACACACAGGGATGCATACAAAGCTCTCCCCCGCCCTCCATTTGGCAAATCTGACCACAATTCTATCTGACCATAATTATATCCTCCTAATTCCTGATTCCTGCTTACAAGCAAAAACTAAAGCAGGAAGCACCAGTGACTTTGTTTTGCTATTCATCCAATGGCATTGAGGAATAGACCAACTCGGTCATCGGCTTCATCAAAAAGTGCATCGATGACGTCGTCCCCACAGTGACTATACGTTCATATCCCAACCAGAAGCCATGGATTACACGCAACATCCGCATAGAGCTAAAGGCTAGAGCTGCCGCTTTCATGGAGCGGGAGACTAATCTGGACACTTATAAGAAATTCCGCTATGTCCTCAGACAAACCATCAAACAAGCAAAGCGTCAATACAGGATTAAGATTGAAACCTACTATACCTGCTCTGACGCTCTTCGGATGTGGCAGGGCTTGAAAACTAATACGGACTACAAAGGGAAACCCAGATGCAAGCTGCCCAGTGACACTTGCCTAGCAGACAAACTAAATGCCTTTTATGCTCTCTTCAAGGCAAGCAACACTGAAGCATGCACGAGAGCACCAGCTGTTCTGGATAACTGTGTTCACAAAGCCGCTGTGCCAGACGGATTACCAGGATGTGTACTCAAAGCATGCACGGACCAACTGTCAAGTGCCTTCACTGACAATTTCAACCTCTCACTGACCGAGTCTGTAATACCTACATGTTTCAAGCAGACCACCATAGTCCCTGTGCCCAAGGTAACCTGCCTAAATGATTACCGCCCCGTGGCACTCACGTCAGTAGCACTCACGGCTGGTCATGGCTAACATCAACAGCATCCTCACAGACACCCTAGACCCACTCCAATTCTCATACTGCCCCAACAGATCCACAGATGACGCAATCTCAATCGAGATTGGAGGACGTCCTCCGGAAGTTGTCATAATTAGTTTGTAAGTCTATGGAAAGGGGGGTGAGGACCATGCGCCTCCTAGGTTTTGGATTGAAGTCAATGTATCCAGAGGTGGACGGAAGCTAGCTGTACACCGGCTATGCCATGGTGCTACCCTACAGAGGGCTGTTGAGGCTACTGTAGACTTTCTTGGCAAAGTAGTGTGATTTCATCAGTTATTTGGTGACGTGATTATATTTAGTATAGTTTTATCTAAAAAGGATACATTTTTTAATGTTCTACAATTTACATTTTTATGAAATTCACTGAGGATGATGGCCCTCCCCTTCCTCCTCTGAGGAGCCTCCACTGGTATCAAAAATTGTCCACCACCCAAAGGAAATCCAGCCAACTTGACACAACTGTGGGAAGTATTGGAGTCAACATGGGCCAGCATACCTGTGGAATGCTTTCAACACCTTGTAGAGTCCATGCCCCGACGAATTGAGGCTGTTCTGAGGGCAAAAGGAGGTGCAACTCATAATTAGGGAGGTGCTACTAATGTGTTGTACACTCAGTGTATGTTCCACAGTATTAAGAGAGTAGATATTATTGTGATACTGCTAGTACATTCAGACACACAGTATCAAAACAGCTATCGTCCAATCAGGAATTTACACCCCACCGAGGTTCCTGTTCTACTGATTGAACTTCCTGAGGATACTTATTATCAGTGTTATTATTAAAGAGAGGGAGAGAGAGATACAGAGATAGACGGACAGATACAGAGACTGACAGACAGAAATAGACAGAAAAATATTCACAGACAGACAGACAGACAGATGGACAGATACAGTGATAGAGAGACTGACAGACATAGATAACGAGTGCTGTGATTGTTCGGGTTGGCTGCCCACTGAGTGATATCCGTCTGGCCCTCTCTGCCACATTCCAATGCATGCTGGGTAAAGATGGATTATTCTTCATGCTAATCTCCTCATGTTTATGCAAATGTTTGTGCAGTCATTTGTTGAGAGCCTCCAATGGGGTGACCTCTGGGAGAGAGAGAGATGGAGAGGGACAGAGAGAGAGCGAGAGAAAGAGAGAGAGAGATGGAGAGAGAGAGAAAGAGAGAGAGAGAGAGAGAGAGAGAGAGAGATGGAGAGAGAGAGAGAGCTAGAGAGAGAGAGGGAGAGAAAGAGAGAGAGAGAAAGAGAGAGAGAGATGGAGAGAGAGAGAGAGAGATGTAGAGAGAAAGAGAGAGATGGAGAGAGGGAGAGAGAGAGATGGAGAGAGAGAGAGCTAGAGCTAGAGAGAGAGAGGGAGAGAGAGAGAGAGAAAGAGGGAGAGAGAAAGAGAAAGAGAGAGAGAGAGCGAGAGAGAGAGCAAGAGCAAACAAAAGCAAAACAAACCAAAACATTTTTTATTTGTTTCTAAATGCTCGTTTTGTTGTGTCTGTGTGTGCACATGTTTGTGAATATACTAAACCCACAGTTCATCCCGAGCACCTTCTTTGATGAAGAGAAAACTATATTTAAAATAATGAGATTGATGGCTTCTAATGCCTTAATCACACCGACAGCGTCATTGCGCAAAATGCTACGCAACGCAGCATCCATAGGAAATGAATTTACTTCTGGTGTACCAAAATGCAATGATGCTGTCGGTGTGATCGAGGCGTTAGTGTTAAGTTGTATCATCATCATCAAACAAACACACACACATACACACACACACACAGATTGTTTGCTAACTCCGACACTGTTATCTGGTTTTGGTAAACACAAACTCCATCATGTTTATCACAAAGTCATTTCGCTGATGAGGCTCTCAAATGCACAATATTTGTCTTCTTAAATGAATCACTTGAAATTGATGAGAGTGGATTCATCTGGAAATGGAACTAGTATTTTATTCACCCTGCCTTTATCACTCTAATCAGAGACATTTAAAGGGATAGGCCTTCTCATACAAATGCTTTGATTCATTTAAATACAAACAGTTAAAGTCAACCCTAATGCTGAATGCATGCTTCTGTCTCAGTACTATGCAGAATGTACACTGAAAAGCCATCCTGTTATATATTAAACCTAGTTCCTCTCTCCCCTGTGTGCTGTAGAATGTCCTCTGACCATGGCGTCTCAGCTGGAGGGCTGTGCAGACCTCATCAAGGTGCTGAAGAGTGGAGGAGCTCACCTGGACTTCAGGACCCGAGACGGCATCACTGCACTGCACAAGGCTGTCCGCACCAAGAACCATACGGCCCTCATAGTGAGTACACACACGTACAAACACACGCACAAACACACGCACACACTTCTTTTTCTATCCTCGAGTGGACCTAAAATAGATTTTCATTCAAAATCCTATGTTCCCTAACCACTAACACCTAAACTAACCCTTAACCCTAATTGTAACCCTAAGCCTAATTGTAACCATAACCCTAAATCTAACTCCTAAGCTAAAATAGCCTTTGTGCGAAACTGGGAAACTTTTGGGGATTGCAGGTCACCACAAAGATAGAAGAACTAGACCACACACACACACTCACTCACTTTCTGCTTGTCATAAGTAAGAGTCTGACTCACATGATTTCCTCAGTGTGTATGTGGGTGCTAAGTACTCTCTTCCGAGACCTGACTGAAAAGATGCTTTTATTCAATGGGCTTCTTGTGCCCTCCCTGGCTCACTGGGTTTTCATCTGCTTTGAGGAGGTTAGGTTGTTGTCTTTAATGAGTAGGCGTGTGCTCAGTGAATGGATGTGTATCATTACTGAATGCCTCTGATATGACTCATCATTGTTCTCATCCTGAGAGCTATAGCTGTAGTGCAGAAAAACCCATCATCTTAATGGACTACTCTATGTCCCTCTTTTTGATCTACATGAGTGCAGAAGCCTATGATAGAAAAATGTAGATCCCACAAAGGAAATGGATAGTGTTTTCATACAGGGGTTTTCATAGCTTCTGTTGGGCTTGAAGTGAGTGTGTGCATTGTGTGTGTGTGTTCTCTAACTTTCCCTCTCGTTCTCTTTCTCTCTGCCAGACGTTGCTGGACCTGGGTGCGTCTCCTGACTATAAGGACAGTCGGGGGTTAAGTCCGCTCT